>NC_134647.1:62108685-62742018 GCF_030463565.1 Pelecanus crispus
CTACAGGACTATTTTCAGCAGCATTGCATTTATTAATTTATTTGCTGACAGCAAAATACTTGGAGAAGATTATTTTTAATCATGCTGCTCCCAGCAATAGTGAATCAAAAAAAACCCAGCCCCTCAAGAAGCATGCACAGCTGGGTCTGCATCCATCCACTGACTTCCTCAAGCCTGGTCCCGGGGATGGGGTTCAGATCTTTAGGTAAGATTTTGATATAGAATTTTTTTTTTTTTGGTACTGTCTCATAATACCCAAGTTTATTTTCATTTCCAGCTGATACAAAAGCTTCTGGTTAAGCCATCAAAAAAACTCATCCAGGCTGATGTTTCAGATGCGAGCTTGTTCTTGAAGCTGATGCTGTCTGTAACAGGAGCAGGGCACAGGATACAGCCCGTCTCATCTGCACCCACTGGGCAATAGGTGTGATGCAGTATTTTAAGGGAAGCACAAAACAACAAAACGCCCACTGACATGCACAGATGCATTTAAAAGCCTGACACCCATTTATTGTTAATTGGCTCTAATAACAAGGTGCATCTTTAATGATTTCCATAGATCCAACTTTAGAAACAAATATATTTGTGGGCCTGTATGAAATCCTCCAGGCACCCGAACCGGCAGCTGCAGCCAGGTGATGAGTGAGGGCAGGCTGTGAAACCTGCTCGCAGCATCACCACGGCTCCCGTCCTCCTCGGCTCAACCTATCCCAAACCTCCCTGCAAGATTATTTCCACACACCCTACACTTGATGACAATAATCTCAAGTTGATGTTTTAAATTTCCTGCAACAAGTAGGTGGAGAGTTTTAAGAGATTTTTTTTTTTTCCCCTTAGTAACTCTCCTAAAAAAAAAACCCCGCCACTAAAACACGCCCCCCCTCCCCCCCCAAAAAAAAAAGGAATAATTTAAATGTAAAGAAAGATGTGTCAAAGTCAGGGGTGCTTTTCCAAGGCTGGGATGGGTAAGAAATGGCTCCCAGATAACACAGGCTGCAAAGTACAATTTTCCAGTCCTGGTTCCTCACACCTTTCAAATATTATCATCATCAGGACTAATCCAATGTAGATAGGGATGTGGTAGGGAATTTCCCCTTCCCACCTCTGCAGTGAAGCCCACTGGTGTGCAGGGGAGGAGATTGGGGTTTTTCCCAAAGGACAGCCCCGAAATCCCATGCCTCTGGCTCCCAGGAAAGCATGCACACCCCGGGCAGCCATGCTGGCACCAGTAGCTGCCTGGTGACCATCTACGAAATTAAACCACACCTAAAACTAAACTGAAAATTAAAATAAATCATTCTGTGAGGCTCCAAGTGCAAAAAAACCCAGTAGCTACTGCAGTAACCACTGCAAGCCTTACTCCTCTTTTATTCACACAGATAAAGCAAAAAACCTTCAAAAGCCCCCAGAAACCTCAGCCTGCAACTGAACTTGTATTAAAACCAAATAGCCGAGGCTATTCAATAGCTGGCAAAGCAAACAGTGCTACACTTTGTACTACTGCATTGCACAGGAACAACCCACTCCACTAACAAACAAACTGTGCATCAGTCAGGTGTTTGCCTTTTTCCTGCTGAACCTGTAGAAACTCAAAAATACTGTCTTAAAGTTTAAAAAAAAAAAGGCTATATTGGGCCAGCACAGAAAGTGGGAATGCTACCACATGAGCTTTGCTTGCAGCCCAGGCAGGGAGGCAGCCAGCATCACACCCCCATCAACTTTCCAAAGACAGATGATTTTTAGTGAAAGCCTCTCTAACTAGAGCAAGTTTGGGGCATGAAAATAGTTTAAGGTCACTGGTTTGGGGGGGAGCTCTGCATTCCCCTCCTTTCCACTTGTCCTTCCATGTCCCCTCTCAGATCCTGGTGGTGGGTCAGGATCCCCAGCACAAGTGCTGGGTGAATCACATTTTATACCACCTGAAGCTTCGCAGCCTCAACACCAGCATTTAGGGAAGGGTATTTCCACACACAACCATGTTTTTCCACCTTTAACTGCGCAAGACCCTGGGATGGAGGTTCAAGGAGAACAGACACCTGATTTAACCTGTAATTTTTTTCTAAAGTGTCTTTAAAATTTGAATAAGGCCAATGAATCATGCGGAAAGTTTCTGACTTGGCAAAGAAACCCCAACTGCTGCATTTGGGCACCAGTTTGAGATGCCCAAGGGCACACTTTAAACTGGGGCTCACTCCAAGGAGGCATTTTGCAGACCTGCATCACATGCAGTTGTTGGAGTTTTACTGTATTTTCTATCCTTTCTATCCCCCAAAAAAACCTGTTTGGGTTTTGCTTCAGCTGCTGCTTCCCATTGATTATTTTAGGTGCGAGGCAAATTGCAGGTTTTGCTGCCTTGTTCTTATTTTGGTTTAAATCCTTCCGCCACCATGTTGGCACCATATGGGTTTTAACTGGCAGGTACCACCAGCCCCAATCCAACGCATTTCCCAAATTCCCAGGGTTTGGGTGGGGCCTTTTGCTTGGTGGTTGTTGGTTTTGAGCTACAGCCATTTATCCCTTCCCTCCCTTAGCATGGAGAAACATGCCGCTGGTGGACTAGAGCTGGAAAAACCCAAAACCAGTTCAGTGGAAAGGGTTTGAATGCCTGCAAAAAGGGATTTCCGCCCCCCCCCCCCCCCCCCCCCCAGACTAGAGGTTGCTACTGCAACCTGTTCAGCTGAACAAATTCAATACACATTGATGGGGACGCTCTTCAGGTCCAGTTTTGCCAGCCCGGCTCTAACCCGGAGTGCACGAGATGTTGCTGGAAGCACCACGATGCAGCGTGGGAACACGTCACTGTCCCTTGAGCAGCTCTGGGCTGGACACACTAACCATATCCCCTGTTTTTGAACCCACAAAACCCAGAGCTAAAGAGCTCCTTGCCGCTTCTGTTACAAATGCTTCGCTTCCCAAGCCCCCATTTTCACATGCCTCATCCCTGGGCAGCTCAGTCTTCCCACGCAGGCAGCACCTGCGGGCAGGACCAGCCCTCCAAACACACCCCAAAAGGTTTTGTGCATGTCTTTGAATTTGTGAAGCTGTGAAACGTCCCCAGCCCTGTGCCCACCCTGGGCTATGAGGGGAGCCGCTGGCTCAGGCATAGCATCACCCTGTGCTGCACAGGACATGACGGAAGGGTCAAACAATCTTCTCTTGCATTCATGAAAAAATAGTTTCTCCACCAGTGGCAGGTCTGTCGGTTAGGCAGCAGGTTCCAGCAGGTCAGAAAAAAAATCTCCCTTGCTCCTGCGAGCCAAAGCCTTGCACCTCTTTGCAAGCCCGAGCTCGGTCATGGGTTACTGCTCAAACAACGTACCGGAAAATACAGGTCCTAATTAGGTGTTATGGTCCTTATGTATTTTCTGGGATGGTTTTGCCATCCATGCCAGAATTTATGTTAATTACCTCAAACCTGCTATTGGCTTTCTCAAATGAAAGCCAAATGTTTCTACCAGGTCATTTCCTTGCCGAGTCACATGGCCAACACTAAGCACATTTAAATACACTATTTACTGAAACGAGACCACCTAAAATATAATAAAGCCAATTTTCTTGCTCAGTCAAGAAAAAGGCTTTTTTTTTTTTTTTATGTGCCATTAGATGCCTCTGGTCCCAGTACTACCTGTTCAGCACAATAAAAACATAAAGCCTGGAGGCAACCATTGCTAAAAGATGATGCAAGAAACTTTTTGCCATTTTGGATGCGACCAGTCATCCATGGAAGTTCCCAAAGTGACCAAACTCCCTAGAAACAGGTGCAAAAAAGCCTAGAGAAGAGAGTTACAGAGAAATTTCCACTCTGGGAAAGCTTCTCCCCAGCAAATTGGTTTGGGCTTTGGAAAAATGCAGGTACCATCTCCCGCAGAAAAAGAAACTACCTTCTCTAAGGTAACCACGGCTGCTCTCATCAGCCACATGGTTGTCTAATATTTCTGAATGTCACAGAGCTTCTGGCTTGAGTGACACATTGCAGCAGTGATTTCAAAACTTATTTAAGCTGTATAAAATACTTTCAGTACATTGGAGATGCAACAGATGGATTAAAAAAAGGAGATAAACTTGTTCTTGTGCACGGATGTTTACCTTAATGACATAGCCAGTGCATTTCTGAGTACTGATGAGTTTTTTAACTATCAAAGGGAAGATCCAAAGACCTCTCACATCCCCAGCCACACACGCAGAGACCTTTCCAGCACCTGGTGGGACCTTTCCAGCAGCAGTTTCAGTCCCAGATCTAGTGCTGACACACAACACAGTTTTGCTGCAGGTTATTTTTGTCAATTCAAGACTAGGCGATTTTAGTCCCCATCCCCAACACCTACTTTCCACCTGTATGAGCAAAGCCAAGCACAGCAAAACCATCCCCAACACGATGAGCCTGCTGAACAGCAGCAAGACTCATGCACGCCGCACCCCACCGTGCTATGGAGGTGGAGGACCATCTACTTCTGGCAGTCGAGACACCATGCAGCACATGTTCAGTTCTCCTCTTGGCGAGGACTGGTTTCTTGAGACAGCGTGCACACTTAGGTTTTTTAGATATCATTGTGATTTTTAAGCATACAGTGGAAAATACGCACTTTTCCTCCCCATCTACCAGAATGAGAAAATACTCCATATTGGGTTCATAACAAACTAGTACAAATTGCACCTCCTGCATCATTCCCAAGGAGACAAATTCTCTTGTTTCCAAAGAAGAGGATCCAAAAACATCAACTGAGCCAGGTCCATCCAGCCAGCAGTGGGTGGTGTTGGGCAGCCCTGTGCTCTGCACCCCAGGGGTGCTGGGGCTGCCCGTGGGCACCAGCACATGCCATGTGGGCACAGCCCAGCTTCTCCCTGAGCTCCACCCTCAGCTTCCAGCACAGTGTCCAGCAAAAGTTTCACTCTTCCACAAATAGAGCCAGTTTCCAACTGTTTAAAAATTCATCAAAAGCCGTAATTATTTCTTCCAATGCCATTTTCTCGCTTCCGTTCTAGGTTCCCATACGTGTTAGCTAGTTGGGGAACAGCATGTTAAGCAGTTTAATAAGTCATAAATAATGGAGAAACTTTTTATGGCCAGTTTTTTTTGTTTGTTTTCTTTTTTTTCTAATGTAAGACTATTTCCCAAAAGTCTATTCCGCCTCCACCAGAGCCCAACGAGCCAGCTGCCCCAGCCCTGGCCAGCATCCCTGGCGTGGGGTAGGGCACCCCCTGCCAGCCCCTTGCCTGCTCCCACCTGCCGGGCCCACAGCAGCCGAGGATCCTGCACAGCAGCACACCATGGGTGTTTCACAAGCAAAGCAAAAAACCTCAAGAAAAAAACAAAACAAAAAACCAGGCAAAAAACCCAAGCACCTCTCCCCCAACCAGTCTCAAAACTAGGTAACTAACACACACCAAGAATTACAGGAGGCCAACTTTAATTTATCTACATTAATTCCTCCACAAACACAGGCACTTTTGAGAGAAACCATGTTGTTAACGACATCTTCTCTAAAATTACCTGTTCTTGCACAGGCTGTGTGCCTGGCTCCCAGTGTATCATGTATGTCAGCATGGTGTGATGAGTTTGATGTCATGGTCTAAAATAAAAATCTCTTTTGCTTATGACTGTCATCAGTATTAGAGAAGACATTGAAGGCATTTCCTCACATCAAAGGACAACAGCTCTCATTCCCTTAACACCAAGGAACCAAAAAGAGCAAGCAGCAATTCCTATGTGTTCACACATGGCCACCGCAGCACCTGAATTTCAAAGGTTAGGCAAGTATTTTAAGTCAATACAAGACATCTCAGTTACATGGAGCCCGACACCTTTCTAGGTTAATTTGGACAGGGTAACAGATGGTGATTTGCAGGGACACACCGAGAGGCAGCCCAATTTCTGCCTGTCATCTCGAGGAAGGCCAGGCAGCTGCCTGGTTAGCATGCCGGCAGCGCCGCAAGCCCGGCGCCGGATGCGGCTCCGCACAGCCCTTGCCGAGGTGAGCCCTTCTGCCTCAGCCATAGGAAAAAAGCCACAGAATATTTTGATCTTGTTGGCCTTGAAGTACCTATTCTGCTAAAAAAAAAATTAAAAAGTCTTCCTTTCCCTGCATCTTACTCCAGAAGGCATTAAAAAAAAAAAATAGGCGCTTTACATATGCCCGAGACAAACAACATAGGTTAAAATTTCTTTAAGAAATGCCCAGGGGCTTTTCCCACACAAGATCAGACACACAGTCTCACAACGCTCCCTGAAGTATCTTACGCCTGGAGCCCATATTTCCTTCTCATTTCCTTTTTTATTCCAGTAAGCCTCAATCCAACATCCCCTCTCTTCATCCTCAGAGCCTGCATCTTCAAACCAGTGACACTACATGGCAAAAATTACCTTATGTTCAAATATCCTTGTTTCCCACTGAAAAGATGCTCATCCATACAGCTACACTGTAAAACCACAGAATCCCATCTGTCATCAACAGGCTTCACAGCCCCCGGTCTATGTGTACAGAAGACACGTAAATTCTTCCTCTGTGCATCATGTCAAGCTGAAAAAGGGGGTTTGAAAGCAGAGGATAAAATAATGCTTAAAGGACCTTAATGCCAACCAAGATATGCTGGCCTGGGCTCCCTCTCCCTGCCCAGGCTGCTGCCTCACCAGCCGGAGGAACCGGTGGCTCTGCTGGTTAACCGGGCGTTTGCATACCCTGAGCTGCCTACACAGGGCTGGGGATGGAATTGTAAATAATCTGATGGCTTGGTATAATATCACCATCCGCCAGCTCGCCAGCAGTGGGCAGGGTGCTTCGATTTGATTGGGATTAGGGGGAGGGGAGGATTTTATTTTTATTATTATTTTTATTTTTTTTTAAAAAAGGAAAAGAATTCACAAACACAGGTTCAGTGCATCCTCCTTCTTCCACCATTGCTTTTAAAACTCTAGCAATCCCAAAAGACATGCTCAGATCATCACCTACCTTCCATCATGGTGGCAGAATTGCATTCCTCAATTTCCAAGGAGACTGAAAAAATACAGGAGAATACGATCCCAGTTACCAGATGCTTAACATAAGCCCTTCAATCAAATGCCTCTGATCCCCGGCTTGCTTGGCTGCCAGAATAACAAGGGGAAAAAAAAAAAAAAAAAAAAAAAAAAGTGCTGGGGCTAACAGCAGGCCATGGATGCTGCTGTGCCTGTATCACCTCCAGGATCACCGGAGGATGCTGAGAGAAAGGGAGGACGAGCCGGGCTTGGCTCCGGCGCTGCCAGCGGCGCAGCGGGTGCCTCCCGCCCCGCACCTCCTCACATGCGCGCTCGCTCCCAACACCCCCCCCCCCACCCCGGGAACACACCAACCTATTTCCCATTTCCCCCCCCCCCCCCCACTTTCACCAAAAGCATAACCCCTCTTCGTACCTCGTGACGCACTTCCCCTCCCTCTAATCCTATTGCAGCGGCTGGGGAAGCCAGATTAATTACCAGGCGCTGTCAGATTAGATCGGCTGGGAAGGGGGGGGGGGGGGGCAGAAAAAATAAATCCAGCCTGGATAAGGCAGCGGAGCTCGTTCCGGTAGCACCGGGCAAGAGCTTCGGCACGCTTGGCGAGCAGAAGGGCTGCGAGCTCGGGTGCACATCCACGGGCGCTGGGCCCTCCTCGCCTCTCCTGCAGCCATTCAAGAGAGAAATCCATCGGGCTGACGTCACATCACCAGCAATTAGCTCCGAAAGGATGATGCGGGAGAAATTTCTCCCCGACTGCCTTCCAAGAGCGCCTGGGAATTAATTTCGCATGAAGAGCGGCCGAAGCATCGCCACAGCGGGGAACAAAAGAGGCTTGGGGGGGGGGGGGGAGGGCTGCAAGAGCTGACCCCCAGCCTCTGCCTGGGACACCCCCCGCCTGGGGAACCCCCCATCTCCCATCAGCGCGGCCAGCAGCAGCTGGTGCCACCTCTGCCCTAGGAGATGCCACCCCAGCCAGATGCTACGAGCCTGTCCCAGCAAACTGCCACATCCCCCCGTTTCTCTCTGCCAGCCACGGCATCCAGCCCCCCGGCACAGAGCCTCACCTCGGCCAGCCCCCCAATGGGGTGCGCGACCATCGCTGGCTTGAAAACCATTTCTCAGAGCTGCTACAAGGAGAGGGGGGCTGGCTGAAGGCGACAGGCAATGCCAACATCAGAGTTACATGGGACACTACTAGAATTACACCAGTAAATATGCAAGATACAAAATTGGTTCTGGCAAAATTGGCTTTAACCAGCTCCAAAAGTTCAGGTTTTTTTGGTGGTTTTTTTTTTTTTCCCCTGGCAGGAAAGATGCTCTAAAAGCCCTTACACTTGCACAGTAGTCCCCATGCACAGCTGCGAGAACAGGAGCCGCGTCCCTGGTGTGCTCATCTGAAACAGCACCCACCTCTGCAAGAGACAGCAGGGACACCCAGGCCCGGGACACACGTGGGTCTGTCCCCAAGGCCACCACCACAGCTCAGCACCCAGCAAAGATGGGGATTATGACCATCAGCATCAACCTGCATGCGTGGAGGAGCTGCCTCCCCCCACCTCTGCTCCCCACCAGGCACAGCAGCAGCATTTCAGCACAACCAGCCCATTTCAGTACTCACAAATGCAGCTTCTCAGCGTGCCCTTGCATCTGCGATGGAAACTTAGCTTCTACCTCTCACCCCGTATCACCATCTTTAGGACCCATCCCAGTCAGCCACATGCATTTCTCAGGACTTCACCCTGCTCACAAGCAGGGAGAGCAATACCTGCATCATTTTTCACACTAAAAAAAAATTCTATTTTTTCCCCACAAAAAAATTTCCCATTTTTCCCCACTAAAAAAATCCCATTTTTCCCATTAAAAAAATTCCAAAAGCCAAGCCCCTCCGAGGGTTCAGTTACACCAGTGGGGAAATGAGCTTCAACACCACATCATCAGCTCCGGCATCGAGTGTCCCCAGCCCCAAAGCATCCCCAGCTGCAGCCCTGGCCCACCCCAGCCAGCAAGAAACACTGCCACGTGCCCGGGCAGAGGGACAGGATTATTTAACAGATGGTTTGTTTAATCCCCACAAGGAGCTCCTGCGACCTGCCTCAGCTGCCTGCACTTTCAGCACGGGCAGTGGGGTTGCAGGGAAGAGTGCCCAGTACCTTTGGGAAATGTATTTGTAATCCCAGGGCGAGCGCAATGCACTGAACGTTGTTCCACTACCCCCCTAGACCAGCCCCAAAACATCCCAAGGAAGCAGGCTGGCATACATGGCAGGACACCCAGCTGATAAGCACGCACCTGCTGTGTCCAAATCCCTTCCGGACACACCAAAATAACACTTATCTTCCAAAATTCACATAGCTGTTGCACAGCATGGCACGGTGCTGCTGCAGCCGTCCTGCATCCCAGCAGGGACAGACCTGGCAGCCCACCTCCCACGGCTCTCGTGATGCTTCCCAGCAGTGCTTACATTTCTTAAGCAAACGAGAAGAGCTGTAACTTCCCCTGCAAACCCCCCATCAAGTTGGGCAATGGGCAAATAAGTTCTCTTCACCAAATAACTCCATTTTAGTGCTGAGTTACAGCAGCTTCTACATTGCACCAGCATATACTGCATTAGCACAGGTGGGAAGCTCATGGGTTATTGCTAACCGCAGCGCAGTTCCAGCTTTGGTCGGCTATGCAGGATGTCTCAATCATATGAAATAACTCTTGTCAAGCGGAAAAAACAAAATTCATCTTCCTGAGGGCAAAATTAACCCCACACTAATGACGCCATGAACCAGCTACCTGCATGGGCTCTTACCAAAGCTGGGAGGCACAGGGAGAGCTGGGTCTTTGCTGGAACACAACCTGCCTGCCTGGGGAGGGCAGTGTGCTGGCAAATCCCTCTCATTTCAAGGTAAAACTGGTATTTATGGATTTCCAAAGGATTTCCAACCACACTAGCTGACACATGAACATTTCTCAGTAAAAGTGCTGGAAATCTCAGGTGGCTCCTGAAGGACACGCATTAGGAGCTTGCAAGTAAACATCAAAAGACAAAGTCAATGGCCTTAAAAAAAAAAAAAGGCAGAAAATGAGTCACTGGAGTGCATTACTCATATCTGAGCAGAGTCATGCTTTAGGTACATGTGACAGGCGCTGCGGGAGCAGAGGAGCCCAGCTCGTCCCCTGGCTGGCCGGGGACACGGTGCCCCCAGGGCGGGCGAGGAGCGTGGGGCGCAGCACGGATGGGGATTTGCTAAATAAAGCTCCAATCCGCCAGCCTCATCCTTGCGCAGGATCTGGCCTGGGCAAATCCCCCAGCGTTAACAGCAGTAATGGGCATCCGGTGGATTGTTTACATCTCCACATACATGGCTCCACAACCCTTTCGCTAAACCATAATTAAGCCTTTGCTAAAAATAAGCTCATCCATTTATCTGTTCCAGGTGGAAACACAGTGGATGAGGCCAGACCCCCTGGCAGCTTCATTACCGATAGCTCCCATCACCACACAGCGCTGGGGGTTTCTCCCCCATCACCTGCAAAATAGACTTTCCAACAGAGTTCAACCATTTGCCTCTTCCCCTATAAAATTAGTTTCTTCCATGCAGGGCGCTGGAGGTCAGCGTGCATTTGCTGGAGGTTATAAATCCCGGGATGTGGAAGTCTCACTGCGAACGTTTGTGCTTTGCTGTAGGACAGCTAAAGACAAACCCAAACCCATGCATAGGCTGCCACTTGGGCTCTGATAAAGTGACATATTTACAAGATTCCTTGCTCAAAAGGCTTCTCCCTACCAGGGAAGGAGGCTGGGAGATGCGGGCCCCCCCCCCCCCCAAGGAACATCTCACCCAAGTCTCCAGTGAGCTCGGTAGGGCGTGGAGGCAGATCAGCCGGCTCCCGAGCACCAAACGGGCTTGCACAACCTTCTTGGAAATGCCGCTGCCTGTGAAGCTAAGCCAAAAAAGGCCGTGCCCCAAGATGCTACTGGGCTCGACCACCCTGCATCATGTTTTACACAGCCCTCTGCTCACGCATCCACGGTCCCCCGGCATGAGCAGGGCTGGAGCAGCTTGAGGAGCTCACAGGAACGAGCCCTGCCAGCTGCCGGGCCCCAGCTCGTCCTTTCCTGCCCGTCACGGGGAGCTCATGGCCGCCACCCCAGGCAGGAGCACTGGGGACCGTGGACTGGCCTGGCCAGGGCTGGAAGGAGAAGAGGAGCAGCGCCCGCCCGCATCCCCACACATGCCCGGGCACAGGGCCCCTTTCAGGACGCAGCTGCTCTGTCCTCCACAATAAAGCCTGTTACCTTCTGCTCTATTAGTTTTTTTGCTCTATTCATCCCGGGTTTTCCCATGCGCAAAGAGCTGCTGGGCCCCTTCCGTCTGGGTGAGCTGCTCTGAGGAGAGATGCGGGAGCGAGCCCTTGCCCGCAGTGCCACAGCCCTTCAGGGATGCACGCTCAGAGAGGCAGGAGAGCCGGATGGGGCGCCTGCTTTCCCAGCAGTGCTGGAGAAAACGCGCTTATTGTGCATTTAAAGAGAGACTCAACGCACTCGGCTCTCCTCTGGGTGCAGAGGACAGCAAGCCTTTGGCATGGAAGAGGCTCACTGGGGATGCAACAGGAGTGGAGCACGGCGCAGGTGGATGCTGGGCCCCCTGCTCCCCCCAGCCTTGCCAGCCCCTTTCCTGCCCACGCTTCTCCACGTGCTGCCTCTTGTCTTCCACTAACGCCTGCCCCCACCGGCATGCAGGAAACAGGCCCGGGGCGGGGGCACGCAACCGCGGCTGGCTCCCAAGGGGCACCCTGTAAAATGCTCTGCACCCTGCCAAGCACCCCCCAATGCACCCAGCCCAGGCTGAGAACCAGCACAGCAAGCAACCCCCCCAAGCACAACCACAGCACCACGGCACAAGTCACAACAAGCTTCAAAATGAGCAGTGGTTCCTCTGAAACCAAACATGGTGTCCCGTGGGACCCACTGCCTCCATCACCAGGCACAAGCAGGACACAGGGCACGGAGGGTGGCAAGCACCTACGTGCCGGAGCCAGCAGGCCCACTTGGTGCCCCCAAAAACTCACATTTTGCCGAGCAGGGCCCTCCGCCGAGCGGCAGCCGGGTGCCCCTGCAGTACGGAGATGTTGGCAGAGCGGAGGCGCAACATGCACGCTCAAGGAGCGATTTAACTCTGCCAGAGCCAACTCTGCCTTATTTAATAGCTATCATGTAAGCAGAGGTAATTAGGCTACGCCCTGGGGTGTAAAGGCACGATGGGAACCCCATGCACACCCTGCAAGCTGCTCCCGCCAGCGCGGCTGGGATTCCTGCTCCATATCACTGCAAATCACGCTGCAAAGAGACGCCGCGCTCACAAACACCCATTTACCAGCACCACTGGTGGAGCAGCGACCAAAACCCACCTCCACCCAGCCAGGAAGGACACTTTCTGCGTGCACCACACCAAAACCCACCTTCCTCTGCTCCCTCCTCCTCTTCCTCTCAGCAACTACCAGGAGCTCCTCCTGGCCTGTGCCCACACCCCTGCTAATCAGGGGCTAATCAGGCTAATCACCTGTCCCAGCACCCCAGGACCCTCCCTGACGGGGACAAGGCGCAGCTGAGGGCTGCCCAGGGATACTCTGGCCCTGCACAGGGTGGGGACAGGGGTCTGAGCCAAAACCCCTGCCCCTGGAGCCTCTGCAGCCCCACACACACCCAGCTTGTCACTGTTTCTGGGCCTGAAAGGGGCAAACCTCCCAACTGTTCAGAAAAGAGATGGCAGAGGAAATACTGTTAATCGCTTTTTTTTTTTTTTTTTTTTTTTTGGCTAGAACGAAGGCTTTCAGGAACACTGAAAAAGTCCTTGTGCCCACCACAGGCATGGGGTTTTGCAGCCAGCAGCCCTGCTTAACGCCACACACCTGGTCCTAAATATTATTAAGCCCATTTTGGATTTGATCACTGAGAGCACCAGCCCCGAGTGCACTTTCAGGATGGGAACAGGCCTCCCTATGTGCCCCTGAGCCCAGGCAGGGGTCAGCACTGCACGCTGGCTCCCGACGCCGTGCTGGACTGGGGACACCCCACTGCCCCGTGTTGCAGCCAGCGTCCCCAGTGGGCACCGGGAGGTGGGAGTGGGGATGAGCCCCCCTCTCCGAGAAGATCAGGCAGGGTCTGGGCCCTGGGCACATACATGCAGGGGAGCCCCAAAAATATCATTTCATCCAGTTCTGCCCAAAGAGACATTAATTTCATTTGAAATGCTGCACCCCAAGGGTGGAAAGGGAGGCTCAGCAGCACGGGGCGGGGGGGGGGGTTGCAAAGCAGGCGTCAGCTTTCAAATGTAAAATAAACTCTATAGGAACAGTGTTGGCTGTGGGTATTTCAAAGAAACTTCATGCGTTCGGGCACGGTTCCCTCGTTAAACATTAGCACAAATAAAAGCAGGCTCTGAGCTCCTGCGCTGTTCCCCTCTTCCCCGTAGTTTAAGCATTAGCTTAATTAGAGTATCAATTAGCAAGGGGAAAAAATATCAAAGAACAAGACTGGGATTACCTATGATCCGCAGCAAAATAAAGCAGAGTGAGCCAAAGATCCGCTGCCTAGCACCTGGTTTCTGCTCTGGCGCCGGGGGGGGGGGTTCCCCCACGGTGTGGGGGGAGTGGGTGAGCACATCCCTGGGTGCCCCCGGGTGCCCCGCATGCTGCCCGCTGCCCCCAGCGCCCGCCTGCACGTGCTGCAAGGCGCAGCAATGCTGCCACGCTGCCATGCTGCCTGCCATGGGAAGCCCCAGCAGAAGATAAACTGGGAATTTTTGCACTGGTCCAAATCCAACAATATTTCAAAGACGTTTTTCTGTCTAGGAACGATGGCTTATTAACTTTAAATAGTTTAAAAAACCCAACCGCCTTGACCATGCAGGAGCAAACTTGTGCTCCCTGGGAGCAACAGGGCTCTGCTGCATCCTCGCAGGAGCCGAACCAGCACAACCCACATGGGTCCAGCAAAACCCGATGCATGGGCGCATGCAGCTCGGCCAGAGGCGCAGCTGGCGTGGGCACCCTCGTGGAGCACATCCCGCTCCCCCCTCCCCAGTGCCACGGCTGGGCACCACCCAGTCACGCTGATGCATTCTGACCGTTGCTCGCCTCGGGCTGATTTTTGATTTTTTTTTTTTTTTTTTGGGGGGGGGAAGGTTTCAACCCCAATAGCTCAGCTGAGAATGAGGTTATGGAAGAAATATGTTATTTTAACACTGAAAATATTCTTACCACCGTTCTGCTACGAAACCCTCCTACCCTTCTCCACCAGCCCTAAGAGTGTGCTTTGGGGCTGCTGCAAGGATTTACCTGTCTTCTGCTGTGGAGAGGGCTGTTGCTCAGGCATCGGGGTGCTCCTATGGGTGAGCACCCTGGCTGCTGCATAGGTATGGCACCCACCCTGCCCAAGAGCCCGGCACAGGGTCTGCAGGGGCACAGGTAGCCCTGAGGCAGAGGGGGCTGTTAATGAAGACCCACAGTGCCCTGGGCAAGCAGGAGGGTAAGTGTTTGCCCCCACCAGTTTCCAAAGCTCCGAGAAGATGCTCTTCAACCCCCTGCAAAGGGCATGGTCCTTTCTGGTATCTCCTTCACCCTTTGAGGGTGTTTCCAGACATATATGCTGCAGGCTGGGTGTGGGAGCACACTTTGTGGAGAGATGATGGCCAGCCTAGTTCAAGGCAAATGGAAGTCGAACACTTGGCCGTATTGCTGCTGCGGTGCGTAACCCCAAGCCTTGTGACTCTGCACCTTTGATGTGGTGGCAAAATCACGTTTGGTCGAGCACCTGTAATGCCCTTCACATGATTGCATCCTCCAGCTGCCAGCAATGCGGGCCACATTGCCAGGGAAGAAACACTTATCCCTTCCATGTCAAAAATGATTTTTCTGCAAGACCCACATAGTAAGGCTCTATAAAAAAAAATGTGTGGGTGCTGAAGGCTGTGCATGTTAGATGGGAGGAACAGAAGGTGAGAGACAAAGAAGTTGGGCCGTGGCTAGGTGATGGGTCTGACAGGTCAGTTTGGATCCCACCAGCAGCACTTGCACATCAGCACTGCGAATGCGAAACCGTAACCTGCTATGGAGCAAGAGGGAGCGATGCTGGAGCATGTCGGAGCGGGGAGACGGCAGGGGTTTGTGCCAGGAAACACCTGTGCAACCTGGCAGAAAAGGCAGAGAGATCCCCAAAGGTGAGCACCCCAAAGCAGGCCTGGAGTCACTGCCTCCAGCTGTGCAAGGTTCCAGTTGTGCAGTGATCCAGCTGTGTGTGGCTCCAGCTGTGCAATGATCCCGCTGTGCAGGGTTCCAACTGTGCATGGTTCCAGCTGTATGGGGATCCAGCTGTGCAAGGATCCATCTGTGCTCAAGCTCAGTCTCCAGCTGTGCAAGGCTCCAGCTGTGCAAGGCTCCAGCTGTGAACTGCTCCAGCTGTGCACGGCCCTGGCTATGCGGGACCGCAGCCGGGCATGTCTCCAGTTGTTTGGGACCCAGCCATGAACTGCTCCAGCTGCCTGGGTCTCTAGCTGTGCATAGCTCCAGCTGTGCTGGACCCTGACTCCGTGTGTCCCTGCAGTGCCTGCTGCATGTGCCCGAGCTGTGTCCCCCGCAGTGGACATCCCCGCTGTGCAGCGTCCCACGGTGTGCGCTGCCCTGTGCAGTGGTCTGGGGCCTCGGCAGATGGAGCTGTACAGCTGTGCAGGCAGCCCTGCGCAGGCAGGATGGAGCCGTACAGCTGTGCAGGCAGCCCTGCGCAGGCAGGATGGGGCTGGCAGCGGGCGCTGCAGCGGGCTGAGCCCCCTGCCACGGGGACCCATGCTCCCTGGGGATGGCTCCCTGTCCCTGCCGTTGTCACAGACTGAAATCTGTCCGCAGTGTGGCAGTGACCCTCTCCTCAGGCCCACCAGTCAGCCCCGAAATGCTGCACGGTGCATCCTGAACCGCAGCATGCTGCACCCCAACATGTGGCCTGCTGCACCCAGAAACGCAGGAGAGGGTGGTGTGATGCCCGGTCAGAGCAGGGCTGCTCACAGGGCCCATCCCAGGCAGTGAGGTGGGAGGGTGGCAAAGGCAGAGGACGACATAAACCAGAACTATTTCATGTAACTGAAATCCTCTGCTTGGGTCCATGGGCTTAAGCTGCGCCAGGGGAGGTTTAGGTTGGAAATTAGGAAAAATTTCTTTACGGAAAGGGTGGTCAAGCATTGGAACAGGCTGCCCAGACAGGTGGTGGAGTCACCATCCCTGGAGGTGTTCAAAAAACGGGTAGATGTGGCACTTTGGGACATGGTTTAGTCTAGTCTACCCTTGATTGGTTTAGAGTGGACTTGGTAGTGTAGGTTAATGGTTGGACTGGGTGATCTTAAAGGTCTTTTCCAACCTAAACGATTCTATGATTCTATCTGAAGCTGCTTCAAACACCAGCAACTGGGGTGGGAGGGACCCAGGGGACCCCATGTGGGACCCATGGCAGGACCCGCTGCCAGCAGCGACCCCCTCCTGCAGGGAAATGTCTTCTGCAATATACATATTTTTTTTAATTGCAGCAATCTTCTCCCTGCAATGAGAAGCTTGCCATGGGGATGAGGATGATGTCCCCTGTGGGTCAGCCCTTCACCAGCACCCCTGCAACCCCCCAAAACAGTGCCAGACTGCAGCTGGCCCAGCTGCCCTGAGCACAGGCAGCGTTTGGCCCCTCGTGCGTAACCGCGTCAGCAGCACAAGCTGCACCCAGCTCGCAGCGTGTGAATCCGAGCGCTCCCACCAGTAAGTGGCGGGGTGGGTAACCCCATAACAAGAATGGGTGTCCCAGGAGAGCCCGCTCTGGGCAGGTAAGGGGGCTGAGAGCCCATCCTGCCCCCGCAACAGGGGTGCATCCCACAGCCCCATGCGGGCCAGAGTTTCGCTGTCCCCAACCTCCCGCAGCACTGCAATGACAGAAGTGGTGACGGCATCTGACCAGGACAGCAGAGATACCCTCCAACAGACCAGAAACTCGTGCAGCGAGCAGGGGCGGGGATGCCCTCAGGGATGGGAGCCCTCGGGGATGGGAGCCCTCGGGGATGGGGAGCCCTTGGGCATGGGGAGCCCTTGGGGACAGGGACACCTTGGGGACAGGGGAGCCCTTGGGGATGGGGTCCTTGTGTCACCTCAAAAGGGATGTTTGGGAGAGCTAAAACACCTAAATGCATCTTAAATCGCATCAGCTGGGCCACAACCTACCCTGTCCTTCCCGGCCAGCCCTGGGAGGATCCCAGCCGGTGGCCCTGCTGCTAGACCGGCAGACCCACCTCCCCTTTGCGTGGAGGCTACCGGTGCTGTGAGCCCTTGGGCTCCGTTCCAGCACCGCAGACTCGATAAAATCTGTGCTTTGTGCACCAGCCCCCAGCTCCTTCCTGTTTTTGACTACAAAACTGTCAGCGCTTCAAATTTTCATTTCTTTTTTTTTCATCTGTAGGACTTTTAGGTGAACTCTAAGCCAGTGGCACCTAAATCTCCTTGGCTAGCAAACCACTTCCAGCACTTCGCAAATCCTTACAGTTGCATTATAACCTGGGAAATGCTCCACCCTGCTGGCTGGCACACAGAGGGACAGAGTGCTGTGGACCATGGTGTGCTCAGGGACATGGGAATCCCCCATTTGAATGTGATGGACATGAAGCAAATCTCAGTGGGACCGAAATGTGAGCAGAAGCATTCAGCTTCCAGGCGCCAAGCACCCGCTGCAATAAAAGCACATTTCTAAAGGTGGTTTTGCTACTTATGCAAACCAGAGGTGATTGCTGTGGCTTCAGCCATCCTGATGTTTGGTATCTGGTGGCCCCAGCATAGGAACCAGCATCCCTGTCCCCAGCCAGGCCCACAGTGTGGGGCACAGGACACCCCCAAATGCTGGCCCAATGGCTTGGCACAAAGCTGCTGCTGCACATCATTATTCAGATAAGAAATCCGCATTCTCAAAGCATTTCCTCGGAAGAAACCCAAGATTTCTTCAACACTTTTCACTAGCGGATAACACCGTGAGTGGCTCAGGCCATGGCAGGGACTGGCACCAGCTTGCAGCCGCTGGCATGCATTGCTGTGGTGGATGGCAGGTGGGAACGCCTGCGCTCATCCCTAACTCCTACAGACCAGGGGGAAAAAAGAACATGGAAAACAGGCCCCACACCCAGGAGAGCAGGCACAGCGCCTGTGTGCCATGGGAAAAAGCAACACAGCTGGTTTATTATTTTATTTCTTTGCATCATGGTTTCTGTTAACAATGCCGACCTTTGGGTCAGAAGTTTCCTGGCAGCGGCGGGGGCTCCACGGGACCCTTGTCCCTGCACTGCCAGGAAGCTCCGGCTCCGCTCCCGGCACAGAGCGAAGAGTGGCTCGTCCCCAGGATTGACACCCACGGGCAGCTTTATGGCTGATGGAAATCCCCCCTGAAAACCCAGCTCTATGGCCTCACCAGGAAACTATGCCCTCGAGGACGGCTGCGACTTGGACACTGCTGAAGTAGGGGCTGTTGGTAACATCCATCACTAACGTCCTGCATCATCGACCCCCCCCCCCCCCCCAAGCCCCTCCAAGACCCAGCACCAGTGAGTGTTGCACACCTCCATTGCACACCTGGGCTGCACAGCCCAGTTGCATTCCCTGGTTGCACACTGCAGTCGCACACCGCAGTCACACACTGCGGTTGCACACCGCAGTCGCACAGCCGGTTGCACGCCCCAGTTGCAGACCTGGGAGCCACCCCCTCTCCGGAAAGGCACACTTTCTGCACCCTGTTTTCCTGCAGGTTTTGTTTTTCATCCTGCTTTCCCCCAATATCTGAGCAGCAGCGATTCCCAGCCCGTCTGGGTGCAGCCAGGACCTGCTGGGGGGTCGCTGGAGGCAGCACGGCTGCACCGTGGGGGGAACAGTGGTGGGGCGGGAGCAGGCACCCATCAGCACCGTCCATCTGGGCTGCTAACGAGCGAGGAGGAAACACCGTATCGCTGCCTCTACGCAGATGTGCTTCCGATGCTGAAGGAAACCATGCAAACCCCATGGGGTGCTCGGGGCCAGTGGGAGTTTTGGATGTGAGGATAGTAAAGCAGAGCCAAGATGTATTCCTCATTCCCGGAGGAAAGCAGGAAAACTGAGCCAGCAAGCTGCCCTGCACCTGAACTGGGAGTTTGCACCCCAAAAATGGAAGCAAAACAGAAAGGGTTTGGGTTAGTTTTGCAACGTGGCTGCCATTGGAGCATTTTCTCTGCTGCTGCTGAGAAGGAGAAGTGAAAGGAGTCTGTTATTTCAGCGCCAGAGCAACACCGCCGTGTTTGCATGTACTCACGATGAAGCTGCTGCCTGGCAGAACTAGGTCACTGGAAAGCAAAGAAATAAAGCGAGCGAAGGCTGGCAGAGGGGAGGGGAGCGCGGGCGGAGAGGAGGGGGCCAGGGCAAAGCACTCGTGCCCCTGTTGGCCCCGCACCTGGGCGCACCACCTTCCCCCTAACATGTCCGCTGGCTGTGGGTTGGTGGTTGACCTGCAACTTCAGCTCTTTGCTCTCTCTCCTAGTTGGCCACTTTCTCCACCCAGAACTGCAAATGTTTTTCCAGCCTGATAACCTGTTTCCCATCTCTACACGTCCCCTGGAGCCGTGGGCACAGCGCCGGGCGCAGCCGGACGCAGCCACCACAGCAAAGGTGGATGTAAATGATGCATAGGGGTAAATTCCCTGGAAAAGAGAACCTGGTATCAGCACCGCCAAGAAGTTTTCACCAGTGGTTAAAACCCTGGCAAGGCGCTGGGAGAAAGCCCCTGGTCAGCGTTGCGGCTGGTGGGCACGGAGATGTCCCCGCTCCCGGCGAGGCTGGCGCCAAGCGCACCCAGTGTTCATGCCAGCGGCCAAGCCCAGGCTCAGCTGAGGTTGAAGCCGCCTTCCACCCGGACAGGAGGTGCTTGCACGAAGGCGGGTGCGCAATTGCTGCTCCCATGAAGCGCCGGGTGGGAAGGCAGGCGCGGGATGGGGGGTCTGCGCTTTCACGTGGCTTTGTTTTGGAGCCAGCGAGTCTGGGGAAAGCCTGCGGAGACCCATGCGGTGCTACAGCAGGGCATCCTCCAGGCACCGCCGGCTGCCCCGGCATCACCCGCAGCAAGGGTGGCCCAGGGGGAGTCCCTGGTGGCGCAGGGTCCCCGCCGTCCCCTCACCCCCCCGCTGCCTGCCGGCAGGATGTTTTTTTACTGGAAAGTCAGTTGTTTTGGGTCAGGCCGGGACATGAAAGCATCCCACGAGCCAGCCCCGGTGCCGCCCCGTGCCGGGCGAAGGCTGCGCTGCCGGCTGCGGCCATCGCCTTCCTGTCTGCACCGCCTTCCTGTCGCCGCTGCCACCGGCACTGGCCCCGCTCCGCCGCCGGCTGCCGCTCAGGAAGGCGAAGGTCTCGCAGCCCGCACGATGGAGAGGGTGGCCGTGCCCTCTGGCTGCAGAAACCCTTCTCTTCCCGTTCGTAAGACAAGGGCTCCACGTGTCCGCTGGGTTTCGGCCACGAGAAGGTTCAGTTTTACTGCACCCCCGGTGCCAGCCAGGTCCCAGCCGAGCACAGCGAGTGCAGCTGCCTTCGCCTGCGGTTGAGATCCTGCCCACGTCAACCTGTTAAATAAAGCAGCACGAAGAGCCGCGGGCAGGGTCATGCTTTCATTTATTCACTTCATATAAAAATCTCTTAAGAATGCATCTGAACACAATATATAATACTATAACATACATTGTGTGAAACTTTTGGGAACAATAAAATAACCACCTGGAACAATGCAGTGTTCAACAGACATACAAACCCATTGATCATGCACAACTGTGCTATTTTCATTAACTAGTTAGTCACAAGTTGGACCAAAAGCTTGAAACATATTTTACAAACTGAGATTTGACACCGCTCACGATGCCGGACAAGCTTTGTCAGAAGTTTCACAGCACAATTATTACATCAGTTCACATTTTTGTCATAGAAATTCACATTGGGTTGTTCAGAAATTGGAACGTGACATTTAAAAGCCGGCCCGTTCACGGGGGTTTCTTTTTTTCGGTTCCCCCCTCTAGGTTTTCAGCACTTCCAACCACTCACCCACTGTCCTGGGGTCCGGTCCCCCCCCGGGCTCGCCGTGAAGACGAACCCCCACGGGCGGCTGCCACCCGAATGCCCTTCCTGGGTTGCGTCTGTCTCTTCAGCTATGTTCAGGTTCTCATATTTTATGCAATACAAAAGGTTACAAGAAAAAAAGGCAACTCTTATTCCGAGTTTTCTACACAATTAACATTGCCGCCGACAGGCAATGTTAATTCATATAAATTAATAACTTACAAAACATTACAGTATATACATTATGTAATAAATACACTGTTATAAACAGTAATGGAGGTGTTAGAGCTCAAGGCAGTGCAGGAGGAGGACGGTGGACCTAAACCTAGGAAACGTGAACGATAGGCGAGAGAAACACAAATATCCAAGCGTGCAACTTCCACTGAGCCAAGGAGCTGCTGAGGGGGATCGCGCATCACACGCTGCCTTATCACGCTTACTTATATATGTACTGCGCTGTGCCATGGAAACACACTACCCTCTATCCTGCGCACGACAAAAATAAAACCCTGTTGAGGAAAGAATACTGTTATTCCTAGCAAGCGAACAAAGATGGTGCATGACGGCATGAAGTGACTTTAAATGGGTCACCTGGGGTATTAAGAAGACGATTAAAGGTGCAGTAATGCAAAACAGAGGGTTTCCCTTCTATTTAGTCTGTAAAAGTGATTAACTGCAATAAAGTGACAGGTATTGCCCATGAAAAAAGGAAGACTGCTTCTTGTAACAGGAAGAATCAAAAAAGTATCTGTCAATTTTGAAACACTTTGTGTCGCTTTTTATACTAAACTCCATGTATTTAATTAATAGACTCTTGAAAAGACATGAAAGTGTTTACAAAGAAGGCACACAGGTCTGCAGACAGGTGGTCAGGTGGACGGGTTTTATATGGAGTTATTAATCAGTAGTTTCTATCAGTCTAACTGGTATAAATTCCAAAACTAACAGTATAAAATCTCTCAGTTTTGTGTCATTTACTCTTCAGTCAAGACCCAAGCCAGCTCCAGGACAACACGATGCTCTTAGCTGACAAGGCTTAAAACACAATGTAAATCACCTGTTAATTTCCTGAGCAATCATTCACTACACGATCTTTAACCCTGACTCCAATCTCAAGTAGCTGGGAAGATCTTTCAGCCAATGTTAGACACAGGCCTCAGACCCAGGCTGCAGGCTAGTCCGTGAGACTGCTTGCATGCTCATTAAGTGTTTAAAATCCACTCACACAGGTACAGGACATTATGTGTCGACAGGAGACGTATCTTCTGTCACAATTTCTATGTTTGCCTCCCTCTGTGAATCCTCCTCCCCTGGGTCAGCCACGCAGAGTGTCTTTGTATTGCTGAAGTAGCCGATGCTCTCGCTGTCCTTCTCCGGTCCATCCGAATCCTCCTCCTCCAGCGTCAGTTCAAACTGGAACTTCTCCATCAGGCTCTGACAGTCCCTGCCCCGCTCCTCCAGCGGAGGAGATGGGCTCTGAGGTATCATGCTCTGGTACCAGTTCCTGTTGTCCTCCAGCGTGTCCAGAATGTCCTGGGCATCGGGCTGCACCAGGTCGGCCCAGGTCTCCCAGAGCGGATGGACGATGTAGTCAATGAATCCCACCTGAGAAACACAGGAACACGCATGCTTAGGGGAAAGGAATGGCTATGAGCAGATGGGTGTCTGAAAAGCTCAAATGCTGTTAATACATGATTTTTACAAGCAAAAGATCCACCTCAGCGCAAGCCCCCAAACCAGCGCAATCTAACTGCAGACATAACCATCTGACACCCAAAGCTGCACCTACAATGTTGGTTGATATCTTGTCCGAAATCAAACCTTGGGTGAAAGTTTAACTAAAAGCAGGGGCCACCTGGAAACTCAGCGACAGGGCTGCCAATCCCATCCCTGGCTGCATGCGTGATTTTAAATATCCCTGTAAATGTCTGTTCCTGACTAGCGGCTCAATCCCTGCCCTGCAGAAGTCCGGGTAAGCCATCACTCTGGAGACAGAACATCCCACTGAGGGATGCCTCTTACCAGCTGTTAGTGCAGAGATGCATTTTAGACTACCATTGCCTCTACCCTAAGCACTGAGAAAGTTTGCTGTGTCTCACATAGGATTCCCTGGTGACTGCGGACAAGGCTGGTGCGTTTATGGCAATGCTGCTGTTACCCCAGGGTATGCATGTGGCTGGCAGCTGTGAAAACACCAGTGCTCCCAGGGCGAGCAGCTGTCCTAACGCCGAATGTCACTGCTTTTATGGACTGAAGTTTGACCTTTAGGTGTATTTTACTACGGTATGTAGTTTGTACCTATTCTGAACTGTTTCATGGTCCTGCATCTTTAAGCATTTCAGCATTTCTCCTCTACTCTGCCAAAGCAGCCGCCGTGTTTCTCTGCGGAGCCGGCCCTGGTAGAGATTTCCTTTCCTTTCATTTTGTTTTGGAAAGACTGCAGAAAGCAGGTCAGCTCATCCCAAGAAGTACTCCTCCTGCATGAAGGCAGACAGACCGCTGTTGCCCGACTCCCATGGAGTGACGTGCCAGCGGTGGAAACAGTGAGGGTTGCGGCCGAGTCTGTCAGTCCTTCCGCCGGTTGGCGCGTAAGCTCTGAGCTAAATCATTTTTCAATTGTCTGACTAAGAGGACGTACGTCCAGGATGGAGAAAACTGAATGGCCATAAAGAGGATTGAAATTCTTCCGTCTTGGCAGAATGTGTCACTTCTCTCCTCGCTCCGCTGGACAACGTTTCTGTGCAGCAGGAAAATGGCTCTCAAAGGGGCCAGACTCAACGTGCAGATGTTTGCTTTGGAAATCGCACATGCCTCCTTCAGACACAACAGGATGTCAATAGAACCATTAACATTCAATTGTAACATACTGTTGAGGCAGCTTAAACAAAAAGGTGATGAAAATTTCCTGCAGCACATGTTCCGGAGCACTTTTAAAGTGAAAAAAAAAATTCTATATGGCTAGCTGATGGCTTCACCACCACCCAAAATGCTCACGGGCTATACAGCACCAATGGCTAGATATCGGTCACTTCGTAACCAGATCATTGTTTCTTTAAACAAACATCCCAAATCAGGGAATAGCTGGCCAGATGGCTGAGCACTGATCTTAAAATATTTTGATGTAAAGAGGTACCACCGAGAGCTCTGAAATACTTGCATACTATTTTCCCATCAGTTCCTTGTTTCACTCCAGAATGGACATGCCACCTCCCTTTCTCCTTTGCCACTAGTTGGGATGTCAATGGTAGCCGTTTCGTGCAACTCCTGTTGTTTTTACATAGCAAAAATGCCATTTTGAAACCTCTGTGAAGTGCATATGTGAAACAAAAAAGTAACTGGAGCTCACATGCGGAGCACATGGGCATTTTCTGGCCAAGCCTGGCCGAAGGATTCATTTCTTGTTAGGTTAACAAATAAGACAGATTTTTCCAACAAAATCACCATGCGGTTGAGTGAATAATTTTGAAACCACTTGGCTTAGCCCTAGAGGACATTTGGAAATAATTATCATCAATTTTGTTACTTATTCAAGCTGAAAAACCTCGATGATGACTTGCTCGAGTCATTTAAAAACAACCACCAAGACACCATTATATAAAGATTGGAATATGTTTAGGCAAACATAAATTACCAGCTTCATTACAGAATAACCGGGTGAAATTTTATGGCCTGTGCTACACAGGTCAGAACAAAATCTGCCCTTGAAAACATTTAATCTATGAATCAGAACTAAGGATGAGGCCGTTAATCTCAAAAAACAAGACATATCCAGCTCCTTTTAAGGTTTGTATTGACATAAACAAATATTTCTTTGACTTCACCCGGCACACAGCAGCTCCATCAGACCTCTAACTTAACCGGCCAGATCATGCACTGCAAAACTGTTCTGCATGAGGCTGAATAACGACTGACATCCAGACCCTTCCAGTGTCCTGAAGTGGATCTCAGCAGGGAGAAGCTCCTAACCCTGCAGCACCATGGGGCTGGCATTGCTACAAACGTCTAACACGGGGTACGATGTCACTAGGTTTAGGAGGTGCTAATTAAGGAGGCTGCAGGGCGTGAAGGCAGAAGAGACCTGGCAGAAGGGGAGATCAGAATGGCACTTTTCAAGCCTGGGGAACAAAAGGAAACCCACTCGCTCTGGGAACTGGGATGCAAACAGGGCAAGATGAACGTGCATTTGGAAATGAGGGAACGCCAATGGGCACATAAAGGAGTCCGAACAGCATCGCCAGTCTGTATGAGCTTCAGGCACAGCTGGATGTCAGGGTCAATCAGAACCAGCCCTCTGAAGAGTTGGCCGTTTGCCTAATTGCGCTAGAGAAAGCAGATGAATTTTGTCTTTGCTTTAAAAATACAAGCTTAGGCAGTACAAAAATGCAGCTCACGGCCAATTACCTGTGATTTTTCCACTGATGCGGTGTGTTTGTCGCACATTGGACTGATTTCCATTCCTCTCTCTCGCTCTTTGTCTCCCTGCTGGAAGAACTCCTCCATGATCCTGTCCGTCCACTGCCGGTACAGCTCCAGAGACTTTGTGGGATTACTCAAGTCCGCACAATGTACCATATTTCGGAGAACCTGCAATTACATTAATCAGAAAACTCATAAAATCAAATGGAAAAAGAGGACGGTTTCAAGCTGTATCTGCTTGCTTAATTCAGAACATTTAACCACAAGACTCTTCGATTATGCAACAGCCTATAAAAATACTAACATCGTAACATCTCTGTATATGAGACTAGCTGCTACAGTCCACTTCAAAAGTAAAATGTGCTGTATGTTTTTCAGACAACTGGATACTTACACAGGCTGCAGTTGTGGCAGTGTTCATTACATCATATAGGTTTGTTTTTGAATGCAGACACTTTCCACCATTCACAATTTATTTCCATGCTCTCAGATGGTTAAATGCTCCTACTTTATTAAATGAGTAATATCCCTTCCACACACACAAAAAATGTGCCTGACTAACTGTGGCCGCAAGGATTTAGACAGCAACAGAGTGACCTGTTTTAACATTTGCAGTCTTAAATAAAAACGTAAGGAGAGTTTTCCCACGAATCTGTTCTTAAGAAGTTGGGCATCAAAGTGGAGAGAAGATCAGGATGTATCTTTTCCTACTAACTATGTAACCCCGTTCCAGTACTGCTTTGTTATTTCGGTAAATCAAGGATTTGATTATATAGGGAACAGACTGTACCTCACTAATTCCAGCTCAGCGTGAGAGTTGCTTTAGGTATGGAGTTACAAATGCAATTCTTGCAATCTCGCAATGCTATAGCAATCTTGCTATACTTTTTCGACAGGAGAAACAAATGGGAGAAAGCAGCAAGGAAATTCAGGAGCCCTCAGAAACTCAGCCTTATAGATTAACTTCAGAAGAATGTGCATGTTTGCAGTTCCATGCTCTAAGTCTTAAAAACATAATCCCCTTTACCTAAAAGATATGGGACCACCTTGTACCTCTCTGTGGTGCAGAACAGAAGAAAATGATTGCTGAAAATTTAGGTCAGTAGCTTCTATATATGATCCATTTAAAAGCCAGAGTAGAAACAGGAGCATGGTTTCTTCACCCCTGAACAAAATACACAAAACCCAGGAAACTTGGCTGACGTACCTGTATTCTGTCTGTGTAATTGTCCAAAAGGAGGACTCCTGAGCTGGTCACTTTCTTAGTTTCCACCATAGTCTTCAGATCAGCTAACAGACTCATATGCTTGGACATATCTGTAGCCAATACCTTTACAGAAGTGAAAACACAATCTCAGTATGGGCAACCATACAAAGCAGCCATTTTTTTGTTTAAGAAGAGGACCAGGGTGTGCATAGTTCATACCATGTCGATCACCATCTTCCTGAGCGTCTGACGCTGTTTCTTGGTCAGGTTCTGGAAGATGTCACAGTGCTCCTCTTGAAGAAGTTTGAAGCCCACAGCGAGATGGTGGTTCTCCAAGACAGATTCGTCATTGTACATCAGGGCTAGTTCAGAATCTAGCAAAGCAACATAAATATGTGACTCCAGCATGTGAAATGTGTGATTTCAAACAGCAAATGCTCGTCCTGGGTACTGAAATGTAGTAAATTGGGAAAAGTTTTCTTTTTTTGCTTCATGTACGCCAAGAGCGTGCGGTTTTCTAATCCAAGCACATATGTATACAATATAAACAGCCTTTGCTCAGTTCTAATGAACAAAATAGTACTCTGCTGACAGTTACGGGCTTCGGAATCACTGACAACAGAAAGCATGAATCCTGCAAATGCACTTTCCAAAAAAGAACAATACCCATATTTTGGAATCAAGATACATGCTTAGCCTGTTGCAGAACACAATATGAACCACAATATTTAGCTTTATCGTTGTCAATAGCAATAGCATTATTTATCGTATATTAATGATAAAATTTGCACTCAGGACTGGAAGAATTATTATGCGTTAGCAAGTAGTAATATTCACAAGATTTAAGGGCACTAGCAAATTGCACTACAATAGCTTCCTTTGTGAGGAATTTCATTTTAATTACTGCTTTATTTCTAAACATCTAACTAGTTTACTGCACAATATTTTGAGAAAGCAATGCAGTCTGAAAGTCATAATTTGTGACCTCGCTGTAATGGAAAATGCATTTCCATTAGTTTCCAAGTTTGCAGATGAAATTATTACTGTATTTGAAACAAAACTCACTTGTATTAATAAGAAATTGATTGGAGACCCCGGGGTGATCCACATCATGAATTGCAGCTGCAAAAATTGCAGCAAGGATTTCCAAATCAGTGAAGACGGCCTAGGAAGGAAAAAAGGAATTTGTCAGAGAAGTCCTTATGTTTTATCTCTCAACAGTTTGGGAGGCCTATTTAGAGAAACAAATTGTGCTTTTTAAATTAGTTTTCTGAGAACAAGACATTTACTCAGAAGAAAGGTCTACAAGCAGCATGTGCTCTTTAAGATGAAACAGAGATTACAGGCAAAGCTGCTGCTGAAATTTCTTAATGGTGATTTCCCTGGCAGTACACTGAGCCCTCAGAAGAGCAGGCAGCACACTGCTTTTTGCAAGTCTGAGTGCTACTGGTGATTAACTCAGCGTAAGGTTTTTCTCCTATGTTCACATAGGCAATGTGGTGCTTTTAAGCCGCCATCCCACCTTTAAACGCGACGACTGCCCAACACAAAGCACTTAGCTCAAACTAGGTAACTCACATCCAGTGCGGGGGTAGAGAGCAGAACGTGCGTGGACTGAGCGACATCAGCAGCATGGAGGCTGTTGTGGTAAGCTACATCCGAATGGTAGTGGTCTTCTAGCGTCATCATGTACGTTACAAAAGTGTCTGATGAGATCTTGAATGTTTTTAGTAGATCTCGCTCCTGTATAATAAATGGTGCAAGCATACAAGCACATATCAAATAAGGATGTCATACTGTAGAAGGCAACAAAACACAAAGCAACTAGAAACTAAAATAGTGTTCTAAAAGAACAGCAAATTTGACCATAAAATCACGAACCTGAAATATAGCGTACATGATGCAGGTGAGCGGCCTGTTGTGGGAATACCTTGCAACATTAAATATGTTGAGACCCCACTTATTCAGATCTTCCAGTTCCTTTTGAAAGGACAAAAAGAGAACGGTTACAATATTTTTCAAGACAATCCTGCATTTATCACTTGCACCACGTCTTTTGCATTTTCCAAAAGTTTAAAAAGATGCAAATTCGATCTTCATTATGGTAATTAAGTAAGTGCATGAACACGCGTACTTAATAAAGTACATGAACACAGAGTAACTGTGAGGCGATGATGCCAAAGCACTTGTACAAGGAGATGACATTTCTCTGTGTGGCAGGGGAATTATTTGTGATGTGTGTTTCCAGGAAGCAAGAAGAAATGCCCTGACAGAGAAAAAGGCCCCATGGCCAGTTTGCTGGACATAGCGTTGTTATATGCTCCTGTTTTGATAATTGCTCTCCTCAGCCTTCATCACATTTTTTTAATTATTTCAGAGATATTTTCAAGGAATTTATGAACATAGAATATGCTGCTAGGGCCCGGTATCATTAATTACAGCATTTGTAATGGCCGCATCACTTCAGGGATACTGATTCCAGTTTTACAAGGCGGGGGCAGTCCATCCCCGGCTTTCAGATAATACTGATTCTCCCAGAACTGCAAGAAACTGTCATACCTTGGCCAGATGGTCTTCCTTTTCTGTTTTCACACCAAATCGTGAAATGCTGGTGTTATTTAAGCTTGAACTATGCATTAATTTTTTCACTCCACTGATCTGTGTCATGAGCTGCTGTTTTTTCTTCTTCTCTCTGTCTTTCTGGGTGGGAGAAGGAATCTCCACATCATTCTGCTTGTCTGTAACAAATAAAGGTGAAATGACTCAACATCGTTTGCAGTGCGAGCACCCATCACACCGCCCAAAATCAACTCCTAGCTTTGCTGATTAAGTGGCTCTGCACACCAGTTCAAACCCGTGTGTTTCTGCTGGGGGCCTTCTCTAATTTTGGGACCGAACTGAACCAAAACCAAAGCAAAACAGTCACATAACCTCTGTTTGCCCTCTGCAAGACTGAACCTTCCCACTGAGCCCTGCTGGGACATGAGGGATCAGGCTGCTTTCATTGTAGCCATTTTCAAGCCGCACCGCTTGGGGACACAGCACATCTCCAGGAGCTAGCTCTCCATGCCTGAAGAGCACCAGGTTCTGCTTATGGCTAGATCTCAATTAATTTTTACTACCAATTTTCAGGAAAATAAAGTATATATTCAAACAAAACATTTTTCCTCAATGAAGTACATAAGCATATATCTTCACATTCACTCTATTGATACTTATCAGTGCCAAACCCATCTCCATAACCCCTGCTCTTAAAACACCAACTCAGTAACAAACTGGTGTCACTGCTTTATTAAAGGTTTGCCCTTTACAAATATGTATAGAATAACATACAATGCACAGGCCATATTTCTATTGTCATGCTCAGAGATAGTAACAATATTAGTGCACATTAAGTAGGCACCTAGTGGGGCACACACTTGGCTGTGGAGATGTTTAATAAATAAATCTATCCACATATGCTACTTACTGCCTTTACAACTGATTTGTCTGCTGCATTAAAATGCAGTGGCTCATTACTTTCATACTAACCATTTTTCATGAACTTTTAGGAAAGGCTACTATAATCTCTTTGCACCTTTGCATCTCTGAGGACCTCTGGAGGGACTAGGCATCTAGGCATTAGTTACTTTTGCCTTGGCTTAATTAAAAATCTCTGAAATAAGAACTACCAGTGTGTCTGCAACACTGCAATTAAGAAGGAAGCCATTATTCACTGTAACAGTCAAGCTGACATCAATGGGTGTTTCCCTTGTGTGTCTTTGCTGAACAACAGGACTTTCTTCTATATAATCTCCTTAGCAATGACTAACACTAAGGCAGTGTAAAATGGACATTCTTTAACAGAAATCTCTATAATTTATTAAATCATGTCCCCATGGTGGTGGCAGCAGCACACCCATGGCCCCTTAGGAAAGGGCATGTGCTGAAAGGCCATTACGATCTTCCCCATTTACATGATGTGGCCAATGGTATAACCACTGTTTTTCATCTTTGTCCTTCATACGGATCTAAAGCTGGCATCCTTGCTCTCACTGACCAAATGGTGACTGCAGGACTGGCCCCTCTGCAGAGGACATCACTTCTTGGTGCCTTCCTCAGCTCATTTAATAGTCAAGAGACTGAATGAAGTAACGTGATCTGGTTTTAATATCTGTAAGTTATTCCCATCTAACAAACATTTGTTTGGAGATAAATGAATGTCCTATCCACATATTTCTTTTTTTTGTTTGTTCAACTTCATCAGTTGTAGACTCCTGTTATTTTGTGTGCTCATTTAATTTTAAACCAAATTTTAGGGGGGAAAAAAGTAATTAATAAAAATGTAACAGCATGACTTCCCAAAAAAGCTTGAAGATCCTTTTAAAAGCTTTACTCATTTCTTTTTAAGATGAGCAATCAAGTTGCAATCTGGCCCAATCTGGAGAGCCTGCACCACTTGGCATTAACACAGCCCTAAGTGGTTGAGTGGCCCTCATACTGCCACAAAACGGCGAAGACGTCACCATTACAGAATATGTGAGAAGAAGCAGAATAGGAATGAACAAGACCATTGCCAAGACCTGCAAAGGGAAATGCAGTTACCTGACCCAGCCTGAGTATGAGGAATAATACAGCCCCATTAGCACCAGCAGCGGCTTCAGCTAATTAGCCCCTGCTGAGACACAGACTCCACTGACTTCAGTGTATGTGTGGTTTATTAGTTTTATATTAGGTCCACAGTATCAAGCCACACTGGGTATTTCTGCTGCAGCACATCCTGCTCCAGAGACATATGCCTACTGGCAAGAGCTGATAAACAACAAACTCCCTGAAAATGCCACAGTGGTCATGCTCCCCGGCGCACTATGTACGCTCCAGGCTCTCCAGCTGAAGAAGTGGCCTGCTGGCTGGCAGCTAGGCAGTCTTGCTTCTATTCCCTGTATTAATTCATGTTCTGGATGTCATGATTAAGCTGAGCAGTAAGACAGGGCCAATGGATTCCCACAAAGCAGCTACAGACTTACATGGATTATTAATGATGTGATGTGTCCTAAATGCACACAGTAGTTCCAGTTGCAACTGGCTATTGAAATCACTTTAAAATCCCTTAATGGAAATAATTGTTTGTCACACAGTGAATGCATTCTGGGCCATCTTAACCGCAGGGCATGAGTCCCCCACGAGCTCCGACATCCCACATACACTCAGCATTTTAAGCTGTTGGACTCAGAGATATGTATATGAGGGTCCTGTGCTAAGCTTCGTTTTATGGTCACAAATTCTAAGCTGCTTGAAAACACAGAAAATTATACTTTTCATAACAAATATCTTTTGTAAACACAGAGGATTAATTCATGTCAGTAGCCCTTTGAGCTCCAACAAAACTAATGAAATGAAAATACTCTCCTCACTCTTTATTCTGACTCCAGTGCAAAATGAGCAAATACAGACAAAGTAATACATAAAATGTCTGGGCTGAACCTATTTGTCTGAACCCCTGTTTCTGAAGGGTGAAGATGCAGCTGTAAGAGGCAGTAGTTGCAAAGATGAGAGTATGCAGTTGGGCTTGTGTGACTTTGTCCTTTCCGTAAGGTCAACACAAAAATCAAATACTGCATAACGCAGCTACCAGTAACTTAATTCATTGTGAACAGAAAAATCTTTTGATTTGGAGAAGGAATTCTTCTGTGGATAGACTTATTCAAACACTGTATTATTCTCCTCCCCATATCCATTTTGAAAGTGAAAAATCAAAACATTTAAATAATGCTCTGTCCCAAAGGAAAACTGGGCACAAGCATTGACTGGTGGCTATTAGGCTGCCATTAGTCGTTATCTTTGAGTCACCCGAAAGCTTGGGATGCGACGCCTTACCCAGGAAAGTGTTGGAAATGTACTCGGACACCTGGTTGCCAGAGCGGCTCATCTCGGAGAGGTGTGTCAGCTCCCGGTTCAGCATCCTCTTGAACTGGGAGGGGAAGAGCACATACACAAAGATGGCATTTTTCTGAATGCTTTTCCAAACGAATACAGCTCTAACTGTATCGCAAGCAAGTTCACAAACAAGATGTTAAAAGCAAAATTCTGGAGATATTTGGAACAGAGTCAGCAACATATGGTTTCATTTAGATACTGTTCAGCATCATCATGACTAGCTATTTCTTTTCAGTACACTAAACTACAAAATTAATTTCCTCCAAAGATGCATAGTTTTTATTGTAACAAATGAGAAGATAATGTTTCAGGTAATCTCTCTGAAAGATCAAATTTTTGTATTGGTTTTAAATTCCACATCCTATAACCTTCTTTTGGTCTGAATTATAAGTTTGCTCCATTTTGAATTATGCAAGTAAAAGACAATTGCGTATGTTCAGAACAGAACAGAGGAGAAATATGCCATAAATCTGAAGATCTGCTTGGATCATTACAGTAAAATGTAGGATTCAAACATTTGTTCACCCAGATACACATGCTATGACCCTTCTTAATTTTCTAATCACACATTTTCATCGCTGCATCATTTTATCCCGCAACAGTGAATTCCCAAAGGGGAAAAAAATTTACATACATGTACGCCGCATGCACAGTACACACATATATATGTTCATCTCTTGCCATACAGTACACATAAATAACCATTTAAAAAGCATGTTTTCCTTCTAGATGTTTTATCCAAGCAATACAGCACAAAAAACCAGTCATTTATAATCCTTCAGGATTTAAACCCACCTTAATGTAACCCCAAGATACAGATAACAAATAGTTTGCTTCAGGCATTTTGGAAAACTCCACGCCACCGTCCACAAATCCTCACGGAGAAATTGCCGGTCAGACAGGAGAGCTTCTTGGGCACACAGACACCCCCCTTCCCCAGTCAATGAAAAAAATCAGCGTTCATCAAAGCCAGAGATCCCCCAAAGCCCGGCAGTTGCTAATCCCAGACAAAGCCAAGCTTGGCATAGCATCTTTGCAGAGGGCTGAACGTGGGTGTATTTGCTCGCAGGAGAGAATAATGAAATCAGGGATTGCACGAAGAAACGAGAACTAATCCAAATGTATTCAGCTGGATGGCTGGAAGCACTTATGAATTATGAATCGTCCTGGTTGCTTAGTTGGCTGAAGGGGGTCCCCACTCCACATGAGCCTTGCTCAGCTGAACTGTACGACACAAAAATGATTCTGGTTTCTGAGGGGTTGCCAGCCTTAGTAACACAGCCATCTTTTTATAAGGAAGATTAAAATGGAGGAAGCTCTGTGCATATTTAAATAAGTCAAAAGTAGGCAGCAGTCTCTTCTTCATTTCTGCTTTTTTTTAATCCTCCTCATTACAGACTGAGGTTTTTCAAAGCAAGTATTCACGTATGGATTTTTAAAAGCTTAAATTTTTCACATTTTCAGTGTGATCGTAATTTTTTTTTTCCCCTACAAGGTAAAGGGCAAAATGTAGCAATGTAGCAAAATGTACATTTACAAACAGGAAATATTTTTCAGGTAAAAGGTATAAACTAATAATAACCTTAAATCTGTAATGTCAGTCTGTAATCACAATATAAGATTTTAATCAATTCTTTCTTACAAGAACATATTCACAATTCAAATTTCAAGATTTAATCATTACTTTAATTTTTATTTTAGACTGAAAAGCAATCACTTTATTAGGAAGCTGTAGCTGTCCTTTTAGCACCCAATCAAAAGCAAAGCACATTGTACTGTGTATGCGATACAGATCACAGCAAGGAACCACCGCTGATGTGCAGCACTCATACTGCTTTAGGACGTCCTTGGTGATTGCTGGCTGTAATACGCCGCACAACAGCGGCCAGGATTCCTAAAATAAAAGTGCAATCTTTGGTCTAAAATTATTTTCTTTCCCCAACTGCCTTGATGAAACATTATCAGCCTCGCTTGGCATGACGTCACGAGGCTCCCTCGCGTGCTGTGCGACACGCAGGGCAGGGGGGGCAGCCTGTGCTGCACTGCACCCCCGGCCCCCGCTGCAAGAGCTGACAGGCAGGAGATGCAGAGCCTGCACGCAGCCCATGCAGAGCCCACAGCTCCCTGCTTGCCCAGGCTGCTGGACCAGCACTGAGCTCCACGAAAATCATGCCCCTCTGGCCAGGCACGGCTCCAGCCACTGCTCAGCACTGCCCAGATGGGACTCCCGCTCAGCCTTTCAGCCGTAAGAACCACACAGAGCAAATGAAGTTGTGAACCCGCCTTCTTCTCTCCTTAAATTCGTGATTATCAGAGGTGGAAAGCTGATGCCACCTCCTTTTTACCACGTGGCTATCTGTGCAGACCAAAGGTGGGGTGCTGGCTGCTGGGACTCTGCCACCACCATCTCTGCTGTCTTCTCTTGCAGCAACCTACTTTGCCCCGCCACTGTGAATGTCACAGAGCGAGGCCTCACCTTCTGGGCTACTCAACCAGTTTAAATACTCTCTTATGGGATACAGGCAGGAGCAGGATGAGCAGGATGTGAAGGATGCCGCCTCATGGGATACAGGCAGGAGCGGGATGCGAAGGACGCCCACTGCCCAGGAGGGCAGCCCACAGCACCGGGGCACAGGCAAGGGCTTCGGCTCATGGGGTCTCCACTAAACTTCATGCCAACCAAGAGGGACAAAAGCCTTTTTGAAACTCCTGTGACAAACCTTAGTGATGGAGAACAAGTGGCAGCAAGAATGAAAACCAAGCAAGAGAAAGCCCATGGGAGGAGAGAAGACCTCTGACCCTATGCCTCACAATGACGTATTTTCGCCGGTCACAAGCACCAGCCACCAACAGGTGATCACTCCCACAGACTTACAGCGAAGCATATGCTGAAACATTTCTCTGGATCAAGGCCTTTATCTTTACAAGGAAAACATCATAATCAGATGACCACACAAACAACTTCCAAGCAATGCTGACTCAGTCAGATTTTCTATACAATCGCCCCTTTCAGACCAATAATCCCAAGTGGTGGACAAACATTTGAAAAAAATGCCTTTACCTCACAACTGGCTTCATAAAGTACAAAGGGTAGCTGCTACCTTCTCACAGAGGCACAAAGCAATTAAATGGCCACCACAAGGTCACCCAAGCCATCTGCAGCAGAGATGAGGACAGATAAAAGACCTTGGGATTCTCATATCTGATCTTTAACCAGAAATCTGTCCCCTTCATCTCCTCCGACAGCCTTAATCTTGCTCACTTTTCCAGACTTTTAATCAGCAACCTTTTATAAACGCAGACAGCAGTATTGCAGCACTGCTGAAAGGACTGTTGGTGCCAAACCCAGCCGAGACACCCACAGTGCTATGAGCATACCCACATGCTTTGCAAAGTTTATTGCAATTTACCATCTGAATGATGCTGGCACCTAAGCAGGATTTACTTAATAACACAACACCCTTTCTAAAACACGGACTGAGGCATGCTGATGGTGCACTCAGTAATCACAATGTCTTCACTGCTCGTGGGGGGTATTTGGGAGTTTTCCTGAGCTTCCCTTGATGACAGGATGCTCTGGAGCGACACTGCTTCCCCTGAACTGCTTTGCCATTTGCCTGCGGTGCCCGCGGGGAGAAAGCACGTTGCTGCCTCTCTGTACAGATCAATGACTGATGTCATGTGCAAACCTCTGTAACGATCCCTTCGTTAAATCGATTTGACAGCAAAGGGTAAAACAAACAGATTGCACGCTAGCAATGAGAAAATACCAACTGCTCTGCCATTAAGCAAACAGAAGTGCTGCTGCTTTAAAGAGCTCGTGCATGAGCGCAGCATGGCCCTCAGCTCGGCAATTATGATAATGTCTATCAGCAACATGTGGATGTATGCTGTTATTTTCATAATTAATAATAATCTAGGTGCCTTTTACAAAGGAAATAAGCACTGATAACCTTGCTGTACAGATGGGAACTGAGGCACACATAAGAATACGCGTGCGCACACACGAGGATGTACACGGCAGGGGATGCTCACCTTGACTCAAGGGGGTTTTCGCCTAAAAAGAAGCAAAATCAGGAAACGGGCTTGGAGCTCCCTTCTCTCTACCCCAAACTCCAATCACATGCAATGAACACATTCAACTGATGAAAAGAGTGCAGATAACATAAATAAGATGAAGCTCCAACTGAAATTTTTGATAACCAAATACACATGGCGGTACAGCTGACCTTCCCAGCAAGTCATAGAGGTCTAAAACCATCTGGAGGGTTGTGTGAGAAAAAGCCGTCGCATCGCGTAGAGTTTTCCTGTTTTGCATGCTCTGAAGTAACTGCAGAAGTCATCTGAACCAAATTAAGTCTCCCAGAAATTGAATCATTCTTTGATTACCAGCAGTGACCCTTTTTCGTGTATTCTCTGGTAGAGGGAATCACAGTTTCTTTCCAGCTTTCCAGTCGTGCGTGTGTGTGGTAATTTCCTTGATTACCACTGGGAAAGTTCACTCACAGTTCCCCTCTTGGCTGCCCACACCACACCGTCGCTGCTCATGTTTTCTCCACACCGGCAGTTGCACTATTTGCTTTTGCTTCTTCAGCTGCAGCGTGGGGCTGAGCGCTGGCCCCAGTGCCAGGCTCTGCAAGGACACGAGCATGGGCACCTCTGCGGGCATGCGGGAGGGCAGTGGCATCGGCACCAAGTGCATGGCAGCTCCTTCAACCACTCGGCAGCTGGTCCTTCACCACATCCTAACCAAATGCTCTGCAGGCAAAGCTTGCTTGCCTTCATTTTTGTGCAGGGGAAGAAAATTTGGCCTAATTTATGATAGGATTTGCCAGGTTTAGGAGCTCAAGCACACTGGGAGTGCACTGGCTCCGGGGCCACCGCGTGCAATATGGGGTGGAGGCCAGGGCAACATCCAGCCACGCTTGGCAAATCTCCCTGGTGCTTCAGTGTGGAAAATCCCACCTTTCTGGCTCTTTATGGAAGAAACAACTCTCTTCCTTTCCTAGGAAGGTTAGAGAGCCACGCAGAGGAACACACAGCTCTTGGCCTTTCCAGCCCCATGCTGGCTCCGGCGATAGCTCTGTTGTTATTCCTGTTCGTATTCCCCTTAGGAGTACGGCACCAGAGGTGTACAGGGAGAATAAAGGCAGGAGGATGTATCTGCTGCTGATGTAAATCCTTTGAAGTCGATTTATACCACCTGGGGTTCCCTGAGGCCAAGAGTCCTTATGCAAAGAGGCTGCTCAAAAAAGTTTTAGTCATTTGCAGGAACTAAGGGCAATTTCAAGATAAAAGAGCTGCTAAGATGCTGCGGGGCTCCGAGTACCTAGGGAGAGTGGGGTCCCACCCCGCACTTTGATGGAGGAATCTTGGTGCAGATCTCCAGTGTGTAAAAATGTTTATAAACTCTGTTCCTGGTGACCCACCCTTCTGACGCAAACATTACGTCCCTAGAAATCCTTAGAACAAAAGGATTTGTGGCACGAGGGTTACTTTCGCCTTTGATTTCCACGCCAAGGCAGCTGGGCTGAATCCTTCTCAGCTTAACTGCCCAGGTAAATCACTTCAGTTTCAGAGGCGCAATTAAACTTTGGTGTAACTCCATTCATTTCAACAGCTCTTCTCCTGGCAATAATGGGATGCCCAGCACCTGGAGCTGGGAAGAGCTGACGCTCACCTGCCCATGTGATGGAGCGGAAACGAGAGTCCAGCCGGAAATTATTTACACACAGGAGGGAAATTACTCATCTGTGTATACGGCAACCAGGTCAAACAGCAAATGTGTAATGCTTTTGTCTTGGACCTCTGGTTGCTCGAAGGGAATGGATGTGACACTCATGTGCTACTGCAGATTTTTTTTAAAATTAATTTTTTTTAAATTGCCTGTGTTTGAGAAGCTAGAATAAAGGTTTGTACATACCTAGCTCTCCCTTCCTGACATGGATACCTTGTTCCTGTATTGCACAGAGACACCTAACCCTTAGGCAGACAAAACTCCCGGAGTTAGGATTTTGCCTGAGCACAGGTGGAGCGAGGCTCACAGCGTGCGACCCCAGGTGCCCTGGGACAGTGGTCAGTACCAAACCTGGATCTCCCCTGCTCACTCCTGAGATGGGCAGGGAAGCAGATCTCTGGCACATGAGCACCTTGTAACTCTCCAAAGGTAATTTTTCATTACGCTGTTTTTTCCCCAAAGTACATTTGGAAAACCTGCTGATTTTGCAGGGCTGGGGAATGTCATTTGTTGTTTTCTTAAAAAGTTTGCAAGTCAAAGGAGTTAAAATTCTTTGATTTGTAGAAGCGGTAACCCGATCCCTGATGTGTGCTTTCCCGATGTTACATCACTTACAGAAAGGACTGTGTCAAACAAATTTGCAGCTGTCCTTGTTACTTCATAATTTCTATCGATTTTCCTTTTTAAGCATTCACACGAAGGATGATGGGAAAGTGCATTTAAATGTTTAAAGAAAAAACGAGCCCATTTCACACTAATCAGTACTAAAGGAGAAAGTTTTCAGACATATTTCAGTGCCTGGAGAAAAGTCGAATGGTTGCAGTCAACTATCAGTCATTAAAAAAATCAAATGCTTTTGCAACTCTTTCTAGTTCTTGCTTCCTAAAACAATATAGTTTTTAATGTGCTAGAAACTATTTTTAATGAGATACAAAGTACTATTTGGTTTTTGCGTTTTTTTTTGTTTTCCCTTCAGCTTATTTTTTAAACCAAAAAGTAAACACACGGTTATGAAATCTCCAATTTCACATCAAAGGAGAGTTGATTTATACATATGTTCAAAGGAAGACTTTAAAGGAGTAACATCATGACCAACTTGTTGGCCTTATGTTATTAGAATAATTTAAAAATCCACAATGTAAATGTTGATAAATAAATAGCATGTTGCCATAAATCAGCATGTGGCTGCTCATGAAAGCAATAACATATATCTGATGTAGACAGAACAATATTCAGATTTTACCCGTGAAGTTTAGCATTTCTGAAAGCAGCAGAACCTCCCTTGGGTGGGACGTATTTACGCAACACGGGGCTTAAAAAGTGATGAAGTGGAACCTGAAGCAGGAGTGTTATCACCGATACATTTCCAGCTCATTTCCAGACAAATGAGACTTGAAATATGCAAATTACATTAAAATGACGGAAAGGAAAAACTCCCTGTAGGATCGGCCCAAGGAAAGCACTGTGAATTAGCACTGCTTAGAAACGATACTGAATTTCCTTATTGAAAAGCAGGCTCGGGGCATGTTACTCACTGAGAACTGGTAAAGCAAAAGAAAAACCCCCTCCACCCGATGCTGGGGAATTGGTAAGGTCATGGAGAAATCACCCCATTTACTTTCCTGAAAATGAATGTGTCATGTGTTTATAAGGTGTGCCCGCCCGAGTTTTTGTTGGCACATGGAGAAAATGCCTGCCATACCCTGCGGGGCCAAATCTGCTTACCACTTCCTCGATCAGGGCAGTCCCGCAGCATCTAGCGCCGATGAACTCAAGTGCTGGTGTATCCAAAATGCTCTTCCTATACTTAAGAATAGGTCTCTTCTAGCCAGTTAATACATGCAACTACATCTGGAGTCTACATAGCCATTTATTATATTTTGTACTAATTTCCTCACCAGTGAGCAGCAAAAAAATGCCTGGCACCAAAACCCTTCACCTGTTAAAACTGCACACTGCAAAAGCTCTCGATCAGACAGAAGCTCAGCAGCAGTCCCCCAAGAACTGCGCTCTCTCCATCATTGGAAGGTGCCTTTTATAACGTAAACCAAATTGCACTGTAAGGAGAAAGGACCACGCAAACGGCAGGCTACAGGCAAGGTGTAACTCTAGCACCACCTTTCCCAGAGCAGCTGTGTGCAGCGCGGTGAGCATTCATACCAGTTTTTCATCCCAGTGCTGCCTTTGTTCTTCACTCGAATGAGAGGCGAGTCAAACAAACCAGAAACAAGCAAAAACACTTGTTCTGCAAAATCATTTTTATAGAGTTTTACCAGGTGGAAAAATGTTTGTCATGTTAACTGGAAAAGGAAAATCAGGAAGAAGAGATGATGAGAACCAGCCTGAGCTGAAGGCTAGGAAGCAACAACAAAATTAAAACCTACAGCAGCTTGTTTGTTGACATAAAGTTGATTAAAGAAAGACCTAATGCAGCTGACAACATCTGTGGCCTCAAGAGCAGATAGCACTCCAGAAGGCTGCAGATCTCAGACCAAAATCTTCTGTCAGTCACACCCATGCAAACCACACTGATGAAGCCCTGAGTGCCAAAGGAAGCCAAACGACTACGTAAAGAGAGCCCACAAACCAGAGAGCCTACCCAGCCGCTCGTCCCTGCCAGGGCAGGCAGGGAGCAGGCAGAGGCGTCCCTGCTCCTGTGGGGCTTGGGGGTGAACTGTAAGGAGATGCTGGGCATTCAGATGAAATATGCCTGGATTATATTCTCAATCTTCAGGGGGGAAAAAAAAAAAACAACTGAGAGGGGAGAGCATTTGTCATTTAACAAAGAGCGCAATGCAATTAAACATGGGATTTTGTTAATTGTATGAAGCAGCAATTTAAATTTAATTTAAATTTGAGTCAGGCTCTGCAGTCATCATTTAGGCAAATCCAGCTGGGGTTTTACCTGAGTAGGAGAACAGGCTTTGGAAAATTCAAATAACTTTGTGCCCTGAGATGACTTTTCAGAGATACCCATAATGAGAAAAACTCTGGAAACTTTTAATTGACAGAAGTCCGTTTGCTTCAGAAAACACAGGATAAAGAGTAAGCCCTGTGGAAGAAGTCAGTGTAGCTCCACAATACAGTATTCCCCCCCAAAAACCTGGCAGTTGGTCCTGCCAAAATGAAAATGAGCCTAATGCAAGGACCAAAACCATATGGAATACACTAATTAATGTAAATATATTTAAATGAAAAATCCTTCTCACACAGAGATAGGCAAATGATTTGCAGAATAATTTGTATGTAGCATTTGCCCAGCTGTGCTAAACCAGCAGCGAGGTGAGGCACTTCTCGTTTGTTTGCTTTAAACACAGAGCAAAGGCTTTAATCAGAGGAATCTCTCCCTCTAAGAGCTCTGACGGATGAGCCTTCAAACCAATACATCTCCACAACATGCTCTGGCTTTGATAACACAATATCTTTCAATTAAGTTTCACTTAGTGCAAATATTTTGATCACCAGCTGCCCCACCAAAAGCAGTTGCTCTGCAACTGGGTAAAAAACGAGGAGTCCGGAGTCAGGCTGTGGAAACTGGCCTGGTCCACAAAATCAGGGTCAGGATTAGGACTGCTCTGAGGATTAAATCCTACTTTGAAATCCTTCACAGCACGCTCCCATCCTAAGTGATGCTTCTCCTCTGAGATTTCATGTGACTCCAGTATCCTCACTGCACTTCCAGAGAGGTCACTGCTCCGAACAGTTAGTCACTCTCTAGTCCTGCCCTCAAATCATGATTCATTTTGAACCTGCCTTTGAGCTATTATTTATTTAAGCCCCACCCTAATGTGTTATAACGTAAAAGTCTGAGAATGCAGAACTTTAAAACCCATCACATCCAAGTACAAGCAGAGATGTTTAAAGGACGTGCTAGAACGTCCTGGGCACTGTTGTGTCCCAGAGGATGGCAGCTCCCCAGAAAGGCTCCTGGGAAGATGGATTTGAAGCAAAATTCAAACCCCAAAGTCTTCATCTCTGCTGTGCCTATCTAGATGCGCGCCGGCGGCACGTATTGCGCGTGGCCGTGGGATCGCCTTGTATGGGCTTTTCCCACCCTTTTACTGCAACAGTGCCGGAGGATGAGAAAGCATCCACCACTCAAAGTCAATTTGCTCTAGGAGGGCATCTCGAATGGTGGCACTGGCTCCTGACACTGTACAGGCACTTTTCACAGACAATGGTGCAGCTTTCCAATATTTTGGGTTTTTTTAATATTTGAATCAGTTTAATTAAGGTATCTGGAAACTGGCAGTCCAGAGGGCTTGCAAGACTAAACTATTAGATTGTTAAGTAAGGCCATGTATAGCCCCACTATTCCACCCCACTCTTATGACATATTTGATATAATCAGCATGATTTATTTTAGTGGCCAAAAAGCAAGGGAGTAGGAATAGGGTGGATACAGAGACAGCTACCCTAGAAGTCCATTTATGATAGTGATGAGAAGTGATACACAGGAGATGATTGGACCCAGCTCCGCAAGCATTGAACATCCATGAGGAGCTTTGAGGGGCTTCACACTCTGGGGCAGAGCCACCGTCCAGAGCTGGCTCCTCCTCACCCAGCAGGCTTCACTGGAACCTCATGTTCACCACTCCCAAGTGTCCCTGTTAAAAAACCTGGGTCCTGCGTCACATGCAGCTTTGCCTTAAGAAATACAGTGCCCTGTCCTCTAGAACAAAGACAACCTCAACACAAATAAAGATGGAGTGAATATTCCCAACCTCAGGTATAAAGAGCTCCTACTGCACCGTTCATCAAGCACAATGATTGTCTATAGTGTCCTGCTTTGCAGACAGCAGCTGTACGTCTAAGAAATGGTTAACCGCTGCGGAGCACGCAACGTGCGTTAGGGCTCTGCAGGGACCAGCGCTGCGGGGACGGTACGGAGCAATGCCAGCGGCTGCTCCAACTGACCCGCCGCACTCCGCAGAGCTCTCCCAGGCACTCGCTCGTGGATCCCTGTTTCCGTAACGCGAGTCCCCGGGCAAGGGGAATACCGGCGTGCGGCTGGGGAACCGCGTGCACAGCTCAGTGATTCATCCTGGCTTGTAAAAACAGGAGACGTGGAAGTCTCTTTGTTTCGCTGGCTGCTGCACTAGTGAACAAGCCTCTCTTTGTGCGGTGCTCGGCTATTTTAAAGCATATTAAACAAAGGAAGTTACAGCAAAAGCAAGCAAAAGACTAAACAGCTCGGCACCACTTAAGGGAAACATCACGTACGAAGAGGACAAGATTCAGGGCTGATGGACTGGCAGAACACAGGCGAGCAAGCGTGGAGGCTGTGCAGCCCGGCACATACGCTGCTGGCACTTGGCCGCGCGCCGTGCTCGACCTCCACCATGGACCTCAGCAGTTTACATTAGTCTCCAGATGTTTATTTAGCCACTGTCTCCTGAAAGCTAGGTGCGGCCTTGCTCCTCTTTTCTGACCGAAATGCCCTTTGAAATACAAGCAAAATGAAATCAGTTATGTTTATCTTAGTGGCTTCTGGCTCACAAGCCACTGATAGGAGTGTGGAGCCCTGCCGTGCTGCTGCCCCGAGCTGCTGGCTGAAAACGGCCTTGGGTGGCAAGATTTGAGTCATGTTATTCAGCACTTGGTAGTAATGGAGACGTCTTTAAGAGTCGAAATAAGAGAGTTTAAGGATTTACTCTGCAGTGTTTGTAGCTGCATGGGCAGTGCTGGCAGGGAAGGGTCCCCCAGGGAACAGTCCGGGGACAGAAGCAGGTTTCGAAAGTTGCAAGAGCACAAGGCAGGCACCCTGATGACACCACCTCTGTCTACTCAAAATTAGAATATCTCCACAGACCACAAATTAGGTTATCTGTCCATTTACTTACTCAATGGACTGCAAAAAAGCTCTAAATAAGACTGGTCTAATTTAAGGAGATGGCAAGGTGCTGCTTAGGTCCATTCAGATATTTCCATTTTATGCATGATCAGGGCTGTATCCTGCATGGACAGGCAGGTAGCTCTTGAGAAATAATACATTTTCTCCATCCCTCATTTCTATGGTATTGCGGCCCCATAAAAACTTGGAGCTAGCAAGACCAGCATTTCAGATGGGAAAAGTACTTGCGCCTTTTTTATGATTTGGGGGATGCACTGAGCATGTCCTCCCCCAGCTCCCAAATGCTATATTAGGTAATAGAGCTGAGAGGGTCCTGCGCTTCTGTTTGCAGGACAAGCGAGGCTGCGGACAGCTGCCTAATGCCAAACGTAACATTACAGGGTGGCCAGCAAGAGAGAAAATACCCCCTCTTTATCAGCAGCCCCATGACTCACAAATCGTTCTGAGACACAGCAGTTGCCTGAGCTGGAAGCTGGACAGAGTGATAAATGCAGGAAAAAAAGAATATATATATTACTATAATGTAAATATGTGTGGTCTACTTCTTGCAGGCAGCACTGAGTGCCTACAGAGCTTTACAGGTAATTTTGTTTCATTGCAAAGCTGCAGTGCCATACTCTGCTCACAGCAAAAGATTAGTGTAATGTCAGGAAAATAAATTCCCTTCATGTTGGCTGCATTCCCTGCAACCAAGTAGTTTTCCAGGTAGTTTTTTTCTCTATTTTAGAAAGTTAAGGGCACCAGTGCATGGTCAGTTGTTCTTTAGCAGAAGCTTGCAGCTAGAGCAGAAAGGGACTTGGGCTGTTTTGCAGATCAGGCACTGCTCTGGTAATGCGTCAGGACTCACAGACGCCGACAACAGCACACCCGAGGAACAGAGTTCCCCTCTTTGCCAGTTTTATGTCCGATCCCCGCTCGAAGGACTGTAGGGTCCCACTGTGCCAGCGGCAGTGCTCCCTTGGCTCACAGTGATGTCAGTGCAATCAGGCTCGTTAGCTCACAGTAAGATTAGCTGCTCATTTCCTCACTTCTGTAATTAATTCACATCTTAAAAAAGTATACGCACATGTTTTAACTGATGTTTTCCGAAAACCATCAGCTTACAGCCAGGATGCCGTCCTGCATGGCGTTTCCCCCCAGCGATTCCTTTTTGGTGCAGGACTTCTGAGAATCACCCTGCGAACGCGTACGCTGAGATCCTCCCTCTCTGCCTGCTGTTGTTGCAACTCTGGATTTTCTAAACTACGTCTGTCAGGAAGGAGACAGGAAATTCGAGTCACACTTGCAACAGCTGTGCCATGCCTACTATCAGTCTGAAATGACGTAGTTTGGCTTGGGTGGCGCGGGGCCAGGAACTCGGCGAGAGCGGAGGTCAGGCAGATAGGTCACTGTTTATACTGCTCTTGCACTTGGGAGCATGCTGAGTCTATTTGCTTTCTTCCTATCTATACTGTTTCTCTTTCCGTTTTTCTTTAATAATGTGGAGCCCAAGCATCCTGTTTTCAAAACATCTGACTGTTTTGCTATTTACCGGTGACAAATTTAAATGCCTTTGACTGAAGCAGGCAGTTGAGTGGGATACTCGGCGAAGGGCAAAACCTGCCCAATTAAGGTCCGTTGCAGCCTCCTCCTGAAGATGCACGTTTCCAACCCAACGGCTTCTTGCACTGTAAGATCACTCTGCAGATTGTACGGCTGCCACCAAAACCCAAAAACCACAAACCCCCAAACTAATTTGTGTCAATATTTACCGCTGATGAGGAAAGGAAAGCGAGGTGTGAGGCCGTTAGCTTTTCTTTCACAGATGAAAACGATACTGGAAGTTGACCAAAAAGTGCAGACATTTCAGAAACTGGTTATGAAAGAACAAAGTTTCAGGAACCTTTTGCTCGACCCAGCTGCAAGCCACTTGCACACAGAGGGATCACAACTTTTAATTGCTACAATAAGCAATTTAGTTAGTCTTTCAGCTTCAGGAGCCCAGACTCATCAAAAAACCCCCAAAATCTCAAAACGAAGGGCATCAGCATCCACGTTGGAGCAGCAGCCTTCTCTGCAGCCCGAACCCTCCTCAACTTTCACCCTGGCTTCCCTCAGCACAAACTCAAAAAAATAATATTCCTTTCTTGAAAGCTCGGTCTATAAAACTTTTATTGCTTCCTTTGCCCCTGCACGTCGTGGTAATCACTAACAGAGAAGGAAGCTGAAATAACACGGGATTTCTTTGCTTAACTTTTTCCATAAAATCAGTTTATGATTCAGCATTTCTGATTTCATTTTATTTCCAATTAGGAAAAAAAAATAACAACAACGGGTTCGTGCAGTGCAACTCAGACCTGGGTTTAACCATGGCAACTGGTCAAAGGCACGGATGCAGCAGGCACAGCCCTCATCCCAACGACCGAGCAAGCTCAGTCTGGGACTCTGTGACCCGCTCCGTCGGACAACGCACGGCTGTAAACACCGCAGGAAAGCCTGGGTGCAGAAACTGCGCTTGAAAAAACAAGGCACGGGGATGGGGAGCAGCCAGCCTGTCCCGGAGGTGTGAAGGCTCCGCTGGCAGCCAAGCGCTGCCCCGGGCAGCGGCTGGGATCAGAGCGGGGAGGCGGCTCCGGCCCCGGGGGAGGGAGCGCCTGCCATCCAGCTCCAGCCACCCGGCAAACCGAGCTCTGACTCGGGGAGATGCTGAAGCGAAATTCGGCTGATGCTTTGGCTCGGCGGGACGGGGCTGGGGAGCCCGGCTCCAGCACGGGGAGGCGGGGGCAGGAACATCAACTTCCCAAAGTTGCACGAAGGGGTTCCAGACCTCGCATTTCGCTTTCTTTCCTCTCTGCTGTTTCTCAGTACGCTCCCGGGACTCTCCGCTCTCCCTCCTGCTCCTTCGACTTTTAGCACAGCGTACTTCTCTTACTTTATTTTAGCACCATACTCCTCGCACAAAAACTCAAAACTCCCCCTTCGTTCAGTAAAAACTAAAAAAAAAAAAAAGTCCCGGGAGGCGGGCGAGCAGCTCCTCTCGGAGCGCATTCCCTATGCACAATCTTTGACTTCGCACCCTCATCATGTGCTGGCAAGCGGTGCTGAGCCAGCCCACCACATTAAAAACGAAATTAAACGCTTTCCGAAAGACAAAACAGCAATAAAACAACGTACCACAATGTTTAGAGTTTGCCATTATTACGGACAGGCAACAATGAAGATAATTGACTTTTGAAGTGATAATTTGTTAAACGCGGGCGTTTTCACAGTGTTTCTGGTAATATCGGTTCCGAAAGGGCCGGCGCTAATTGAAACCTTTTACTTCTCAGAAATGAGCCCGGCGGGAAGGATCGCTCTCCCCGCGCCGTCCCGCCGCGCCACCGCCAGTTCTTGCCGGCCGTGGCCCTGCGGGGGAAGCCCGCACCTCCTTCCCCGGGAGTACCGCGGCGGTGCTCCCCGGTACGGAGGCGCAGACGGGCCGGGGGGCATCGCGCTGCCGTCCGCACCCCCGCTCCGCACCCCCGCTCCGCACCCCAGCACCGCATCCCCGCTCCGCACCCCCGCTCCGCATCCCCCGCCGCCCGGCTCACCTTGTTGGATGCCATCTCGCTGACGGAGCGGTAGGTCTGGATGGTCTCCAGCTGATCCAGGCACCAGTCGAGCTCCTCCAGCGTCTCCATGGCCAACTTCTGGTAGGGCTCCTCTGCGAAGAGGCAGACGGACATGTAGTCGGGCTGGCGCGGCGGCAGCCTCTCCATGGCGGGGCCGCCCGAGCCGCCGCCAGCGCCGCCGGAGGTGCCGCACCGCTCCCTCATCATGCGGCCGCCGCTGCGCTCCCCTCGCCGCCGGCGAGCAAATCCCCGCCCGCCGCTGGCTCCCGGCACGGCCCCGGCCCCGGCCGCCCGCCCCGGCCCGCCCCGGCCCGCCCCGGCCCCGCAGCCCGCCCTGCCCCCGCGGGACGGGGGAACCGGGCGCCCCTCGGGCAGGGCAGAGCCGGGCTGCGGCTCCGGGAGCGCCGCCTCCCCCGCCCCGGCTGCTGCGGGGGGCCCGGGCCGCCCCCGCCGCTCGGCGCTGCCCGCGCCCGGGGTGCTGCTCCTGCGCCAGCCCCGCTCCCCGCCCGGCTGGGCCCCTGCGCCCTGCCGGAGCCTGCTCCCCGGGCCTGCTCCCCAGCCCCAGCAGCCCTGCTCCCCAGCAGCCCTGCTCCCCAGCCCCAGCAGCCCTGCTCCCCAACAGCCTTGCTCCCCAGCCCCAGCAGCCCTGCTCCCCAAGAGCCCTGCTCCCCAGCCCCAGCAGCCCTGCTCCCCAACAGCCTTGCTCCCCAGCCCCAGCAGCCCTGCTCCCCAAGAGCCCTGCTCCCCAGCCCCAGCAGCCCTGCTCCTCAACAGCCCTGCTCCCCAGCAGCCCTGCTCCCCAGCCCCAGCAGCCCTGCTCCCCAAGAGCCCTGCTCCCCAAGAGCCCTGCTCCCCAGCAGCCCTGCTCCCCAGCCCCAGCCGCCCTGCTCCTCAGCCGCCCTGCTCCCCAAGAGCCCTGCTCCCCAAGAGCCCTGCTCCCCAGCAGCCCTGCTCCCCAGCCCCAGCCGCCCTGCTCCTCAGCCGCCCTGCTCCCCAACAGCCCTGCTCCCCAACAGCCCTGCTCCCCAGCCCCAGCAGCCCTGCTCCCCAGCCCTGCCTGGTCCTGCTCCCCAACAGCCCTGCTCCCCAGCCCCAGCAGCCCAGCTCCCCAGCAGCCCTGCTCCCCAACAGCCCTGCTCCCCAAGAGCCCTGCTCCCCAACAGCCCTGCTCCCCAGCCCCAGCAGCCCTGCTCCCCAGCCCTGCCTGGTCCTGCTCCCCAACAGCTCTGCTCCCCAGCCGCACCAGCTCTGCTCCCCAACCTTGCCTGGTCCTGCTCCCCACCAGCCCTACTCCCCAACCCCACCTGGTCCTGCTCCCTAACCCTACCGGCTATGCTCCCCAACCCTGCCAGCCCTGCTCCCTAATCCCACCTGGTCCTGCTCCCCAGTCCCACCCACGCTGCTCCCCAATCCCACCAGCACTGCTCCCCAGCCCCACCTGGTCCTGCTCCTCAGTCCTACCCATGCTGCTCCCCAACCCCACCGGGTCCTGCTTCCTAACCCTGCCAACCCCTGCACCCTGCCAGCTCCTGCTCCCCAGCCTCACCTGGCCCTGCTCACCAGCACCACCAGCTTTGCTCCCCGACCTGGCCATCCCTGCTCCCCGTCACCCCTGGCTTCCCAATCCTGCCGGCCCTTGCTCCCCACCAGCCTCAACCATCAACTCCATCAGCCCTGCACCCGGCAGGTCCTGCTCCCCACTGCCCTCTGCCTGTGCTCCCCAGCAGGCCCTGCACCCCAGCCTTGCCAGCCCTACTCCCCAACCCCGCCAGCCCCCGCTCCCTGCTCCCACCAAGCTCCGCTCCTTGACCCTGCCAGCAGGAAAACGTGCTCCCGAGTGGCTCTCGGCGTAAAAGTTAAGGTTTACATAAGCGGATACAGTGAATCATAAAATCTCCCCATGAATGTAACTGCTTCTCATAATACCAGTGACATATGCTTACCCCATAAATCTGTCAAAGTTAATGGATTCAGCATTTCTAATGGCACTGGCTGAGCAGGTAACAGTGACATCAGAGGTCAGGATCGCTATGATATACACTCAGCAAAGTATCTACTGTATAGCACATACACTGTATACACATATGTCCCATACATGCGTATGCCACTGCCCTCCCTACCAAGCGCGTGCTGGGACTGCACGGGGTGTGCTACCCGCAGGGCTGCCTCCCTCCGCAGCCCTCCGCGTCCTCAGGGCAAGGAAGTGCACCCCGTGCCGCTATCTGCCTTCATAAGGATAAATCCTATTCATCATTCACCATATCCATAAAGCAATGAACTTCATTAATAAGTATTGTATAGAGACCGTACGTTCAGTGTTTGAAGTTACATGGCGGAAAATAAATGCTGCCAAAGGGTAATTCAGCAATGAACTTGCAGGGAGCACTTGGCACAGACACATTTTAAAGATTCAGTAAATCTGAATCTTTGTGCCATTGAAAGTTAATGTTTTTTCTGTGCTCACAGAGCTCCAAACATGGCAAGTAATCTCGTTCTTGCATACTTCTGTGATACATATATCAAAAAGCAGGTGGAAATAGCCAAAACACACAGAACTTGGGCGTATGTTCCTTTCTAGCATGCATATTCTCTATCAACTACTTTATCATTTAAATTAGTTGACCTGGAAGGGCTCAAATTCCTTGTAATAGAAACTGTTTGCATTGATAAAACTCACACAGGCTAAATCATGATTTTCGGAATACGAAAAAAATCATCTCCTCAGACAAACTAAAGAGGAGCTGACCATATGTTTAAATATTGAACCGTACTGTCCGCACAGTCGATCTGGACGGTTGTGCAAAATGACCCTTCCTTCCCACTGGTTTTGCGCTGTTTTGCAGCATGTGAGCTGCCTTTCTGCTTTGATACCTGAAGGAAGCCTGTGAACAGTGGGGATCCCTTCAGGCTGAAGCATGGTTTACTCATGTAAAAATATGAGTATTACCACTTACATAAGCCTTTTCAACAAAAAAATTTAGAGGACAATAGATTAAGGAATTAAATGCAGATGTTTTGAAAGCTGCCACTTAAAATACCTCTAGTCATTCAATGGCAAAGATACAGTGAAGTGATAGTAAACAGTTCTTGCTAAGTATCATTTTAAGGAAAAAAAAAAAGGTGAGATCTGCTACTGTTCAAAAGCTGTTTAGTGCCTGATCTAGAAGAATCGTATTTCTATATAAAAGCACAGTTAACATTTCTTTCAGAACTTGCTTTTTCTGACACTACGCCTGCACATTTCCACTAGCAGGCCCAACAACTCCACCTGGGTATCACCTGCATCCTTCGGCAGCTCTTCTTAAATTCTTAAGTGTCTTTTGGTTTTGACAAATCTAAATATTTTTTTCCCTCATTTTCTTAAGGAAATGAGTCTTGTGAAATGAGGCTCTGATGGCATGCCTCCCTCCAGGTGTCTGCATGTCATTCAGCTTCTCCACCCTCCCTGCCCTCCTTTCTCAGTCATTTCTGAACCTGCTGGTGGGTTTGAGCTCAATTTGCTCGGCCAGTAAGTACGTCAAAGATACCACATTCGTACAAGTTTCAAGAAATTAGACAGCCAAGTAGAAGAAAAGCCACTATCTTCCTGGACAGAAGGAAGACAGCCTGAGGTCAACCCTTCTTAGAAACTTGGTAACTGTCCCCTAAGCCACTTTCTAAGTGATCCAGCCTGAGACCAATCAACCTGGAAACCTCAGTTCGTATCAAACAAGCCCTCCTAGGAAACGTGCAACTCTGCTAAGTCCCTGTTTCTTAACTTGTTGTGACTATTTACAAACAAATTGTGAAAGCACTGGCTACGATCCACAAATAAGGCTAAATTTGCACCAGGTTTTTTTTGAAAAACAACATGTAAAATTAAAATACATAGTCCAAGTCCCTAACAAAATGTTGTAAGATACACAGCTATCCCAAAATAAGTCAGATTTAAAGCCAATTAGGAGTTGCTCTTCTACGAATGTAATAACTTTCTGTGGGAATTATCTTAAAAGGGAATAACACAGATTTTCTAACTTTCTTAATGGTTAGTATTCATGGCTATATACCACCTTAATCGCATTTGAATATTTTAAAATTAACAGGACATTTTGATACTGATAAGGGAAAACATACTTTATAGCAGAACCCAACACAGATCTCCGGAGAAGGAGCAGCTCCTCCCTTCCTGACGCACTGTGCCACCTTCCACCCCGCGCAGTGGTCCTGCAGCATCAGCCCCTGCAGAAGGCACAGCCAGCGCTGCATTCGATATAGCACGACACACGAGAGTACGATACACTCTCAACAGCCCGTGATGCTTCAGTGCCAACGCTGCCTGCAGCAGCAGCATTTGCTTCTGCAGAGGTGGCAGTGTGGGGCACAGGAGGGGACTGGAAGCAATGGTAGGCTTAAAATGCAAATGGGAGAATGGAGGAACCCTACAGAAGCAGGGGGAGAAGAAAAGGAATTGTCAGAGGAAAAGACGAAGTGCATGGGAATTCTCTTGCTGAGTGGTATCTAGTGTCACTACAGGGATTCAAATAAACAGTAAACAGAAGTTTAGATGCTACATGACATGTTCTTTCCCTGAAGCCGAGGTGAGCGTCCCACTGACATCAGGAGTGCAACACCCTCTGCCAGAAACACTCTTAAACCTTCTCCACTCACAGGCTTCGATAACCTTCCCGGTACAGCTGATGCACACGGTCACTTACGGAAACGGTCTACAATTTCTGGATATGGTCTCCTGGAATACTATATGACGCGCCTTCAACTGTATTATGTTTCAGTTTATATTTGGGTGTTGCATAACCAAGCCCTTACCCATAAAATTATAACCGGCGTTTCTGTCATTTTTTCTAGTGCCCTGTGTGACATCATTTCTGAGACAAAATAAAGAACTAATTAACAAAAGGAGTTTGTTTCAGTTTTCAAATATTACATGGTGTTTGTGCACGACTTTTGATCCCGATGACAGTTTAGCAGGAACTGAGGTGACATTTCATCACAAGACCTGATTTGCTGCCAGTCCATCAGAGGACAGACTGGCCAAGCCTTCCGTTTAATATTTTTTCCGTTGGCACTTAGAACGCTCTGACGTACTTAAATGCAATTAATTTATGTGCCAGTCTTTTGCAACAACTACATTTTTGGTATTTTTTGCCACCTATTTCACCTCTGTAAGATGATGGAGCATACAGTATCTCTCACTAGAGAAGTGACTTAGCAGCCCATTTTTAGAACCTTTTTCCCCATTTACTGACTTAGCCATGCTATTGTTTTCTCACAGTGAGAGCTGCTAACAAATATGGACTTGAGGCTTTTTTTCGTCTTGAATACTTGAAAAGTGAAAAGTTTTGGAGATCATTCTCCTTCCTGGGAGTGCTTCAGCATAACAGCAAATATGCGCTTCATCAGAAGGCCTATGATGTGTTGCAGATGAGAAGGGGACTTAATAGGATGAACTCTTGCCCGACGCTCCCCCAGCCACCCCGTCTGTACCACGCTTCTCTGCAGCACAGAGCTACAGCCCCTCGTTGCTGCATGGGTGTGTGTGCAAGCCCCTGCGCTCGCCCTCGCCGCTGGCCGCGATATCTCTGAGCACGAGGCCAATGTTATCTGCAGCTGCAGCCGCGCAGTCTGGTTCCTCTCAACCCACAAACTCATTGTCCCCCATCCTGTTACCCAAACACACCGTGCCCCGCGAGGCAGCAAGGCGGGATGGCGGGGCAGAGAGCAGAGACCCTAGTCCCCAGGCTGCAGGAGTGAATGGTGGCTTTGCTGTTGAGTTATGCAGGAAATAAACCAAGTTAGGAAACGTTTTGAAACTAGATCCAAACGCCAAAATTCAAAGTGAGTTCTTCTCTCTCCTGATTCCCTCACGATTCTCTCTTGTCACCCTAGTCCCTCTTAAATAAATAAATAAAGACATAGCATGCCTTACTTCTGGCAGAAAGTGTAAAGTCTAAAATGCTTTAAGAGTGGACAAAATACCAGGTCCCAAACAGCTGAGTTAAAAAGGTTGGAAGGGAGTTGCGGGTTTTTTTCTCTTTGCTCAGTAGAATATTGCAGGTGCCAAATAACTAAGTTTTCCATGATCTAGCAGGCTAATATTACTAATGGGTTTCTACCTGGTGAACAGATTGACCAATTTGGCAGGTGAGAAACACTGAATGCAAATATTTGCAGTCATCTTTACAAACTCAGCTCTCCTCAGCTCTTAAAGATCAAATAATGGACTGACTGTACTGATAAAAGACTTAATTTCTAATTCTGCAGGAAAAGAAATAGTTACTTCTAATGGATTGTAACTTCACACGTAAACCTTTGGCATGTAGAGTTTAAGACTCAACATCCCCCCCCCCCCCCCCCCCCCCCCCCCGAATAATCTCTATCAAAAAGGGCTGCTTTCTAGGCCAAAAAAATTCGAAGAGAAACTTCTACAATGAAGGGCAAAAAGCAAGGCATTGCAGCTTACAGCGGTCTTCCCAACTTTAGCACAGTATATCCTATTCCACATGCAAAGACACTTGTTTACAGCGCCAGTAAGACATCTTCTGGGTTATTTACTTTTAATTGCATCACAGCTGCAATAAATTGGAGCTATTTATAATTATAAACTTCTTTAACATTTGAGGCCATCCTCCCCACAAACACTCTGCGCTCAGCTCCAGCCTCCCTTCATAGCAGCAATTCATCTGAGACTTGAGGGACAGCCACTGAGGTCCCCAAAGTGCCCATTTTCCAGTAATTCCAGCTGATTTAATAAAAAATATTATCACTCTATCTTAACGTTACCTCAACAACAAGTCAGACTCGGCATCAAGTTTGTTCATTTAAAAGTAAAATTAATAAGAGTAGTTGCTCACTTTGCATTGGAAAGGTTTTAATACTGGATCTGTTCCCAAATCCAGTATGTACAACGTGGCAACAGGCAGGCAATGAAATGTTCCCCAAATGTTTAATAAACTGATAAAATTCAACAAAAGCTGAAGCAGACAAACACTCATAAGAAACAGAAGTTCAAAATACAAGTATTACAGAAGAAAATGCTTCCTAACTCCCACTAGTGACAGGGAAACAAATGGTCAAAATCAGTAGATTTAGTGAACTGAGTTCCACTACAGCTCTTAGGTGAGCTGGGGCTTTTGAAGTCCTCATGTCCTTGTATGGGAACATGTAAATGTTTATCCTGGTGCATGAAACCACTTGCAGGCACTAAAAACTCTGCTTTAGGAAATGTTTGGAAGCACACTCCCAGGCTCCTAACTTGTAGAAATGCTTGAAAATAACATTAAGGGTGCAATTTTAAAATGTATCTACTTCTCAGTGTGAATTCATAGGACACAACCCCTGTCCCAGAGGTTTGGGGCACATTTGAATATTTTGCTTATTTACAGATATTTAAAATAATTTACAAAGTAAGAAAAATAAAAAGAAAGCACATTCAGATACGGACATTTCTTAAAAATCATAACAATACATATTATGAGTCTTTAGCGCTTAGAATTCATCAGAGGACTTTAAGACAACCTATTTTTAATTATATACTATATTTATTATAGATTATCATAATTGTTGTCATTACTATAGATGACAAAAAAGATTAAGAAGAGAAGGGAGATCCTCATGTGAATGACATATTATTATTTTGTGAGCAGTATAGATATCATTAATGTTTACTGAAGGCTTCATTTACATTTCTCAGTCCTTGACTACTAATGACTAAGAGCTTATATCTAAGCAAGCTGGCAGAAGTCCCCTCTGTGGGATTCTCACACATGATCTGATCCACAAAAGACTGATCCACTGGCTGATCCACTCATCTGTGCTTCACCTGAGACCCATTTGACTGTAAGTCCTGATGCAAGTTAGAGGAGAGAAAAAGAAAGGAGAAGGAGAAGAAAAAAAGGGAAATGAAAAGGGAAAGGAAAAGGAAAAGAGGGAAAAAAAGGAAGGGTGGCCTGTGTGATTTAACAAGGTACTCATGTGGTCTCGGCTTCGATAAAAGTCACACAGATCAGGATCACCAAAGGTGCTCCCTCCAGTTCCCTTCAATAGAAGAATATGGCTATTTTAACTTCAGAAAGCGAGATTAGTTATATGCCCTGCAATAATTACTAGCCAGTGTCTAGCATCACTCTCAAACCCAGGAGCATGGAGCATGTTCAGTAAAACAGGTCTATCAACAAACAACATGCCAAAACTTGATAGAATAGGGACTTGTGCAGGCTGTCAGCCATTTACCCTTTGCCTTCCCTAATGTATCTGTGGTTGCTTACAGATTGTGCGGACATGTTTACATATTTATCCCTGACAATGCCGAGTGAATAACTGACACCAAATAATTTATTTGTTTAATGTATCCTGTTAGTGCATTCATGACTACCCATGAGCAGAGAGCTATTTCCTTGAATTAAGCCATTGTTCTAACAGATCCAACAAATATATGTGAGAAAATTGTTCCGTAGATGGGTTTGAAAATTCACAGGAAACAAAATCAAAGGCACAGAGCACAACTGGAGTGATTCATTTAAAACCTGCAATGAAAATGTCCAAGTCTGATAGCACCATCTTACAAACTGCAAAAAAACAGAAAAAACCCTGTATCCTGTAATTACAGGCTTCTTTTATAGATGCCCTGTATGTTTTCCAATATCCAGGGAGTCTATGGACCATATTTTCAACTTTTTCTCAAGCACAAAAGCTAGAAATGTACCTAAAAGAAGGTACTATGCAAAAGCAAGATGTATCCAGCAGAACTACCCGACGTCACACATGCTGGCAACGCTGCTAGTGCATGAACATGTTCCCTCTTGTAGGTTTATGGACACTTGCCCACTCCCAGTCCGCTGGACCGCGGGGCTGGAATTACAGAGTAATCTAAAGTCATGGGAACGACAAGAGTATTGAGATGCACTTCCCCCCCCTCCCCAACATTTCATTGTATGCAATGAAACTAATTATATCTTTTGCAAAGATAAGTGCAGATGTGCTAAGAAAGGCACAAAGCCCCAGCACCTGTGGAACAGGTGGAGCCAGTACGTTCTTGAGCAACTCCCAGAACAAATGGACGATCCTGCCCTTCTCCCCCTCCCGATTGTATTTTTGGGACTCCAGTTCGACCAGTAACTCTAGCTGTCCCCTCTCACATTTCTCACATCTGCAGCTATACTGCAGCCTCCCTCTGGCACGCAAGGGAGGTGGGAGCAAGAGCGAAGGGCTCTTCCTTTGCTCCCGGGCACAATGCAGCTATGCTGGGCACCGGGAGAGAAGTAGAGCAGGGCCAGCGGGTGCCGGAGCTCAGCCGGAGACGGGCAGGCTGCAGACGGCGTGGGCACAGGCACTGCATGCAAATGAACGGAGAGCAGCATGTCTCAAAGGAACACTTTCAGCAAAAAAATATTTTAGAAACGTGGACTTTTCTGTTACCCAGCGCTAATACATGAGATGTGGTAAGAGAGGCCAGGGCAGCAAAACCCCTGCAAGGAGAGACGATGGGATTAACAGGCAAAGCCACTGCTAGAGGTACACTGAAGAGGTGGCACTGGAGGAGATCCAGCCGTGGGGGAACGAAGACAAAATCTTAACACAGGCTCAAAAGCAGCAGAAACAATGGAGTCTGCATTCAGAGATGATAGAGGAAGATAGAGACAAAAAAGTGAAGTGAAAGCTTTCTACTGCTAATTGCAAAAAATGACAGGAAATGAGTGAGATGCTGCTGCCAGGAATAACGCTTGTGATACTGAAATTGTTGATGAAAATGTTTGACATGCGCTACAACCTCAGGCAAAATAAGGCCAAGATTTTGGGGGGAATTTTTCTTTTTTTTTTCTCCAAAGCAACAAGGAGCACAAGAAATGAACTCTTCTGTTACACTGCTGAGGAGTCTGGCATTAGAAGTTCCCTAATTAAAGACAGGTCCTTTCTGGGACACACCATTTCAGCTGCCCAGAAAGGCTGCTGGGAAAACTCAGCCCCTAGAAAAACTGCTCCAAAATTGCTGAAGACGTCAAGGCAGTAATTAAAACAGCACCCGCCAAGAACATCGGGGACACATCCAGGTTCAAACTGGAGGACTCCAGGGAGCAAGCAGAGACGCCTCACCAAGCAAAGGCACGGGGACCGCGGAAAGCAATATGAAAGGGAGAAAGCAAAACCTCCTGCCTGTAGGGAACGACACAAGACAAAACCGCTTCACATCCCCTTGCTGCAGCCATCCCAAGAAGGAAGAAGTCACAGCTCATTTAACCAACGAAGCAGAAGCTTCCAGTGACGGGAGGAATGCCCGCAGCGTGACTCGGCCACGACGTGAAGCACAGGAGACGTGTGCTAGTCGCTCGACTACCATAGTAGCAGTGATGTTTCTGAGTCAACAGCCAACACGCTCGCCGTCCGATCACTGAGCCAGCTGCAATGTAATTTGAGCAACACCGATAAGCAGTAATATTAGCCTGGAGAAATGTCACTGGGCGGGGGGGGCTCATCTGATCTATCTTTAGCTGTCTAAAAGTTAATCACCTAAGCTCCCTGCACAGTCAGTGGAAAGTGGCTGGGACCTCCAAGGGGTGATCCTGGTCTATTCTCAGCATGGCTGCTGCGATGGGCTGAATCACCCTCTGGAGGTGCCTGTCCTTCTTCATTAACTGCAGAAGGGACCTCTCTACCACAGAGTCACAGCAAACTGGCTGGAAGGGACCTCCGGAGGCCGTCTGCTCCAGCCTCCCACTCAGAGCAGGACTATCCCCAGCTAATCAACAACATCAGCCTGATGCTCAAGTAGCTGTAGGGCACTGACAGACACCCCACAGCCTTCTGTCATCAGCCACCAACTGGACACGCAGCCTTCATCACCACCCTTAGAGCCTGGTGGTCCAGCAATATCCAACCCTGTCAACAGTCTGTTTGTCCAGCCAATGACGCCTCAACTTCCACATGGGAATGCTGTGGGAAACAGTGCCAAAGTGCTTATTGCCGCCAGGTATACCCACCCACAGCTCCCCCCATGTCCCCACAGCCAGGCCATCCCCCTAGCCCTTGGAGAAGGAGGTCGGGACCTTCAAGCACAATTTGCCCTTGTCAAATCTGTGTCTACCATTCCCAATTTACTTTCTTGTCCTTCATGTGTTTGGAAGCAGACTCCAGTGGACACCCACAGTGACCTCTCCAGTGACCAAGAAGAGTCTGACTAGTCCACAGTTCCCCAGATCCCCTTTGTCTTTCTCAAAGAGGGACCTTTCTCCTGTTGTCACAGACCTTCACAAGCACCACAATTTTTTGTGAAGGACACACAGTGACCTTATAGTCACATCACCCAGCTTTTCCAGCTTGAACCCTGGTCCCATGCTGTGGACTTGAACACATCCACCTCCTCTAGGTTGCCCCTAACCTGCTGCTCCTTCATTGCTCTCTATCCCTCTCCTTCCCAAGCAGGCTGGTGGGTGCTGGGGCCTGGGCGCAAGGTTCTGTCTGCGAAGAGTGAGACAAAAAAGGCACCGCATACTTCAGCCTTTCGTGTACCAGTTGTCACTAGGCTGTTTCCCCCATAGATTAACATTTTTTTTGAACTTTCTTTCCATACTCCATACCCACATTGGAGTCCCCTTGCTAGCCACAGCTCCGTCAGCCTTTGTGCTGCCCAACCTCACCCCACGTGCCCAAACAGTGCTTTTACATCCCTCCCTTGTTACCAGTCTTTTTCACTCTTCGCCTGCTCTCTATTTGCACTTTGACTCGCTAAGAAGCTCCTTGCTTGACCGAGTTGGCTTCTGCTGAAATTCCTGATCTTCCTGCACAACAGGATGGTTTGCTCCCAAGCTTGTAATATGTTTTCTTAAAAAACCAGCCACTACTTAAGATTGGTCTATAATTTTTAGGTGGCTGAAGTTAGGTGAAATTAATCTTATGACAATGACGGCGTCTTGAGACCAAACAGTAAATGGAAGCCCTCAGCAGCGAATAGAAGAGTTTTTGCAGAGCCCCGGTGCTGGGCAGCCCGTCCCCTCCCCTCCCCCCCAGCCTTGCTTTGATCCCAATTCCTGCAACCCACCCCAAGGTGAGTGGCAGGAAATCAGTCATGGGGGCCCAGCCACCATTTTGAGGCAAAACCAAAACATTTCAAGGAAACTCATACCAAGTGGTCAGCCTGGAGTGAGAGCCAAGCCCTGACGAAGCCAGTTAAGGCAGAACTGGACAAACCTGCGAAAGTCCTGATTATACCCACCAGTACTGGCCTGAAGGCTTGTTGGGGTGGATCACCAGCCAGGTCATGAGAATCGGGTCACTGAGGACCCACACAGGCTGGCAACTCACTGAACAGACCACTGACTATTAGCAGTGACTAGGCAATTGCTTACCAATTAGTACAGAGTACGGTGATTGTGGTTTATTATCACGGGAACTGGAGAAGTCATTCCATTTTGCCAGGCTTTGTGGCAATAACTGCGGGTGCCCGCAAGGAGCACTTATCATTAGTTAGTCCTCTAATGTCAGCGTCCAGGGTCCCCTGGGTTGGGCAGCAGGGTACCGAGAGTACCAAGAGCATCGCTCCTTCTGGGAGAGGATGATGACATGGAAGAGGCAACCAACGGCTGAGACACCCACCTGGGATAATCTCAGCAGTTCAGCCGGGGTGCAGCGCCTGGCTGAGCACAAGAAGCTGAAGCTCTGAACTGAAGGAGGAGTCAGTTGGGGGCTACAGCTATAGTTTTTCAGGGACTGCTGCCAGGACAGCCTGTGATGTCCCCACAGACACCTTAAAAACAGACTGAAAAAGAATGAAGAAAACGGGGAGAGGACGCTACTCAAGTATTGCCTTGCAAAGAACTGGATTTACCCAATGTTGCTCAGAGAGAAGGCCCAGAGCTTCAGTGGGCATTGCAGCAGAGCGTAGAAGATGTCTCATCATGAATCTTCATTCCTGCAGAATAAATAATACTACCATCTCTCTTCAGCTGAGACGGAACGTTGGAAGCCACTTGGAAAAGACTAGTTAATAAAAAGTCAGGGTCCTGAATTAAACTAAAAAAGTACTTTTACATTTGTTTCGTGTGTTTATATGTGTCAGATATGCATGCACTCTAAAACAGCTGTGTAAACCTCAACTTTTAAAATGCTACAGTATAAAGATTAAAGATCAAGATTCCCAAAGCAAAGTTAACACTGCACCTTTTGCATGACAGTGAGGTGCAGAAATGAGGTGTAAACACTAAGAACACCTTAAGGTGGCTAATAGAACCTATTAAGCTTCCCAGAGAGGTAATTTCTGATCTGAAGATAAGCCTAAAGGTTTAATCTGAAATGCTGATGAGCAAGGAAAACTGGAGAAGTTCTGAAGAAGGATTTAGATTGGAGATACCATCTCATTGTAGGGTGGGATGGAGTGTTTTACCACAAGGCAGCCCCCGTTTCTGCAGTGTCCTTCCCCACCATGGCAGCCACATGGAGTGAACAATACAGCGTAGCTGCCACAAATCAGAAGGGTAAGTGACAGTGCTTTTGTGGTGCCAAATGGAAGTAACAAAATGCAGGAAGCATCTTGTCAGATGTCACTTAGCAGCAATATCACGAGGGAATCTGGGAACGGGATTTGCCTGCATAGTAGGAATTCCTCAGTTCATGGAGAGGGAGAAGCAGAAATGGCAAGAGGGGCAGAATCTAATCTTGGCCTGTCAAATGAACGGGAAAGATTGCTCAGTTCCAACTTTATCTCGGGGAGCAAACACACGGTTTGGCACGTTATCATTTTACTGACCGGGCTTGATTCCTTGTTGCCCTGTAGGATTCCTGCCTTAATCACAAGACAGGAGGAAAAATACAATGCAAGAGAGTACCTCTCCTAGACAGGGTCTAACAAAACAAGTGCAAAAGACTGACAGTGCACTTCAAGGAGAGAGCTGCAAGGAGAACGCTGAAAATGATTCTTCAGATGACGTTTCACAAGGAAATAAACACACACCTCGAACACATTTCTGAAGACAGATCACAATTACTAAGTTCATTACAAATTTTTAAATTAAGTGAATCCCCATCACACCTTTACTCAACACACTCCTCAAGGTGCAGCAAAAACAGCCCAGAGAGCTGCAGGCTGAGGACAGAGATGACCATCGGTTTCGATGGGCTGCAAAAGGAAGTCGCCAGCTCAGACCTAGAGCTGAGCCCAGGGACTGAAATCCCAATCCCAACTCCCTATAAATCATGGGGCACCCAGGTTGTAGTTTTGTTTCTTTAGTTAAACAAGGAAAGGCCGGGTCACAGTAAGATGAACATTTTATTGTGTGAGTAGAAATGTTTTCTTCCTGAGCACACAGCATGCGTGTGAATGCACAAGTGTGAGAAAGACACTGAAAAATCAGGATACGATTATGAAATTACCTAGCTACCCACTTAGGATTTACCTGTGCCGTGCAGTGTATTATCTCATTTGATACATGTGGGCTGGCTCAGAGACGGCTGGTAAGCTTACACGTGCAGGGAAACCAACTTGGATCCTGGAAGCAACATCGTTGTGCTAACAAGGCACTCCACCTAAACTAATTAGCCCTGCCTTTCAACAGGCCTAATTAGGTGGGGCACCATCCTGTGCTGTTGTGGCGAGACGGCTTCCGGTTCTGGAGCTAGCTCATGCACAGCCAGCCGGAGGACTTCTGCACCTCGCTACCTGGTGCCATGCACCGATGATACGTGCATTGGAGCGGGGGCTCTTGCCCATGTTGGCCCACAGCTGAGCCCAGAGCTTGCCTCTCCCAAGCTGTCTTTCTGTGCACCTATCTGCGCAAAACTACACGCCTGCGCCCCTGCTGCTGCACTGAAAGCTCCTCCTTGAGAAACCATGAGCTGACTTTCACAACAGGCCTAAGACAAGGAAGGAACCATCTAGACAGACCACAGCAACGATTTTAATTCAACAAAGGGAAAAAAAACCAAAACATGAAAGATGTAAGGGACTAACCATACTCTATCTCACTGTTTCATAAGAGTTTTGCAAACCACAAACAAATAAGTCTGCATTTGGATCTGCCACAGAATTCAGATGGCACTTTCATCCACGTACCGACCTGTAGCCTTTAAATCAGGTTTTGAATCAGGTTATCCTGGAGATAATAAAACTTATGGCCTAAATATTCCATCAAGAGTGAAAGTCCTTTGACTGTGGTGAAACAAATACTGGAGTAGGAAATTGAAGAGGAACCTCAGGAACGAAACCTGGAAGTACAAAGCATTGTGCCGATCTACCTGAAAAGCTCCACTTGGCCACTGGCATTAGAGGTAAAGACAAAGTTTATTAATAATCCTTAGGTCTTCATGAGGAAAATTATTCAGAAACTTTAAATGAGGGTCAGAATAAGGCTCCCCACATCACCATAGCAATGTAGAACAGGCTATTGGTAAAATGTTAGACCTGTTTAAATCAGTTTCCTTGGCTCCTGGAAAGGTTACAGTTTAACACAAAAGTGTCCTCCATTTCCTCTCAATTTAATTTTCTTAAGGTCTTCAATATGAAAGTTAAAAATGTGGCTCCTGGAAGCATCCCAACCATAATTCATAGGAATTCTTTAAGACATATTTCAACCTTTGTGTCTGTATGCCCCACTCTCAGCCTTGGAAAGACTGGGCATACAGTCATCTGTTATGTTTTGAGCCACCATACCAGCCATTTAAATGACATTAATTATAAAATATAATTAAATGGGTTTTTTTTCATGGCTAAATGTAATTTCTTGAAAGCATTATCCTTTATGATGGAAGCTTAAAAAACTGATTTAGTTTGGAATTTTAAGCTGTTTTCCTACAATAGATATTTTACGTATCCAAAGGGTAATAATGTCAATCTCACCGATTTACCTTATTTGAACTTTCTGCCCTTATTTAGCCTCTGAAAATAAATTAATATGACTGTCATCCTACAGCTGAAACCCAGAGATATTGCTACTCTGCGTTGAGCAGAGCCACTCAAGTACTCACCGTGTTGCAAAAAATGACCTTTTTGACATATTTGGTTTTCAAGTGATACTCTGAGTAAGCCCTATCGAGGGATCTGTAATTGTACCAAATGACACTGGGAGAAGTCAGAGTATTGCTCACTGCAGATTGTGGGTCGGTCATAGAGCAGAACCAGCAGAAATAGCTTGAACAGTCTGAAAGCACACGCAATTAAAAAAGTTGTTTCTTAATCTGTGATCCTCCAGCTTTTGAAAATGCAGAATGTTTTGCATGTTAAGCTAGCATCCTTCAGATAGCTCTCTGGTGGCACCCTGAGACATACAGATACACTTTTTGCATGTCCACACACTGTAACTTTGAACATTCGGAGTGAACCTCAAGTCAGAAAAACAAAAATCTTCAGACCTGCAGTAGCTGACAACAGAGCTAAAATACTCACTGTGCTAATCATCTGTATTAATCTACCCTAGTGAACAATTTCAGCTGTTTGTAGCTGTGACTCAGTGTGCTTTATGTTTACTAAACTGCACGTACAGCCTTTTAGAATAATCTGTTTAAAATCACAGAGTAAGTCCCACGGGTAAAAGGGTGGGGAGGAAGAGGGAGATGTCAGTATCCTACAAACCAGCATCATTTGTTTTGACAGCTTTTAATATTCCATATTAATCCTTTCACATGCTGATCTCCACTGTGTCTCTGCGTCACCTTCAAACTGAGGCCATCACACCCTGGTTGCCAGCTTTTTAAAAGATGTATTTGGGACATGGGTCAGAACTGGACCATATTTTCCCTGACACTGCCAGGGACACAGCATCAGATTCATTACGTGGTTATCCATAATCAGAAACAGATAATATGCAACACCAGATAATAATTTGTGTTTTTTTCTTACACCTGGATCATTTTAGCCAGAAAGTGATTAAACCTGGAGGTCTGAGTCCTGTATGACTACTTTCCTCAAATCTGGGGTCTCAGTCCTGACCCAAATCAGGCTGTTTATGCTAGAGCTAAGCAATCACGGAGACGCCTTGAAGGCGCAGATGGAGGATAAACTCAAACGCAGCAATGACAGGCAGACTTGGAAGTGTAAGCACTTGTCAAATCGCTACAGCCAGCACAGGTAAGAACAGCCTTCCACTCTCAAAACACACTTAATTAAGGCCCTCAAAATATATTCATTTAAGCACCTCAAACTGAGTTCAAGGAAATCAAAAGGTCATCTATACTAAAGGCACCTTTATTAACAATCTCAGTTAAAATATCAGATTAAATGGACACAAAAATGGAAATGTTTCCCATTGAAGGTCAAATATGGGTTGGCCTACCGCAGATTATTGCAGTGGTTACTTTTTATGCTTTAAGTTTTATGCTATGTGGCACCTTTCAGAATTTCTTACATTTAGCAGGATAACAGAGGCACCTCATGTTAGCCTTGGCCAAGGTCTCTGCACTGTCATTCTCTGAAGTAATTAATTCTGTGAAATAAGTTCAACGAAATTCATACAATTACTGTGAAACATCTGATTTTAAGCTGCACATGACTTTCCATTTAAGGCAATTTGCAATAAGAGACATTCTAGCAGCATGCTAAATTGACCACACTTGGATGTGTTACAAAGGCAGGCACAGAATGAGCAGCTGCTGCTGAAAAATGTGGTGTGAGCATCATCTCTTCTAGTGTTTCATATTTTTGTTCCTGATCTATAAAGTGTGAGTAACAGATTTTTGGCTTTCACCTGGATAGTACGTTCCCACTGTAAGTGGATGGAAATATTTAAAAGTTTCACACAATATAGTTGAAACCCAGGAAGCTGCAAACAGTTCGTGACATTTCAGTAACAGGAATTTCGGGAAATACGCTGCCCAAAGAACTTGAATTAAGATGAAGACCCAGCACACGCATTTGACTAGGCTCTGGATTTGGACCACGTCTGGTAAAGTATTACTGCTAAAACAGAAAATACTCCAGTTAGACTGGAAACTTGTATCTGGATTTCTCTTCTTCAAGAAGTATCTTTGGGAAGAAAGGGAGGAAAACATTTCACAGCTGTCAAATGCTAGCAAGATCTGTTACTGACAAACCCTGTACTTGTGTTTGCTAATGCATCGCCAACTTGTGAATGTTTATTCTTTGCATTTTTGCTAGCAGGACTGGCCCCACGCTGCGCTCAACTCCTCGGATGATAGTCTCCGCAGAGCAGACGGTTATACCGCGTCCTCTCGGGCTGTCCCAGACCAGCACGAGCACTCCCAGTGTGGATCCAAATGTCCTGCACTCAAGTCAGTAACAGCAGGGCCACCATTTCAGGTCACTTCTCAAAAAAACTCAGAGAGAGAAGGAGGGAGGGAAAGGGAGCAGGAAGACAGGCTGGCTTTTCCACTTCTCGGAACAGTAGGCTGTTTTTTCAGGGAACACAGCGATTGCTGTACCTATGTCCTGCTTTTGTCAATCTAATATATGGTATTTAGAGAAAAATACATTGTTTGTAAAATGTGACATTTTAGAATCATTTTTATATTGAGTGCTAAGCTTGTAAAACCTCCCTAAACACATGCTTGCAGCATGAAAGGCCTAACTGGATTCAACCCATTTTAAATGAAAACATTGGGGTGTCCGGAATATGCTCTAAAGGCCCTGGCAAGCTGGATCCAAAGCCTTGCTCTAAATGCCTGGAACCTGGAGTCTTTTAGATACAATGCGAAAATGTCTGTTTAAGAAATTTTTTTAATAGTGTGGAGGTGCGGTAGAGGAGTTTTCATACGCACAGATGTTTAATTTCCTCTTGGAAAAGTATGACAGCAGGATATTTATACTAGAATATCTACATTAAAAAGCATAGCTCTTTTAAAATTAAATCTAACTACATAAGTATTTAGTACTGAAGAATGGCCACTGATCACGGCTCCTAGTAAACAACAAAACACAGTGCCTAACCTTGGGTCAGATCCTACTCCTCTTCTGGTTGATGAAAGGCTGTTTGCCACTGGCCTTTGACAGGCACAGTACTACATACAAAATCAAAAGACATTCATTGTCAAATCAACACCCTGCTAGATTTTGGGGTTTTGGGTTTTTTTTTTTTTTCATTCTGAATTCCTAAAGTTATTAAGTGCCTGAACGCACAACAAAGTCAATCAATGATACCTTTAGACATGAAAATATATTCCACAGGGACGGACGTATTTAGATGTTTTTTAAAGTCTACTGCTTAAAAATTTTAAATCTTTGTAAGCATACATATTTTTCCAGTGAACTGAATTAACTTAAGAACCTGGCATGTTTTATTAATAACCATAAATAATTAACAGTTGTTTCCTTTCTGTCAAAAAAGTATCACAATTATATATAATATAATTAATAATATAATTATACTTAAGGCTGTCATTTACAGACACTTCTTACAGAGAAAACAATATTACAATAAAATGTTTCATTAACTATTAGCGTAACATTCTTTACCGGTTGCACAATGACATTATGCTTACATTAATAAGCATACCATGCTTAACTGTATAAATCTTTTTTAGTCAACCAGGAGATGAAAAGATACTGATAATAAACCCAGAGCATTTCTAGGTGATTTCAACATTGAAAACAGTCAATACATTCATTGTTCAGTATCACCGTTTGGGAATCAGTGAGTCTAAACCGTACCTCAGAATGGATGCAATTCCATAACTGAGTAGAAGGAAAAGTGCATTAGCAATCTTTTACTCCCTCTTTTAATTCTACCTGGATTATACATTGATTTTAAAAGCTCTTAAAGTTTTAATCTTTATAATTGCTATAATTGTAGAGTTCGCTTTGGTGGGCAAAACGTCTACCCTACAGAGGACAATGGGCGAATTCAAATCCTTGTCCACCAAGGCCAGCACTTTACCTTCTGTATATGCCCCTACGAACTAGAATCAAACACCGCTCCCACCACGACTAATAAATACGAAACAGTCAGCGGGAGTTCCTGCCCAACTACGGACTGAACGATTTGGCCGCTGACAATCAAAACACAAAGTCAGAAATACTTACGTTTTAAAACACAACAAGAAAGCAACTTACACTTGGAATCAGATCCTGCAGGAGGACACAGTTTTGAACATTGGGACTGTCCAAGGACAGGCTGATGGCTCTGGGATTTGTGCGGTGCATTACCCTGGGAACGTCTCCGCACAGATACTCGGATGCAGCCTCTCACACTCCCATGGCCAGCTGTGTCCGGGACACAATGCTGCAGCAGTGAGCTCAACCTCGGGGGAGGAAGGAGAAACTTATATATAGCTGCTGCGGGGATGAGCTGATGGGTGCTTTCAGGAGTCCATTTCAGCTCCCACTGGCTGGAAAACACTGATGACATGGAAGTTGAAGGGGCTCAAATCAGTGGGACAATGAAGAACCCTATTCATCACTAAGGCATGCACGAACTGTGCCCCACGACCTAAGAAAAATAACTTGGCCTGCCAGAAGTTTGGTTTGGGTGTTTTTGTTTGTTTTGGTTTCTTTTTTCCCTCAGATCAAGCACACATTTCTCAAACTCATATGGAACTGATTCAGTACACTGAAGACTGCGATGTCAAAATCTCACCCACAGCCACTATTATCATTCTATGCAGAAAACAAAAGAAACACAGATTTTATCAACTCTGATATTAGCTATGGCAAAGTCTTATTGTCTTCGCAGAGGCCTTAAGCAATCCAGTACGAATGGGAGCTGAGTAAAGCAATATAGGGCTTTCAGGGCTTGACCTGTGCTTAAAGAGCAGAGTGAATATGGGGACACAATGAGAGCATGCCACTACGAAGACCTCTTCTTTGCCACCTGGGGTTCGCAGTTGCCTGGATCATTCAGAAAGAAATCACCCATCAGAGAGAAGCCCTTTTAATAACCTATGACTGTTTTTATGGTTTTATCCTACATAGCAGAGTGTGGTGTCATCAGTGAAATGACAACCTCAACAAAAAAACCCAGTGGTTTGGCTCCTCAACTGTTCTTCAAAAACGCATTGCTGCTGTTGATTACAACATACCTGTTTATCTTGTCAAAGGAAAGGTTACTCCCTCCACCTGGGTGAGGATGCCATCTATATATATCCTTAGGTTTTCAGCTCGCAGCCCCTTCGGAGCCTCTGTCTGATGGCCAGAGCCATTTCTGACACCGGGCAAGGAGAACTGCACAACCCGGAGCTGCCTTTAGCAACGGGCAGGACGGCAGCTCCGGGAGGTAGGTATCTCCCTGGCCACGGTAATGAATGGATATCTCGGCCAGCCTGGGAGAGCCCAGCCTGCCTCAGAAATACAGCAGGACGGCGTGAGTGCACACAGGGAGTCCCGCTGGCATCGTGGCCGCTCGCCCCACGGCCGCAGATGGCAGCTGGGCCCCAGGGAGTGACAGGCTCCTGATGGCAGCAGCACGTGTAGCATCTTCATGTGACATCCACAGGTGGGGCGGAGGGGAAAACAGTTTTTATCTGTTGCTATGGAGTCATGATTAGCTTGTATGTCTTCAGAGCCTGCCGAGGAGAAATGAAGGCTATTTTCTTATATAGATGTCATGAAATCAATCCTTGCAGAATTTCTGGAGTCAAAGGCTAAACAGGTTTGCCTGAATACCTTCTGTTACTCGATACACAAATAAATCTAGCCGGGAGACCTAAAATGGGTGTCATTTTTCAGCTGGAGCTGATCGCAAAAAATTACTCTTTAGTCTCATTTGGAGTTGTTTATGCACACAATAACATAACAAAAGTGTGTTAAAGAAAATGCAGCAATTATCTTCGTAGAAAATGAGTCTTAGAAAATTAAGCAAAAAACCCTCCCTTACTGCAAAGCATAGTGACTTCAGAAGAAACTTTTCCCTTATTCTCTCCAAATGCTAAAAGAAAACCTGATGTTCTTCTTTTAAAATGTGTCTGCCTCTAGGTCTTTGGCACAGGTTTACTGATGGGAGGGCCGGCAATCTATTTAATGACTGCATTGACGTCAATAGCATAACTGAAATACTTACTAAGATGCATGAGTCCAACTTTCAGGGGGTGTGTGTTCGCAGGCAGGCGCAACACACGAAACGGATTCGCCACAGGAATGAACTACCCCCGAAGAGCAAGAAACAGCCTCTGGACGTCCCCAGCGCCGTCTGGAGCTTGGTCAGCTACACTTGCTTTTTCTGTGGGTAACTTTGAAAGTTCACTTTGAAACGCACTTTTAATTTCTCAAGCAGTAAGAGTGAGTTACCATTCAACAGCCTTAATTTCACTCAGTCACATCACTAAGCTAGACTCTATCTGATTTCCTTTACAGTTTTGCTTAGTTTCTAAATAATGTGCATTATTATAGCACTGCATGCTTTACAAACAATACTTGTAGGCAATAATATTTATAGGTAAGTCTACAGCACCACTGAATTTACTGTGCACAATCAGTTACTTTTTAGCTCAGCTATTTGGTCATGTATAGCTCCTCTTGCGCACTCGTGAAAAGCCTGAAACACCACATCTACTTGACTTGTACAATCTGTCTCAAAATCAAAAGGCCAGATCTTCAGCCAAACTCAGAGCAGATCAACAGAATTTCAAAATGAATCCCCTATTTCGTATATGCCCAGAGCCATTCTCCGCACGCCAAGCAGAGGAAGTATGGTGCAAGAGCACTAGCTCCATACTCATTACTTGGGATTTATAGATATTTGTAACCAAGAGCTGACTTTGATGCACAGGGCTTGTTAACTCGTACGAAAAGTTGGGACTCCCATTAGCACAAGCACCAGCATTATCCAGTCTTTTGTTTATGCTTTATACAAATGTTCGTGCACGAGTCTGTGTACATCTTACACCCACATAAAAAATGAAAGAGTACAAGTTCTGAGTTCGTGTAAAGGCATGTGAGAAGTGCAGACAAACGTGCAGATGTACAGGAAAGCAGAGGCTAAGGCACAAGCGAGAAAAATACCAATCTTTCACTCCCATCCCCAGAGAGGAATTTTAACAAAGCTTTAATCCCATGAGCCCTGAAAAGCCTGTGTGTGACATATCCCAAAGCACTACAACCCCCCAAAGCCTCAGGTTGCAAAGCAAATCAGCTATATTATATTGCTAGGTATATAATTAATTGTGAGGACATACTATAATTATTGAGTGTTGAAAGTATCCAAGGGGCGCTCAGTTGCCTGCTCTTGAGAAAAGTTTCTGCAAACCCCTCACAGCTCCAGGAAACACACAACACTGTTTGACCCTTAACACTATGCTTTGCTCCTGTCAGCCATCAGTAACATTTAAACGCAACAGCCTATCAAACGAACCAGTATGGGAAAATACTGTCCATCTGGGTATCAATCTTTCGGCAGAAATGTGCCACCTCTCCCCTCTGTTCATCTGGAAAAGGCTTCTCGCTCCCTGTCGCATCACGACTGGTACAGTGCCTTCTCCGCAACCTCTGCGATGGATTGGTTCCTTTACAGCAGCGCCCACAGGTAATGCACAGGCTTTTCATGTGCTGCAAAGGTAAGGTGATGGCATGAAAAGCCTACGCTGGTTCAGACAAACATGAAGACCAGGTACACGACCACCGTCGTGCAGTGTGGGAGAGGCCTTGGTATTGGGAATCTAAGCAAACGGCACCAATCCTGTGCTGAGCTGAGAGAAAGACTAGGACAATATGAAAAAGTCCTGGGAAAAATACAAAGGAAGCAAAACAGATGGAGAAAAGATTGTACCAAAACGGGTGTAAGAATGAGAGGCTTAGACTGAATGTAGCAGCCAGTGAAAGATTATTTAATTCAGAGGGAATTAGGGCCAGTGAAGTAAATAAATATGGAGGAAGGAACAAAATTAAGCAGGAACTGCCAGACTTGTTGCTGGTTAAAGATTTTATTAGTTGAATCAATTGGGTAGGATCTAAAGACCTTTCACCGATGCCAGAGGAGGAGAGCGCTGACTTGAGAAGAGAAGGCGCTGATGGATTCACTAAGCCCAAGGTAGCGCAAAGGTCAATGAAAGTAACTGTGGCAGAGGCCGCATTTAAAAAAAAAAAAAAGGAGAATAGCAGGAGAAGCGAACATCATGGATACTTGTGCGACAACATGTTTATATCATTGTTTCTGTAATTCCAGAGAAGGTAGTTGGGTAGCACCCGTTCACAGTCCTGGCCCTGCGCAATTGCACTCTGTAATGCTATACACTGCTTTAGGAACCTCATGGTCTGAAGTATTCCCATTATCCTTCCCAGCTGTGAAGTACGTGAGCTAATTAAGGATTTATGTACTTTTTGCTATGGCTTCATATTTCCACGTTATGGTTTCTCAGTTAATTCATAAAAGCAATTTTGTTCGTTCCTGTGATCTGCAGTTATAACAAAATAACAGGAAAAATCTGCCAGATTTACTTAAGCTGATACCAAGGACAAAACACAGGATGTTCAATACATATTCCTCTTCCTTTTATGGCTGTGGTTATAAGGTTAAGAAAGCTCTGAAATTTACAGTGACATCAGTATCGGCTTTGAAAGCACTTTGTCCCATGAAAATCCTGGCCAGAATTTTTCATGCTTTCAAGAAAATGAAAGCAAAAAAGAAAAAGAATTTCATAATTTCCACTCAGCTCATTCATTTCGCCATGGGCCTGGGTCCTCAGTGATGCAACTCCTTGGGAGTACCCTAGCACCAGACTTGGCTCTTCTCTGAAACAACTGACAAATCCGGTAATACTCTAGTTGGAGTAAACAGCTGGCATGTATTACTTCCAGTGAAAATGCTGAGTGTAATTTGTCTCCCCCCAGGGTAATTTTATTAATGTATGCTAGTTTGCTTTAAACCCTGAGTTCTGTACTTTTCATAACAGGATATAAATCACTCCACTAATGGCAAATAAAAGGAGACATATACGAGGTGCTCATAGTGATGTCAATTGATTGTAGTAAATCTATGAATCAATGTGTGACATGGGAGAGCTAAAATAAAATTCTGAGCTTTGTTGACTAACCAATCTAGAGCATATAAACACATTTCATTTCAAAACACATTCTTTTATCTAGAGGGATGTAACACAGCCTAGCCCCAATCAAAACATTACTGTTTCCTTCTCCAAAACTTTCAGGAAAAACACTCTGCATCCTTTCAGACACAGGAGCCATTGGCACATAACTGGAAATGTTCTGATAGGAAAATCTCTCCTTCCTTTCATAATTTCCAAATCAGAAGCCATCTAGGGAAAAAAAGCTGCAAACATTGAAAAAAAAAAATCCCCTAAAGATCTTTGTTCTTGCTGCATTTAGATGGAAACTTCCTTAGAAAGCAAATGGCTGTCATTGTTTTCTGCTATACTGAAATGAATTACAGTATGTAACAATGGCTGCAAATAAGTAAAGGAAGGCAATCACCAAATTCATCAAGGCAACCGCTGTACAGAATGACTACAGCCTCCATGGGAAACAAGAGAGGCTCTACAGGAACCTGGAATGCACTCAGGGCAGCAAAGTGGGGACACCAAATGCAACAAGTAAATAAGGTCAGAAATTCAGAATGGTGCTGGCTTACACACTACAATAGCACAAAGTAAGAAAAGAAATAACTGCAGGATAGAGTAACACTGGCATTCCTCACTATACGTCTGTTTTCACGTGAGCATGGGGAGAACGTGAGCTGAGGGTATGCAGCCTATCACAGAAGCGAGTAAGCAGGTGTCTGGGTGCTGGCCTCACCTGAGAAGAGTGCATCCCCTCTCTCGGCTACGACTTTAAGCCTTGTAAACTACCTGACAATTTGTGAGTGTGGCAGCTCTATCAGGCTGTTTTTCAATGTGTCAGAGCTGCTGTCCCTTCTCAGCAAGCTCACTCCTGATGCCCTGAGCACAGAGGTGTGACAGTACGGCAGATGCAATGTCTTAGGCTGGCCAGGAAGGGATTGCTTCAGCCTAGAGACTGTGTGAGATCCTGTGAGAGCTGGTAAAATTCATCAACAAAAATAATCTGAAACTGAATTTATGTAAGTACCCCAGGCTTTTTCACTAACAGTGTCAATATTGGCTTCTTTCATGTAGGAAATTACACAATTTCCTATCAATCTCAAAAATATTTCTTATTCTTACCTACAAACTGTCACAATCCACTTAAGTTGTAATGATACAACTCACGGTTTTTGTTTTATTTGAAGACTTCACCTAAAGTCTGTTAAGTTACATGGTTAAGAAGTCATTTACTTGAGGGGCCATGAATCCAGCCTGTACTTCTCTACTTTTTAGAAATTTCACAAGCCGCTGAGCTGCAGTTTTCTTCCACAGTCCTTTTGTTACCAAATAAAAATCTGCATACTGAAAACGCATCCAGCGTGGCTCATTTCCACATCTGGACATTTTCTTTTTTTTACGTCTCATGTAAGATGTTAATATAATTTATTTTAGATATATTCACCCATCCACATATAATTACTAGCACTGAAACATTAAAAACCATGAGTCAGGATCACAAGGTTAAAAATGCTAAAAGCTGGATTCTTCTCAGCTGCTTTCTCTTTTTGAGCTTTGCAGGGTAACACAAAACTTGCTCTCCAATTATGTGTGTCAGACCCTTCAATCAAAAAGGAAGCTGAAATTTTCATGTATTCCCAGCAGTAGAAGCTTGGGTTAGCTACAAAGTAGCAAGTATCCTACAGCTCATGTTAGAAATACTGTAGAAAAATATCCACAGAGTTAAAAAAGCAATTGTTTCCACAGAAAATGCTAAGAAAATTAATCCGAAAATTCCTGGAAGGGAATTCTCTCCTTGTTATTAGATTCCGTAACCTATATAAACAGATCTATGGAAAGCTTATGAAATTTTCCATGATTTTTTTCACACAGGCCGCAAAATCAAAGTCTTGCTAGATCAGACTTTTAAATAAAGTGACGAGTTGCGTTCCTGCTAGACCTGACTCAACACTGTTCACAGAGAGGGAGTGCAGGAGAAGGCATTTAAGATCATGATGTCCAGTTTTCTTTCTGCATCAGAGGTTTCCACAACCCATTAACAAGCTTTGAGGAACCTAATCTGGAAGTCTCCAGGACTATACGTGTCCCCAGACAGTAAATAATACACAGCATGAAAGGAAATGATAGTTAGCTATCCAGGTTTCACACACTGTAAAAATTAAGCTTTATTAGTCCCTTCAAGCGCATAATTATTGGAAAGGCTGAGATTAAACCTTACAAATGGGCACTCCTCCAAATCTTATCTCCTCCTCTGTGGGAGTAACCTTTAAATTAGCGCAAGTAGGGCCAGCTCTGTTCCTCTGTTCCACAAGCCCTCAGCACTGCATGGCTAAACCCAGGTGTAAAAATAAAGAAACGTGTCCTAAGCAGGTTGCCTCTGCTGCCCATCCTCATTACTTCACCCTACCTGAGCAGCCCTCTGCTTCTGCCACGACCGCTCCCTGCCTCCGCTTGCTGGGCTCGCGCTGCTGCTCACCCCACCTTGGTTTGGCATCCCAGGCCCACACTGAGCCCCCTCGGGGGTGCCTCGCTCGCCTGGGCTCTAGCGCAGGCTGTACGCAGTGTGCTGCCCAGTGCCCTCCATCCGGAGGCTTTGCTCGGTGTTATTCTCCTCCATGATCGTAGTCAAACCTACTCGTGTTTGCTGTGGTCTCTGACCCGACACGGGGTGAAGACAAGGTGACTGAGGGACACCGTGTGCAGGGGGGGAGCAGACAGGAAAGAAGATGTGATTAGCCACACTCGCTGACTTCCGCTCTCGTTTGATTGCTAAATGTAGATTTCAAAAGACTGCAAGCAAACAACGAAACAAAAAAACGCCGTTCCAGGGCAGCTTACTAAAAGCAGAGGAAGTTTCACCTGAGAAAGGTTTTTGAGATTGCAATTTTTACATAGATCACATGGAAACAAACTGAAATAAACAGGATAAAAAAATACAGCTGTGTCTGAGCCTGTTCAAGGCTTGTAGGCTGGGGCTTGTCCGGGCCTGTGCAGCACAGGGACTCACAGTCACTGTGGCCATGACTATCAAACCAAAATCATGTTCGTCTTTTATGCTAACATACAAGGATAAACCCAAAACCCAAACTATTAAAATAACAATATTTTGGGCCTGATGGTTCTCTTGTATTTGTTTTGCACAAGTAACTCAGAAGAAACTCTACAAGCCCAGAATTGCACCAGGGGGAGGGGGCAGAGAAGCAGCTGTTAGTAAAATGATGTGCAATAAGCCTTCATCTGCATTTGACCTTGCAGGTGATTATCAAAGTCACACACATACCTTGCAGGTTAACTCTGGAGACAGGTGGCTGACTCGTTGCTGGAGATCTCCTAAGAGGAATAAAGAATACTCTATAAATAGGTATTATTTTATCATTTCAAACCCTGCTGGCAGTTCAAACTGCCAACTGCCACTGTTAAAAATCCTTTTTCATACTCACAAAGAAGCCCAAAACACTTTAAAATGCTTTGGCAGTTAATAAGCACTATCAATATATCTGTTAGGAAAACCCAAAGATGTACGTCCCCTGGCTAGGCACACACACATGCTGGAAAGAAGGTGATGTGCCATCATCCCACACTGCCTTTGCAACTTTCTGCTCAAAATATGCCTGGAAGTCAGCAAGGGCTGGTCTCTGTGGCTGAAGGGGTCAGTGGGTCCCCCAGAATCAACGCCTTCTCCTGAAAAGCTTTTCCCTACAAGGTCTGGACCGGACCCTGAAGTAATGTCAAATGCTACACCAGCACGCAGGCCGCAAGGCAACGCCATAGGTAAGGTGCGAAAAGTACAGCTGTAAACCCTGCAGTCAACAGTTTGAACTGCACCTGGAAGCAAGTAAGAAGATGCTGCAGTCACTAGAGTAAGCTCTGAAACAGCTGAAGGACATTTTTTTGACCAGAAGCAACAATTTCATCAGAAAAGACTGGATTTCAGAAGGACCAAAAGCTATCTGAAAAATTGGCTCAAGTCAAGCTAACAGGGTCTGACTGAAAAAAGGGCACAGTATTTCTCCAAATGTCAAAACATTTCATTGTGAGATTTGCCAAATAAAACTGTTAATTTTTCAAGTTGAAACCATAATTTACTTGGGAAAAAAGAGACTTCTTTTTTAAAGAAGTTAAAAAGAGTTGACACCAAAATCAAGATCCTTCATTTTGGATTGAATGCGGTATTTCAGGCTGACCAAGAACGAAACTTTGGGTTTTTGCTTCCCTGTGAAGTTTCTGATACATTTTAAGTGAAGCCAGATTTCCCCACACTCTCTCTTAGCCAGCCTCCTAACCCCAATTTTTTGAGTCAGCCACTGAACTGAAACATCCATTATTTGCCAGCTCTCCTTTGAAGCTAAAATCAAAGCAAGTGAGTGGCTCAATTCTGCTGCAATTGTAGCTCCAGGGGCTTCTTCAGTAGTGCTCCAGGAAGGCCTGGCTAACCAGGTAAGATCTGCGTTAGGGTAACGCAGCTACAGTCCTGCTTCAAACCCTCAGCCCCAGCCTCCCGATCTGCCGGCAGCATGTGGGCCGGCGGGGCTCCAAAGCCTGCTCCCAAGCAGCAGGCTCCCCCGGGTGCAGCACCCGCTCGCCAGCTGGGATTTCAAAGGCTCAGCTTTTCTGGAGGGAGCTGTGGGACCCAGATTCTTCGAAGGGTTCAGCACAGGGCACACATGTTGGATGCCGACTTCTCTGAAAATCTGCCCCGACCTGCCTCTGCTGAGCCTTTGAAAAACCAAATCTTGAAATCTCTATAAAACAGAAACTCCCCAATAGGGACACCACGCCACGGCTGCAGCGCTTCCAGTATCTGGGGAGACGTGCTCCAGGTATCTCCAAACCCTGCGCTGAGTTGCACAGACATGCCTTCGGGGGGGCGGGGAGGGATGAACTAGTATTTGGTAGGGTATTCCCCGCTGCAGAGCCTGAAAAGGGAACGGCACCGCTCCCGGCATCCTCGAATTACGTCCTGGCTGTGCCCATCCTGGTTTCTGCAGCAGCCAGGGCGCAGGCAACAGAGACCCAGAGATCTGGGTTTCGACAGCACTGTCCCTTCTTAGACACCACCAGGCTCAAGTGTACATGGCTCCCGCTTCCTGCTCCTTCTCTCTTGCCGGCAGGTATTAAGAGGAGTAGGCGCCGGATGCTTTCTGACCATGTCCTGGGCCACATCTGCCAAACTCAGGCACTCTGAAACCATTAATCATACTCTCCTCTTTTCCAATCAGGAAACTGTCTTAAAACCCCTGACGTTAAAGCCCAAAAAATATGACTTGTAGTTGTTTTTTTTTCCTCCAGCCCTTAACATTCATATTTTCCAGCATTTCTGTAAATATGTGGGACAGCATTCTCTTTTTCATTCTCGGGGCAGCAGGGGAGAGGAGAGGAAAAAAGAGGGGAGAGGAGGAGCTAAAGAAAAGCTGAGATTCTCATGATCCCCAGAGCAGAAGTTTAAGTAAAGTACCACATATCATGAGACATATGATAAAATCATGAGCTGGCAGCATGGCTGTAACCCAGCAGAGCTGTTTGGAAACTGTGCGGGAAGCTCCACAGAGCCTGGAAGCACATTCCGCCACGGACTTGGATGTTTGGTATATAATGGTTTAAACATTTAATGACTTTTACTTTGGCTGGCCACATGACTTTATACCTCCATCAAATCTGGGAATGTTTTCAAAAGGACACTGCAAGATGCCTCTGTGTCCTACAGGTTACGCCCTCGCTTCCTTCCGGCCCCATCCAATTTCAGATTCCTCATCAGGAACTGCTGAAATGCCCGAGCTGCTCAAAAAAGCAAAGCTTAAAAAAAGGAATCAATTTCAGCCATCTGTTTTTCTATTAACCTCAATCTTGGAATGCGGCGGGTTCCTTCCGATCAAAATTTGCAAACAGAAGTCAACAGGAGGAGAACCTCATGCCTGGATAAAATGCTGGGCTTTTCGTAAAATACAAGATTGCGTCGGAAGGCAGAAAGCAGAGTCCACGGTGGGCACCCAGGCGATGCCACTCACGCGTGAAGCAAGCCCGTGGCGTCCCACTGGAGTGCACTTCTGCACCTCATCTTTCGCTTCAGGAGCCAGCGGGACTTGGCGTGAGCAGCGCCTGCCAGTCCCAGGGTGGGATGGGTGGGAGCGTAACCAACGTTGCCAGGAACGAATGATGCTGGTTTCACGCAAAACAGCTCTCTTGGGGCAAAACAGGCCAGAAAATGACGATGACTGGTTCATTATAAATAGCTAAGGGGAAATGGTGGTTCCGGACAAAGGCGTAAAAAGGAGTTTGTTTGGTTTCTCCTGTTCAGCAGGTATGAAAAACAACATCCTCCTCTCAAGTTCAGCGCACCAACTTCCCCATTCGGTGCAATTAGAGTGTCAAACGAAGCGATGCAGGATGCCTGGCCTGCAGGCAGCACAGGCCAGTTCTCTGGGCAGCCCCGCAGAGCCGAGCTGCAGGACGCTGCTGCCTGCCCTGCCAGGGAAATCCTCACCGTCCCCGCAGCCTCGTGTTTGGGGCTTCCCTCCTTGGCATCTACCCTTTGGCCGTGACCACCTCTCTTGTGAAACAACAGTGGAAATGCAGGGCAGCGCCACAGCTTGACCGAACACCACTGATGCCTCTGTTCTGAGCTGCGCACCTAACGAACGCCTGGGACAGCCAAGGCGGCAAAGCGAGGAAAATACCACATCACGCACACCCAACTCGCCCAGAAACACGACGCAACCCCTCCCCAAGCAGAAACACATCGCTCCCTCCTCAGGCTCGCCATGTTTTTTCCAGTCTCTCCAGCCAGGCGCCATGACTGAGCAGAGGGTCGCAATACTGGCAAGCCAAGAACCTCTTTTGGGGCTCAGGGGGCACAGACAGGCGTGAAGATTGGGTGAAGGGAGGGGGGGGGGGCTCGGCAGGTCGGTGGCCACCGGGGAGGCGATGCCCCGGGGGAAATGCCCTGCCCGTGGGTGCTCCCTGAGGTGGGAAGGCGATGGCGAGGACCCGGTCGACGGGCTGCGCTCTGGCGCCCCCTGGCGTCCCGCGCAAGAGGCGGAGCGGGCCCCAGGCAGCGCGATCGTAGCCCGGGGGCCGGCGGGGTCTGAGCGGGGTCGGCGGCGGTCGGGGAACCGCGATATATCGCGGTTCCCCGACCGCCGCCGACCCCGCCGGCCCCCGCTGCGTGCGAGCCGTAAGGGAACGAAAAACGACGGGCTTACTTGTTGGAGGTGCCGTGCAAATTGGTAAGGAGCGTGAAGTTGTTCCTCACGCTTCGTAGACTCGCCAGCACCTATGAGGGAGGCAAAACCGGAGACGTTACCTTCTCCGCCTAAAGTTTTAGTTTGGTTGTTTTGTTGGGTTTTATTTTTGTTGTTGTTTTTTTTTTTTTTTTAATTTGAGAGGCCAACAGGCTGCCGACTCACCTGGGCGAAAGGTGTGACAATCAGGTCGTCCCCGTGCCTAAAGAGAAACGGAGGAAAATGTGTGAATTTACCTCAAACAGTGCATCAGCCACCCCAGCAAAAGAGCATTTTACAGAGGGAGGCTTCCCCAGGCAGCGCCCGCGACAAAAAAACACATTAACCCATGCAGCGTTTATTTAACACTACATAAAACCTTGTTGCAAAATGGAAAGGTCTCGCAGTGTAGAGCCAAAACAACCTGGCCGGAGCGACTGTTCAGATTGGTAATACCAGGCAATAAAAGCCAGGAAATTCAAAAGTTAAGGCAGCACGCTTGCACCGCGGTGGAAAAAAAACCGTAACTGCCCAGGGAAAGGTCAGCTTTGAATTTCCTGGCTTTTGTTGATCTCTGTCACAGTCTTTAATGTTATTCAGACTCTGGGTTTTGTCCGGCCGTTTTCACCATGGAAGATTTGAGCAGAAGTTCTGAGAAAAATACATTGTCACTATGAATAAGAGGGATTTTTTTTTGCGATATTAATATATAGCACTTGTGCGCATATGAAAATTCCAGTACGATTTACCTAACTGAGACACGGCCAGGGCAGAGCTATTGCTGTGCAGCACAGACCTGACAGCGGCTGGAAAGCAAGGCAACCCAGTGCAGCTGCTGGTGGGCTCCCATCCCTCTGGGTGTTTTGTACCACGTGCATCTGATGCACTGAGCAGGAGAGCAGGCATGGCTGCAGAAAGCCACGGGCACCTCTCGAGAGGCATCCGCCAGTGTTGGACCCCTTCAAAGGGATATTCTCCCTGGCCGTGCTGCCACAGAGCATGTCCACTTGTCCAGACTCAGGTATCAGTGCTGCCAAGTCCATGTTTTAATTAAAGTTGTCTCAGCACTGATGTCAAAACCAGGTCAGCGTGAAGATGCCGGCTCCCCTGAGTGCCGCAGGAGTCTGGATACCTGCGGTAAATGGACACGTCTAACTGCAGGCAGCTAAAAGCTGGGGGAAATGAGGGTGCTGGGCACAGCTGCATGAGGCTCTCCCTGCCCCAGCACAGCTGCCTCCTCCAGCACACGGGCGGGAACACGGGGCAGTTGTTAAAATCCACCATTTACACAAAATATGGTATTTGCATAATTTGGAGTGGTTACTTTGTCTCTGGTAAATATTTACTAAATGCTAGCTAACAGGGAGGGATGTTCTCTTTCAGGAGAATTCTCCTCATGGATCTCGCTAATATTTAGATTTCTATTTCATGACAAAACTTGTAGGGCTTTCATAACAGTTAAACTCTTTTTATGAGCACTTTTTTTATAGCTTAGTGGTCACTTTAAACCTTTAAACTGTGCCTTTTAAAATAAAGGGCTGCAAATCCAGGACACTCATTTAAGCTCCATGCTTTGTGTTGCATTGATCCTCTCAAGCTCAACCATCTGTCTCGGCTGTATTTTCCGCTCAGTTCTAGCGAACAACCCATGGCAGAAAACAGGATGGAGAAGAGTAATACTGTAAATATAACTACAGTCATATTTCTATTGTCCAGGCTAATGGAGCGTTACCTACTTAAGAAAAAGCAGAGATGATGTTAACCAGGCTCTGAGAACGCACGATGAGACTGTAACAGAGAAAAGAGAGCGCAGAAAATCACCAAGCAAGGCGAGCGCTGGAGTGACAGGGCTCTCCTGCCGGCAGGCCCAGCGGGGACGTGGGCAGCTCGCAGTGGTCTCTGCCCTGAGCGCAGCCCAGGCGTTACCCCGCAGTTGCAAGCGGTGCACACCTCAAACACAAATTCCCACCTGAAGAACTAGTACCAAGAAAGGTAAAATGCAAAAATTCTCTATTATTTCAGGATACGGATTTGAAAGCTCTTCTGCTAAATTATGGAGAAAAGGGGAATATTTCAAGGATGGGATAGGGAGAGGGAAGTCATGCCTTGGCAGACCATAAAAGCAACTCTCTTGGGCACTCAGGCTATGAAATGTGAGTACCACCCATAAGCACCTCTTAACAGAGCTCTGAGGCTTACAGGAGGCCATGTAAAGCTCTTAGTCACTGTAAAACATGATGTGAGCTGAATTTATGCTTACTGTTCACTTGGGAGAGAAGAGTTTCTGGACATCGTCTTTGGTGATAAGTCATAGTCGCTGTCGGATCTGTACAGGAACGACTCCCTACGCTGGCTGTGGCCCGGGAACGTTGTGTGCAATACGAGTCCCGACGAGGAGCTGGCCTGCGGGTCCAGCGGGCTGCGACCTGGTGACGGGCCATTTTCCACATCGAAGCTGTGAACAAAACACATACTGTGTGTCACCGCATCTGCCGAAAGATGTTTTTCAGGGCGTGTGTCACGTTTGCGTTGCCCGCACTGTGTCATTTGCTCAGTACAGGAGACTCAGGGCTACATTTACTGGAGCCTCTCGCTGGCGTATTTCTAGTGTATGCAAGCAGGACTCTGCATTACGATAAAACATTTACCCCGAGGCTTCTTTCCTGACTACATCTGCTCAGTCTTCCTTCAGCCTGAATTTCTCTAAGCTCAGCACAGCTCCTGTCGCTCTCAGCGTGAGCGCGCAGCAGCCAAGCACCGTTCCCAAGCTCTGCAGCTCTCCCCACGTTGCCCCCATGGCCGCAGTATTTGCACAAGTCAGGGTGTTCGATTTGCCAAACCTCACTCTAAGCCTTACAAGCATAACAGTGACTAAAGAAGCTATGACATGCTACCATCCTCCAGCCAAGCCCTGTCCCCATCCGCTCTGGAAGCAAACTCTTGAAATCCCGTGAGGTTGGTGAGGAATTGGCAGTTGTGCAAGCTGGATGACCGAGTCTCTTTTCAGCCACGGTTCATGTCTTAGCCATTCAAGATATTAGTTCAGTAAATTTCAAACAGCTGAGCTGCAAAATGGAGGACCGCTTAAAAAATTTTTAAAAGCCCCAAACCTTCTGTCACCGTTTCCATTATACACCCACTTTCTTATGGTTTCATAACTTGGCTGCTGGAACTTGTGGCTGAAGTCACTCTGGACACTTTAGCAAGTGACACCCCTCGTAAACCCTGAAAATAAGCAGGTTGGCCTCTTTTCCTTGGGCATTTGGATCTGATATAAATACCATATGTGTGATCATGTTCCAGCTAAGCCAAGTGAAGTACGGGTGCATTCAGTACGAATTTTCTTGCCTTTGGAAGTCTGAGGCTTCATCTTGCTTGCAGTGGGAGCTGAGTTCTTGCTCCTGCCAGGACACGTGCCTCTCCCCATTCCCTACGTTCTCCCAATTTATTGTGCCTGATGACCACCCTTAACTGCACCACCCAGCTGGGCATGCACTCGGACCATGGCCACAACATCGAGCTGTGACCCCTGCCATACATTTCTCCATTCCTCCCTGCTGCTGCCTGCCCCACTCATCATATTAAGCCAAAAGATCCCCCTGAGCGTGGCAGCAGGGCAGACCCCATCTCTCCCTCTGCTCTGCAGAGCACGCAGCGTGCTTTTCACTACTGCAGGAGGCGGCAGATAAAGTACCCAGACAAAAAAAACCAGCAAAACCTCTGGTAGATCTGAAAGTAACACACAGAATCGTGAAAAAAAAATAAGGGAGTCTGTGTCCAGTTGCAAAATGTATCTTGGCTTACTCCCTTTCTCTACTGTGAGTACAGTACGGAGATTCAATATAGGTTGACTGAGGGATAAATGAGAAGAGGTAAACAAATACCAAACACTGCAGAAGGGAATCACAGGTAGAGAAAGTCTCAGAGAAAACCACTGGCATGAAGGTGCCATTGCTGAACTCGACCTGCGTTATTTAGACACGAAGTCACGGAGAACGAAAGACCAAGCAGGCTCAGAACAAAGGCAGCCCCTCCCCTGTTCAGACAGTGACCTGACACCTCGAAGCATTAAGGCCTTCTACCTCCTGATCAGGAAATCTGATTAAAATCCAAATTTTACAGTGTTGCCTGTCCATGGTTCCCTGGGTATTGTCAGGAAGGACGCAGAGCAGGGGACAAACTCTCCCGCCATTCAAAACCTGGGCACCAACTACAACCTCAGCCTTGGGTTTTGCAGACTTCTATTTCCAGTTCCTGTCTAACAAAACTGAATGCCTTTCCTGGACAAGCACCGAGCTGTGCTGTGATGCCAAACTGAGTCCAGCAATGCAGGAGCGGGACTCAGGAGCTGCCCTGGAAGCAGCAGTGACAGTGAAACACAGGCTGCATGCTCTGGCATGGCAGCTCCTGATGCAAGCTGCTTCCTGGCGCTTTTAACTTCATACACCAACTAATTTGTATGAAGAATGACTGATGAATTACAGAACAATTTTTCAAATATCAGTAATAATACATTGCATGTGAGGGATTGTATACTTTGCTTGAGCAGTTATATTTATAACATAAATATTTATTTACAGTTGTGTACGTGCTTGGGAGGGAGTGGGTGCTCAGACAGTTATTTTTGATGTCTCCAGAAACTACTTACTGGGGTGGAGCAATAAAAGCCTAGGTCGACTGGCAGTTATTCTGTTCCTCATGGCCACAGATAGAGGGTAACTACTTTGGTCTCGTGCTATTTGGTCCCACATACAGTTCCTCAAGAACTAAAAAATGCATGGGAACATGCATATAATGAATGCAATTAAAAATGCATACGCACAAGTGAAAAGATTTTTAGATTCTTTGGAAATCTGAAGGCGGCGCACTAGTATAATACAGTATGCACTGAAGGAAATTCCTACGTCTACCATGCTTCACTGTAGCATTTACTTACCCAACTGAATAAGTACATCTTGAAACTGGCAATGGGTCAATTAATATTATTTTCTTTTACTCCTTATTATGTGCTCTTTTATCAATGACAACTCGAGTACATTTTATTTGTAGCCACAAAGTAATCAACAGAAGAAACTCAGCTAACTATGGCATCTACAAACAACAGCCAACTGATAATTAATCCATACCTATTCAGAAAATTAACTCCCATAACTAAAAACATTGTATTGCAAAACATTCAATCAAGAACATTTAGTTTACTGACATAAATGGAAATACAGCAATGAGCTAAATCTGAGCATTTAGCTGAGCAGAGCTTCTTCGGGCTGTTTGATCCTGTGCCTGCTGCTTGCTAGCAGACATTAGCAATCGGTTTGGGAGAAAAAGTTAACACCCAAGGTTTAAAAAGCGTGTCAGAGGTGAAAGGAGGGAGGCAGGGGGCAAGGCTAAGGGGATCTTTTGCAAAGAAGACTACCAGCAGCAAAGGAGTAAGTTTAGTAGAGGGAAGTATCCACTGACAATCTGGTTTTGCACGGCTTACTGCAGCACAGCTTCTATGCCTTGAGGTAGGTGGAAGATACTCAAATCCCCTTCCCTTTCCCTCTTTTAACATTTTTTTTAAAAAAAAGTTCTCTGCCAGCATAGGCCTATTCTGAGTCACTCCTGCAGAAATTCCCACCTAAGTCCCGGGGACCTTCAATACCTTTGGAGGACATGAAGAGTGTTGTAGCCAGAGGCATAAGAAGGACCTTGGCACTCTGTGACCTGGGTAAAGGTGGAGGTTAAGCCTTGGAAAAGGCAGAGCTCCCCAGGAAACAGTTTGCCTGAACCATGCAAGTTTTCCAGATTTCTACAGCACTTGCAGCTCACGCTGGGATGAGCTGGAGACATCCAGGCTGCGTTAGCAAGAAGCCTGGCACAGGTGATGCCCAGCTCAAGAGTGCCGTGGCTGCTTCCAGCTACCCCGCATGCAGCTCCTGGCTGCACGCTGCCCGTGCTCCCTGTGCCTGTGCCTGGGACGCTGCAGCACGGATCATGCAGTTAATCCAGCTGGAAAGGCGTTTTTATTTCTTCCTGCAAGTTCAGCTTCCAGCCATGCTGGCCCCCTCATCTGGCTCCCCTTTCTTGGGCCTGATTCAGCACTCAGCCAACCATGTGCTCAGCCATTATGTTAACAGAAAATTCCACACACCCCCCCAAAAGTGAAGGCTAACCTGGAGTTTGTAGTTATCTCTAGCAAGTGTCCTATTTTGTGCTCATGCATAGGCACTCCCAGCGGTACGGCTGGGTGGGCAAGGTGTTCACTAGGATGGCCAAAACCCAGGTCTAAGTCTGTGCTGTTGTGTTTTTTTAAAAGTTACAAGACGTCAAATATAGGAAACTATTTCCCCCAGATGACCCAACATTAGGAGAATGTGGCCTGAGATATGTAGAGCAAGAGCTTAACCTTGTGTTTTTCAAATCTCTGCCGCACATTAAGTTCACCAGTTGTTCTTGGTTTGTACAATAGCCCATCTGGAATTGCGTCCTCATGGAAAAAACATCTCCCAAACAAACATTTGCTGAAATTGGTAATAATTGCATTTAGATTGTAAAGTTGCCCTCTCAGAGCTGCATTTTCCACTAATTTTTTTCATTGGAAGTTAACTGATGAGCTCTGCTGGAAAAACTTAATCATCAGTGTGGCATTATGTTCAGAATACTCTGCAGATTGTAAGGGTCCTCTCCAAAGTTTGCGCACCCCATAGTTTCATGTAAGTGGAAAACAAAGCTGCATTTGTCTAGTTAAAAATAAGGATGGCAAAGTACAAAGCACCACTACAATAGGCTAGAGAAAAAAAAGTTAAATTTGCTTTGCAATTTATCTTCAAGCAACAGCATTTGCAGTCAAGACACCTTATTTGTGAAACAATGATGGCATAGGAGCACCAAAGCAGTGGCAGCAAGCTCCAGAGGTAAAAAAATCAGCAAACAACAACAACAAAAAAATCTGTATTCTACAGTTGCTCCTCACTCCATGTCCGTACCAAGGGATGGTGGATGAAACATCTTTAGCCCAAAGCACAGTCATCCACCATGATGTGCCTCTTCTTTCCCTTACCCCCTGTGCTGACCCCGGGGGCTCTTCTGCATGAGCATGTACATGCCCAGCATGCTCAGGATTAAGTGGGCACTGTTGAGACTTAAAATTGCGTTACCTAAACACATAGGTCACAAAACTGGTATCTAAGGTCCCTATAAATCATTCAAGGTAAGTTACATAAATACCTGTCCCACATAGGAGATCTCCTCTCTAAAAAACATGCCTTGCTCTGTAGTCATGGGAGCTCCAGTGCACCGAGCTGACACCATTCCCCACCTACGTCCAGTGTGTTATCAGGTTTATTCAGCCAACATTTCCAAGTACTGTGACAGCCTCCGGGGGTGACAGTGTGTCTGGAGGCCACCGAGGGCTTCTAAGGAGTTGAGCCCACTCACACAGAGCCAAAAACTGGAGGAAAGGTGACCGTGTCTGTATGGGATGGGCATTAGTTAACCACTGACATGAATCAGTGGTGCAATCCCTATGCCAGAAAATAATTGCAAATCAAAGACTTGACTGACGGACAAAACCCAAGCCTCCCGAGGCCCTTCTGTTTCTAGCAGTGGATTCACAAATGTGCATTTCATGAGTGCAGGTGAGCGGCACCCCTGAGGTGAGCATATTCTCAGGGTTGCTGACCACCAGCAGAAACCCAGCAGGATGAAGAGAGGAATCCGGTGGATACAGAAAGCCACAAATCCCAGTGCCAGCCACAGGGAACAGCAAACCCACTAAGCAAAACCCAACCCAGCAAGCGCGCAGCCAGCGTGGCGAAGGCAAAGCATGCAATGGCGGGGGCAGCACCAGAGCCCAGCCAGTCTCCACTCTCAGCACTGCAGAGCTGTGAAGGAAGGCGGCCTCTCCCCTGGCTTCCTCCTGGAGCCAGGCTACAGTTAACATCCAGGCTTTCCGCTTACTCGGTTGGATGAGAGGAAAGCTGATGATGGTGGAGGAGAGGAGGTGGTAGGGTCGGCAGCGGGAGGAGCAGGGTGGCTGAAGAGCAATGCTCAGCAGGGAGGTCAGTGCAAGCGACGGGGCAGCTGCAGCTCCATCTCCTTTGTCCCTCTGCATTTTTTAATACACCGGGATCTTAACACAGTGAAGAGCAAAGAAGGAGACAGCAGGTGGCAGGAGTTAGCTGTAGCTCACTCCGACAAGCAGAGAAGGGGGCACTGGCTTTGGACCTGTGGAAAGATGTGATTCTAACATGGTAATGAACAGAGAAAATACGCAATGGCAAGCCAGGAGAAATCATGCTCAGCCGTAAAACACAACGAGGCTTCATGAGTCATTCTGCAAAGCAAAGAAAATTAAGAAAAGCAACCCCCAACTGTCCAAATTCTGCAGTTTTACAGTAATGACTACAATTTCTCTCCATGAAAAACTACTGCAGACCTTTATCACAGGGGGAAAGTCCTGTGCAGGCAGAGGGATCCCTGCTGCGGGACTCCCCATCGCCCTCCAGCTGTCTTTGGCCCTAAACCAACCCTGCTCCTTCCCACAGCACACCACCCTCACATGAAAACATGGCAGCTGCCAAGGTGTCCCAACAGAAGATGCTGCCTCCAACTTACCCAACAATTCAGCTTTCGAGCTCTTTGATCTACCTCTGCAAGGGGGTGTTGGCACAAAACTTTTTGGTGGAGTAGCAATAAGGAAGAGACAGCATCGGGAATACACCATCCCTGGATTAGCATTGCCCACCAGCAGCCTTGGAATGTGGTAAGATTTGGCATAAAAACTGAAAAATAGGATTGCGCTGCAATTTTTATGTAATTCAGAGTCATTTGAATAGTCATTGCAAGTCAAATGGTTACCATGAGAGCTACGCAGCCCCACAGTTTGTTTCTAGATCTGTAATGTAAAATACAAAGACAGACACATTTAAGTCTACCAAACCAGGCAGGCTTGTGTATTTTTTGTTTATGTTACAAATTTACACTTTTCCTGAGGATGACAGCACTGACTCTACAAGAGGACTTACCATCTGCTTTGCCTTCCCAGACTCATTCCCTAGGGCATTACTCCTGATCTTCTAACTATGGTACCACCTTTACTACAGTATCAAATATGTTCCCACATACAGTATTTCAGGAAGCTTGGGCAGACTCTGCTCATTATAAAGATCCTCTCACAATGATTAGAGCCTGCTTCTCACCAAGGCATTCAGCTGGATTTTTAATACCATTAGCAATGAAAAACGCTGTTTCTTACATCTTCGGATCTGTACAGGCACAACTGCTTCTCAATGCTATCTAATTTTGTGCACCTGTTTCCCATTATCAGAACAGCTTGCTGTTTTTTCTAAATAATCTTTCACACAGAAAGGTCTGCACTTGAAACCATCAGCACTTAATGAAACAGGATCGGACACACAGCGGGCATGCCAGAGCTGAGCACACCGACAGCCCATGCAGATGCCCTAGCACGGGCACAAGGCTCCATGAGGCTGACCGCTCTCAGCATCGCAGGAATTAGTGCTTTTTTCCCCTCCCGACCTTCTCCCACCAAGGAGAAAATCTTGTTGCTCTCAGGGGCCTCTCAAAAGTGTCCAAATCCCTCTCCCAGGTTTGTCCCTCATGTGTCTCCTAACTCTGTTTTATCTCCAGAGCGTAAACACCCATGCCTCCTGAAAAACAGCCACCAAACTCCTTGCAGTCCCTCCCCAGCACCACGTATCACAGCTGCCTGGCACAGAAAACCCAGCAGCACTTACTTAAGTGTTTGTAACATAAACTGTCATCTGCTGCTAAACATGTTATTAAGCCTCCATGTGTACCACAAAGCAAAAATATATGTTTATTTGACTTTGTTATCTCTGAATATAGAAGTTCACTCTTCCTAGCAGCTCTGTTGTTCAACAGGTACAACGGAGGCAGAATAACCAGAGCCCCCTGCCATGGCCTGCAGCCTGTCTCCCATCGCACAGGATGGAGCCAGGAATTAGCTTGCCTTGTGCTTACAGACTGCTTTGAATCACAGGCCCCAAGTCCAAGGCAGACTGAAGAGCTGGTGGTGCTCCTGTTGCAGCCCAGGTCCATCTTCAGCGTAGCACAAAGGTAAAAATACGTATACGCTGCCAGAGCCCTTACGTCTCTCCAGCATAACTCACCAGCATACCCTAGCGAGGCTCATGGTTTGCACGGCAGCAAACACCAGTTCAGCTACCAGCTCAGCACGAGCACTGTTGCGTTTTGAAGGATGGTACAAAGCGCTCATTTAGTTTTTTAAAGCCCTATTTGCTACGAAGAAGCCATTGTGCTACCTGCTTTCTCAGCGTCTGCGGAAACTGCTGCCTGAAACTCTCAGCATCTTGCACATCAGGTCCTTGAACCATTGCTTCTCCTCATTGCCATTCACTCCCCGGCACTGGTGAAATGTCACCAGGCTGCAGAGCCACCTGCAGTGCCATGCCGTGCCGAGCCGGCTGCAGCCTTGCAACTGTGCCCGAACAGTCACCAGGAGATGGTCAGAAAAATACAGAAGGGAGGTAAAAATGAGTTTGGATTTTCTTCTAGCACAGAGGGTTCCAAGAAATGCAATCCTTTTCATGTTTACTACAGATAAGTAGCTTGATGTTATCCTGTAACAAACTAACATCATGGGGTTGTTTAAGTCCCCCAGAGAAGAAATCTTGAATTCTATAAACCAGTTGTTATTTTTCCAAATGCACATCCTGGGCTACTTTATCATCTTACTATGGTTCACTGCCATTAATCTCTGGAAAATGCAAGGCAGAGTCAAACACAGCAGACACCCTCCCCATTTTCACTTCCAGAGCTTGTAAATGCAGATGGGTGTGAGCATGATCACTCTTAGCACAGGCAACGATGCCACTTCCTAAGTGCTTTTTTCTTTTTCCTTCTGAAAATACTCTAGCCAGCAACCAACGGAGTAGCTGCTTTTCTTCCCTACTGCTGCTGCCCGAGCCGAGGTATTAATGAGGCATCACCCTCCCTGTGCAGCACTTACAACAGCTCTTCTCCTCGCCTTGTGGGTGTTTCTGCCCAGCACCCTCTGCCCGCTCACAGCTTGTCAGGACCGAATCTGCTCCGGCACACGGGCTGTGCTTTTGCTGCGCGGAAGGTGCTGCCCGGGTCTCATCGGAGGGACAGTTACCATCTTTCCCCTGCAGGAAAGTTGCTGGATGGGCAGTCGCACACCTGTGGCCACCAGTACAGGTGGCACGGGAACTGCGTGGTGCTCCTCAGCAGGCACTGGCTGGATTTTTGCATCACCTGCTCTGCAAAACAGTGTTGTTCTGTGGCACAGATGTTTACCTTCAAGTTACGGGATAGTATTTATCCCAGTCTGGCCCGGCTGTTATGCTCTATTCGGTGTCAATTCAGCTTTTACAGCTGCACCTAAGCACCGTAACATTTTACAGACTCTCTTTCCCAATACGCAGGACACAGATGTTGCCTCCCATGGAGGAGGCTGCTTGCAGTGGCCTGGCTCATGTGATGCGAACCCCGGTGCAGGGCTGCAGCTGAGCCTGGTGCCTTCTGCTGGGGCTCCAGGGCACCTTACAGCATTTCTGCCTATGGACAAGCCCCGCTCCCTCCCCAGAGCCAGCTTGGCATGAGTAATTCCACCCAGCAAGCGTGTACACGGGGGCCAGCTTTGCCTTTTCCCCACCACGGTATTACTGGTAATAAAAGGGGAATTACAGTCATATATTGCATCTTTTATCAATGCATCTTAAAGTATCTCATATATCTATTAAGCGTAACCTGCTCTTAACACTCTTCCCAAAGCATACCATGCACTAATGGCAAATACAAGACAGCAGCATGAGACTCAAGGGTCCCATACAGCAAACGACCTCTGCTTCCAGTACGTAGGAAAGTGTTCCCGTATCTCTACAGAACCAGAGCATCAGGAGGCTGCCAGCCAGAGTCATGGTTTATTTCATCCTGACCTTAAAAAGAAGATTGCCTGGCATGACTCCAAGAGGCACTTTTGCCTTTTCAGACAGGCCAGCAAACTCACAGTGAGCCACTTTGCTCTGCCATAACTCCAACCGGCTGCGACAGGCTGCATGAAGGCATCAGCTACAAATCAAATAGCTGTTCTGATCTGCTGTCAAACAGACTGGAGACAGGAATAAAATGACAATAATTTTTAACAAGTTGCTAGGACCACAGATTTCTCCATTTTACCTGGCTAAACTGAACTGGGACGACAGGCAGCCTTTGAGTCAGAAGATTTACAGATCTTCTGCACTAATGTTTTAAACTCCCCTCAGCCCATCTACAACAGCCGAAGTCCGACAGTGGATGTGTGGAAAGCTGCTGCACTGAGAAATGCATCAAGCCTTTTCACTTGATTCATAAAATAATTATTTGACCTGGTTTTTGGATTTATCTCCATAATTGGTATCTGTGTTCCCTGCCAGCAAAAGGACAACAAAATGTCCTAAGATGGTATTCAGATTATTAAATCCTTGGGAGACTCGGCCCACCCAAAAATAATTAATCTGGTTGGGTACATTTCAGCAAAATTTACTTGCTTCACATCTTTCAAATGTCTGTACTCTTCATCTTTTAGATCAATAGGAGAAGACACTGTACATAGCAAATGGCAAAGTATACTGATGTGATTTCAAGGGCAATCTTTTTTATAGCTCTTATTGATCATTTCAGGCCCAGCAGAAGCTTAATGCAAAAGTAGCCTCATCCAAATCATGAGCATCTGCCAACTGGTACTATTTGAGGACAAAATATTAAGGATGGAAAAATCTGGCCCTTTGGCAGAAAGTCGCATGTTTACTCTAAGTGGTTTGGCACGTGTACTGAACGGACGGTCAGAAACAGCACCCTCTTCCAGGGTACCACAATAACGAACAATACCAATACCCTGTGGTTAATACAACTACAATTGAATATTTGCTGTAACTACTTCACTGCCAACCATGGTACTTCCGTCATCGCTGCAGCTAAGCAAAGGCAGAGAAATGGCTCACAGGTTTGTTTTTAAATTGCAGCTCCTTACTCACTCTGGTCAATCACAGCCGCAGCCATCGCTGCGCTTCTCACTGCTCATTTGTTTTATTCCCATTAACATCTCGGGGTCTTTATGGTAAGGCCAGAGGGGCTCAGCTCGTTCATCCTGCTGAAACGCCCACTGAGGGATGATGCCGTGCTTCCATACGTGTACCAGGGGCAAAGGCCAGCAGAGGAGATGAGATCTTTAAGCTAAAGGACATTGCTGGCATAAGAACAAGTGGGTATAAAATGGACATGAACTAATTGAGGCTGGAAACTGAAGGAAAAATTTTTGCCTTGAGAGCAGACAGATCACTGAACAGCTTTGCTGTAGGAGTGATGGGGGTAAACACCAACTTGATGTTATTACTGGTGGGATTAATAGCATAATTGACTACAACATTGTGGGACGGAGCCTGGTGGTGTAGGAGGCTCATCCCACAGCTGGCACTTGGGTTTTGCCCCCAGCGGAGACAGGAGTGAACCCCCATGTCAGCTCACTCAGAGGGAGCCAAGTCCTGCGGTGCCCACATTTCCGCTACGCTGTCTGTGACCACGGATGAGCCGTGTCCATCCACAATACCCATCCACTCTCTAGAAGTGCTCTTATTTGGGGGACATCACAGGGAGAGACTTGGCAGAAACGAGCTGTCAGATTTGGGGTCTCTTTGCCCCCTTCCTGCCCCCCCAGTGCCGCATGGGGAAGGCAGAAAGCCACCTACCAACCCCCTTCTCTCCTGCACTAAGCCGAAGCCCAGCCAGCACAGCAGGCAGGTGGTATGGGGGGACACAAGCAAGACACAAGCAGGAGGCTGGTGCCAAAAGCACATTGCACCATTCCAAACGAGACCCCTCCGGCATCGCCTCTGCCACCGACGCTGCTACTGTAGCTCGAGATAACCCCCACACCTCAGCACTTGCGCGGGCACAGGCAGTAAATACAAAGCGTGCCATCTGCTGGCATGCACAATACAGTAGTTCCATACATTTGCATTTTTACTAACTATGCTGGTGAGCTGCAAGGGATACCTGAGCGCTGCCATGGCAGTGACCAGGAGTGACATGCCCTGCCTGCCCACCCCCCCCCCCCACTTCCTCCTCAGGCTGTTTGAAAACAAAAGTGGGGGGAAGAAGGTGAATTTAAACCACAGATTTTTATTTTCTGCTATTAAGTCACATGCTCTGAAATGAACCTTAATAATTCTGGACAGCAAACTAGATTTAGCAGAAAGAAAACCTTCTACAACATGCAGACAAGACAGAAATGGTGGGCAGTAAGTGCAAAACCTTCTATAGGAGTGACTATGGGCCTAAAAAGCCAGGCAGGACAAAAGTTTTGCAGCATATTTCATGTAGTTTATGCCAAATGGTGAGCTCATGCAGTAAAAACAAGGCCCCAGATTTTCCAGGTGTGGCAGAGCTCAGGATGTTGGTCCTTGCAGGCCTGCCAGCTACTGATCGCAGAGCACTTTAGGAAGGAGCAAACGTTATTACCCGTTACATATGATACCCATTATCTGGGTTTTTTTTGCCTTCAACCTTTCTAGCATCCTTACAGCTTGCTTCTCCATCCAAAAGAAATCTTCTAAACCACAGTGTGTGTCCGCACAGGCCAGCCCCTCTTGCAGCCTTTGCTGCCCAGATCGACGCAGTTCTCATCCCAGTTGTGCTGCTCTCACCGAAACAGCGCAGGAATCTCTGCTCCTGTTCCTGGCTCCCATCGCCTGGCTGAAACTCCCCGCTTGCCACTTCCTTTACACGCAGTTTCACAACCATCTCGTGACTCCTCTACAGCATGTTTATGCTTGCAACAGTCTGCGTCTTCTTATTGCCAAATTATCTCCTTGCTCAAGTCCTTCCTCAGTTCATCATCCTGCCATAAAGCCCTTCAGAAAAGCTCCTGCCAGCCTCCTACACTGGCTCCTCATGCCGCGGCATTAGACACACTGCATCTCAACCAACTCCTCTGTGCTGCGTTTCTAAAAACCTCCTGGGAAGGAATTATGTTTCTGATGTAAAAGCAGATAGCACACTGTTGGCACCCAAAGTATCATTTAATAACACTGTTATTTTCTCTAGACCTGCAAATCTTCCCAAGACCTGCTTCAGGGCTCATTTTGATGTTACTTAATTAGTGATCCCTTAGAAGCTCTGTTTCATGTTGAAAATCACTTGCTGGAATCACTATTTTGGAGTCACTTACTACAAATCATAAAGCTGGACTGTTCAAAAGAAATAGAGATGTGGGAGCACAGAGCAAAATACATTGTGGCCCCAAACTATGAATATATTAAATGCAGCTGTAAGTCATCAAGTCCAGTAATAGCAAACAATGCGGCAATACAGCCACAAACACTTGGAGATTAGGAAGAAATATTAGCAGAGTACTTGCTACAATTGATTACCATTTAATAATGCAGAAGGAGAAGTTTTCGGTGTGAATAAGCATAAATGTGTAGGCATGGCACAAAAATCGTTATATCTGATTGCAGTTTAAGACTCACGTCATCATAGTAAAAGCTTCATTCTTGAGCCAATAGATTTTAAACAACCTGAGTATTTTTTTGTATTGATAAAAGTTTGTACTGAGCTAATGAAAAATGAACGGGCAGAGGTAATCAATGTCCAAAATAGATCCATTTAAAAAATATTGACAAATCGTGTGAAAAGTTTCAATGTTGCAAAACCTGAAGATAGTATGCACACATGTGTTAGTCCAAAGAGGAGAAAGAAATACTTCATTTCACCGGTGAAACACATGAGAGAAAACACCTGAAACTAGTGAGGAGCTGCTGAAAGCCCAGGGGGGCTGGCTGGCTGGCCACTGGGGCAGCAGGCAGGGCAGGCAGGGCTGCAGCAGTGGGTCCGGCACCGCGCATGCAACCCAGGCCCCAGCGATGCCAGGGCACTGTGCAAACACCCCAGCACGCACCAACAGCTCCTGCAAGGGCTGAGCCTCGTGGTACATGCTCGATACCGGTTTTCAGATCAGTAATTCCATAAGGTGTATATGCGAGCTTTCTTCCTGCAGCTCGGCACTGAACCAGGGTGTTTAACCCTTCACCTGCTTGCAGAAAAGCTGCATGTGCTAGATCACTGCTAGCCATATCATTTAAATTGGAAAGATGCATTGAAATTAGCCCATTGAAGCTCAGATGAAATCCCAGCAGGAGACTGGAAGGAATCTTAGCACCGGCCCACACCCTCCCACCCCAGCTCAGGCATCTGTCTTCTCCAGCCCAACACGAGATGCAGTTTTGCCCTTGCTCTCTGTGCTTCTGCTGAACTCCAGCAGAAATCCAGCTCCTTTCTTCCTTCAGGCTCTGAGCTTTCAGGTTAGGAAACCTTTCTGCAGATATGTTGATGTACTTGGAACTGGATGATGGCCAAGAAACCAATCAGTCCCAGGGCGAGCAGGACTGCATGCTATCTGTCTGCCAGCCGTCGGGAGTGTCTGGAAAAGATCAAGATTACAGACCCAGGGTGGGAGACAAACAACGGGTATTCCCTTTATACCACTCAGCCAGAATAAAATGTGACACGCTGTATTAATAACCTGGCGTCACCCAGCAAAACATCTGACCAAGGGGAACATAAAATGCCACGCAGATATCGAGGACCTGATGGCAAGTCATGTGAAGAGCAAACAAGATAGCTGGGTGGCATGAGATGCAACCAGGGAACAAAACCCTAATGTCAAGCCCTTTTGTGCTTAGCAGAGTCAGCCCTAAATGGTTTGTGATTTTTGCTTTCTGCCAAGGTACTGCTTCAATTGGGCAAGGGAGACTGTCCAGTGTATTCAATAACATAGAGCAGAAAGGAAAACGGCATATGCCAGGCTGAGAAGCCATGTAGAAATCACTCTGCTTAAGTGCAAAGATTTAATACTGGTAGGAACATATCTTATTCATTATGGCTTTTTACTTTACTACTGCAAGAAGTGTTCTCCATGACTTAATCTAACATCACAACCCTTTTTGCACATGCTGTTAACCAGCCACACACGGAAACCAGTCTAAATTCATACTTGCGGGCTCCACTAGTCTCAGTAAGCAAGCCAGAGTTAACTCCCATCCCTTTTCATTTCCTTGGGTGAGGTGGAAGCAAAAAGCCACTGACCACTGAGACATCCCGAGAACATAACCATGGACACGGTGGTGGATCTCATCCCCGCCGTGAGTTTCCCACACGCTGGCCTGGAGCCTTGGTGGCGGGCAGGGAGCCAGCAGCGCCGCCCGAACTACACACTGCTCTTACCTGCGCGGCGAGGGCAACTCTTGTGAGGGCTGATGGAGCAAAGTCCTCTCGGGAGCAGGGGCTGAAACCTACCGGGTCCCTCTAAGACATCAAAAGTTGGCCTAACTCCTAAATTATAGTGGTGACCCATATGGCTTCTCAAGCAAATTTGTGATGTAGAAAATGTGGCTGAGCATAACTGAGCTACTTACTGACTTGAATTTAATAGATCCTGTTAATAGTTAATAGATCCTGGTACTTCGTCACAGAAGAAACATCCTAGCAATGCTCCTTCCTAGACTCTTGTAGCACCTCCATAATTATCTGAATAGCATCTTTAGTACTTGAACCTCTTTCCAGCATAAAGACAGTTCAATAGCAGCATTCAAGCCTAGAGTAGCTGGACTGGCTGCACTCTGTCTTCACAAGAGTATGAAATTCTTGCTGCAGTCTAAGAAAGAAAAATCACTTAGCACAAATAAGGTCTTTTTTTAAACCCACTGATTAAATAGATATCCACAAGACAGAGCACAATGGTTTTGATGGAGCCATTGCAACCTATTATATAAATCCTCATTCGTGCCCATGAGAGCTTTTCCTTTTCTTTTTTAATAACAGAAGAGAAAATGCAGCCACGTAAAAGATATTAAACTGCATGAAAATGTGTGACTGGTAAGTTCATGACAAACCCAAAGAAGCAAAGAGATGGAGAGTTTGAGCTGGAAATCTTGGCTGCCGCTCCGTCCCCAGCTGTGAGCTTGCAGGAGCCATGCTGTGGCCTTGGCTCACCGGCACCGGGGCTCACTTGCTCACTTGGACTCAGGTCCACAGCACCGGAGCTGCAGAATTACACCTCTTCTGAGGAAGAGGATTTAATTGCAGAGTTTATTTATGGATGCATGGGACTGCTGACAAGGAAAGCAAAGCGTTATTTGAGGGGGCTAGTCAATTCTTAGAAACTTTGTCCCTTACTCTATAAATGTTCCTCCTCTGCATGTAGAACACTACAGCCCCAGCACCTTCCAGCCTTGCATTAAACAATGCAGCTAACGTACGTTAGCAGCACACTACTTACACTTCCATATGCTGTTGTATTAACATGTCAGACCTGATTGAAGGCAATACTTTTGCTAGAGCTTTGGCAATTTTCTGTGTTTCCCCCGAGAATGGATTTTTTTTTTTGTCAGAATCCACTTCTTAACATATTTAATCTGAAATAAATATATAATATTGCATCAGTCATCAGCTGACCTCATTAGCTGGGCTCACTCTACTGGAGCTAAAACTGGTCTGGGAAAGCAGCAGTAAGTGTAGAGTTTAATAAAATAGTTTTAAAAACACCGTATAATTTTATTGCAGTAAAGCAAAAGGGGGTCAGCTTGTTCTTCCAGACTCCACTCCAAACAATTAACTATCTTTATAGATGAAAAAAGATGTAGGCAGCCTTTTGTGATTTGAGTGAAACTAGGACATTCAACATATACCCACTTTAAAATTTCACTCACAGATGTCTGTTCCTTCAGCTAATATTTATTCTCCAGATTTTCAAGAAAGCCCTTTTATGCAGTCTACATGGCTAGATACAGACACAGCATCTCCTTCACTGCCACTTTCCTCCAGTAAGTCTCTGTTCTCATAAGCGTCTCTAACTGCAAATAGATGAAATCAAGCTGCAACCAGGCAGGCTCACTCTCCCCAGGGTTACAGTGTCGTACAACACTGTGAGCTTGACGGCCCCACCAAGGTGGTCACGAGGGACTTGACAACTTGGCCCAACACCAGGTCTCAAAACAGAAGTCAGTAACCTTGCTGAGACAGCATCAAGAAGCATGTTGATCTCAAGAGATCTGTAACTTCAGGAGCAGACAACGTGTAATGAACAAGTTCCTAACCCTGCCCTTCTTCTGCCAGCCGGGCATTGGAGCTCTGCAGCCAGGTGTCCTGATGGGAGGTGGAAAGGCACACGCCAGAGCGACTTGGTGACGCAGGACAGCCAAGCATGACGCTCCCTGGATCTGTGGGGCATCCTCTCTGCCTTGCTTCTTGCAAGGGAGGGACTAGTTTGTGCCTGCTATGAGTGGTGGGTGTCCTTCCAAACGCTGTGCAGCCCGTACGCATCCACGCAGTGGTTCTTCATGATCAGGCAGGACACAGCTTCTTCTCTTGGATTCGCTGGCCCAAGACACTGCATTGAGACAGGCTGTAGTCCCCGCTTCACACTCACTGGCCGTCGATGTGGACAGCATGCAGAACCAACCACTTCTTTTCTGCTCCTCAGCATCAGAAAAGGTTAACAAGAAACGTTTGTTAAGGAGACCGACAGGCTCTCTGTCCTAAAACTGGACTCAGATCACAAGTAACAAAGACACATATTGAACTTCATATTGAAAGGTGCTTAGCCTTTCTCTGCTCTACTTTGCAAGAAACAACTCAGCTGGCAAAACCAGGAATTTAGTTCACTGGCGTCACCCTCTGTGTGAATTCATTCCTTTTCCTCGTGATGTCATCCAGCTTCAATACCCCTGGGGCTTTCACTGGAGTTCGGAACTGTTGACGTGTGTGGGGATTCTTGTTTTAGCTGAAGTAGAGATGACTTATAAGAAATCCCTGACTGCACTTCCTCCAGCTGGCTTCAATCTCTTTCCCTTGGTGTTTTTAGGGTAAAGCTTCTCCAGGGCTCAGCCTGCCCCGGGGTGGCCCTACTCCCCCCACCCTGCTCCCACCCAGCACAACGCGCACCCAAGGCAAAGCAATGCAAGTTTTCCATGGGTTTATTGAGCTGACCTGGCCCACTGAAGGGTCACAGGTGAGCAGGTGACACCGAGCCATTGATCCCACAGCTGGACTCTGTACACTGGGTAAGGGGCTTGCAGCTGGGATGGCTCCCAAAAGACCAAGAGCCGGGAACAGGGATCAGGGACTCAGACCATCGGGACTGGGACAGACCGCAGCGCTTCAGTGGGAAGTTGACCTCACCCAATATTTAAATCACTCCCACCCAAGCTGATACCCTGACCCATGTAATAGCATGGAAGCAATTACATGGCAGAGCAAGATTCAGATCCAGAAATCTGGAAGAAACTTTGTGGGTCCCTGCGTTCAGTCCTCTGCTACTGCAGACTCTGCGCTAGACAATCTCCTCCATAAACTTACCAAGCTTTCTCCTGAGTACTTAGTTTCTTCAAATTTCCAGCACTTCTCCACAGCTGCCCCAGCAGACGTGCCCCATGGTGCTGCACACCAGCAGGCACCGCTCCACCATGAGGTCTCACCACCAGCATCTCAGCTGGACTACAAACACTCACTGGGGAGACCCCACACCCACTGCAAAGCCATACAGGGCTCACGGCTTGCAATTATCCTGCAGTCAGCACGCTGGCTCTCCTCCTCAGCTGTTTTCAGCTAATGAGTTTCCAGCATACAGCTGAAGCTTTTCTTATTAATCCCCACCTACGTGACCTTACGCTCCACGTTGCTGAACTTCACCAAGGCCAGGTAATCCTTCCAGTGCTGTACCACAACTTCCAACAGCGGGTGTATAGAAGATCAAAAGATGGAATCAACATAAACATAGCAATGAAAATATTTCAGAAGATCAGATGTAGGATTTATCCCTGAGAAACCCCATTGCTAACTTCCACCAGCCTACGAGCTGTCCTTGCTGTATGACCAATTTCAGTGAAATTCCCCTGCAACTCATTCCTTATCCACCTTACAGCTCTTGTTGCAAAACACACCTCCAGCTTGCATCTCACCATGTCATATACGGCACCACACTGAATGCTTTAAGACAGAAATCTACTGCATTTACTTGATCCAGAAAAAAAAAAAAAGTTGCCTAATTAGAAACACCTGTTAGAACTGAGAATGATGTACCTAAGACAGACCCATTTCACGACTGCCTTCATATTTTTAATTGACCTCTCCTTCGAAACTAATTGCTAACCCATCTTTAAATGTCTATTCCTATGCTAAGGATGTGATAAAAATTAAACAGAAATGTCAAAATACATTTCTCAGGCTGTGTTGAGTTTATAGTACAGTTCTAGGGAATAGATTATAAATAGAAGGACATAACAAATTTTTTTCTCTTTCTAAATAGAGATTAAAACTAAGAAATATTTATCTAACTCCTCAGAAAGCCAAGACTGTTGAAGCTCTCAGGAGTGAGCAATGTGGCGATTCACACACTGCAGTTTAACAGATCCGTATTTCCCTGCTTTAAGCTTTTCTGGATGCCAAGGAGCAGGCACAGGTTTCCATTAAGCATCGCGGTGGAGGACCTGCTGTCCTCACGTGCTGTGGAGCTGGCAGCACCGTTGCTCGTCGCCTGCACCAGCAGCTGGGTGGAACGGGCGGCAGTGGGGACACAGCCACAGGGAAGTGACTTGCCCAATCACCCAGCAAGAGCTACAGACTTACTTCTCTGAGATTAATTATTTTATTAGATGTTTATATGAAGATTGCAAACATCTGGGAAATATTAGGCAACTGCTGAAGAGAGAGCAGGCTTCTCTAATTAGCAGAGAGCTGCATCACAGCTCCTTCCTCTATTCTGTGAAAGGGGAATTTTGGGGCCAAATTCTGCAGACTCATTGACTCGGTGCTCTGTTGGCACCCAGCAGACCCGCTGCCTCTGGCTCCCCACAGCACTTGTGGCAAGATACAACAGGTTAATTTCTTTGGGTTTTTAATCTATGGCCTTTGAATCACTGCAAAATATATTCAGTACCAAATACACCAACTCTACAGGGAAACTGCTTCATGCTCCATCTTGTCTCTGGTCAGATTATGCCAAAATGCCCTGGCTCTGCTCCTGTGGGTGACAAAACTGTCAATAAAATTTTGGTTGGGAAGGTCCCTGTCTACAGACCAAAATGTACTTCTTGGATATGCTGTGGCTCAGCTCACAAAGGGATTTCAACTGGGGACAAACGTAAAAGCATCTTCTGTTCCCACAGGTACCAACAAGAACATGGGCTGCTTTGAAGTCTATCATAAGGCTTTTTTTTCTCTTTTAAGCTCTAGGCAAAGACAAAAAAAAAATCTCAATGCTATGGCAACTTTCCACGGACAAACTTGTCACCTACCTACAAATAAACAAGTGTGCCTCAACATTTCAGGTGGGAAGAAACAGTGGTGGGAATATAACAAACTGTGCAGGGATGAAGATCTTTTGACTCTGACACTGTACCCTATGCATCAATTTATGACAACATTGAGACAATTTCCCTGGTGTTCAAGACCTACAAGTGAAGCACAAGGATTCAGGCTTAGAAGCACGTCAGGGAATCAAGACGTTACCCAAGTGAATTCTGGTGTCTTGGTTTCCTTTCATCTAAAGTCATTGCTAACAGGCTCTGGCTGATGTGACCGGAAAGAAGGCAGGTACTCTGTAGAAATGGGTCCAGTTCCAGTAGGAGGCACATGGCTCCTCTTGTCCAGAAAGCTAAGAAGGATAGCTGTTCTCTTGATGTGTGTTAACAATTCCAGATATGTTCCCAAAGAGTGTCCCCAGGGAACGATTTCACACTCCTTGGTGCTGAGGGCTGGGAGCATCATGAAGTGTATCTGTATCTTCCTCCAGTGGCACCAGGAGGACTCAGCAGCCCTCCTGAGCTGCTAAAGCCACCAGGGTAAGGTGGCCCATGCAGAGATAAGTACAGCAGACGCACAGCTAGTGGAGAATGATTAGTCTGAAAAAATTACCTGAAATTTTAATTCTGAATATATTTTTCATGACGATTTCCTCTGCTGGTGTAAATCATGACATGTGAGGCACTGCTGAATCATGTCTTTGCAGGGGTAAGGGTGAGCCCTGCCTGTACAGTCCCCAGAAATTCAATACAGCCATGTTGGCATGTGCAGGTGGGAGATGAAGGAGCCCTCTGAAAGGGTAAACAGGGGTATCCTGCACCTAGCATATGGGAACATCTAGGCACAGCAATACTTTGAGGGACTGAGACCTTAAGGACATGACCTTCTAGAATAGGTACGGCGCTCCCCCATGATTTCTGGTGATGCAGAACACAAAACCAAATATTGCATATATCTAAAAAGAAACTGTAGCAAAACAGGGTGCAAGTTGGTGTAAAACAGCAAGACAAATCAGCATTCACACACTGCTAGAAATGGCTACATCAGGCTGGGAACGCTGCCCAAGAGCTCCAGTCCAGGTCCAAGGGCTGTGTCTGGGGCCAGCAGCATCCCTGAGCTCTCCGTGCCAGGCTCCCACAACCCAGGTCATGCCAGGGGCCTCTGAGAGGGTTTAACAACCACTTTCCTTTTTTTAAGGAAAAAGATCTTGCCAACAACCTGCCTCTCACTTTTGCAGAGTAGCGGTACTGCTTTTTCTTGGATAAACACGTACGGACCAGCACTTGGCAATGAAGGCTGTTTATGAAAACAAGTACCAGCTGGGGGAGGACTTGGGCGGAAGCACGCTCTCCCTAAAAGCCTGTGGATCTCCTCATCCTTCTCCAGGGAGAGCCGGCAGTTCGGAGGCGATGAGGACAGGTCCTCCAAAAGTTACAGATTCAGCCCTTCTGCCACCCAAGAAATGATGAGCCACAGACTCCTACATGGAATTTCCCCTCCCACCAGTTTCCAAGACCGGATGATTCTAACCCAAATCTTTGTTTATAAACTTATGAACCAGCGAATGATGCGCTAAACAGTTTTGCAAAAAAAAGGTGAAATTTGTGCAACAACACCTAGAAAGCTGTATTATTGATGAAGTCAAATAAAATGAATATAAACAAGGTAAGACTTAATCTCTCAGTTGTTCTTGCATTAAGTCATACAGAGGACTTAATTTTAAAATACAGAAGTGTTCTGAGAGTATTTTGTAATTACAAACCAATAAGAAAAATCATCCAGGAGGAATAATTACATAATTTCTAGATGAACTCACTGCTTAGAAGAACTCACAGCTTAGAAGAGCAGTAATAAATAGATCCTCATATCATTACTGTTGCTGCGGCTGATGACTCACCACTGTTACTGGGATCATATCCCAGAATAGTCATGCTACTCTGTGTACTGCATACAAAATTAGCCATGAGGGACTTACTATTAAATGAAACAGATTTGGGGTTTTAGGATTCATGTGGTCATATCATAAAAACAAAAGCTGTTAAATATTTTACTTGAATGCAGTGAATTTTAGATACCAAAGCTGAAGGTATGCTCTCCATCAGACAGAGTTAGCATCTGCATATACTGACTGCATGGGTTTTCAGGTAACAATTTCCTAGCATACCCTTGTGGTTCTGCCAGCATAGGATAGCCCTCTTACACACAGCAGCTAAAACATGCCATCTCAAGAGAATAACACACCTAGTTTCATAGAAACATAAGGGAACAAGTATGGGTATCTGATATAGTTTATCAAAAAGAAAGAGATCATCTAATTAAAATGTATGTGCCTTACTGGCTAAAGCACAATGGTGTATCATTTTCATAGAGCTTAATTCAAAATGCGTAACAAACTAGAGTGAACCATTAGAAATGTCCTCCTATGAGACTACTCTATTAGCCTCCAAGAAACCTGCTAGAAACACCAACAGTTTCCTCTAATACGTATATATTTAATCACATAATGTAGGTGTTGCCTGCACTTACATGCCACACCTAAATGTGGTTTTGGTCTATTTGCGATTTTCAGTGAATACCAAAAGTCTTTGGGAACTGTGAGGCAGATCCCCATGTAAGTCATGTAAGAGACTGTCACTGTGACAGGACTTCCCTCCATCTGACTTCACAACCTCATTTCCAAAGATGTTCTGTTCTTTCATCTTCTGGTATTTATGCACATCTCTAAGTACGTCTGCATCCTTTACCTTCACAACATGTTTAATGGAAAGAACATTAGGAACAGCCAAAGTTTACTTTTTGGCTGAATAAAACCCTCTCCTTGTGCAGTATAAAATGATCTAGCATGTATTACAAGTGAAAACACTTTTTTTTTCAATCTCCAAGCAACGTTCAGTACTCGGCATACAATAAAACATTATCAACATGCTACCACCTCAAGATACTTGCTTCTATCTTTTTTTACATGACCTGCACCTTCAGATTTTGCCAGCCACCAATTCTTCAGGCTTTCCTCTTAGGATGTTAGCTATTTTTATTTTATGTTGGTTTCTTAAGAGAACTCCTATTCTGTCCTCCAAACGAGCACACAAAATTACAGAAAATCTTTACTTGTCTTTGCAGCAACCACGCACCAGCGACTTAACTGAAGCAGCATCCAGATGCATAACGTTTGCTTTTAAGCTCCCACTTAAACGTTCTCATGAGCATGAGCAAGTCCCTCCCCGGTGGGGATGTGTCCCAGTGCTCTCCTCTGACTCCCCCAGAGAAAGGCTCTGCCTGCCCCATGTCCAGCACCTCCACGCTCGTCTCACTCAGCTCCTTCCCAAAAAGCTCACAGGTAAAGCAGCTTGCTCGTGTTCTTGGAGCCAGGGTGGAAAACATGAATAACCATTGAAATTACATGTATGGGTTTTTCAAACTAGGTTCAAGGTTCTCTGAGATCAAGAAGTTGGTTGAATCAGTGGGCAGTAACGCAACATCCATCTCCTGCAGGTCACCCTGCAGCCCACTCCGTTGCTGCGTCGTGCTGAATCTGCTTCATTTTCTGCTTTAAACCCTGAACTCCTAGTAACTGCTGTGACTTCCTCGGAAATATGTCAGCTGCTGCCCTAGATACCGAGTCTGCCACGCCAAACGGTCTTTTCCAGACTGCACGGTGACTACCAGCTTATTTCTTGTGTTACTCTCAGCATCTTCCAGTTCATCCTCATTTTGCCTCTCCAGCCACCCTAGCTGGAAGACCACCATGTTGCTGTCCACCCTTCCCAGCTCCCTCTCCTTTCCCCTTCTCTTTAACTAATATGCAGGAAACCAAGTATTTGTTTGTCATTTTTTCAGCCTTTAGACAACAAGAGTTTTGCTCATTTCTCTGCAGATATTAATTCCTCCAGGCTAGGTAATAACAGGCTCCCTGAAGCAGCCTGTCCTTGTAGGATCTTACTGATGCTCCCTGGACCGCCCACTCACATCTCTAGCTAACAGCCAGTTTTCTGTCTGTATTATAGCTCTCCCCTTATGAGAGTCAACTTGAATGCTCGAAGTTGTATTTCATGCTCTCCTAAAAGCCAAATATATACTGTCTATCAAATTCAGTTCCTCTCCTAATTCTCTTACTTCTATAAACAAACCCACCAATCACATATGCTGTGTTTTGCTCATGCTTGTGCTTTTGACAGTGGGCCAAACCACTGAAATCAAAAGCGCTTCTGAGCCAGGGTAGGCAACACAATATAGGCTTCTTTAAATGCGGCAAATCTGCTTTTAATAGGCTTTTAACGATGAGAGATTTTAATCCTGTGGAAGCAATTATCTAGACTACTACCTGTGCATTTTTACAAACTCATACTATATTTGCTTTTCCCAGACCTCTGCTTTTTCTATATTGCTATCCCAAAACTGTATTATTTAAATCACCAAATGAGGCATTCATGCCAGGAGTTTATATTACCGACCTATCATGTTTTATCCATGGCTTCTAAAAATATTTTATAATGGAATCAGGCCCTTTGGATTAATTCAATTCACTGTCATTTCACTACATGGATTAGTTCAATTCACGGTCATTTCACTACACGTATTGCCTTCATCTAAGAAAACATATAAATATGTGGCAGGTTCACATGTCCTCTAGCTTTCAGTGACTAGCTCCAGAAAAAACCTTAGCATCATCATTCTTTCACATTTAATGGCATATCTGGGGGCACAGCACGTAGCATTTAATAGAGGGGCCCCCCTTCATGGTCGCAGATACTGCAAGTGGTCCAGTAGCTCTCGAAAGCAAAGGGGAAGGCTGAAGGGAAACTTCTTAATACCAAAATCCATATCTGACTCTTGTATTACAAACACAAGTTTCATGCTGGTATATAATCCAGGCAAACACATGAACAGAGAGGAAAAAGGAAATATGGGAAGTCTTCCATCATAAAAGAGGAATCGTGAGAGTTTTTATAGTTTCAGAATTATGCCAACCACTATAGAATTAGCTGGTTTAATTTTTTTTGTTTTTACTGCTTACATTAATTGTTAAACTTTATTTGCAGTTAACGTTTACACACAGTAGGTATAAACACCTCAGAGGGAGACACACAGCAAAAATTGCTTAAAAGTTCCCATTGCAAAAAGCTGTGTTCAGTGTGATGCTGCAGCCTCGCCAAGCTTGACTTGCTCAGGATGAAATTTGCCTGGAAAGTTCCTGCAAAAACTATTGAGCTGTTTTCAAGAATAAAATTATGGAAAACATGTTCTGCCCGCAATAACAAATGGTCTGTCAGAAGCTGGCTGGAGGTTGCGGGGTTTGATTTTTTTCTTTTTTCTGTTTCAGGCAATTGCTTTAAAGGTTTAATTTTAAACTTGGCAAGAGCGCCTGGCCAGTGTTAGTCAGGGATCAGCCTCTCCCCGAGACAAACACTGACAGTTGTCTCACTGATGGTCTTTTGAAAGCAAATCTTAGCACACATGCACTATCTGGAGCCTTTTTAGAGCTGGTCTGTTAAGCAGTCCCAAAGGGGACAGGCACAGGAGCCCCCGGTGAGAGCCAGGCAGCTCCCGCCTGCTCGCTGCCTGCAGCACCCAGCCAGCCAGCCAGGGAGTCAGGCGCTGCCCCGAAAAGCAAACGAGGTGAGAAACTTGGTTAAAAAACAGGTGGCAACATAACTAAGGACTATTATAGCACGTGTACACGGTGGGGTCTTGACCTTGACCCCGGCTGCTTTGGGTTCTCGCTGCGGGAATATTGCTGCAGAGATGCTGGGCACGCGGGCCGCTGCTCCCTGTGCCACGGCACCGCACGGCACCGCACCGGCATCGGGGGAATGCAAAACTGGGTCTCGGTGTTTCTAAGAAGTTCTGGGGCTTTTTTCACTCTTGTATCTTAGCAGGCTTAGGAATGCAAATTCTTGTTTCTAAAGCTTTATCAGGATTTCCTTCATAAACCTCTTTTACAGAGGTTAATAACAGGGATAAAGATTTCTTTTAGCTACAAACTTAGTGGCCCATAAGGCAATCTCTGGGCCGTCAGTGTTACAGTGAACACCACAATGAAAAATGGGTTTGAAATCTGCATCCTGCAGAAGGAATGAATGAAATTTTGGGTTCCTGCTGACCTGGGTTTTGTTATATATGAAGAATTCTAGAAGTCGAGGGAATTTTTTTCTAAACACACCCTCCCATAGCTTGTGATTTACAGTTCTGCCATCCTGAGAATAGCTCCACATTACCAATGAACCAGTCCCCTACAATTTATCCCCTTTGCTGATGCGAAAAATGAAGAAGCTATTCCAGGGGCCATGCGACATTCCCCCCAAGTTACTTCTGCACAGAATAAAGCACACCCTGCATAGGAGCACCCTTACCAACAGGATGCCCAGAGCAGGACAGATGGATGGTGGGCACTGCCCTCCACTCCCCAGGTCCAAAGCTCAGCCTGAGTTTAACCCTGAGAACTAAACAAAGTATTTTCTCATATGCAGTCCTGTCATTGCTTACATCCTGGTCAGCACTGGGTAACACAGATTTGGAATTATAGCCATGGTATTTATTCCTCATCCAGATGAGATTCCTTAGAAGGACTTTTTAAAGGAAATAAGGTGTGATTAAATACCTTTCTCCCCACATTGCAAACCAAACCTATAATCATTATCCAACTCCTATTTCCACTGGTTCTGTCCCAGGAAACTCTGGCTTATGGCAGATTTATGTCAGCATCCGGCTGCCACAAGAGGAGAGACATCTCAAACCACGCACTGGTCACCCTCTGGTTCGCAGTGAGCCATCTTTCCTTCATAATTTTGAGGGCAACCATATACAAAAGAAAGATCCTGAAGCTTATAATGCAGAACACAAAAAGATACCATTCCATGTAATATAACAATGCTAACAGCATATTTATTTTTTATGAGTATTGTAAAATTATGTTCTAAACTGTCTGAACTACAGTAAAAAAAGCTGTTTGGTTACTTCTGGAAGAACAGAGAGCATCCATCTGAGCACAGGTGTCGGTATTTCTCAGCAAGGCAATGTTACAATGAGCTATGCTTCATTTCAGCAGATCTCTCTGACATAGCGGGAGCATCACAGACCACAAAACTACAGCTGGTTTGTGCAGACACCCAGCAAAATTATTAAAATGCTGCACGATGGCACTATTCATAATAAGCCGTTTCGGGCAGACTAGGCTGCGTGTAGCAGGTAAGCAACAGCAGGTCTTCTCCTGCAGCCCCCTTCCAGCCTCCCCTCTCTCAGCATTTTTATAGTCTTTGTTCAATTTATCACAGATGATCCCAGATGCTTATTATAATTGCAGTTTTATTTATTTAAATACTATCCAGATAAAGGATGTAAAAACAGAACAAAACAGGAAAGGTTTTCCAAGAGAAAACCGTCATTTTTATTCTTGTGAATTAGCTACCGGTGATGCATCCCTGTAAATCAATATTGTTCTGGTATGAGAGCTCACACATCCATATTCACACAGCCCACGTCCGATGCTGGCCTGAGGACACAGCAGGCAGAGACTTCTCGGAAACGTGACTCTCTTACCACAAAGCCCTCGTTGGCATCTTTAGAATCACTTTGTAATGATGCTGCTGCTTCTTAAAAGCACTTCTCTACATTTAGGTACAAAAAGGTAAAACCAAAAATGTTCTGAAAAAGAGAAGGATTCCTGTTGCTCCAAGAAAACCCAGCAGCCCGATCCGCCCGCGACTGCTGCACTAGGAACCAGCCTTTCTGGTTTTTCATTATTTCATTTATGTGCAAGTTTACTAGACATACCGAGCTGGTTTGCAACCTCCCAGTGACGTCAATGGGCCAGCAAAATTAGAGCTCTGCGAGACAGCGGCACCGCACCCAGCCTGCCCGGGTCTGCTGCTCCTCGCAGGGTGACAGCTCAGACAGATACGATCAATCACGCACTCTTGGCACGGTACCAAAACAGAGCTGCTTCAGCATATACAATGGCAAAAGCTCTCCATTACTGTGAGAATATTTTTTTTTTTGTTCAGTACAATTAACAATGAAAATGGTATTAAAAACTGCAGATGGCAAATGTATTAAAGCGCTAAAGCCCTTCAGTAAATTCTGGAAGTTTAATTTTTTTGGAAGAAGAAATAAAATTCCAAAGTAACAAAATCGTTGCTTGGCTTATAAAGGGGTTTAATAATCATTTTACAGGATATATTTCTCTCCCCCCTTTCTCCCCCCTGGTTATTTGTATGGTTCTGTTGCTTTTTTATGTAGCTCTCACTATGAATTCTAGAAAATAAAATGACCGCAAGCCTTTAATAGCATTTATCTTTTTTAGCTTCTTTTAAAGGAAAGCATATGAAAATGTGTTAATTCTATCAATCTAACTGTTAAACATGAAAACAAGCTCAGTAAGAAATCGACCCATGACACAATTTGATCCAATGAATTACTGCTGTATGCTGTGAAGCCACATGTACTCATTTCACAGCACCTTTGGCTTATCAAGGAATTGTCCCAGTTTACCCACTCCTTCTCATCTGAGAGATTAAATCTGGCTGCATGAGCATGATACAGCACAGGACCGCTCTGCACGGCACTTGTCTGAAGAGCCAGACAGCATCTCCTAAGCCACCATGGAGCATGCAAGGGGCAGATGCTGGGAGGAAGGGGTGTCAGTGGTGGAAACGTGGTGGTGGCCAGGACGAGGTCTCACAACATGGCCGCAATAGCAGGGAAGTGGGGGGGGATCATGTAGGAAGAAATAAAATTATCTTAACTCTCTGTAGCACTGTTAAAAATAATCTCTCAAGCTTATATGCACTGGTGATGAGGGAAGTATAAAAATCAGAGATGCAGAAGCATGCTTAGAGGTTGAAGAGCAGGGAAGCTAATCAGCAGACCTTTGCAAGCCCGTGGAGCACCCAATGGTATCCCCCCTCATTAGGAAGAAGACCTCTGCCTTCCCCTCTAAAAGCATTCAAGGAGAACCTGGAATCATATGAAAAAGTTGACATATGGCTTCCTGGTCATCCCTGGATGCCGCCTAAACCAAAAGGTATTCACTGGAGACCCACCAAAGCCAGCCTGGGGAGCAGCGTCTACTGAGCTACCAGGGCAGCTCTTCCGATCTGTTGATGGGACCGACATAGCATGGAGTGTTTGCATCAAGTAAGGACTTAGACCTCTGCGTCTTAGACAAGTCAACAAGGAGGAGGAGGAAAAGACTGGAAAAATAACTTCATGCGCACGACAGATATAGATATACATGAACTTGGCTAAAAAGTTTCCCATCCAAACAAAGTTACATAGATTATTTCACTGGAAGTTAAGATAATTAGTGTAAATGTGATAATGTAAATACAACAGGAGCAGCCTCGAATGCTCTAATCTTCTGCCTTGCAAGACCAGTGTGAAAATATAGCCAGAAACAACTTGAAAAGATACAGCATGAAGAGAAGGGAAAGGTCACTAAATACCAAGCACCATTCCTCCACCAGAATCCCTCCGTAAGCAGCTTTTCAAATAGTGAAAGCAAATGCTGCATTGCTCAGACCCAATTAAATCCCCATTATTTTATTGTTAAAAATCCCATTTCAGCCAGGCATTGTCTTTGCTGCAGACACATTTCAACAGTGTATTCTTTATGCTTCCTACGGCCATTTGTGAGCACAAGAGAAATATTTGGCCTTCTCTTTCTAAATTGTGCCTACAGATTTCTGAGTTATGTCTCTCAAACCTACCCTCTGCATATAAATAATTTCTTTGTTGAAGATGCTACCTATTTATAGAAGGTTATGGAATTAATACATGAAGACAACCAAAATGTTTTAAGTACATCTAAAATTACAGCTAAGCCCCACAAAAACAAGATAACTTGAAGGTAGAACAGATTTTTACCCACAACATTGGAGAGTATTAACTCCCAGACCAAAACCTGAGTCCTTCAAAACTCAATTTAAAAATCATAGTCAGTATACACGGTACCACATTACAAAAAATACTTCCAGCCTCATATCCAATAGCAAACACCTCAGCTTGAATCAAGTGAGGTTGAAAGAGTTTACATCAGGATGGCTGTTTTGCATCCTGTGGTTATCACCCCTATGATAAATATGTTTATATTTCAGTACTGATACAAAGATACACCAGGAGCACCTGCAACTGTGACTGCAGTTTTCTGTGGGCTGTGGAGCACCTCTAGGAAATCCCTGTGTTGTCACCCAGAAGGAGAGACCTGGGGTTTCGTGCCACTGCCCCCCCATTGACACAACGCAGCTGCCATTCAGTCTCTGCATCACTTGTGCAGGGGACAGACCTGAGTTTTAAAATGTCCCTACGACAAGCATCGACCACAAAGTTTCCCATTTCTCCACCATGCATTTACAAGAAGTGATAGGCTGGTGCACTCCCAGCTGCAGACAACTATTTTTCATTTCCCCAAAACAGCTTCCAAAGCCCCAGTCCAGCCAGAGCATCCCTCAGCACAGTGCAAAGCCCTCCCCTCTCCCCACCAAAAGCAGCAGTGACCGATGCCCCACACTGTCCAGCTCCTCTCTTGATCCTGGTGGAGAACAGGGTGCTCCGAACCCAAAGGCCACCCAGGCTGGCCCCGGGCTGCACCGTTTAAACAGCTTCTCTGAAATGCGTTGTTAGCATCTGGTTTTAACGACCCCTTTGCAATATGGAGTTGTTTGTTCACTTGCATACCCACCTGGCAGGGAATCATTACTTGGTTGATTTGTTTAATTTAATTAATACATTTTGGATAGCTCAGATTAGCGAACAGTTACGCTTCCACCAATGTCTGCAATACTTTTTTTTTTTTAAAGTTTCATTGAAGAGTTTGCTTATGCATGATGGGACAGAGGAAAGAGAAGCTCAGCAGAGGACCAAAAATTTATTAAAGAGGAACAAAATGCCTGAAGATACAGTGCAAATGGCTAACAGTAATTAACGAATCTCAGCCACGATGCATGCTCTGAACAAGCAACCAGGCGGTTACAAAGGTCGTGATTAGCACGACTCAGTCTGAAACTGTAACTAGACCAGCATGGGGCAAAGAATATGCTTTATTTCCACCTGTGCACAGGTTAAGTGAATTTTTATAGGATAACCCCTATCCCTGCCTTTGAAAATCAATATATTGACAGGGCTCCTTTTGAGCTGTACAGTTTTAAATTACCTGAAACTTCGCTGATTGATCAGATCGGCTCTGATGGCCCCACTTGCCTCTGGGAGCCATCTCTGACAACCCTCCCTCTTAGGATTACAGTGCTGTTGAGCACTTGTTTCATTTCTACACTTCCTAGAGCTAAAATTACTTATATTGCTCTTGCAACTACATAAATGTGTTTCTTCTTCCTCCGAATGAAACACTTATTTCCGTAACACCCTCTGCTCTGCACAGGCGTTAGCACTGTCTGTAACTCATGTGCACGGTCTCTCCTCTTCCTTGCATTTGTAATTCTGGCAAATCAATTAATGCTTCCCACCCCTTTCCTCCTGATCCAATATTCCTCTATCTTAGCTTACTAGGGTTCCTCCTCAAGAGGAATGTCCTAAATCCAACCAACAACTCCCCCTGCCAAAACATCAAGGGGAAGCCATGGTAATAATTTCAAGATAGGTCTAATACAGGCTCTGCTAATGCACAGCAACACCTGCCGCTGCGTCAGGCGCAGCCACACGATTCCTCACTTATCTTGGTCCTTCAGATCTGGCACGTCACTGAGTGCTGGAAGTGAAGGCACATCTTCCTTCCTGAGCTCACTCAGCCTGATCTGCTGGCACCGGACCACATCCACCCATGGCCAGGTCCTTTCGGAGCTTGCTTGCACGCAAAAACAACTTTGCAGGGGCAATGTTATACAGGTTTTGACGCTCCTGTGGCCACTGCTTGTCGAGATCCTGCTAGGATCTTCAACAAGCAAGCCTGAATGCCACATCTGAACTCTCCTCTGCCGCTGCAGATGAGTGGGCATGCATGGAGAAAGGGAAGCTGAAGTCTTTTGGAACAAAGACGACACATGCTGGTAACGTGCTTGTCTGAAACCACGAGACTGTGCGACACGTTGCCCAGCAATTGTACATTTGACACCTTGATTACACAGTCCTTATTTCTCTGCAAGCGTTACATCTGCTTGGGAGTGAATACAAGAGTCGAACAGAGCGAGCACGGTAAGGACAGGAGGGCGGGGAGGTGGCCCAGTCACCAGCACGCCCACCCGAGCAGCACGTGCTGGACCTCTTCAGCTGGCTAGGAACTCGTGCTGCCAGCACCCTTTGCCCTCCTGAGCACACAGCAGCCCTGTGAACGGGTGAGGTGACACGTGCCACCAGGCCTGTCCCGCAGAAGGGCAGAGGGTGTCTGGGCAGCGCCGTGCCGCCACCATGGCTCCGCCGGGCTGGCGCAGCCGGCAGCAGGAGGGAGAACGACCTCGCCATCCATCCCAACCCACAGCTCAGCGGAGCAATCTTTCCCATCTCAGCTAACAATCGATTCATCAACACCTCACTGAGCACAGAAGACACAGCCCTAGTGTTTATGCAATGTAATGACAGATACCGTCGTTGTTTTTAATTAAGAAAACCTCTCACCGATGTGAACCGGTCCTTGGGAAGGGAGGGAACACAGCACGTCGCATGGAGAACCGAAGCAACCAGTGGGACCCTCCTTCCTTCCCCTTCTTGCTGCCTCCTTGTTTATAGGGGCCCCCTGTTTCTTCCTTTCTTAACATTTGCTTCAACCAGAGGCTTCTGATAATATAATAATGTGCTTTTCCTTTTCTCTAAATGTTTACCTTTCCATTCTCCTGTCCCTGAAACACCACACGCGGCTCTTCTTGATAAGAAGACTGTGCTCTGGAGAAGGAAAGCTAACTCTGTATCTTTACAGCACCATTTAAAGACTGAGCGCCTCAATATTTTTATTAATACACACAAATACCGAGCTATAGGTTCATCTCAGAGCCTAATGCAGAGGGAGCCACAGTTAAATGATTATAAGCAATAATAAGATTACATAGAATAAATTCTATGTAAGACCAGAATATATATGTGTATAGGTAAGATTACAAAATACAGTATTTGAATATCTAGACTATCAAATTCTCTTTGTATTTCATATTCTTACAAGATGCAGTATAGACTACATGGAATCTGCAACTAGAAGAACACATATATCTCACTATCCAATGACTTCATACCCTAACTCCAACAGTGGACCTTTACCTATACAAAGGAAAGCTGTTTTGGTACGGTCTATCAAACACAACCTGCGGTATCCGCTGTGGGACATGCCTCTGAAATTTCCTTCACATCTCCCTCTGCCCTAACACGACCAGATTAGAGCAGAGGCAGCAGCAGCTCCATCTGCTTATCAAAATGCAACAGGAGTTGACAACAGACTTGAGAAGGTACAGAGGTAACACCATGAAATCACCCAAGTGAAAAGACATTTTAGTGACTCATTACTATTTTAAATGAAAATTTATGTTCATACACATCTTATAACAAAAATAATTAAGCACAAATCAGTATTTTCAATACTTTTCACACACCCCCTTCCCCCAATTACTAGGCATCGTGAGAGTGCATTGTGAGATCAAAACCTGATCAGGAAAGATAGAGGAAAAGAAAATAATTCAGCAAGCACCATGACAATTCTACAGCTTGAGGAACATGTATATCCTTATCAACGCTTCTGTTTAGCAGCTGCTTTTTGCAAACGTAAAATCGCACACTTCCAAGCTCTTTTGCCCACCAGAACTGCTCTGATCCGGACAAAAGCAAGTAATACTTACCAAATCCACGAATGACGGCGATTAGGTAAAAAATTAATATTTAACATCTTCCAAGATGATACTTCTCTTCTGCTCGTCCGAATATATTCAGTACATTTTCCACTTATTCCAAACTTCTGTCTTTCTGAAGTTGTATCAGTGGCACGTAGATGTTTCCAGGAGTTTTTATTCTTTGTGATTACATGTCAACTCCTATTGCAGGGTGGATGTCACTTTATATATGAATGCAAATGACTTGGCAATCAAAATGTGAAGGTGCCTGTGGAACAGCCTCCACGGACTCCCATATTTCTTCATTTATATCAGAAGGAAAAAAAAAAAAAAAATCTATTTCTGGCAAAGCCCTGACTGCAGTTTCCTGCTCTCATTTGTATAATCCCTTCCAGTGATCCTGAGACGGGGGGCGGGGGGAAAGCAAGCCTTTTCCAAACTGAAGAAGCATCCCCATTTTTCCTGTTTATCCTTTCCAGGTCATATCCCTCGTTCATTCACCACCTTCACAGATGAATCAAAGTTTTCTGATGCTGCAGAAACTCCGCTCCCAGGTCCCTCCTGCGTAACCTGCACCACACCGCGGATGCGAGGGATGAGGTTCCCGGGTGACACAGGTGCAGGCACTACAGGGGACCCAGGTCCCTCTCCAGGTTAGGGATACGGGCAGGAGAGAGCACGCCTCTACAGCAAAAGGCCTGGCTTATCCATCCCACCAAACTAGAAGAAACAGCAAAGCTTTCAGAGAGTTGCAAGCTCCCTGCAAGGGGTCATTCTGCAGAAACACGGGTGTGCTCTGCGTTACTCCTGTCACTCAGGGACGTGTCTGTGTTTCTGGATGGGATCCCTAGCTGCCTCTCTAGCCCTCCCTCTGCCTGGCTGGAGAGGTGCTCTGCCTGCAGGAAAATCCTCCGAGCAGGTACATCCGCAGCTGCAACTTCACCCAGCGCCTTTGAGCGAGAGCAGATTTGTGTGTCTGCATAAAATGGAATTTTACAAGATTTACATCTAAATCCCGCCGCTAAACATCAAACCCAGCGCAGCTCCCTGGTGCATCCAGACGTCAGGGGGTGGGTGGCGGGAAGACAGACGCCATGGAGCCGCGCGGGGAGCAGCTCCTGAAATAAGGGCTTTCCGCAGCAGCGCAGCTCGGGGCTTGGCTGCCAGCCCCCCGCCACGCACCCGCACCCGCACCCGCACCCGCTTCGGGGCTGCCGCTGGCGCTCGGCGAGGCTGCACCTCCGCTGGAGTCGGTGCTGGGGACGCAGAGCCGGGGAGGGGATCTAGGGACAAAGGGAGGGCTAGTTAAATAAAGGAGAATTTAAAGCACTTCCAGCAGCAACAGTGCGATGGTTTAGGAATGCTGAAAGGGGATCTGCCCAGGCAGCACCTCCGTCCACCCGAAAGCAGGGGCAAAGAAGGGGGTTACGCTAATGAGGCTGGAGTGTATCTTGCACTTCCTTCTGTTTAGGAAGCAAAAAAGTTCCATGTCAAGAAATGCGCAGTATGTACGAGCAAATTTTCCGTTTACTGGATTTTTTCCTCCCAGTGAAGTCTCGAGACATTTCACCTTGACAACCAAAAGGAAGGGATTTTATCATCAGCTGAAATCAAATACATAAGCAAACATGTATAAATGGGCTTTCTATACGTGATGTATAAATGGGCTTTACATTTCATCAGCGTCATAAGTGATGCATAACGTTCCCCACCCACAGAGAGGAGGGTACCCAAAGCACCGAGAGGGAACAGCATGGGAGCCCAGCAGCCCGGGGCACTGAGCAGGGGATCGCACGCCGCGGCTCGAGGAGTCTGTCCATAAACCGAGACCTGAAACCTGCTGCACCACCCTGACCTGCAGTTAAGTCCCAACTGGAAAGGGGAATGAGTAACTGTTTTATTAATGAAGATCTCAAATCCAATTTCAAAATACACAGGAAGGGGTAGACTGGCGATGTCATTACGTACTATGTCACAACTCAATGGTTTGCACCAACACGGTCAAAGCTAAGAAAAAACTCAGACTGCAAGAACTACGCGCTTCTATTCTGTAACTGTTAGATGAAATGTTAAACTATATTTTATTCTATTGACATCAAAAAACATTTCATAAAAATGTAGGGGCAACTTAGAAGTATAATAAAAAAGTGAGTGTGCCTGTAAAGATGGAGTATGGATAATCAATACGCAAGCAGTTTGTGCCTCTCATTTGCTTTGCTGCATCTCCACTTTTGTCAATTTGTTTTGAAGGGAGCCAGTTTTACACGCAGTGGCAAATAATTTTGCTTTCAAATCAGTGTAGACCACAGAATTATGCATCTTATATATGAAAAAGGCCCACAAACATACATGGATGGAGATAAATATACAGATACACAGACACATGCACATCTTCAACCCCAGCCTGCAGATTGTACAACTGGTACAACAAGTAGTTGTACAAATGGCCATTTTTTCATGCAGCCAGCAAAGACATCAATTCTGCTGTTACTGGCCTCAAAAAGGGAATTTACATTTTCAAAAGAGGTGTTTATTATGCTGGAAATGCATGTTGGTTTGGACATAGTTGAAAACTCAGCTCAGAAGATATTTCAGGCATTTCTTAATGATGCAGGAATTTCTATGTCACTGTGCCCTCCATTTCTTTTGTGAAGTAAAGCCCAGCATCACAGGCTTCCTCCATAGATGCTTGGCACTTAGTCAGGCTAGCAAAACCCAGCATCACAAACCCAGTGATATACCTCACATGGTTTTCACAAATGAAAAACACTGTGTGTGAGAGTTAAATTAAGCAACTCCCCCCATGGGGCAGGCTGAAATTTAATTTGCTGTCAAATAAGAGAAATTCAGTTCACATAATGAACTTAACTCAAGCCTCTGGGCCATTCCCAATGGACATGCTAACATTGTGGGCTTGGGGAGCAACAAACCACTGTCACCCACAAAAATCTCCCACACGTCACTCTGCTGGCTTCTCATCCAACCTGCACCAAACAAGTTGAAAACTCTCACGATTTCATGTGACTCAAAGAAATTCCTTTTTAATGTCCTCCTCTTGCCTGACATGATTCTGCCCTTTTAGCTTCTCCCCAGCTCTCAGGCTGGTACATTAAAATATGACCAGGTTTGAAATGGCTGTGCCCTCCACCCCCCATGCCTGGGAAAAAACACCACAGCATGTCCCTCTCAAATAGAAAGTCTGCCAGTGGCCTTCAACATTATTCTCATTCTTCTTGGTGAAAAAGACAAAATTAATTCACTGCTAATTTGGTAACAGACCTTTTCATGCGCTGTTGCTTCTTTTCTATCCTACCACAGTTGAGATTCTGCATTTTCTCTCCCTGCTCCCATTTGTATGGTATCTCCCTTCACGTTTCCAACCTTTCCCTTCATCCAGCATCCTGAACTTGATGTGGATAATTGCAGGGAACATGGCAGTAATCAAACGGTGGCTGGGTGGGAAAGATAATAAGTCATTCTGCTGGTTCTTTCTCCTATAGCTTCTCAGATACTTGAATAATTATCCTCCATTAAAGACCCAAATGAAAGACTAGCAATTGCAGTATCAACATGACATAAATGAATATAACTCTCAGGGCTATGATCAGAACCCACTTCTAGCTCACTTCTGGGTCTAAGCACCACTGAATGCCTTGCCTCCTACTCCTACACACTTCAAAAAATTGTCAAATTGTTAATTTTGATGTTTATCCATTGGGTGCCACACCTACATATTTAATATGTTTATTAATTAGAGGATAAAATGGCTTTGCATACCCTACTAATGATGAGTCCTAGTCCTATCGGTCCATTGTGGCAGCCCCAGTACCAATGCTCCACCAGGGAAACATCAAATGTTTTGTGAAAAATTGCACACACTCTTCAAAACCATTTTCTAGAAAACCAGCACATAACATTTTTCCACCTCTTTTAGAAAAGTTACATAATGCAGCTATTGCACAGCTGGCCCGTTGTCATGCTGGCTTGTAACACTCCAGGCCCTTCAGCACTTTGTTACCTTTATTCCCTCAATCAACAGCAGGTTGCTGCAAAGGCTCAGGAATGTTCTCTATCCTCGAAAGGCACAGACACAGCAGCCTGAAAAAAATCAGCTGATATTTTGGATATCTTGAGACAAACCAGAAGCGCAGCACATTTGTAAAAATACACACATTTGATGCTACTTCTTTCCAGATTAAAGGCCACATACTAATGCAAGAGCATATTAGCGTCTTCACCCCAGATAAATAAATAAAATACTAAACATGTTTAGAGGACTATGTTGTCTTCCTCCTACTTGTTAATAGTGGAATAAACAGGACAACATGCAAACATCCTAGCTTATAATGGAAAAGCATGAAAACCACTCAGAAACAAACTACTGCTTTAATGCTGCTCCCCGGTATTTTATTAGCTGTTTTGCAGAGCGGTATCGACCCTTTCACAAATGTTTATATTGTTGGGTTTTTTTGTCACATGCGGCTGCCACAGGCTGCTTTGTGGAGTACAAAGCTATCTATTGATTTGGAAAGGATGCGATTGCTTGTGCACCAAACCAACTGCTCAGCCATGCAGAAGCTTTTCATTCATTCTTTCTTTCTGGCCACACTGATTCATAATGATGAAATACTGATTTGCAATTCTAATTTCCTTCTTTCTCTTAAATAGCCTGCCCAAGAACTGACCCAAGAGCTGCAGGAACATTACCTTACCAACCCTTACATTAAATACCAGCATTCTCCATGTAATACTGAAAAATACACTTATTTAAGAAATGCAATCATAAACCATATACCCATTCAAAATAATTAGCTTATCAAACATAATTTTAAGATAATCTATTTTTCTGGACTTTTGGAATTCTATTCACCAAATAATAAGCTATACCTGCTGTAAGCTGACTTGAAACCTGCAGGTAATTTGGTGTGCCAGTAAATTACTGGCTCCAAAACCCGACCCAGATCTCACACAGACTTTCTGCAAAATGCATATGCCAAAGACCTTGCAGGAACACAAGTCTAAGATAAGCTGAGTGTCAGACTGCAGAAAGTAGCAAGCATAATTACAGGTATGTATTCATTAGGGACAGGCTCACTGAAATCTCTTGCCAATGCAGATGACTGTTTAATTGTCAACTCAACTATTCAGGGCTGTTTTTCCCCCTGCTCTGCAGCTGGTGCAGTCCCTACACCTGTGCGACGGGTGTTTAAGAGGTGCTGAATGTGGATGATGGGCTCCCTCTCATCATCTTATACTCACGTTGAACTTGATCTGCAGAGCTCTGGATAAATACAGGTGGGAGATGGCACAAGCACTTTATGTTTTCCAAAAGTGGCATCACTAAAAGTCATTTGGCAGCAGGAAACTTCAGCTTCTGGAGTGACACTATCAATATACCCTGAATCTCTCCTCCACAAACACAAAACCCAAGTGCCCCCCAGGACAATTCATTTTTTCAAAACAGATACATCACCTCCATCTTTCTCACAACACCCTCCTTCCCCTCTTCCCGTAAATAAAACAGTATTTTCAAATGGGTAACATTCAAGCCAAGCAACTTAATGTGGAAGAGGAGGCATTTCAAAGCAAACCATTCTTATGGTTCTTAAGGAACAGTTCTTATGGTTACAAACCCTTCTTAATCCAGCTACAGGAGGCATCCCGCTCGCAGGCTCTCATCCTGCTAGGGGACTTCAACCACCCTGACATCAGCTGGAAAAGTAGCATGGTGAGCTATAGGCAATCCAGGAGACTCCTGAAATGCATTAAGGATAACTTCTTAAGCCAGGAAATAGACAGCCCTACCAGAGGGGATGCGATACTGGACCTGTTGGTCACCAACGTAAGTGAGCTAATTGGTGCCGTCAAGATTGGAGGCAGTCTGGGCTGCAGTGATCATACACTGGTGGAGTTCACAGCCCTGAGGGATATGGGTCAGGCAATGAGTAAAGTCAGGACCCTGAATTTTAGGAAAGCAAAATTCCAGCTCTTCAAGGAGTTAGTCAATACAACCCCCTGAGAAACGGCCCTCAGGGACAAGGGAGGAGAACACAGCTGGCAGATCTTTAAGGACACTTTCCATAGAACACAAGAGCTCTCGATACCAAGGTGTAAGAAATCAGGAAAGGAAGGCAAGAGACCGGCATGGATGAGTCAAGACCTGCTGCTCAAACTAAAGGGCAAGAAGGAAATGCACAGGCAGTGGAAGCAGGGACAGGTATCCTAGAAAGAGTATAGGGATGCTGCCCAGTTGTGTAGCGAGGGGGTCAGGAAGGCCAAGGTGCAGCTGGAGCTGAGTTTGGCAAGGGATGCAAAGAATAATAAGAAGGGCTTCTACGGGTATGTCAGCCAGGAAAGGAAGGTCAAAGAAAGCATACGCCCACCGATGAGCAAGACTGGCAAACTGATAACAACAGATGAGGAGAAGGCTGAGGTACTCCACAACTTTTTTGCCTCAGTCTTCACTGGAAACCTCTCTTCCCACACCTCTCGAGTGGATGGACCGCAAGACAGGGACTGGGGGACAAAGTCCCTCCCACTGTAAGAGAAGATCAGGTTTGTGACCACCTGAGGAACCTGAACATGCCTAAGTCTATGGGACCTGACAAGATGCATCCTAGAGTCCTGAGGGAATTGGCTGATGTAGTTGCCAACCCACTCTCCATGATATCTGAAAAGTCATGGCAGTCAGGTGATGTCTCTGGTGACTGGAAAAAGGGAAACACTGCACCCATTTTTAAAAACGGTAGAAAGGAGAACCCTGGGAACTACTGACCTGTCAGCCTCATCTCCGTGCCTGGGAAGATGATGGAACAGATCTTCCTAGAAGCTATGCTAAGGCACAGGGAGGACAGGGAGGTGATTTGAGACAGCCAGCATGGTCCTGCCTGACCAACCTAGTGGCTTTCTATGATGGAGTGACTACATCAGTGGACAAGGGAAGAGCTACAATGTCGTCTATCTGGACTTCTGTAAGGCATTCGACACAGTCCCCCACAACATTCTTCTCTTTAAATCAGAGAGATAGGGATTTGATGGGTGGACTGTTTGGTGGATGAGGGACTGGTTGGATGGTCGCGTCCAGAAGGTAGTGGCCAACAGCTAAATGTCCAGATGGAGACTGGTGACAAGTGGTGTCCCTCAGGGGTCCGTATTGGGACCACTACTGTTTAGTATCTTCATTAATGACGTAGACAGTGGGATTGAGTGCACCCTCAGCAAGTTTGCAGATGACACCAAGCTGAGTGGTGCAGCTGACAAGCCTGAGGGATGGGATGCCATCCAGAGGGACCTGGACAAGCCCAAGAAGTGGGCCCATGTGAACCTCATGAGGTTCAACAAGGCCAAGTGCAGGGTCCTGCACCTGGGTCGGGCCAACCCCCCATCTCTATTGAGATACAGAGTGGGAGATGAAGGGATTGAGAGCAGTCCTGCAGAGAACGACTTGGGGGTACTGGTGGATGAAAAGCTGGACATGAGCTGAGAATGCATGCTCACAGCCCAGAAGGCCAACCATATCCTGGGCTGCATCAAAAGAAGCACGGCGAGCAGATCAAGGGAGGTGGTTCTGGCCTTCTGCTCCGCTGTGGTGAGATCCCACCTGGAGTACTGCGTCCAGCTCTGGAGCCCTCAGCCCAGGAAAGACACGGATGGACCTGTTGGAGCGGGGCCAGAGGAGGGCCACAAAAATGATCAGAGGGCTGTAACACCTCTCCTATGAAGAAAGGCTGAGAGAATTGGCATTTTCCAGCCTGGAGAAGAGAAGGCTCCAGGGAGGCCTTATTGCAGCATTGTGGTACTTAAAGGGGGCTTATAAGAAAGATGGGGACAAACTTTTTAGCAGGGCCTGTTGCGATAGGACAAGGGGTAATGGTTTTAAACTAAAAGAAGGTAGATTTAGACTAGATTTTAAGAAGAAATTTTTTACAATGAGGGTGGTGAAACACTGGAACAGGTTGCCCAGAGTGGTGGTAGATGCCCCATCCCTGGAAATATTCAAGGTCAGGTTGGACAGGGCTCTGAGCAACCTGATCTAATTGAAGATGTCCCTGCTCATTGCAGGGAGGGTTGGACTAAATGACCTTTAAAGGTCTCTTCCAACCCAAACTATTCTATGATTCTACAGTTCACACAAAGGGAGCTAAATCCGAGAGATAGAATTTGCCTTCAGAACAGAGCACAGCCTTTTCCCTCAGAGAAACCCCCAAACCTCTCTGCCCACTGCCACTGGCCACCACACAGGGCAAACTGTGCATCGGGCACAGAGCGACGCGCGGGGCATCACCTCCTGCACTGCAGAGTGTGCACTGACACACAGGACCTGGCTCTCACATTGTGCCACAGCCCAGAAAAGCAGCATTTACGTAAAAAATGCGCGAGATGCCTTTGAGCTGAGTGAGCGACTAGTGTGGCGTTAAAGCAAGCAGCATGCTATATGGGATCGGGCAGGGAAAGGAACAAATGACAGCTCCCATCAAAGCAATACCAAGACTCAGAAGCGCTCACTTGCTGTCACGCTATTGCATGCATTTGGGATAACTTCATGTGGAAGCCAGAGCTCCCCAATTAATCCCGGAGAATGGTTCCTCACCCTGCCTCATCTTCCTGGCAGGTTTAAGATTATATGGGAGGCAGAAAGCAAAGAGGAGTTGCTAGGGAAAGACATCAGAGCAGGTGAGCCACTGATGATGCACCCAACTGCTGTGGGTAAGTGGGAGAGAGTCAAAAAGAGCCTGTACAAGAAACAGAGGAAACTAGAAAAAGGAAAAAAAATAGAAAATCAGCTCACTGATACTTGATCCACCCTGCAACTTCCCAGCGAACATTTCTGAAAAGTTTCCAACAGAAACAACATAATGAATCAACAACAGCAGCTGGTTTGTGAATACCGAGCACCACGTTCTCCATAACCATCTCCAACGGGTCTTAGTACTGACTTAGCTTGCAATTAATTAGTGGGAGAGTTTTTAGCTATTTTATGTCAACAGCATATACGATGACATCTTTAGAATGCACATTTTTGGTGACAGCAGAGCAAAATCTCAAAGCTGGGAATGTGCTGTATACAGAAGAAGTGCATGCACTGAACAGGTTTCCATCTGAATTACGTTTTGATCTACAATTTTATTGCATCTTTAGGGAGCTTTAATTTTATGTTCCACTTTGGCTACTTCCAACCTCTAAAGCTTTGGCAAACCAATTTGTGGAAGAGATGCTGCAGGGGATGCGAATTCCCACTGCAGCATGTGAGGTGACTAAACCAAACCCAAGCATCTTTTATCTGATGGAAACAGAAACTACCACAAATTTTTCAAAACAAAGTTTATGCCTAAGACAAGACTTATTTGCTCTCGATGCTCCACTTTGGAGATGCAGTTGCTGCATTACCTCAGTTAGGGAAGAAACACTGATGGCTGCTTTCTGGATGAAATGAAATGAAGTAACAGAGAAAAAGTGCTGTAATCCCTTGCATATCAGAATATCATCACCTGTAAGCAGACTAATAATTAGAGATGAGGCATCTCAAGAGTAGTTAGGCAGTAACGTATCAAGCATCATGAGGCTTCCTAAGCTTTTCAAGCCGTGACTCTGGGTCCCCCCTCCATCACTGGAGCCATCTGGAAAAGCAGATGCCGAACGAATGCCCGACGCCAGTGCGCTCTTCCATCTTCCCACTCCTGCTGTAGGCCAGGAAGAAAATCTGAGCCCCACACCAGGCTGGACGTCTTCTGGATGAGTAATAAACCCCCATAAACACAGCCCTGAGCTCTGACGCGGCCCTGGTGTTTTCAGACTCGAGCATCTAAAGTGGGATTCGAATTTAGGTACCTACGCAAAGGACCGGATTTCTAGACGTGATAAAGCAATGAGCTTTGCTGGCTTCCCTAGACCTCATCTACAGCACAGATTTATACATGAAAAAAATAATTGCCTCTTTAACATAGGTCATAATATTATGACTTATAACCCTCAACACTTTTTTTCTTTTTTTTTTTTCATGTCTTCAACCCTTTAAGCTGTAGTTTTTGAGAGCATTAGCTTCATATCTCCTTGACTGAAGAAGGGGTATTTTTACATGATGGCATTTTGTGTTAAAACAAGCAGATGACAGTTTCGGAGTGCAGTACTTAAGGAGCTATTTCCTGACAGGAGACAAGGGAAAGCAGCAGTTTCCTCAGGCACTCAGATTGCTCCTTTCTGCTCTCTCCCATAATGTTAACTCCTATCATGCTCTCAATTTCCTTTGAGTACAAATCCATCTGCATGAAAATATTTTAAAATATTTTCTATTACATCTGATTTCATATCAAGGAAGAAGCTCCAGAACAGACAGGAAAATTTAATAACATTCTCCATATGTTTCCTCACTTTCAAGCAAGCATTTTACATCCACCACTGGCCATGGCCATGGTGATCCCAAGTGAACCCCGTGAGGAGAGGCTTCCAAATCTTCGCAAGTTTACCACTTAGCACTTGTTTGGACATGAAATGGCCATCACCAGCTCCTGAAAGCAGGCTGGTCCCATCACAGCCTGTCTCCACTGTACCCCATCTCCAGGTGTTACATCCTTACAGCAGTCAAATAGAAAGTGAGAACACAAGTACTGTGTGCAACCATTTGGGGCAGGACAGAGAGAAGGCTCTTACCAACAAGTTTAGGAACAAGGCTCTTAATCTACCTTTAACAAATATCACACTCCCTGGTTTTCACTCTGAAGAAGATAATACAGTATCTTGAACCCTGAAAAGTAGGGAATCTTCAGTTTCTCAGACCTCTTCTGAAAACTAAAAAAGCTAAGACAATATTGCAAAAGTTATCAATGTTAAGATTTCCTTGGCATATTGAAACTTCCCTCTCAATGATATAATTCTGTAACAAAGAAGTAACATATTGACAATAGTTATTTTTTCATATTGAAATCACTCTCATTTTAACTTCCAGCAGTAGAATGATATGCATGTCTCTATGCATTCATCCAAGCCAGAAGATTTTGGTGTGCTAAAACAGTGAAAAATCAGGATAATAATTTTTAAATAATTTGAAAACAGTGAATGTGTCATCATTATACCAGAAGAGAACACTTCCCAGAGTTAGCTATACAAAGTAAGTCATGCTTTGTCATTAAATGCCTGTCAGAGAGCACAGCACACTGTGAAATACATACAGCACATGGCAATAATTTGCTCTGAGCCAGGTCCAAGGCAGGTGAGCTCCAGGGTGGCTTAGACCTGCTGTGGGTACTTCTACCTCATCTCATGCTCCTGGCACAGCTGGTGTCTGGTTTTACATCTCCCTTACTTGGGGGCATGAAAGAAGTGGTGGTGGTTTGTTGAGCACAGGACATTTTCTCCTTTTTTGCTATATTGGCTGAGCTGCAGTCTCTGTTCCTGTAAAACTGCAAACCCCTAAGCACAGGGAGCATGGGGAACCCCACCCAAATCCTTCAGTGGCCAAGCAAGGTGAAAACGAGAAAATATTAAACACAGTTTAACAAAAAGGTTAGTGACCATGAAGAAACATACTTGGAAGCTCTATCAAGGAGATAACAGCTTCATGGCCACAACATTTACTGGTTTTATACAATCCTCATCTTTTAAAAATACTTATGCTATCCTGTGGCCTTTAAACTAATGTATGTATGAGCTACACAGATATTTAAACATCCATCCGAACACTTTTCCTTGGGATCACCCTGCAAAGAGATCTCAAATGCAGTGCAGCAGCAACACAGATGAGCTGAAATGGGAGAGAAAAAAAAGGATGTGTTCTTTGCAAACCTGCTCTTCATGTGTATTTAGCAAAACAACTTGTCACTTATGTGACTAACTATTATATTTTGTTCTCACTAAATACGCAGAACCATTATTCTCCAGGTACGTACATCAGGAATCCTTCTCCCTCATCTTCCCTGGTGTGAAATCAGCTTTGCAAAATGGAAACAATGGACATAAAGAAACGCAGAGGGAAAGGACTTCTTAAAGTCATTATTATTTTTTTATTTTCTAAGGTTATTGTCTGGGTTGAATGTAATTAGAAAACAGGTATACCCAGGCAGAATTTGAGGGAATATCTGCTTCTGTTCCAGGCAGAGCACTTTCAAAGACAGCGTCATTAGGATCAGCTTCACATGAGCACATGTACCCATCTGTCATTTAGATGTGCACTGAAGGGGTTTATATCACATAGCAGTACAAAAAGCGTTTGCCCAGATAACACTCCTTTTCCTGCCATTATTACCAGCAGTGGAAAAGCATCTAATTCCCAGTGTACGGCAGCCCCAGGCGATGCCCGTGTGTGTCACAGCACCCACACACCTCTGCCACCGTGGCTGGAAGCGCCTCTTCTCCCAGGGGGGTAGACTTGGGATTTAACAATCCCCAAAGCATCACTCTCCCTGAACTAGGTGAAATTTCACAGTTTTGCTAGCAAAGACTTTGCAGGAAACAGGGGATCTCACTTTTCAGGAGTGCAAGCTCTGCCAAAGCCCCACAGAAAACATACATCTATTTTACTGAAGTTTGGCATTATAACATTTTGAAAGAGAAATTACATTGCACATAATTTAACACATACGTATTAATTTCAAATAGATTCAAGTTGATTAATCTAGCTTGACCATGCAGTTCAACACTATAGGTAGAAACACATGGTTTCTACAGACAGCAGGGCTAAAATGAGGTATTTCAGTCCTATCTAGTCCGGCACCTAGTAAGAAGGACAGACTTGTTCTGCACAAAGTCTGCCTCTCTTGGCAGAGAGGTGCCCGTTAAAAGAGCCTTTCCCACCATCCTCAATGATTTTTTCTATGGACTGCTCTTGTCTGGCTTTCTGGATGACCTATGGTATATGATGAAAAAATACTATTCCCAGAACAGATTTCATGAAGAGGTTTAAGTCCTTCAAGAGACTTACTCATGCATCTCAGAATAGTCAACGTCGCAGGCCGGCATCGTGAGTGTATATATTTAACTGTTACTCCTTATCACTTACGTTCCCTACCCTCTAAATATCACTATCTCAGGAACAGGGAGAAGGCATGCTCTTCCTAAATGTTTCCAACTTTTGGGGAGTCCCCCCTGCCCCCCCAACTTTTGGACTTTGGCATCTGGACTCTTTCCAATTTGTTTGCCCATTACTATCATTTTCAAACCATTTTTTACTGCTCCCATTTCCCTGACAACCCCAAATTTCAGAGAAAAGGGCAAGAAATTGGGAAGCATATCCCCTCTGCACTCCTCAGCCCTTTTTCACATCACATGTGCTAAAGGCAGACTTTTGTACACCTGACGGTAGCGACACATAAAACCGCCAAAAATACGTCTACCCCAAATATGTTGACATTCTTTATCTAATATGGAAAATAAAAGCTACATGTAAAAGTAGAGCTGTAATATAAAATAGCAGGTGTATTATTTTAACCGTAAAGGATGCTCCTATAGCACCACATGTTCTTTCAAGAGCACTTATGACACCTGCACAAAAGAAATCCTGCTGAGCTGGGGTGACAAAGCCTGAGATGCTAGAATTAGGATGCTGACACTACACCACTTTCGTTATGCACCCAAACAGTGATTTGAGAAATACACTCCCAGTTTCAGGAAAACATGAACCCAGATGTTTTTAGAAAAAGACTCCTCACAGGCCACCGTTACCTCCCAACACTTTTCTCTCCTGGGAGCCTGGTTATGGCATTTTCTTACAGGAAACGTTTGATGCAAGGCAAGTGCAGTGCATTTGTTTCCTTGGAAACAAACCCTTTCAACCTCCATTGCACACAATCTTAAGCAAAAGAAAACTGTAATTAGGCCCAAGGTCTAGATATTTTCAGCCAGCAAGATGTTAAATCGCAACTATTTTATTAGCAATAGAACACAATGAAAATGCACTTATCTCAATTATTGGAGTAGTAAGTCTTCATATCAACCAAAACAATAAACCCATTGAATTATGCTAAGAAAATATAATTGCTTGCCCATTTAAAAGAATTTGGTAGATTTGGATTTAGCTATACTCTGCACCAGGATTAAAAGAAAACCTTTAAGTGACAAACAAAACTGAAACAATCAAGAGGTAACATTTATTCATTTAGGAGACTTTAAAACCTTGAATAACCATCAATGTGCTGCTGTTAGTGCCTGTTATAAACAACATTTGACCACAAAGGCTGAAGCACTATCAAGTACCACCACCTGCATGTACCTTGTCAGTACTTTCCTCAGGCTTTAGTACGAAGCACTATCGTTAGCACTGACTTCTGGCCAAATAGTTTGCTCTACACTAAATTACCGTATAAAACTCAACATAATATTGCTTGCTTGATTGGCTTAGCTATAGAGTTTTCGTAGTCAGGAGTAAAATCCTTTCTTACACCCCAGGAAGATCCTGGACCACGGGAGATCCACTTGTACAAGTGTCGGCAACAGCTGGCACGGTTGCTTCAGCCAGCAGGATCAAGAAACACACGTATCCTGGTCTTCACAACATCTGCTTTCCAAATCTTTATATTCATAAATATAAAGAAATGGCCTCAAGTTGCATGAGGGGACGTTTAGATTGGATATTAGGAAAAATTTCTTCACTGAAAGGGTTGTCAAGCATTGGAACAGGCTGCCCAGGGAAGTAGTTGAGTCCCCATCCCTAGGGATATTTAAAAGACTGTAGACATGGTGTTTAGGGACATGGTTTAGTGGTGGACTTGACAGTGTTAGGTTTACGGTTGGACTTGATGATCTTAAAGGTCTTTTCCAACCTAAATGATTCTATTCTATGATATAACTGACGAGGAGTCAGACTACAGAATGGCCCAAAAAGTAAACCACTCTGGATTTTCACCAGCACTACTCTTCCCAGCAGAACCAAAGGTAGAAGCTTGTATTTGTTACTGCAGTCCCAGTGCTACACTCTTAACAAACACATCCACAACGTGAAAATAGTTCAAGAATCAAAACCCTGTAGTCAGAGAAAGTAGGTAGATTCTTTCACTAGAAACACAAATATGGCCTGAGGAACTTAGTTAAAAGGAACTGGATAGTTTAGTTTAAAATATATTGGCCAGTTCTGTCCTGCTTATGATTCCTGGGTGTTTGTGCTGTAGAAAATCTCTATATCATTTCAATTAAAGAGATGCCAATTGAATTCTACAAAAAAATTATCTGAAAAGACAAAGGGAAAAGAATTACCTATTAAATTCTACTGTAAAGTTGATACTTTTTCCTAATAAGAAGTTTTAAGGAATTATAATTTATTTATTTTATAGATCTATAATTTTATATCATTCTCTAATTCTATTGTTAATTTTGATACTTTTACAAATTACAGGGTATTTTTGCTATGCACTGAATAGATTATCAAAATATTACTTCTGTTAAATTCTACCACTGGGCTACATGGGGAAACAGATCATTAAAAACAAGATTTACAAAATTATAACTTCATGTTTCATACAGCAAACCTGAACCCAGGAGTGGAACTGTTTCACAGCCCTTAACTTGTATTTGCCATTCTGTGGAGATTCCCTCACTTGCTTCTGATAGATTTTCCTTTTCCTTGTATAAATGTTTTAAACTTAGAAAGATATTTTCTCTGACCATCACGTCTTTTTGATTAAACATTACGCTGCAGGGTTTTTTCCACAATAAATAGAGTGATTTTCAATAAAGGGAAGCGTCATGACACTTGAGAGTTGAATGAGTTGAACAAACAGAGGTAAATCACAGGGAAAGGAATTTGAATGCTTTTAAAGATAAAGATTATTGTGCTTAATGTTGAATATGCGCTTAAGCTTCTTGCTGAAACAGAGTTTTAATCTCTTCATGACCAAAGCACTGCCCTGAGAAGAATCACAGCTACTGAGAAGAGTTGATACAGAGACACGAATCATGTCATGAATCATGACATACATGAATCTTGAATTGCTATTTGAAAATGTAAACCTCTGTACTGAAATACTATATTTTCTTATGTGTCTAGACTACACTTTAACAGGAAATTAATGTGCTGTAACTGGAACATATGCCCTTAAATGATTCACACAAAATCGGAAGCAGATAGTCTGTTAGACTGGAGTGGGCAACCTATGGTAGAGTCATTTACAGGGGAAGTACTGGGGGGAAAAAGAGAATATTAAGTAATGGGAAGCAGGAAAGGCAACAGAAGAAAAAGAGACTTCAGGCTAAATTTCACTTCATGTTATCACACACAAATAGATGTGCATACGTACATCAGGAAGGTCAGACTGTCATGTTTAGATTTGGGAGGTATGTGTGTTTTCACAGACAACCCCCACATATTACCACAAAGAGCAGTAAATCTGGTATTTCTATTAACCAGGAATTAGTACTGTCATATATTTAGGACAATATATAAACAGCCTTTTGGGCAGAAAACATCATTATGGGGAAAAGAAGATGATGAACATCCTATTGAAGATCCTACTGAAGTCTACTTGGAAAAGTTATGGAGTCTACTGCTTCTGTAAGAAACTGTTTCAGATGACTAAGACTACTGTAATATGTAAGTTAACACAGACAGCCTCTCCATCTTTCTGATGGAGAGCTGGGAGGCCATCTTCTCTTACTTCTACAGAAGCTCGTCCTGTTAAAGATGAGGATTTAGAGTTACATTGACATTACAAATATAATAGGTAGGGTCAGACTGAGCAAGGTTTCCTACCTTGTGGACTGAAGTGACTCCCTGCAAGATAAGCATTACTTGCCTTTCTATTTAAGTTGATTTGAGAAGAATATATCCTCTCCATTCTTCAGCCAGTTGTGCCTTCCTTTGAAAGAAAGGGCTGAAGGACTCCAACAGAGACTACATGCAACCCAACATCATCTGTATTTTTGGTGCTTCTCTATTATTCATACAGCAACTGAAGAATAATGTATCGTTGCAGAACTGTTACCAATGTTTTCACAATTGACAGCAAATATACAACCCTGAATTGCAACAAAGCTATGCAGATTTAGCACAGTCTGCAAAAATCATAAACAGGCATTCATGAAACGTCCTTCTCCATGTTACAATACTCTTGTATATACAGTGTGTCAGGACCTCACTGCTTGAAGCAAGAAGTGGTAGTTAACTCAAAAATGATGACCTTTTCAAATGTCAAGGTGTGACCATATGAGTGTTATGCATACACCCCCAGACCCACGCTTCCAGATGCAGGACGGCTGGCCAGCTGAAATACAAATTATTGCTGCAGTATGCAATATATTGCTACTTTTCCCCAAAGAGCAGGTTAGATTAAATTTTCTCTCTATTCTGAAAGCAACTGACACAACAGCAGAAAATTCAGAGATGGCTCTAGTCCCCTAAATGAGGCAATACATGGCTGATAAATGACACTTCTCTGTCCGCCTAAGAAATGCCTCATTAGAAGTGCAGCTCAGCCCCCACTGTTCAGAGAGAAAAGATCCGCTTACTTAGAGTTGCATTGGATCATGCCTCTGTCTCTTCAGCTCCTCCTAAACAACGGCTGTATACAGCTCTACATACTGCAAAGAGACAATCTACCTGCTGAGACAGAAAATTGCCCCACTTGTCACAGAAAATACATATACCGGGAAGCAGCTGGTGTGAAATCTATCTTGTTTTGAATGATGGGAAGCTGAGCTTAATGTTTTTCATCCCTCCAATCTCTAGGGTATACTGGATTCTGTTCTGCAACAGATGACTTAACATTATGGGTGACGTAGAAGGTAGGTCATGCTATATGTCAAATAAAGTCATCAATATGCATAAATGTAGTGGAGGGCAATATGGACCGCAGAACCATCCCTCATTTGGAGCACAAGCAACAAGACCAGCCTGTGTCAAGAAGATTAAGTAACTACAGTTGCCTCTGCTCTTGCATCATATTACAAAGTCACCAAAGATACTGGCCAATTTTTCTGTGGTGAATCAAAAACTCCACCAAAATCTCAAATGTGATCATCTGAAAACCTCTGAGGCTTCACAACTCAAAAGAGCATTTCCAGTGGTGAGCAGTCTCAGTTGTAAGATGTTTGCGTTCCTGAACTTTGGACAATGGAAACTCGGACCAAACCTGATTTTTCTCTAAGTCCCCCATGTGAGGAGCACATCTGGAAGACATTAGCCTCCTATGTTGGTGTGTTTAGACGTAAGAATTGGACAAAATGGTTTCTAGGCCAGTGAATATGTATTTTTTTATTTGAAGAGCAACTGAAAACTGTTATGTCTGATATTAGCTGAAAACTGTATCTAGTTAATAGAATCAGAAACAAACAAGTTGAATGTCATTTCTGCTAAAGAAAACGGTAACATATGTTACATAATGCTCGTCTAATTGTACATGACAGTAATTCTACTGAGGGGGCTTCGAGTAACATTAACAAGGCTGAGCAGCTTATTAATCTCACAGTAGCCCCTCCGTGGGATTTCAGCTTCACATGAATAATTCAGCTTGTTTAAAAAAACCCAGCTTAATATGTATTTTATTCCAACTTTTTCATTATGAATTTTCTCCTCCCTGTGCTCACTGCTTTCAAAACTGAAAAGAGTAATTTATTGTGCTTTCAGCTATATTCTTCTCATGGCGCACCAATTTTTAACTCTTTCTTTATCTGAGAGAAGCCAGTACTTCTAATTGCCTTTGACTTCAATGAGATCTTGTTAGAATATCTAGAAATCTGTCCCAGAAAGACTAAAAAACTAGAGACTGATCTATCAGCAATAGTTGGGAGATCTGGCTGAAGGTAACTGCTAGGATAAACTCATATTTTGCTAACAAATAATTAAACATAACTGGTTACACATCTCCAGCACACCAATCAGCATAAGTAGGGCACACTGGAGCAATGATAATACCTGTTAATAAAAACCCAGTTCTACTTTCAAAAATTTAACTCAACAAGCTCAACTTCATCACCACTCACATGAAACAGAGCTTTCCATGCACTACATACACTAATCATTTTAAAGCCCTGTTTTCACTAATTGTCCTGGTAGCTCATTATGAAGTTCATTATGAATTTCACAAAGCTAAAAATTTAGCATACGTAAAATGCTGTAGTGCTTTAATACTGAAATGTAATATGAATATTAAAAATGTGACTGAGAACAGATCCTAAAAAGGATGTAAATTCAGTAGAATCAGCTCCAAGAAAATGATCCACATAAATCTGCCAATTTGCAATTCCTCTTTCACCAGTAAGGTTATGTGCCTAATATTCTATTTTTGCATCCACCCAAGAGTCCACAGTCTTACTTACCACTGTTCCCACCCCAACCTATTGGGATCCACAAATTAGGCTTCTCCAATCTGGCAGCTCCTCTCAGGAAAGCTTAACACATGAATCCCATTGAATTTGGCAGCTACCCATGCTTAGGACAGAGATGCGGTTTCCTCTCAGGGAATCCCAAACCTGGAGCTGAAGACCCACTGGTCAGGCCAGTATGCCCAAACTGTCCCTTGGGAAAGAGATCCATAAAGAGCTGGAGGCAGCAAGATGCGCTTTCCTTGTGGACTACCTGCACGCATCTCCCCGTACACATGGGGGAACCAAGGCACAGAGATCAGCTTGCCCAAGCCACAATGTCAATGATGGCAGGCTTCAAAACAGCGATCAGCTCACTACATTCTAACCGAATAATCCTTGAAAACTAGAAAGGCAATTTGCTGTAGCCACACTTTAACAATATTAAAGGTATTTTAAGTTAAATCTTGAAAAAAAATCTTTAGTCAAACAAATGCAATAATAAACTGTAACCTTTTCTAATTTTGTTTGTGACAATTTATTGGCATTAACATTCATTATTTCAAGCATGAGTAATATAAAAATATGAAAATCACATACTACGAAAGCATCGAAATGACAGCAGCAGCAAATACATAACTCTTTAAAATTAGACTCTACTCTTTTATCATGAAGTAGAACTCTTTTCCATTGCAGCAAAGTAATATGTAAACTAATAATTTAATGTGAACTGGAAGGTGTGAGATAAAACAAGAATTAAACAACATTTTCATACTTAAAATAATCTTTACACGTTACATGCAAGCATAAATTGAATAGACAGAACATCTGGAACTGCACAAGGATGCCAGTTGATGTAAGGTGTGGAACTGGTTTATCAGTGTAAAAATTAACCATCCTAATGTGTGCTGCGTATAGAATTCACTGAATATCTATGAATGACCACAGCCAGAACTTATGGCAATCCTATTTAATAACAGCTAAGTAATAGATAAGAGTTCATAAGGTGTTGATATTAGTTAAGACAGTTGAAAAAGAAGTGGTGGAAATTAATTAGACTTAGCCTCACCAAAAGAAGTGCTCTTAAAGTTGACAGGGTACAAAGCTCTTCTGGGGTTTTTCACAGACTTCAGCTTTCCTGAACATGGCCAACCTCTGTTTAGCCTTGGCCAGAGATCAGAGTCATGATATTCAGAAATGCACAAAATACTTTTGTAAACAAAGGGAATTTGCCTTTTTCTTTCCCTGTTGAGTCCTGCGGCCGGCAGCTGGACCTGAACTCGATTTAGATGCTTGAGTTGGGTCGAGAAGCAATCCAGCTGCAGCAACCCAGAGCACAGCCTAAGCTACCGATGCCCTATTGCTTTGCAAGCACAAATTAAAAGAAAAAGAATTCCAAAGTAACTTAATTTCTGTAGGGTTCAATGACCAAGCTAGTCACATAACACCAATTTTTAAAAAGCACTTTTTCTGGGACAAGCACCTGCCCCGAAGCTGTCCTGCGTATGATCGATCTGTTCCTGGCAGGCAGTCATAAAACGTGATCACCAGAGGCTGACCAGATGCAAACTGAAACAAAAAAGTTTGGGCTGGCTCCTCCTGTCCTCTCCCACATCTTTATTTTAAATCTTTACAGCACAAATATACCAATACTTATACGAGGGAAAAAAATCTGTTGAATAGTTTACTTTATAGTGACAAAATATTTTCGAAATCAGCACCTAATGAGAGTTATGAAAAGAAAAACTAAAGACTTTATTGGTGTACAGTGAAAAGAGGCAATCCAGTGATTTTCTGGAAAACCATAAATGTATCCTACTTTAGTGGAAATGAACAGTGATTCCCAACATTCTCTTGCATATTAAAGTAATATGCATCAACACCCTTAAACTTTTCTGAATGTCCCTGCTGCTCTTGAATTCATGGCACTACATTATTATTCTGAGCAAGATACTTGCAAAAATTCAGAGCTCTTTTACTGTTTATATTTATTTTTCATGACCATACAAAGATCATATTAGTAGAAAGAGTGGACTTGACTTGAGCAAGGATTCAGTGCATCGAGCCAATTCAAAATCAAATTAAAGCTTACAGACGTCTGAAACAACTTCTTCTAGATTTGACTGCTGTATTTGATGCCTAATCAGTAAATTCTGAGGTCAGAACACTATGGGATTTTACAAAAGAAGGATTTTCTCTGCAGAACTATATACTTTTCATCTCTGTTACTGCAACAAAAATAAAACAGTAGAAAACATTGTTAAGAATTGTAAGGTCAGACTGGTGCCTAGACATGCCCAGGTCAAGAAAAAAAAAAACCAAAACCTTTTATTTATATATTCCACTGCTCTTCAGAATGAAACAAGGATCAATGTCCTTAAAAGTTTTAATTTTGAAGACAGTAATACTGCTAATAATGTTAAGCAATGTCTGGTGGTGGTTTGGCAAAAAAGAAACAGTACTGGTCTTCAACTTGGTCTTCAACAGAGATAAATCAAAGGAAGCTGTTGGGAAGAGCATGGAGGAAATACGCAGTTGTCATTTAGATATGTACCTCTAAAGGGAACACCAGCACCGGTTGGAAGAAGCAACAAGCAAAACAGTTGTTGGAAAATTTCTACCTGCCAATTGTCAGGAGAACCACCAGCCTACTGGGACTCCACTGGAGAGACCAGAAGTGAGGGTGGTGGCACTCACTGCCAGAGCGCCATCAACTGCAGAGGCTCGTCTGACAGCTACTGCAGGACAGGGCACATAGGGGATCTCACAGGGCGGTCACGGCACTAGGAAGTCCTGTCAGGCTCTGGGCAATTACAGCTCCCACTCGATGGCGATGCCACTGCAGACAACAAACCTATGGATAACGGTCTCCTGATTTTGCTATGGAAGCTACCTCATCATGAAGGCCCTCCTTCATATTGAGTCCCAAGGGCTCTTCTACCTCTTGACCCCTCTGGCCAAAGCCACCAACAGAATGAGCGCCAACATTAAACACGTGCACAGCCACCAGCGTTAGGCGACACAGTTCAGCATCCCCTTTCAAATGAAATTTTATTCTATCAATTAATGTAATTTAAAATAGATTCGTAATTATTCATCATTGTGGCCCAGCAGTAGTCCCATTAAATTTGGTACACTTGATAGCACTAGTCAGTAGCAAGATGATCAGCTTGTGTGTCCATTGCAATCCCTAATGCAGCCATCGAGCAGCGAGAGCAGTTAAATCCATCCTACGAAAACCATTCAATAAAATCTTTGCTTCTTTTTTTACTGCCTCTAAAGTTTTAAAAAAGTGACTGGTACAATCTAACGAGTAGAAACAATGGCTGAAAATGAGCCATTTGCACCCCACAGTCAAGTAACATGCAGTCTAAACATTTTAAATACACTGTTCACCGAGAAACCCACAGTGACATCTGCGTGGGTGTTTTAATACACTTGGTAAATAAAATGCATTCAAAAGATCTCTCCAAATGCCTACAACAGAGACTGCTGAACGGGGAATTTGCTGATGGGAAGCGGCTTGTGAGATTTGGTGGGATTCCACCAGGAAACCATAAAACCTGTATTACAGTGCCTACCCCCCACAGCTACCTGCAGAGACAGAGCTCTTGGATAAAAATACACTGCTCAGCAGCGGTGGTGGCTAGATTTACCCAGGAGTCTCCAGTGAAAACCTGAATTGGGTTTTGGGGATTTTTTTTTAAGAAATCCTTCAGAGCTGATGTCTGTTTTCCCCTCATTCAAATCAAAAGAAATGCAAAACAAAATAAGCAACTGGCATGTACTGGAATTAATAGTATGGTGATAAAACACAAGAAACTCAACTGCCAAAATGAGGGCTCCAGCCTCAGTGCACATCGGGGAGCTTCCAGAAGAGATGGCAGGATATGCCTTCATTTTTCTATGTAGGTGCTATAATTACTTTTCCATGAAACTACTGGATTGTCCATGGCATTGCATTATATAATATGGATAAAATCATGGTTCTCAGTACAATCAAGATACAGTAATGAATCTTTCTGCTAGTCCAAAGCGCAATATGCACAACATTCAGATATCAAAACTTAAAGCAAAACATGAAGACAAAAAAGAAACTTCACTTTCTGCAGCTTACTGTTAAATGCAACTCAGTAAGGCAGAAATGTAATCCATAAGACACTGGGGATGAAACATTTGAAAAACTGTAATTCTACTAATCTTCAGTTGATATAAAGGAAATACAAGACCTAAGGAGATAGGAAGCAGACAAGTCCCTGGTCTGATCTAGGGCTGAGCTTGTAGGACCTTCTCATCATGGGACTTGGGCACGTTACAAAACTTTTCCTTACAGCCATGACAATGACTCCAGGTAAGGCAGACTCTTGCATTTCCCCTATATATGGCTGTACAGTCAACAGCTACGATTGTCAGGGTTGCCTCTTTTGCTAGATTTTCACATTTCATTCACAGCTGTTGAGGTCTCTGCACTGCAAGTGCACCCGGGCACGAACGCACTGGCTGTAAGCAAGCTAGTGCTGCTCCAACCAAGCACTGCAGAACTACTAAGCCTAGCAGAAATCACAGATGCCCAGCAATGCCTTGCCAGTTAGTGCATGCAGCACAAGCAGTACCTAAACTGCCTTTAAATCAGCCCAGCTCAGGTATGTCAATGTGGGTGCAGTGACAAAACTGTCCACTTTAGGTGCCAAAATAGGAAGGGCTGGGTGCAGTTTCAGCCCTCTCCCTCCTGCTGCTGGCTGAGCATTTCACTTTACTGAGCTGCACACAAAGATATTTTTGTTTTGCAAGTTAATTTTCTCCCATATTGGCCATGGTGTGGCTGACCATGAGGTGGCATTAGGAATGTGTGACAATCCCTTCTGGCACCGGCGAGGACTCAGCCTGGCTTACCACGAGCACAAACCTGCACTATGGTCTGCATGGAGTGGCCCACAGCTGTGAAAGGAGAGTCAATACACTCTGTTCTTTGCTTTATTCCAAAAGGAACAACACCCATGTCAGACTTGGGACACTTAAGAGCTTAAAACATTCTCATGCCAGCCCTTCTTCTGGGGGAAGAGGTGCAAACTAAGCCCCTTGCTAGACTGAAACAACTCTGTCCACTGTCATAGCCATAACATTTATTAAAATGAGGGACTGCTTTTTCAAATAGCAAGGTGATGGCATACTTCTATAGGCATACCCTCTCATTTTTTGCATGCAGCAGCATTTGACAGCAATTATTTAATACCCCCTCCAGGATTTTATTTTTCCACTTGACTGCAAATTTTCAAAAACAAGAATTAAATGTATTCAGGGCTTTTTTCCCCCAAATACACAATAATGCTTATGCTAAAAAACTCTCAGTTCATATATTTCATTTTTAAACCATGCACAACAGGCAATGCAGCAATGGAAGCGTGTCTTTTTCCTTTGTGATGGTTTCCAAAATTTTATATTAGCAGTCCAAATCCAGCAAGATTTGGCAATGTGTAAGCATGGCAAGGCCAATGACGGTAGTTCTGGACATAACCACCTATTAAGCTGGCCATCTAGAGAACACCAGATTACTTCGGTCTGCACAGGGAAGGAAGATAATGCTCTGGGGGGAGCAAAGAAGAGCATTTTGCTTCCCTCTGCAGTACAGATGTCAATAGTGCAATTGCACTCAGGACCATTACATTTTTAGGAGCGGATAAGCGTGCCCTTCTGGGAGCCAACAGACGACATCTGGAGCCAGGGAGAAATTCTCCTACCGGCTCAAACTGGCAAGGAGTGTCATGGAGAGGAGAGTTAAATTCTTCTGTACAGTGACCATCCATAGGATCATCCAGAAGTTACATGGACAAGTGCTCTACAACTGCAGAGAGGACACTGATGACATCTTCAGTCCTGGAACAACATACAGATGCAGTCTCTGCCCTTTACAGCAGGTTTTAAGTTTGTTAAAGGGTGCTGAAAAATGCAGTGGTGGTGTGTGAGCACTTCTGGATTGTCTCTGCAATGGACTAAATGTGATGACTCAAGTGCTCTCTTCTAGCTGTCCTGCTGATCAAGACTACATTAGCAAGGCTTCTTGGCTACGATGGGATTCCTGCTATGCTCTTTGCTACTGTGGCTAATGCAAGAAGGAAAACTACCTGCCTTGAAAGAAGAGGACATGATGCAGCTCCAGCATTAGGTCACTGAAGGACGCACAAAGAATACTGAGTCACTCTCACCAACCTGATTGCCACACATGCTAACTGAGAGGAAGAGTTGCCATCAGCTAAACACAATGGCAACTCTGAATTAAAAGTTGTTGGGCAAACTACAGGCTAGGAACCATTAAAATGCTGTTGCCATGAGCTACAGAAGTTATTTTCAGATAGACTGAAGCCCAGGTGACACAAAGAAGGCTTTTAAAAAGATATTAATTTCTAGGAACCAACATATAAAATTTATTTGTATCCTTTTACTAGAGGCAAATCTAATACAAAAGTAAAAAGACAGTGGAAGACATTCTGATACCCTCACTGAAACTCAGATAACAGCATTAGGTTTCAAGCAAAACAAAATGTTTCACTTTTTTTATTACAGTCTGACTTGCTCCAGGTTACACATTAACCTGCTGCATTTGTGAGACAACAGCATTGTGCCGTGTGTGGGAGTCAGCAAATTAAATTGTAAAGCTTCTCTGAAAACAGACTTCTCACAAAGAACACAAAGAAATTAAAATAACTTAAATGATTAAAGTGGATGAGATTTTTCTGTTTTCTGTATTTTTCCAAGAAAGTATCAGTTACCACCTGAATAAAGGTCTCTTTGACAGCATTTTTAATTTGGAAAGATCCTCTAAATAATTACATATTCTTACATTACATGGTAACTTTTATATAAAATTTAGCTTCATATGTAATAGTAGAAATACATTATTCATCTTGCTTTTTATGTGTAAGTTAAAACTATCAGGATTTACTGTGCTTTGCCTCCGAGATTTAAGGTGGAAGGGAGAGTGGGGATGCGCTATCCCACAGCCCAGGGATTCCCCGGGCACAGGGCTGCCAGGACACTATGAAATTCCTTGGATGGAGGAAACCTCACACAGCCTACCTGAATGGATTAGTATGGAAATTAATCAACTCTTTGGCTAGTTTTTACCAAGATTCACTCCTTCATTGCCGGCTGAAAATCTTGTACTTGACATACACCCAACTGAAATGTTTACATCATTTACACCTGCTTTCTGCTTCATCATCATACTTTCCCCTTTTCTCCTCTATATTCTACTCCTCTTTCCATAGTGGTCTTGTAAGAAGATGTTTCCTAGCAGCAATATGCAGGAACTTCCAAGTGTTACAGCTAGTCTTGAGTAAGAAATTGGATTATTCCATAGCTGCAAGGTATCTACATTTTGTTCCTGAGAGATCTGAGCTGGCCAATATGCAAGAAAGGACTCTAATCCATCTGGACCCCAGAAATCACAGACTCACAGAACAGTTTAGGTTAGAATGGACGTCTGGAAAAGTCTCATCCAAACCCTGCTGCAAGCAGGTCCAACTAGACCAGGTTGCTCAGGGCGTTGCCTTGTCAAATTTTGAGCGTCTCCGAGGTTGGTGATCCCACAGCCCCTCTGGCTCCTGTCCCAGTGTTTTGAGCACCCTCCCAGTCAAAACATTTATACTTTACAGCAAGTCAGAATTTCCCACATTACAATTTTTGCTCTGAGAAGAGGCTCTGTCTTCTTTACACCCTCCCATTGGACATCTAGAGGCAGGACTGAGACCTCCCCTTCCCCTTATCTTCCTAAGGCTGAACAAACCCAGTTTTCTCAGCCTCTGCTGACACACCATGTCAACTGGCCAGCTACATCACCAATAATCCAGCCCGGTATGGGCTGGCCTCCCTCAGTCCAAGGGCAGGCTGCTGGATCAAGCTCAACTTCTCAACCAAGACCCCCAACCCTTTTCTGCTAAGCTGCTTTCTACCTACTCAGCACCCAGCCAGGACTGTCATATGGGGTAAACTGATGTAACTGCCAGCATTATTACATTCCTACATTAGTTAGCCTAGATGTCTTCAATTATTTTCTTTTTCTAGTTGCTGATTAAATCTATGCTATTTTGCCTTTGCTTGGAATTTGGTTTTCATTCCAAAAATTGTTATTTTAATTTAAAAGTATACTCACCATTCCCATCAGCTCTTTATGAACAAACAACAGACTTTTAAAATACTCACTATATCACTGAAATTGATTTTAATTTGAACTGAAGCATAGGGATAATTTATGTTATCAAAACACATGCATTTTTCATGAGGAAAGTATGCATCTTGAAAAACACTGACTTTAAAAAATACTAATGGCTTAATGACCACCCACATTACAGTTATAAAAAATACATATCCTTCAAAAACACAATAGGAAGATTTTGTTTTAAAAAATATAATTGACTCTTCTAGTACTGCCACCAGGTATTTCCAAGAAGGATGTATGAATAATGTATCCAATATAAGGGAAGAGGTGTCGTGGTTTAGCCCCAGCCAGCAATAGCCGCTCACTCACTCCCCCTACCCCGATGGGATGGGGGAGAGAATCGGAGGAGTAAGAGTGAGAAACACTCCTGGGTTGAGATAAGAACAGTTTAATAATTGAAATAAAGTAAAATAGTAATGATAATAGTAACAGTATAATAATGATAATAAGAATAATGATATACAAAGCAAGTGATGCACAATGCAATTGCTCACCACCTGCCGACCGATACCCAGACAGTTCCCGAGCAGTGATCGCTGCTCCCTGGCCAACCCCCCCCAGTTTATATACTGAGCATGACGTCATATGGTATGGAATAGCCCTTTGGTCAGTTTGGATCAACTATTCTGGCTGTGCCCCCTCGCAGTTTCTTGTGTACCTGGCAGAGCATCGGAAGCTGAAAAGTCCTTGACTAGCATAAGCACTGCTCAGCAACAACTAAAAACATCAGTGTGTTATCAACATTCTTCTCCTACTAAATCGAAAACACAGCACTATGCTTGCTACTAGGAAGAAAATTAACTCTATCCCAGCCGAAACCAGGACAAGAGGTTATTTGCCCCTTGAATATAGCAAATAATCAGGTTGACCTGAAACATTACATTTACAAGGCTTAGCGTGCAACACATCACTTATGGTGTCACTGATAGACACACACGCTCCATGAGAAAGCCCTACACATGGATTGCAATAGCTGCCCTTAGCTCCACACCTTCCATATTCTTTGTTCACTCGCTTTGATACCTGATCATCACATGAGATCCTGATTTGGCAAACTCTAGTGAATGAATGTGTCTCAATGTACGTGATTTGACCCATGACTCCAGGTCAATAATATAAAAATCGAGGAAAAGTCATTTGCTCATCCGACTCTTGTAAAGCATGTGGAATTCTTTGTGATATAGATAAATACCATACACGTATAAAAGAAGAAAACAGGAGGTTTATGTTCCCTCTGTATGTACTAGTAATGCACTCAAGTTAGATCTCTAAAGCTTTTGGCCTGAATTATTAACCACCCTGCAGGTAGGGAACTTAGGTTAGCTCCTACCACCGACCTGCTGTGCCTGCATAAATTCCTACTTATTACATATTATGCAGAATTTTTTTCTCCTTCACCTCTCTGGAAAGTGAAGATCTACAGCAATCCTTTTTATAGAAATAAGGAACGGGAACTGAAATCTACTGCTCGATGACCCTGTTTCACTCTGTGGATGGAGAGCACAGACACACGTGTGGACAAACACTTGCAGGCATGCAAAGGGTGGCAGCAGCTGTGGGACCGAAAGGGACACTGGCTCTATCTAAACCTTAGGGCTATCAAAAATTTGGGTGACTCAAGTCTATCAACTTGCTCCTTAACAGGTGTTGCTGCTATTCAGAAGAAAATCTGAGGAAGACAGAAGATCCTCTTCAACTGAGAAAGATAAGAATTTATATTTTAGAAGACAAATATCAACTAGTGGTTGTCTAGAAGTATCTCTTAATTGGTATGTACACAACGAAAACTCTCTTTTTGCATTTACTCTAGTATTGGTTAAAAGTAAAGAAAATATCACAAACACTCTGTTGCAGGAGATGATTTTCCTTCCCCTGAGTTTAGTAAGCTCACGTGGGGCAGCCTGAGGGAGGGACTGCCAAACCCAGAACCCAGCAAATCTGCCCTCATTTGTGCATGCAAATGCGTATGATTCATGCCTGAACTGATGTCAGAGAAATACATATTTATTAATCTGTTTAGAAGTATGAGCAATGAGTGCTGCTAATGAGATAGGATTAGTGAAGTTTATCATGATGCCTTAAGAGGTGATGGGCAAACATGCAAAACTACCCAGAAACTAGGAATGTCCCGGGTATACCTTCTAATAAAACAGGTACATAAATTAAGTGACATAATACAAAAGTAATATTCTTTTGAGGGATGAAATTTATTTATTTAGATGTTTTAAAAAACTCGATGCTTTTAAACTACAGCTGAAAAAGATGGATTGAAAAGAAGTTAAGTATTTCATGGGAGTAAACTTTCAGTTTATTAAATTTATTCCCTATAGCTGTAATACAACAAATTAAAACCTGAAATTCAGATCTCTAATATTACTTCTAAAAAGACGGGACGCATTTCTTCAGGAAAGAGGCATTTTGCCTGGAATAATAAATTTCAATAATACTTTTATAATTCAAAATTAATGCATTTTTATTTGTAAGAACTGAACTAAACAGGCTAGGAGAAAATAAAACCTTCAAAGAAGGTATTATTGAAACACATCCTCGATTCACATGATAACAAATATCAGGCACAAACACTTGTCAGTATGATTTCTCCCTTACACATCATAGCTCAATAACTCTTATTCACTGCTCCTACTATTTCCTATCTACAAATCTGCCCCATCTACCACTCATTTTTTGACAAGACCATCAGAAGACAGTATATAAAAGAATAGGAACTTCTTCATAAACAGTTTTTTCCTGAATCTGCTGAACGTTTCAGATTATAAAGGGTCCCCTGAAAAACTTTGGAAAATTAACATAAAACTAGTCCCTGAGGAGCATTATTAATTTTTTTTGTCATGTAACCCACGTCATATTCCACTTGCAGCAAGAACTCATTGCTAGCGTTGATGCTGCCTATCGGGGACATGTATATACCAATGGTTTCCTCTGGGCCATTTATTCTATTGGATTTATAAAATCCATGTAAAAACTTGTGTAAACTATCCATTTTTAACAATACTTTATACCATCAACTGAAAATCTTGAAAAGATTTACAGGCTGTCAATTATGATGTGTTTTTTCTTTTTGGATTTCAGAGGCAAATATAAAATGGGTAAGCAAACGAGATTTTATAAACAATCTGCATATGCTGTACAGTATTACTCTGTATTTCCTGGGCTTTCTCAATTTACTGTCATAGATGGATAGCATCCTGTAATTTTTAAAATATTCTTTCTGAAGTAACACAAAAATAACCCCTCAACTTCCACTGAAATGGAAGTAGCAATTGATACACTTATACATGAAAGGTTTTGATTTGACTTAAAAAAAAAAGCTCCAGATGGGCTTCTTAGCAGCATGGAGCTTGTGGGGACGGGGCTGGAATTAAAGATTATTGACCTGATGGGTTGGTGTGGTGTGGAGACAAACAGAGATGTCAAGTCTGAAGTTTGCTCTGCAGCTTGCAGGGATATCTAATAACATCTTTTTCATAAAAGATGAAAGCGTTTCAGCTAGAGATTAAAAATGTCACTGAAGGCCTCAATAAAAAAAAAAAAAAGTATCTTTTCTACCTAACGTTTCTAATCGCAGAATTCTGCTAAACCTGATAATGGATAAATTTAATTTTTAAATAGAAAATGGGTTACTTCTCTGTATATTGCAATATTCAATCCAGACTTTATTCATAACAGACAATGAATATGTTTAACCTTGTAAAAAACCCCTGATTTACAGGGGCAATGCAGCCACCACCATGAGAAATACAGTTCTGCTGTACCCTAATTTGCATCAAAATTATGTTTATAACATAGAGAAAACCCAGAAATGACAACTCAGCTGCAATGCATTGACTTGTTCCTATAGCAAAGCAGCTCCGCATGTCCCGGAGCACAGTGTATGCTGCGAGCAGCCTCCTCTCCCACGATGAGAAATGGTCCCACTGGCACAGTTCAAACCACGCCAGCAGGAGGCATAGGGAGCACCCTGGTACAATTCATTAAGGTGATCAGACCACAGCAAACACCGCATCTACTGACCTGTAAACTAACGCCCCAGGTCCTCTGAAGCTCCTGTGAGAGGAAGGTAAAAAGAACTACGCCCAGCCCTTCTGCAACCTGCAAATGGAGGTGGAGGCTCTACTTGGTGGCATCCCAGCCAAAACAGCACTCAGGCCCCCCACATGCAAAGCACAGCAAAAGGGCTGAAGATAAAAAAAAAAAAAAAAAAAAAAAAAAAAAAATTAAAAGGAGACCCAAACATCTGCATTGGTATTGTCCTAACTAAAACCACTAAAATCTTGACCAACAGAACAAACAATTCATACTTGAACCAAAAATCTTGCACGAGCTCCTACAGCTACAGCACGTTACAAGAAAGAATAATAAATAACAGCAGGACCTGGATGACTACAGACTCTGTGAAATAATCATGTCCACAAATCACCTTCCTGACATTAAAAAGCACAAAGCTAATTCAGATGGTTATCTGATACACTGCTGGGACAAGAAGCAGAATGCGCAGCCACAGGTGCCATCTTTACTCGGTCAGGAGAGACATTGCAACCCATGGGAAAAAGGCTCAGGTGATGGAAAGGCACTACCTGCACCAACTTCCAGAGGGGAGTCAGAGAAGATACTTCCCAAGGCCACCAAGAATTACATTAAAAAGATCAGAAAACATTAAGCAGAAAACATTGATTTGTTAAAACCAAAATATGCTGTGAAAGTGCCCAAGTGCTGGCTAGCTTTCTTCTTTTGTGCCACACAGACGTGCAGGATGAGTTCGCAGCTCTGGGCTGAGATGCCCTTACAGCCTACGGAACGGCTCCTCTTGGTTCACTTCAGCGTCAAGTCTGACCAGGCACCAGCCTGGGAAGTTTTGGGGTGGCTTACGTCCTTCTGCACGGGGAGGACCTTCAGGCTCTTTACCTTGCAAGGGCTTTGCAAGAGCAGTGCCACGGGGCTGAAGGTTCAGCAGTGTGGATGGCTGACCACCCAGGGCTCTAGCTCACACTCAACCAGGGGTACAACAAACGGGACCCAGCAGGCTCTCATTATAAATACAGCACAAATCGTTCTTTACACTTCTTTCACTTTCAAGGGGCTGATTATTTCAGGGCCTAATCTTTCTGTGAACCTATTCAGACTTCTTTTAGAATAAACATGAAGGAGGAACATGACTAGAGTATCTAGTGCTACTGATAGGTCCTTCCCAAGCACCACCAGATTCAACACACAATATTGAAAAGGGTAATGTCAGCGATAAAATTATAAATTCCCAGCCCGAAGATTTTCTAGTGCTATTCCCTCTTCTCTCCATTTCTTGTGGTGGGCAGAGGTTCAGTTCTCGCTGTCCTTGTTTTGATATCAGAAGGAAACAAACACATTAATGGAGCCCATAAGTGGCAGTGTGGGCTGAGCTTGTTATCCACAGCGACAGCCACACAAACGAGCAGCAGGAACATCTTGCTTTCTAAGGCTGATGCCTTCACTGACTCAACATGAACTAACTCATCAGCCCAAAGCAATCTTGTATCCCACTACAGAAAATCTTTTGGGTCATTCCCATGAACGATTTGTATACTTTCTTCTAGAAAGAAGAACATGAAACTGTATTGTTTGACTCTCTATTATTATATAATTATATATAATATATTTATCTGGTCATCTCCAAGTACTGCACTTCATGTTCGCTGTCCCCATCACAAACTTTCTGATTTTTCCTGCCGGCCACGGTGCTGATTTTTGCCGCTCTGTGTGCAGAGGTCCAGGGGCAAGCTCTGCTTTCAGCTACACGTAAGCAGCTCTTCTTTTTGATGCCAACAGTGTACTAAAACAAGAATCTGTGAAGAAAATCTCTACACGAGTCTCATCTTTCAGCTTTAAATACCTGCTTTGTCATCCTGCCACCCCTGCCCCAGACGACAGTATTCTGTCTTCTACTAATATACATTTACTGACAGCCCACACACTAACGTATCTTCTGTCTTCTGTGCTCATCTGTACGCCCATCTTGGCTTTCATCCGTTATTACATATTCAGCTTTTTCCTGTATCATATCACTACTCCCTTCCTCTTGTTCTATCAGATCACTCTACTGTGTAAAGTAATTTCCCCTTGCTTTCCTAATTTCCAAAATTAAACACACAACCAGAATATTACCGGTCATATTCTGATGACTAGTGCTGAACATTGTCTAAATATGTTAATAGCAATTTCATATTTACAACTAGATTCATCAGAATCAGTCTTTATACCACAAGTTATGGATGACAGCAAATATATGGTGCTTTCTCCTCTGAAGCCTCCACCATGTACTGTTAAAATGCCACCCAGCCTTCACCAGAAGGTCTTTCTTGTCCCCATGTCAAGGACAGGCAGAACAAATTTTTGCTCTTGACACCTGCCTCCTGGGAAGAGGTCTGCAGAATGAAGCTTAATATTAAGCACAATTTCCCCAGGAGATCTGAGTACAACGTCTAGACCAACATGTACATGAAATTGCTACTCTACCCTTAATTGGTTTAGTGGGGGACTTGGTAATGTTAGGTTAATGGTTGGACTGGATGATCTTAAAGGTCTTTTCCAATCTAAATGATTCTATGATTCTATGTGTATAGACTGATTGCTGCACATGCTGGATGGCAAAAAATTGTGACGTTCACCTGTTAGAACAAGTCTTCAAGCTAAAGCAGGGATCAACTACACAAATTCAAGTACAAGTAGAAATGACTTCAGTCAAATGACTCCAAGTTACAAAAAAAATGACACTTCATGATATCAGAGTCTAAAAGCAAAAAAGACTCCTTGTGATTAAAAAAAAAAAAAAAAATCTTTGTTTTGTCTCAACAGCCTGATTGTTTCATAACCAAAAGGAGGAGGTTTGTACATTCCTGTTTATGGATGCTGGCAGGGGAATCCTCAGCAAGTTATCATCCTCACTTTGCACGGAGACGAGCTTAAAAAGAGTAGACAATCGTTACATACAATCTGGAAGCCTGCAATTGTTTTGTAGCTGACAAGGACATTGCATTCTTTCTTAAATGCCACTTTTCCTGCCTTAATGGACTTATTTTCCTTCAGACTGACTTTTTTTTTTTGCAAGCTCTCTTCAATTTAAGAGATCTAAGAAATTTAATTGATGAAATGTTTAACATACTATCAAGGTACTTATTTATATAACACTAAATATTTAACATCTCTTGTGTGCATGAAGGGAACCAGACCACAAAAAAACACAGCACAGAAAGCAAATGTTTTTGTGACAGGGCAAACAGGAATAATATTGTATTTACGTGTACACTGCTAGAAACAATCAAGATATAAACATAATGAACAATGCAGACCAGAATGGGAAACAGCATCTGTCAGTAAGGTCAGCTCTGGACTATATTACATTTGATTTTAAAAAGGGAGATATGAAAGCATCACTATATTCTAAAATTTGAAAAATGGGTAAAATTGCATAAAAGAAAAAAGAACCTTTTAAGAGTATTTAGCTAAATATAAAAATCAATTTCTATACAGTATTTTCAGGGTGATTTTCAGGTTTTACAATTAAGAGGCACTCGTTTAATCAGAGGTGAGTACCATTACTTTATAAGGATACATCTGTCTCAAGCGCAATACATTGAAAGCCACAGTACAGATTCAAGGCATGAATGTGAGAACAGCTTACAGCTGGCTTCTAAAACAATTATTTAGACATACTAATGTGAGGAAGCCGTAGCGATAGGGTCACTGCAGGTCATTTGGAAAGAAAACTGAGGTCTTCTACGACTGGTTTGTACCAGAGGGTGCCCTTGCCTGGGTACCCTCAGCTCCTAAGAGCCAGGGGATGTGAACCCAGTCAAGGTAGTCCCATTGCCCAGTTCCCTTCCCTTGACCGATGTGCCACCACCGGATGCTAACGAAGCCCTTTACAAATATGCTGATGCTGAAGCAAACAACCACAAAATGGAAGAAACCCCAAACCCCACTTCCTTTCTAGTCTCTCTGCTAAAACTTGGACAAACCATTTTTGTCTTCCACATACAGTTTTTTTGGAGCTCTCTGTAGACACAGGAGAGGAAAGGTTCAGACCTTGCTCAAGGACAAGGAATCCAATGCTTTGAAAGCACAAGCAGCCACAACATGCAACTCCATTCACCTACTGACATGCAATTTAAACTAAACTAAATTCTTCCATTTTTCAGCTTATATTGTCTGGTCTCAGTAATTCATTCTTGCCTGTTGGATTAAATAAGCTTGCTTTCTTAGCTTTGGACCTGTACCTGAGTCAACATTTAACTCCTGCTCGCTGCATAGCATCCTAGCTTTCTCCTTTTTGTCTAACAAACTTCTTAGTACGTGTTTATATTCTTCTTGCAATTTCTAATGCAAAGCCCCTTTTGTCAGTGTTTATTTTAACCCTACATGTTCGATCACACAAAATACAGCATTCTTTGGTGATGTTCCCTCTACGACACGATTCCTTCTAGCACCATAAAGATGTCTAACCACTAGAATGCTGCACCACTGCAGAAAGAAATCCAGCAGAATAATTTTTGCAACCCGTTACTTGTTTTTTGGTTTTCAGAAGTCTACATTTTACCAGGTGTCCCCTTAGATTTCACCTCTTGCCTTATGTTGAATTTACCTTTCTTGAAATGATCCTCTTAACATGCCCTCACATGTTAGAGGCAAAAAAAAATATTCCAGTAATAATGAAGCTTGTTTATATCAAGAGGTCTGGATCACAAACTTCTTGAATTTAGTTTATCCGGACAACATACCTTGATGTTTGGTGACCTTACAAGGTTTTGACAGAGAAGACTCTATCAAGTATTTATCTCCTGACAAATAATGTCAACCACTAGAATACACATTCAAGCTAGAAAAATGAGCTATTGTTTTGAATAAATTAAAAAAAGGAAATGAAACTAAAGATTATTACGTGAATCCAATGTACCTATCAAAGGGCAACAAATGACTTAATCATGCTTTTTCTTGGCTCCAACATCCATGCCTGCTTTTCCAATAAGCAATGCTACCTGATAATTTCAAGAATTTCCATGAAACCAATGTTCAAAATGCAGTCTGATTATTTATAATATAATTTGTACATAAAGTACATTTTAAAACAGAAATAAACTTTTCAATATTTAGCAGCTCTGGTATCATCAGTGCATATTTTCCCCCAGGAAACAGAAAATGTTGTCCACAGAACTCATTTAATCAAAACCTAATTAGCATTCAATAGTAATTCTTCAAATTCTTAAGCATGTTTGTCTCAACAGCGTAACGTCCACGTTAAAGTAATTTATCAAAGTGATTTTGACAGCCATTGTATATACTAAAAAATATTTTCCATGACCAAGAAGAACGTTTAGGATGTCTGGATTTTTTTATTTTAAGGGGGTTTTTTAAGTCTAAAATTATGAAAGTTTTCAAAAGTCTAAGAGATACAATCCACGTAACCCAGGACAAAGACAGGGAAAATCTAAGAGCAGAAAGGATTTTTTGCACTTAACTTGTAATAATAATCACTAGCAGCAAAGCGTTATGCAGAAAATGCAGAAATTCAAGGAGATTTTCCTTATCAGACAGTCCAACGCTCCTAGTCTAGCCCTGGTGCATTACACAACCTATCCCAGGTTGGGAGGGCAGGTTTGGGGCGGGAGGCAGCCGCGGGGGCAAGGGGCAGCGGCGGGGAAGAGGCAGCAGCTGCAGAGATGCCCCCGCCTCATGCGATGGGGTTCAGCTCTCCTCTCCTCTCCATTTCTCGATTGGGTAAGAGATCGTTTTCACCCTACTTATTTTGAGACTAGCTAACAGAGAAGTCAGGTGACTATCTTGAAGTAAAATGCAGCCTGTATTTTTCAAATGTAATAAGACCTTACCTTTTTACATTTCTCATATGCGGCATTTGTTCCACCGCTGAACCTCATTATCCAGAAGCCTGGCTGTTTCTCTTTTTTTTTCCGCATTTACCCCTTCTCTGTGTTTTATGCTAAATATTTTTAGATTGCCGTGAAATTCCAGTAATTCACATCTAGATGACACATGGAATTTCTCATGAAGAAAGGTGTTATATATACATTTACATTTTTATTATAAAGCTTAAAATCTTCACTTCCCCCGAAAGGGCATAAATATTAAATATGGCTGTTGAATTTGTAAACCTATACAAACAACTGGAAAAATAAACTCAAGTGATGCTTTATGGCAAGAAACATCACAAACCACTTGTGCTACTGAAACCAGCTGTTTGTAAAAAATCTGATACAGAACTAAATACCTTATGCCTTTAATTACATCATTTGTAATGAAGGCTCAACTATGTATAAGCATCAGATGACATGATTTTTTAAATTATAGCTCTTAGTACACAGAAAAAAATATTTATACTGGATTACTATCTTTACATATAACCCCCCTTTCTTATATTTTATGAATGAATATAGTACTTATGAGAAAGCAGCATAGTGGAATAGATAAATGATAAGCCCTGCACCCTTTGCAGGATTGTGCTAATGCACAGTAAGCCCAAATAGTGTCATCGTTTCATTCAATCTGTGGAGCAAGCTGCCACTGTTTTCTGGTGTGGTACAAACTTACTGGTAAAGAAAATCCCTGCTCCAAGAAACTTGTACTACTTAGTGGTAACAGAAGGTGCAGCTCTAGCACAATCAACCTCCCCAGCACTGGGATCGTGGACCTGCCATTACCCACCTTTACAGCCGGGCAGCCTCTTCTACCTCCTCCTTATCTGGGACAGTCTGACCAACACAGTTCTACCGTTGGGAACATGAAAACTGCAGGACATTACAGTAATAAGGACTTCCACATTTTCTCACTTTAGCACACAGTTTACATTAAATCTCATTATCTGTCCACTAAAACTTGAGTGAGCACTTAGAATGATGCTTGCATAGCACACTACTCCACAGTCGTTTGGGATTAGCTAGCAATTAATACCCTGATGAGGCTCTAGCTTCATGCCATGTTCGTTAGGCTTGAGAAAAGAACTCCTGACCACGTAACTCAGAGCTGCCTCAATGAAAACACGTTCCCTCCGCACCCACCGAAACATGTGCCCCTCAGAGGATGCTGACGCTTCTCCAGTTACAATGACACTTCTCCATCCCTTTCAGTGGACCAGGCAATTGACACCCCTTAAGAACAGATTTGCTCATTGAATGTTTTATGTATGGTCAAGTAAAAAAACATCCATTAAAACAGAACAGTCCTCTCCAGTTCAGTTAGCAAAGAGATGGAGCACCTGAGTGCTTGCGGATGCTGGTGGGCACCTCTCCCATTGCATTAAGCAGTATGTACTACAACAAATGGGAGAACGCAGGCAAACAATATGCTTTATATTCCATTTATTAAAGAGCAGAGACTATAACTACTGTATCAACAAGTTTAGTAACAGCAATACTGATCTCTTCATTCAGGGCTGCTTTCCCCATAGGGGAAAGGGAAAGAATAAGATTGTCTTAATCTTTGTTGGGGGGGGGGGGGGACACACGACACACAACACCAACAAAGAATAAAATTACATAATTTACTTGTTTATAAGATGACCCTTCAAGTTATTCTCCTTTTTGCCTGCCTTTGCCACCTATTTTAAACTCCTATCTCCACAGTGCTAAGACCTATTTCCATAAGCTAAACTCCAGATTAGGAGAGGACATTTATGTAAACCATACTGGACGGGTTGCTACCAAACCCACACATTTATTCAGGGCACAGGAAAGGTAAACCTGCATGGAAGTGACTGTTTCACCACAGAAAATGTTCCAGCACTGGCAAAAACTGACTTACAATAAAATCTAAAAAGAAAATACCAGCAGTTAAAGATACACAGAATATAGCTTGATGAAACTGCTCTTTGCTTAAAGAAATAAATATTGCCATTAGAGGTCTGAGCATCAAAACTATTTATGGAACAATGAAGGACCCCATTCTCATTTCATTTCACTAGAGGAATTTAAGAAGCGACTAAAAAAAACTCCAGCTACTTAAGTGTTGCATATTCTCAAGATGAGTAACTATATATTTTATATTAGGAGGAGGATTCCAACTTCAGCTCTTACTAAACCAGACAGTACTTGACAGGAGTGACCACATGGCAAATATGTTCAGACTCACTTTGGTGCCAAACTGAAAACACATGGAACTCAAGCCACTGCAGCCACCGGGAGGAATACGATCAACTTCTGCTAGAAAGAGAGGAGGGTGTGCTTCTGAGTGATAAAATATTTGAATTTGTAAGTAAACTGGATACAAATGCTCATGTGGATCTAACAGCAGGAGCTGGAATGACCAACAACTAACACTACAAAGTATTACTGAATGCTGAACTCTCTGTGCCACTCCAAGTAATAACACATTAGTTATTCCTTTGTTAATCCATTAACACAAAACCCTACTAAATGCTAACTTTCAGAAGCAAATGGCTTATTCTGTTGACCTGTTTTTCATTAACAATTAATGACACATTTCAGCTACTTTTTAATATGAGAAAATGCTGTGCAAAGGATGCAAGCCCTCTTTTTTTAAAGATAGGTCTATTTCAGATATTTTCTTTACGTAAAAAGAAAATTAATTATATTGAAATGCAGTATTGATTATATAAGCAATTTTAATTAAAACTACAAAGTCATTTTATACTGGACTAGAAGCTTGTTCAAGGAAAAGAAACAATAGTTATTTTCTTAAGAAAAAAAAATAGCTCTAAATGTCCATGTTTCCATAGAGACAACCTCTATCCTTTTGTGCTTACTAATCTATCTTGGTCGATCAATACTTTATGGTAATTGTTTCCATGGTAATTGCAACTATAATAATCCCCCTTTTCAGTATATGTATAAAAGCAAAAACAAAACAACTTGGGAAACACAGACTGTGCCTGCAACAGTGACAGCAGAACACGCTCCTTTGTCTTAATGAAAAGAATTTAAAAATTTGTGCTTAATTAACCCAGCTGGAGTTCACAGTTTAGGTGAAGTTTTGTAGAGAATCTGAGGATGAGGATGCCAAGTCAGTTCTGCCCAGCACTGGGCTCAATCCGATGCAGCTGAGTTGAGCAAGCCAAGAAAAATAAACTAGAGAGCTTTTGGGGCTGATTTCCCATGGCGTGAAGGAATAGCACGAGGGTCTGGGCATCACTGCTACCCTTCAGCGCTCCTTTCTTAACCTGGCACCGTGCTGAAGTGGACAGGGACAAGAGTGAGGTGGTGCCAGTCCGGAACATCAGGGACAAAAGAAACGGCAAAGGACGAACCAAAATAAATAATCACAGAGTTGGGGGGGAGGAGGGGTTTATCTCCACACTGGACCCACATCCAACCTGATCATCCAGGCAACATGCAGAAATGCTGGGTATCACCCATCAGGCACCCTAGTCCTTTATCTTAGTCATTAACTTCCAGAAATGATCATTTAAATGTTCATTATCGTTCACCTAAAACAAACAATAAAATAAAGCGACAATGCAAACTTCATGCTTCACACGGGTCAGTATTTCAGCTCCAGTTAACAGTGAAAAGGCCCTCCAACATAGCCACATAAAGTTAGATCTGCAGTAAAATTATTTTCTGGTTTTAAATTTTTGCAAAGAAAGAGATGTCACTCCCAAAGTAGTATTTCCACATAGTTAAATCTCAAAGCAGTAGGGTAAAGGTAACATCAGGTAAAACAAATCTCATCATTATAAAGATTAGCAATTAGCAGCCAGCTAAAAAGGAAACTACCTAGAATACTTAAGGAATATACTCCCCCCAAATTAGGACCAATTTAGCAATTTCTGATAGCTTTCCATGTGAACCAAGGAGAGCAACAGTATAGAAATTAATTATGTTGATTATGTACTTGATTACAGTGAATTGAAAAGCATTATACAAGTGCTGTTCCCATGGCAGTGTGAACTGTGTCAGTGTTCGCTTCACAAACTTCTGCCATAAAAATGCAGCAGCTCTGAAACTCCAGGTTGGCTGGATCCTTCTCTACAAACAAAGAATTTATTTTCTGGTTAACACATCCAGAAAAATGGAAGATGTGGCACTCAGCTGAGCTCACTGCTTTCGCTGTGCATCAGGTCCACTAATACGAGCAAAAACGGAATATAAAGCAGTCACCAGCCAAAGTTTACATTTGTTAATGTGTGTTGGCTCATCTGTATTCGCAGTGCCAACAGCCCAGAAAAGAGCTCAGCCCGTTGCTGCTAGGGAAGGATGGCACAGAAACCTGAGCCTAAGAAGTACATTTTAATTTTTTTTTTTAATCATGGAAAAAAGAAAAAGAAAAAAACAAAGCTTACTAGGCAGGGAGAAGAGTAGAAAGGGTCTATTTGTTTATGTAATATTTTACATTACACAAAATTCCCCTAACTAGCCCAGCGGTTTAAACCCTACACTAACCTGAGCTCCTGCCAGGGATTACCTGGTGGCATCACCGGTGGCATCACCGGTGGCAGAGGTGGCAGGCAGCAGCAGCTCTCAGTTGTCAACCAGAGTGCAGAGGGACAGGAGGGAGCACTCGGACAACGTTCACGTCCCCTCTGGACCACACACTGCGCACAAATCACAGGCTGGCTACCCCTGACTGAAGCACATTAGAAGAAAGTCAACAATAGATCTGTAGGAGCCAAACGAGCCTTCGTGCCACCTCTCCTCCGAGTGTTGGTAGGTATGTTCAAGGATACGTTTGATCTGATGCATCAAGCAGGGAGCCAGTTGCTTTGCATTTTACATCACTTTAAAATGATGATGAATGTTTTAAACTGATAGTTAAACTGTAAAAATGCAAAGGAAACTTCAGGGGGAAAATCCTGAAGGAACACAAAAGGCTAATTCTGCTTTAATAATGGGTCACCTACTTCAGCAATGAAGTTACCAAGGAACCCCTGAAGACAAGGAGCTGCCAAGACCAATACATCAGCCAGCACTGTGTTACGGTATAGCCTGCTGTAAGGGCTGACCCTTTTGAACTCTTCCTGCAATGTGCAGAACACAACATTCGGACCCAAAAAAAATGTGGGCGGGAGGAAAATTGCAAAGCCATTTTTGTGACTAGCTTCATGCACATTTTATGAGCCCTTCTCTTGAGACAATATACTAAAAATGGCACACAATTTGTTTTCTCAATTGCTTCTGTGATTGACAGCCATTTTTCTGAAACAGTTGCAACCTGGTTGTAGAGCAGGGTGGAAATATTTGAGTCGTTTGCCGGTTCAGTAATTTATACGTTTTTTATATATATACACACACATATTTATATGTATATACATACACACACATATAAATTTTTATATACATATATATACATACTTATATAAAAGAAGTACCTACCTGTTTACTAGCCTACAACTCTACTGACTCCTTCGGGAAGGAACTCCTCATCACACAGGCACAAAGAAGGAAACTACTAAGCCCCATGGCTGGCAATTAGAAACTCTTCCATAAATGTAGGGAGTTTGTAAAAATGTTAAATACGAAAAGCAACGAAAACACACATTTCACATATATTATGAAAATATAAAATCTGTATTTAACCAAGTTCATTCTAGTACTTGAATTCTTTATGGCAAAACTCTTTTCAAAAGTAATTTAAATACTCTAGGAATTAGCATGAAACATGGAAGTTTAGTTCTTTTAGTGCCTATGGGTCAGAATACAGAGTGTGCATGAATCCTCAAAAATAAACGTTTGAACAGTTTAAATATATAAAAAGCACCATTAAAATACTATGGCAATACCACTGTGGTATCTCCTATATTTGGAATGCATAGTGTACTAAAGGAGTCATACTTTACCCTGCTAATGGCCTGATCCTGCTCCCACTGATGTCAAAGGGACTTCTGTCATTTACTTTAATGACAGCAAAATTGTCTCTTAAATGTTTAATAGACCCCTCTGTGCTATATGGCTAAACAAACATGCAGGTGTCCTTCACTGGTATCATTTAATTCTAAAATGAAAAGCTTTAATTCTGAATTCTTAAAATCTAAATTAAACTGTTCTGCATTATTTATTTTTAATGAAAAATTCATTTTAAAAGCTTTAAAGAAACTCAGAAGTTTCTGCATCAAGTCCAGAAAAGGGAAGTAAAATACTGGAAACTTTTAGATGGCAAGTACTATTTCTTTGATGAGAAGAATCAGGACCCTGCTCCAGAAGAGAAAGGAGACAGCACAGTGGGGTGGAGATGCAACTTTGCTGTGTGCAACGTGCCATCCAAAGGGGACTTTTTTTGCAAGGTGGAAGCCAGGGAAAAACTACAGCTACGAATGACAAATAAAAATACCCAATGGGTCTGTTCTGTAACAAACAAATACTTGGCACAGCTTTATGCTTCACTCCACTTCGAAATGCAATAAAAATAGCACACTGTGATAGTTTTGTAACCGTGCTGGAAGCCCTCAGTTGTTCCATTTTACAAATTTACACAATCATGTTACACTTGAAAAGCTGGCCAAGAAATGGTATGGCTTTTTATCTTAACTTGCTGATTTAAGAGGGAAGTTCTCCTGTAAAACTCCGCTTCAGTGATGGAGAATCTGCCACGGCAAGCTATTTCAGTACACCCTGGTTTATATTAACATTATCCTGTTCAGGTTCAATTAGAGAGATGTTCCCCACGCTTTTTTTACTGAGACCCCTAATACTTCCAGCCCCACATTGATAGCCCGAAACAATATTAAAAAAAAAAAACAAACCAAAACCAAATTCTGAACTACATATGCTTGTCTTCCTAAAGCTTTCATTATTAAAGTGCATTTCTCTTCCTCCTCCTCAGGTAGCAGATGGAGGAGTACAAATCACACTTCAACATATCCTTGGGAAACAATTTAAATAAATATAGCTCATTTTTAAAGCTGCAGATACCAAAAATATGAGGAGAAATATGGCTGAATACATGTATCATACCAACAGCCATGCAGCAGTGAAAACGTAATTTAAGAATTGATGATAACAGCATACAGCTGTATGCGCGTATATAATAGTAATAAATACTTTTCTTATCCCGCTGGCAAATCAGCCTTTGTGTGAAAATGGTCAGCACGATGATAGTGCATCATGCAGAGCAAGGTGAAGATTACTGACTTTGCTGCCATGCCTCAAGTCATGGGAAATGCTCGACATCCTAAAAGACACGTTATTTTTTAGTGAAGAGTTTGTCCTAGCTGAAAGCCAAGTGGAAATATACAACATTGATAGAAAAGAAGAGAAACTTCAAACCCCAGATGTTTATCTAAAAGCTAAATATGAAGAACTGCTACATATTAGTGTACATATTAGCGATTATATATTATAACATATATTATAGTTTATATATTATATTATAATACTATATATTATAAAAGTTATTAGTATAACATAGTAGCTAATCTAGTTACAACTAGACAATGTCAGCAGCTCAGAAAACTCTTGAAATTTGGACTTGCTTTCCATGCTGATGACCAAGAAGTCACCAAGGAACTTCTGCCATGTTATGTCTTGCGGCTCAACACAAGGACCTCAAACACGTTCGAGTTGCACCAAGGATGTTCCTTACTCTAACAGCCTCCTGCTGGGTTGCAACAGGACTGGAATAATTCCTTCAGACAATAATACAGAATACAAATACCAGGATGCATTAGGCCGACCCACAGAACAGAATCAATGCAGCAGCCACTTATTTTGCTCTTCAGAAAGCTGCTCGGTGACGTCATTCTTCCCATCTTCTCCTCCTGCTTCCTTTTTGCGGTTCACCCCGAACATCACCTTCAGGATTTTGCAGAGTGTGAGTGAGTTGATGGAAAACTCATCATCAACGATTTCTACTGAAGATAATGTATGGATAGAGGAAACTTTGATCTGAGGACACAGAACAAGAGCACTGGCAGTGCCTTTGATGCAGCTGATTGACTGGTTTTGGCAATGCTGTCTTGGTTGTGCTGTTAGTTAAGGGATTTACCTTTCTTCTCAGGTTGAAATGTCTTTTGCCAAGTAAAATTTTGATTCCTTTTATGTCAATTATTTTGTGTTGAATATACTGACTCAAGTCTTTGTTGTGGGTGTTGCCAGGAGTGAAAAGTTTTTCTAGATCTCCTTCCTTTGAAGAATGTTTCAATAGTAAGTATTAGTAAGCTGAAGATGAAGATGAATCAGACCATCATTCAATGAAGAGGCAGCGAGAGGGACTTTGAACTATTGCAGACGATATGGAAGCCCTCAAGTGCATTGGGAAAAACTTACCCAAACGCTTCTTTCAGCTAGGAGAATCACATCTGCAGCAGCCTCATGGAACATTGTATATACCTCCTTTATGACTTACTGGATTTTCTCAACATACATTCAATGGGATAAAATGCACCTTTAGCTTCAAAGAGAGCATGCAAGTCATTACACAACCCTGAACTGAATACAAAAGCGATGTCCAGTTTCTAGACTTGAAAAGCTCACAGGAATTAAAAGTAATCTTAATTTCTCTAGCATTTCTGCTGAATTTATTCCCTGAAGTCAAGTCAAATTTTTCCTCAACTTCTCTGAGTAGTACAAAAAAATGCTGAAAATTATACAAAACTTATAGGTCATTTTTTAACACTAGAGACAAAAATACTTAACATCAACTTTACTATATGACAATTTATTTAAAGCAGGAAAGAGCTCTATTACTAATATTTATCTATGAACATAAACAACTCATGCTTTTTGAAAAGGAGGTCAAATGTCCAAAATAGCAATTAATCTTTCTGTTCATTGATTTTGTTAAGTATCAGTAAACTTTCAATTTTCATGGGAAAAAAAGAAAAACATTCCTTGCGAGAGGGTTGCAGATCCTGCAAATCTCCAGGGAGGTAATGTCAGCCTGGAAGTGCACCTGGGATTCCCTTGTAATTATTTGCCTTTCTTTCTCATGCCTTGTTGCATATGACCTCCTGTCAAACAACTCCATTACAAATGAAGGAAGATTTACTTTTCTAGCATTACAAATGTGATGATTCCCTTACGATTTCATTCTTTTCTCATACCACTCCAGGGGAAACTGAAACAGAACTGACAGGTCCTGATATAAACAAAAAAAAACCCAAAAAATTTCAACTGCAAGTGTAACAAACTCCAATACACAGGCACGCTAACACGTACGAAAGCCCTCAGGTGCAATCTCTGTACTTTCTGTTAGACCCTCGCAGGTGGAAAATACCACAACCGTGGCATGGAGGTGGCCAGGGAGGAAGAGGGGGAGCATGCCTTCAGCCCTGCTCTGCCTTGAACAGGCGAAGGCAGCACCTGCAGAGCGCAATGCCCCAACTTCTCATGAGCAGAGGGATTTCACACGGGTCTGTCTTGCATGGTGGAACTCAGAGAGGACCATGCCTTCGGATGCTCTTTCGGAGCTTAGCGTTTCTACCCCCTTATAGAATCATAGAATAGAATCATAGAATCGTTTAGGTTGGAAAAGACCTTTAAGATCATCCAGTCCAACCATTAACCCACACTACCAAGTCTACTCTAAGCCCATCAAGGGTAGACTAGACTAAACCATGTCCCGAAGTGCCACATCTACCCGTTTTTTGAACACTTCCAGGGATGGGGACTCCACCACCTCTCTGGGCAGCCTGTTCCAATTCTTGACCACCCTTTCCGTAAAGAAATTTTTCCTAATTTCCAACCTAAACCTCCCCTGGCGCAGCTTGAGCCCATTTCCTCTCGTCCTATACTTCCCAGCTTTCAGACACAAAACCATGCAGAGAACCCGCTGCGGTATACAACACTGACACGATGGGGAAAGAGGAGGTGCGTCAGGCCGGCAGTGCCAAAGCCCAGCGCAGGCAGTTGCAGCCAGTGCCGGCGCCTGACGTCAGCCCCGCTGACCCCCTGCCCTGCTTTGTCTCACTCCTTCCTTGCTCCTCCTCCAGCCTCCATCCCTTTTGTCCTTCCCCTCAATGCGTTTCCCCCTTCACTGGCATTACTTCATCCCTTTCTTTTACCTTTAGGCTGTTTTTACATCTGCTGCCCTCCCTTCCCCAGTGTTTTTATTTACAGGTTCACTCTGGGTTCAACAGAGCCATAAAAATCACTTTAATAGCATCTCCAGCACACTAATACTTCTCCACTACAGCTCAGCCAGCTCTGGCTTTCATCAGTTTTATTCAGTTCAGGGTAGGACCAACTAAGTGCAAGGTTGTTGAATCGGCAGAGTTGCCACTCAAGCAATGCTGAGAAGAAACCTGCCCGGTCCCCATCCCACCGCCCTCCTCTCCCACCAGCCCTCTGCAAGCACCAGGCAGCACTCGGAGGAGCCTGCTCATGCCTGTAATGCACAATGTTTCTTGTCAAGTAAAAGAATCCCCTTTCTGAAAACTAAAATGATTCCGTGAGCTTGTGGATTGGTTTGCAATTCCAATCTTAATTCTTAGCATGTTTTTAAAAAGCCAGAAAGTAGCTGAGAGTGGATAGTTAATCTAAATGTAAATGAACAGTATGCATATGGTATCACTTTGCTAAGGACCCTCGCACGGAAAAGCGGAGCCGCTTCAGCTTTGTTCCACAAATGTTCCAACTGCTATTTTCACGGGATGACGTCCTTAGTGTCATGGTTACAACAATGCCGCATAAAGCATCGCTCTCGCCTCTCCCTGCTGATAGAACAGCTCGCTGGGAACAGCTGAGCCGCCGCCAATGCCCTTCCCCCTCTGTGCCAGCCGGGGCTGACCCCCTGCTCGCGGGGCGAACACCCGCATCCAGGCGGCTCGGAGGGATGCTACGAGACGTGCGGGGGGTCTGCAGCCAGTTGTTGTTTTAAGGCCATAGGCAGGAATCGAAGGTAAATTTGCACCAAGCACTGCCGCTCAGTACAGGATTATTTAACAACAGGATGTACTGGTACACAACCCTCATTTCCTCATTATATTTTAATGGTCTTTGTTTATTAAAAAAGTTAGTCAGCACTTGCGAAGGCTCCTTAGCTGACTCCGAGCTGTGCTTATTATTCTGTAATTTTTCAACGTCCCTATTTCACACAACAAAGAACAAGAAAGCAATATTCCCCGCTGTATGGACACTCAGTTATCTCTGTAAGATCTAGAAGAGGTCTTTGAACCTTTTTTCCTGGGAGGTGTAATTTAAGCCTGTTCTACATACTATTTTTCCCCATTTATAAATACAAAGCAACTAATTTTTCATCTTGCCAAAACATTACCAAGCTTAATAACCAAATAACGGATTTTGAGTACAGATAAGTAAACCTTATTCAGGCGGAAATCTCATCAGCTGGGCTTCAAAGTATTCCCCCTCCCCCCCGAATATTTGCTTATATCTTGACTCTGTTATATGCAATTTTAAATCTTCATTTGAATTTCAAAAAATATCCCCTTTTCTGTTAGCTGTTGGTCCTTCCTGAGAAGAAGATTACTCTGGTCAATCTTTTTCTTATTATGCAATTTTCTAATTTCCAACATTACCGAATACTACTGTAATTTTACTATTATCTGTTTTCAACTCAGAATTGAAGAAGAGATTGGTTTGGGGTAGTTGTTTTTTGGGGGTTATTTTTGAGTTAATGACTCCCACCTGTGTCTTTCATGGTAGAAGGCAATAATTAAATTGCAGAATTTCAAACACTTTCTTGACATAATGGTTGCTTTCCCATTATCAGACTACCATTTTTCCCTCCACCACTATTCTTAAAATGATGAGCAACTGACAGCCATTAAATGTCAGTGCAGAAAACTGGCAGATCGATGGCGAATGACTTGTGACTGAATATACTTCAGTAAGTCTGGCCACCCCCTCTGACACAGTATCAACATAGTTAAAAGCAATTATTTTTTAAATAAGTTTGAAAAGGGCAAACCCACGCCAGTTTGTTTTCTGCTGGGTTTTGCCTTTTCGCCCCTTCATTTGTTTTTTTTAATCAATCAGCTGAATGCCTGGGGCACATGTTAGTGTTCAAAGATGCTCATTCTTTAGCATGATAGACCGAAGAAAAACAGCCCAAAGAAAAACCCCTCAATTTCTGTTAAAACCACATTTCAAAGTTTCAGACAGCCATCAGAACTTGACATACTTGAAGTATGTCATGAGATCCTATGAGTCCTACTGAATTACAGGTGCAAGGCGGGCAAGGACAGCCTTGCTGGAGGGAGCAGGTTCCAATAACAGCAAGACTGGCTTGCCTGGTCATTGGTGCAATGCTGCTGGGCTTTGGTCCTACCTGCAAATATGATTAATGAAATACACAGGTATATTTACTTCACTTGGAAGTTTTCCAAGATTTTTTTAATAACTTTTTTCTTTCTCGATTTCCTCTCATGTTTTCTTTATCAGTAAATCAGTGTATGCATCGAGGAAAGTTAGACTGTCTACTGAAATAAAACCAAGGAAAAAGTCAGATTCATCGAAGACAAAACACCCTAACATTGCTACAGCATCCACATTCCTCACTCCAAACCTTAGCAGTTACTACAAAAACATATTTTAAGATTCCAGCAGGATCAGATACTATGCAAGGAGAATACCTGCCAGAAATTAATGCTGTTAGACTTTAAGTCTTACCACAAGGTACAATGTACTGATTTCTGATGATTAAAGAGGAGTAACTCCTGCTGCTTTCAGTGTTTGAATAACTTCTGGCATTTCACAAAGTCACTTTAAAGTCCGAGCACGCAAACACATTAAACTGCAAGACAGAATGGAAATTTCCACCTGAAGAAATACTTTTTAAAAAAATATTTATTTTATTGGTAGACATTTATTTTCCTTTACTAGCCTTTGCTGATTCCAGGCCCCAACAAGAAGGATGTTTTCTCTGCATGCACTACCCACCTTGGGATAACTCAACAGAAAATGTAGTATTTATTTCTTACAGCATTGGCATCTTAACAGTACCTGGGTGCTGGCACCTCATTTTGTGTGTGTATAACCACAGAACACAGAAAAGGCACAGGAATCCAAATTTTTAGCATGCCTCTCACTGCTTATTTGACCCCACTCCATCCTCTTTCTTATTTTAGCCGAGTTTCAGTACCTTGTAACTTCTCGGTAAACTTTCACTGTCCCAGAGTACCTCAGACTTGTCTGGTTTATTTGCAGCTGCAGACCTCTGCCTGCCTCTGTTGTGATCACGGTTTCCACATTCTCTCTTTACAGTAACAATGGCAGCCTTAATTTCTTCGTCAAGATACGTACAATTTAAAGCCATTCAAGTTTTCATTTAAATGTCTCATAAAACTATTCTAAAGCCTGAGGGAGGCAAAAAGAAAAAGAATACTGTTTCAACTTAAATATCACAAAGGCACAAAATGTATATATTTAAAGGTCAAAACTCCCGATGCTGTCTTCTACAGCACTACAAATAACAATAAAAATCCTTTTTTTGTGTGCATGTGGGTTTAGATGTCTTAAGCGTTCTCCCTATGCCTATGGCAAGAATTATTGCTTAATGAAGAAGGGGACATTCAGAAATTGCTCCCAATAGAGAATCCACTTCGAAAAAACCATAATTCATTCTCCAAAACAAATAAATACACTGAATTAGTTCTCATTATTGCTAACCCAGAGAAATATGCAATCATTTTCTATTGTTCTTGATTTGTTTGCATTAAACTTTACTACATATGCAGACAACAGGATCCTGCCAATCTCAAAATGATATAATTTGTTTAAAAATAAGGATCTCCATTCACAACCAGCAAAGACGTAATGACAGACCACAGCAGAAAGGGTTCCCATTACTGGGACAGCCATTTGATAGCACTCAATGACTCTTCGGAGCAAAGCAGAATCTCCCAGGAACAGGACAGAATTCACTCCATTTATAAATTCATTAGGTCATCTTATCATGAACATGAAATAAGAAGGTTAATTGTACTGAAGTACTACCCACTGCAGAGGGGATGGATTGACGCTCGTCAGTCTGTCCCGTGCTGTGCTGCCATACGTAGGGAAACCACTGGAGCTGGTAACGACATAAGGGGGCACCTTTGCTTTGGAGAGATGCACCTCCCTTCCCTGTGACTGCAGGGACCTGAACCCCATGCAAGGCTTCTTTACTAAGATCACACCCACCAAACACTGCATTGCCAAGGGTAAGCACACTCTCATGGCAACCCTTTCTACCAGGCGGCCCTGCAATTAGAGGTCTATACTATACTAACTATACTGTATCCTTACAATTCTCCATAATATAAATGACATTTAGAGGCTTGTAAGAAGAGATGCTGACAGCTAAAAGAAATAATCTTTGTTTTAATCCTTGAAAATGTTAGGTAACTTTCACAGCATACTTAATTAATAAAAAAGTAAATCTAATTTCTTAGTTAAAATTGCATGACTTTATCTTACTGAACAAAATTCTAGGTGAGGGAACATACAACATGTCACATGAAGCAAAGCAGCTACTAACCTAAGAGTAAGTGATAGAAAATAATGTTCGTAATAAAATATGTAGAACACAAGTGTCACTGATACAAAAGAGGGATGGCTTGACTGGGGTTCACAGTACAAGTTCTACTAAATTAAAAATAAAACAATCAAGAAATACACTACTGAGGATGGTACCTGAGTGGTTACACTCATCCAGGCTGCCAATTGCCATGCAAGATGCATTTTAGGCAAAATAAAAGCTTATTAAGGCTATAATATTGCTGTATTTCAAACCCTGGGTAGGTATATCCAATTCTGTCCAGAACAGCTGGCATCAGAGTATGGGATTATCCACAAAATTATAATTAACCTTGTATAAAGTGTTCCTGGCTAACATAAAGCCTTTTATTCTATTCTGTAGGACAAGAAGAGACCCGAGAATTAGATTAACGATACAAAGATGTATAATTTAGTCAGAAGACAACTATGAAATGAAATCCTGCCCATGAAAATCTTGGTGGTTTCTGACATCAGAAGGTTGGACTTTCAGCCCTACATAAGTTCCTAACCAATTGCACATTCGCTGAAACAACAATAATAATTATCAGGCTTTCACAGGACACCATTTAAATAATTTGAATAAAGGAATTTCATTCTCACTAAAGTGATAGACAAGACAGAGTTACCATGGATTTTTTTTTTTTTTTAAAAAAAAAATCATTCCTGTCACATAAACAACCTGGATGTAATTTAGGGGGCACAAGACTACTAGGAAGATTTCATCTTTGGGGGATCTTTTTTGGTCTTTGGGGGTTTTGTTTGTTTTGGGGTTTGATTTTTTTTTTTTTTTTAATAATGGTACATGCTATGTTCTACATTAACAATAGCATTCCTTTCATGCCTCACCACTCCACGGCTTTTCCTCCTCTCTATATGCCTTCCACAGACACATACAGTGACAAGCATTTCCGTGTATACCAGCTTCCACCAGACTCTGCTCCTCCTCACCCTTACTGACCCAATTTAAAGGTGGTAGCATCAGCCACAAAATATGGACTGTATTGTTTCCATGTTCTCTTAATGAACTGCCATAGTAACCAGGTAGTAGTGGATTTGTAGCCCACTAACCTCATCTTATTTTTACTTCAGTTATTATTCTTGAAGTGAGAGTATAAAGGCAATTCACGACACTAGTTTCCACATTCTGTATCATGCAAAAAACCCTTCATGTTAATTGTAAGCAAGGAAGAAGAAATATGGATGATGGACACCATGCAAGGCACACGGATGCTCACTGACCCCACTGGGAGAAACAGGTGCCATGGTTTCTACCACTACTGCTTGAAGCAGAAGATGAATGTACCTTCTGCTGGAGGGGACCATGATCAATGTCCAACAATCAGTGTCACCAGGTGTATGCCCACATTCCTGTTCTTGTTCACACCAGAAGCTGACTTTTGAAGCAACTCTCCCAGCTGTCCCCTTAACAGTACTTTCGTTACAGTCTGGGGCAGTCTTGAGGTGCACAAACTGGAGCTTCTCAGGTGACACTGAACTGGAAGATGCACCCCAGATGCAGCCAGGGCCCTCCAGCCCCTAAGAGGCACTCAGTTTATGGAACCAGCCCAAAGTAAAACCCTGAGGACAAATGTCTGTGGACACTGGTTCCTCACCACTGCTTCCTTCTCCAGATTTGCTTTTATTGAGCCACCTATTACTGTTATTTGCTAACATGGACAAAACTTGACTGTATCAACGGTATCTTTTCCTACAGTCATCAAGGTGGCAGACCTTAAAGACCAAACTAAGTCAGTCTGTGAACCTCTGTCTGTTGCAGAATAATAATTTTTCTCATGGAAAACCTAAAAAGCTGATAACAGTTTCACTACTGTTAGTCCACAGCAGATGTTACACTGTCTCGTTCAAGTATGCTTTTTTTTTTCCCCCCTCTCTAATTAAGGATCTACACTTAAAAAAAGAAAAAAAAAAAAAAAAAATCAGAGATCATCTCCTTTCTCTGGAGAGAGGACTTTGGTCTCATCAGGGAGGGGGAATGCACACCGTGGAGGGGCTGCTAATGGAATCCAGCTTTTCCAACAACACAGATGATAAATATTTGGAGAAGGGAGGCAGGAGAGATCACAGCAGCACCTCTACATAAAAAGAGGGAAAAAAACCAACAAAAAAAATGAGCCCACTGAAGAGACCGGGAGGATTTGAGATTTGCATGGTGTGCCCTGGAGCTCAATAAGGGAACAGGGAACAGTCACATTGAGGATGGGAAGGTTATCCTGGTAACATCTCCAACACGTCTAACGCCACTGCAGTGTGACTGTCGGGGCGACTAAGATGGGATACATGACCTGCGCTGTCTTACATAACTGCAATCATCAATCTTTCCAGCAATTATTTTCCAGTCTGTTCTACGGTTCAAAACACCAGATACTTATGTAAGGTGACTTACGCCTTCACAGTGAGTACAGAGGGATATACTTTAATTACAGTTACTAACAAGCCACTGTACTGTGCACAGGGTAACCGAGAGACCAGCAGTGCATCCAACAGAGACATTTTTAAGGAAAAGAGCTTCAGTAAAAGCAGTAATGTGAATCCTACAATCCTCCTTTTGCATTATATACCCTTGCCAGCGTCTTTTCAGTGCAGATACAGCCTTTATGCCTTAGTCATTTGTACCAACATACACCAAATAGGCAAAAGTTGGGAGGCTTAGTATGATGACTTACAGTGGATAACTTCGTTACACAGCAGTAGTGTAATCAGATGTTTGGTTTCTCTTGTTTTTATGTTGTAGAATGAGATTTGTACTCCACCTGCATGCCTGCATAAAAAAGGACTTTAAGTAGGTAACTGAGTAGTATTTTTTAAGATAAATGTTCTTTTAGATTCACTCCTATTACTTTACTGTACATATTACACTGTCACAGAAGATCTCTTTCAGTGATGTCACAGAAGTTCCCTTGAATACCTAACATACCTCTTTTATGAGCAGAAAGACATCTCTGTGAAGGATTTCAAGAAGTCACCTGGTCTCTTCCCACAGTCCAAAGTAGGTTCAACTAAATCCAAAACTTTCCAGCTCCATTCAGCAAACAATTCAGGTCTTCCAGCAATGAAGACCTTACAGCTTGCCCAGGCAATGGAGTTCATCCTTCCACCAAAGCTTGTCTGAATACCTGTACCCTGATAATCTCCCTTGCTGCAGGACTTGCTAATTATCTCTTGCCCTATCTGCAGCAGTCATGGAAAGAAGATTCCTTCTCCTGAAAATTTTTATGTAACTAAAAGAAAGTAATTGCCTCTAGAGTAAGTAACACCAATTTTTAATCTTTCCTGATAGGCAATCTTTGCTATTTCTGCCTTTTTCTTTCAGATTCTCTCAAATTCTTCTTCTTGAAGTGAGGTCCCTGAACTGCACACAATCCTGCAGCTATAACGTCACTACTTGCAGTAGGGGAGAGTATCTTGTCACTGCCTCGTTTTCTCACAACAGTAATATTGAGCATCATGTTCAAAGCCTGAAAAAAGCATCAGTTGTTACTCAATTTTCAGTCCAACAATATTGCATTTAGCCATCTCCAGACCACTAGGATGACTGGTAGAAATGCATCTCTTTGCTTTGTTGCTATTCTATATATAGATTAAAAACAACCACAAAAGCCAACGCCTTTTTGATTAATATCTGACCTTGCTTCTTTCTGTCTATCACACTTTTTCACAGTAAAATTCTGTAACATCTCATAAAAGTAACATGTGAAAACACAAGTGGTTTGCTCTGACAATGTTTCCCCAGGTTTCTCTAATGTTTTATTTGCCTTTCTGGACATAGAGATTACCAGCAAAAATATTGCTCAGCCAGCCAAATAGAGATAAGAACAAGAAAGTTATTATTGTAACAGATTACAATGCACAAAACAATACGCTTCTAGTGCTGTAGGCAAAAGTATCTATCCACTCTGTTAGCCTAATATCAATAATTCAATATTAAAGTAGCTCAGCTTTTCAGCAAAAGTACAGGCTTTTCAGTGGAAGTATTCTTCAAGCGTGATGTCTATACACAGACCTGACATGCAGATCATAACCATGAAATTGGTTAAAAATAATCTAAAATTAATTTAACAATTACAGTTGAGAAGATGCATATGGATTAATGAATTACAGTTTGTGTTATGAATATTTTCTCAAGTAAACAAGCTGCAACACAAGTACATGCTATTGTGATTGCTTATTCTGTGGCGCTGAAATTCCTACAAGAATGCAACGGTGAATCATCTGAACCGTCATGCTTCTCAAAGGGAAAAAATCATCCATTAATACATTTAAATAATAAAAAAAAAATCTCTCGTGACTCTCTGCTTCCAGAATGCCCCACCACTTTGGGGTGGGCAATGGAGGCTCATCAGGATTCATCAGTTTCCCATTCTTCCTTTGCCAGAGAAGGTGACACTGGGTGACATTGGGTGTTCCACACAATCAATCTCACCCAGCAAAAGAGCAGCCAGTTCTGCAAAGCGCTGCATCAAGACAAGTCTTTCCTCACCTGACTGGTATCTGCAAATACTGCAGTCCCAAGGCAGCCATGAAAAACAACAACTGGATGGTCACTCCACCAAAGAGGGACAAAGAGGAAATCCTCTACACTGGGTATCAGTCAGCGGCCAAGAAGAGGCACAAGTCTCCAATACACTGTACTCGCATCTCCTCCCTCTCTTTTCTCATCATGTATGGTGAATTGATTTACACCAGAGCCTGGCGGAAATTCCTAATCGTGGTTATGCCAAAGTGAGCTTCAACCAAATCTTTTTTCCATGGTTTTGACTGGAGGTCAACAAACTAGGTACACTTGATGCCCATAAATCCTGACCACAACATTCACTAAACCAAGTCATACAGATATGAATAACTGGTATCTGCAATACATATTAATTCCATTAGTGAAAACCTACTAAAATTCAGAAAAGAATTTATGGGATGACTATGAACCTCTGAAAGAAAAAAACGTACAGATGAAATACATCATGGAAACTGCATATTACCTCTCATGCTGTGTTGTATTAAAAGCATACCCATAGGCACTGAAAACAACCCTAGCAAAACAAGGCAGCAGTGTGGCTAATTTATGTTGGAAGCAGAACAAAGAATTGTGGTTTATGGTGCAACCTTCTGTTTTTCAGCCTCATTTTTACCAGAGATCATCAACTGCCCACAATCATACAGCAACTCAAATTTTGGACTGGCCAAATTTCGAATTCTTATTTCAACAAGAAAACTGAAACAATTTTCACTTTTACGCCGCCTGGACACCCCATTAATATTTTCATCCCTTAAAAGTCAATGCACTAACTGAAGGACTACTTATACTGAAAAGCAAATTGTTTTCCAAAACTCATAAAATCCAGGTCCCCAAAATCCAGTGGTGCTCTGTCAGGGACTGCAGTTTTAACAGTGGTTGTTTTATACACAGGTATTTTGAGAACGGAGAAACAAAGTATACACAGTGCACTACTTAACAGCATGATCCACAGGACAATAGACAGCTTATTAAGGGACAAAAGACCAATTAAAAATAGTAGATGAACCTAAACAGCAATTGGTGTAACTACTGGATTCGGTCTACTACTGCTTCAATCACAGCATGGTGCCCTGCAATACCGGTCTGCCAATAAAAAAGAAAAAAACAAACCCACAAACAAAACCTGGGATGAATTCAGATTAAAAAAAAAAAAGTAAATTTAATCTCTTCTCATGGATCTGATTTGTACTTTCGGATAACCTCTTTGTGACAGCCAAATGAAACCTTCAGTGCAGGAGAGGGGGATGGATAAGGAGACAACGTGTATTGCTCAGCTACTCCCCGCAGGATGGTTTCCTGCTCTCCAAAGAGCCTCCTCATAACACAGCTTCCCGAGCCCCCTGTCCAACACACTGGGGCTTAAACATTCCTGGAAAACATATGCAGTGCTGGTGCATCGGGAACAGCAGAGACTTCAATACTGTAAATATATCAACAGAACCTAGAAATGACATGACAGATCTGGAATGATGATGTACGAAGTGGTGAAGATTGGTCAATAGTAAAGCACCTTGCGAAACATTAGCGTTCTCGCAGAGGAAGGATTAAGGCTGATCAGGCAGCAATTACATTTCCTTACGTAGGTGGCAACATATGGGAGCTGCCAAAACACATGCTCCTGCAGATGCACATGTCCCAGTGCAACACTGCCTCTCACATTCTGGGACTTACCCCGGCTACAGGAGAATTTGTACATTAATTACTGTAACCTTAAAAATGATGTTGCAGCAGAGTACCTGGGGTCTCTCACGGTGCACTGCAGAGCCAGCTCACAGCTTCTGAGAAGTGAAGGAAAGCCTGCGTTTCACCGCAGCAGCACAAGCGGTCTGGCGGGGAGCAGTAACGCTGCTGGGGCTGATGCGGAGGCGAGGGCAGCAAGCAGGGGGTGGTGGTAGGGAGAAGGGCGTTTCTCACTCCCACCTTCTGGCATGCCCCACGCAAGAACCTTGTCTCTTCCAGCACATGGCACAGAGCAGGGCTTTGTCCTGCACCTCCACACGCCGAGCTCTCCGAGGGGTGTACTGGGGAGGGACAGCCCTGTGCAGCTCCTCTCCGTCCCCTGAGCTCGCAGCACAGCAAGCGAGCTGCTGCCCTCTTCCCACTGCTCCTGTGGGTAGCTGCCTGTTTTGTTGGTGCCTTGAGATAGGTCCATGCCTGCTACCCTCGCAGCCTCTCCAGCTGACAGGGAGCTCGGCGCTCCAGCGGCCACACACCTCCTTCGCATGGCTGACGACAGGCTGCTTCCTCAGACAGACAGACAGATGGCATGGTGAGGGGCTTTTCTGGAAAACAGGACTCTGACACAATGCACAGGAGGGGCTCTCTCAGGCTAGAGAAGCAGGGCTGCTTCCAAATTAGAAGTCAATGTGACACATCATGCACATAACTTCTCCTGGCTCTTTCCTCCTGCCATCAGCCTGTCTCCCCTTACCTATGTCCCTCTAGACACAGAGCTCATCTGCTGCTAGCACCTGCTCCTCACTGAGCATCCAGAGTGACTAAGGTCTTACTTTCAGTCTCCAAGGCCCTGAAATTATCCAAGCCCCGCAAGTATCAAAGCATGCACCTGAGTGATAATTCTGCTCCTCAGACCTAATCACTATGATGTTCACCGACCGTGCCTCAAGCTGTGAGATGAAGTCCCACGGGAGCAAGGAGACACTTCCCTTCCAGCTGCTCTCCATCGGCAGTGCAAACCAATGCCACCGCTTCCCATTGGGACATCAGGGACAAAACAACACAGCCTTGCCCCGTGCAGGCTGGCGTTCACATACAATGACTTTGACTACAGCAAATCAAAAGACACAGGTGAAGAGTAAGGAGAACCATTATCTGGATGCTGGTAAGGCAATTTCTGTACAAACAGCAACTCAGAGACATTCAGCACAGAAAATTCCTCTTGGTCTGTCCTCAGAAGACTTAAACTTGATGACCTGGAGATTAATCTTCTGCATATAACGTAAATCCAAGTATAGCAGCAGGAGGCCCACACATGTCACACCAATCAAAACGGCTCAACCCAACCAGTTCAGGAAAGGATTACTGCAGTGGAATGAAAAAAATTGTTTTAAAGTTAAATAAGCTAGCCAGTATCTTAAAAATAAAGATATGAAGATGTCCCCCATATTTCTAAAAATTAAAGGCAAGATTAGAAACGTGAAGTCAATATATTCCACCTAGCTTGAATGCTGATTCATACACTCTCTACTAGGTACAGATTGATAAAAGCAGGAACAAAAAAAATAGATGCTACAGCTGATTAAAACCTCAGCTAAACAAATTGTCTACAGGAAAATGCATTAGCCCGAGAGATGCAAGAACAGAAGGACACTCAAATGAAATTGGATTCTTTAGATCATATGTCTAAAACATTAGAAATTCCCCTGTTTATCAATAATAATTAGTACGACAGGGATACTCCAGGCATAGAAAAAAACCCACAATGCTGACACCTGAAATGACAGTCTGTGCTATGGAGAAACTAGATAGGTTTGAAAGGAAATAGAAAACAAGCATAAAAGGTCCTGTGGGATTAGTACAAGGAAAGACTAAAATAAGAAAACAGTCATCTTTTAGGCATGTTATAGCTAATACAGTTATGCTGATTGTCAACATTTGTTTCCAAGTATTAATACAAGAAGGAAAAAACATATTAGAGTGGTAAAAGATAAAAGCATTGCTAGGAATTATGGGATGAAATGCAGAATAAAAGTGTAGCGTATCAGAAGAAGCTTCTAGACCACCGTATTTACAAAATACGAATAGTCCATGAAGTAGCTGAAGCTCTGACACTAAGGACAATTTATTCTAGACCTGGAGGAATACTGATCCGTGTATTCCACAGCTAAGCAGGTTATCAGAACAGGAAACCGTGCACCTTTCGGGCAGGATCTGTGCTGGATGAGGAGTTCTTCTCGCCCGGTAGACTGCAAGCACACAGTATGCTCAGTGCATCATCAGAGTATCATTTAGCTTGTGCGGAATAGAATGCTCAGTAGCAAACAGGTGATCATTGGGTACATACAAAATACAATTAAACATGGGCTAGACATTCAAAAATACAATAACTAAATGTTATTATGCTAAATCTTTCAGTATTTAATTCTGCTCTTGGTCTGTAAACTAAAGGAACTCCTCATTAGTTAGGATTCACAGACTTTGGGGGTGAGGGGAAGGAAGACCTCATTAGTGGCATGGCTAAACAAGTAACTCCAAGTTACTTCATAGCTTGTCAATTCTTTTATTTGTACTATATCTATACATCCTATTTAGCATAAATACCAAGCTGTAGGGAAGATTAGTGGATCATTTTAAAAAATAATTTTGTGATCCTGAAAGGATGAGTAAAAATTAAAACAGTCTTAAAATGAAAATAGGATCTTGTTCTTATGAGACCTGTGACAATTTTTCAATAAAGAAATTAGCTCATGGAAAATATATTTGTAATAATTCTTGAACAGGAATGGTTGCATTACGTACCTATTATTCATATGTGCTCATACCTTCTTTTGGTCCTCCTTACCAAGACCTTACCGAAGTGAATGCCATTTCCAGTAGCACAAAAGACATATTATTGATGAAAACCTTAAAAATGCATCAAGTTTTATTCCAGTTTGGGGTACCCAGGTAGAAAATGAGAAGGGTCTCAATATGCAGAAGTTTCTCACTGTACTCAAAGTGAAGTCACTGGGAGCTCTGTAGCTCATCAGAATCACACTCAGCCACAAATACCTACTATAGCAAACACCTCTGAAATCTGAGGAGTCCAAAATCTAACCCATGATGAATCTCCAATTTTTTAATTGTGGCAGTAAGCCAAAAACCTAAAACCAAATACCGCCCCTCCCAAATTATACTCTTCAGCTATACAGCATCGTTAATTGAATACCTTTGTCACAAGGGTTGACAACATGAATCAATCAAAACTAACAAATAGCTGCAAACGCTTGTACCCAGTAGTCTTGATCTGAACACTGCACCAAAGGCTTCTCTTCAGTATGCCCCCTTATATCACACTTATTAAGCACTAAAAAGTTTTTAATCTTGGTTATTCCTTTCAGTTGAGTCATTACTAGAATATTTTATTGCCTTCCTGAAACGATTAGCAGTAGTGACCTTTTCAAAATTTGAATCTTTTCTGCATGCTAAGTAATACCACAATGGCTTAATTTAAACTACAGCACAAAATCAATCTACCTAAATAATCTCTGTCAACAATTAATTTAACATTAAGAAAGTCAAATAAAAATGCATAGTCAGTAGCAGTTCTGGTTTTAATTCATTTGCTCTTTTTAATATCCTGCTCAAGGCAAGAATTATTGGTGACAAAACCAGTCACAGTTATCACATCAATTTAACTTCAGTGCATGAAGCCAAACTCACTTCAGCTACAAGAAGCTGCAGAGATCCATTTTTCAACATCACAAAATTTTCACCATTACAGTTTCCTGGTTCCTAGATCCTAAGAAACTCAGTAAGCCCGATGAAAGACCAGATCACTATAAAAACCAAACACATCTCTACTGCCTCTTATAAATAAACAAATAAATAGAATTGTACCCCCAAACCACAACTATACCAGCTCATATCAACAAAAAAATTACCTGAACGAGATGTCTACCATGCAAAAATGCCAACTGAAGGGTACTGAACAGCTCTGAAACTTTAAGTGATCATTGCTATCTCTTTTCACTCAGATAAAATTACCTGTAATTTTTGTGAACAGGCATATCTACTCAATTGTTACAAGCTACAGGATTCCCAACCCAGGGCCTTTATGTCAAATAGGGAATATCAGATAATTGCCTACACTAGGGTCACACTGAAATGAAAAACAGAAAGTTATTTCTGATTGCAACATACTGCTGGTTTTAGAGATTTCTGTATTACTTTAAACCCACAATGCCTTCAAAATGCATCTACCTGGAAAGGTGACATATGTTACAATGCACTGCTCTGTTTCTGAAATTCTTTATTTGGCTTTGAAATCCAAAATTTAAATTTCTGAAAATGTAGATCAAGAGATCCAGGATGAAAATAGGCCATTTGCAGCTCTGAAAAGCATTTGTATTAATGTCTGCTGTTCTCAGTGGAGGCAAAGTATTCTTGAACAGTAACATCTCTGCCTTCATCCTTGTCCCTATTTGGGATTCACTTTTATCTCTCCTCTCTCTTTTTAACCTTTATCTGTGGTAATTGTTTTTGTTAAGTCTTGTTAATTAAGACTGCAAGCTCATCAGGGAAACATCCTCCCCTTTGTTTTCCAGTTCTGTATCACGCCTGGCAGAAGTACAGCATCAAAAATGCATCAGATACTTGGTTCAACAAAACGATTTCACAGAATTAAGGAGTTAAAGAATTACAGAATTACATGACGGTCGTGAAGTTCACCTGTGTGCTTGTATCAAAATGCTTCTGCTCATATAACTTAGCGTTTTATTAATAAAATAGGCTTACTGCTTCTGGTGAGAGATTTTAGTATTGACTATTAAAAAAAAAAAACCAATCCCAAAACTATCAGAATTAAATCATTCCCTCTTCCAGCCAAGAGCTGATTCCTTTCAAAGGTTCATAGGCTTATCACAGCATCCCCTCCCACCACACACTAACTTCCCAGTTTGGTCGTTGTTTAGCTAAATACTGTGTATTTATTCTCTTTGTCTAAGGCCCTGAAAATTGGCTTTTAGTCTGTATGACAGGGTTCATAAATTAGTGACCCTGAATGATTCATTAGATATTTAACCAAATGCTCTACCAAAACCCCCAGTTGCTGTAAATCTAACAAAAATACATTATATATTCTATTTTTCTCTATATAGCACTAAATACCACATTTTTTTCAAAAGATTCCTTAAGGCATCACTAGCTTTTACCTTAAGCGATACCACAATAAAAGGCAGATTTAATAATCAGTTTCAGTTTCTTACCTTCCCTTTCCCTGGACCATTAATATAAGTGAAAGCAAAAATGTAACTCAGCTTGTTATCTTTGCAAAATCAAATACATTAGACAGGGTATTATTTGCCTCAGGCAATGCCATTTCAAGTTTGTATCACTACTACCCAGGACCATTCAGTTTACAAAGAAAAAAATTTGGATTTGACAATGACTGCTGCCACTCATTTACAACGAGCAATTGCTTTCACAAAGAAATCAGTGTTCACCCCAGTACATCTGAATGAACAAACCTGTGGTGTTTATTACATCAGAAATATTTCCCCTACGGTCTTGAAATCATTTGAATTTATTTCTCTTTACCTTCATAACACATTAACAAGAGAAATCAGAAATTAACCAAGACCTTTCTTATGAGAGCAATTTTATCTTTAACAACTTGGAAATTAGATTTTTAACAATGAAATACAGTGTTTGTTTGGAAGAGAATCACTAAATTAAAAAAAACAACCAAACAACTAAATGCCTGGGACTTAAACCTACAGGCTGACTGCTCCAATTGTCATCAGCTTGGAGGGGCAAGTTGCTCTCCTGTCTAGTCACTTATCTCAGAGACAACTTCAAAACTTAATGCTACGTTCGTTTTGCAAATTTTGACTGATATAACCGATAAATTGCATCACTGGAAGATCTGTGAATATTTGCCTTATGTTGTCATGCACACAACTTTAAATGAGTTTTTAAAACATCAGCCCTATATATTTTTGAGCTTACTTCCATACTCATTATTTACACAGTTACTAATGCAACCCTCAGTATTGTGCTTGACTCTCTCCTGCCACGTTCTCCTGCTTCATCTCCCATCCCTTCAGCACAGAAGCAAGATCATGGTTTCTCAATTTTAATGTTCTCTTGCGATTTACCTAACAAGTGAGAATAAGTCAAATAACAGAAAGACTGAATAAAAAGCCAGGTGTAATATTTGAGTCTGAATGATGAGAGGTCCAGTGATAGAGGTGATGGTGAGCGAGCGAGTGATCTAGATCAGGATCGACAGGAATACTCTGACACAGAAATGCAATTACCATCTCAGGCCACAGGAAGAATTTGTAATTTCTTCCACATCTATTATTACAGAATAGATCCATGATATTAATTCATAATATTTTTTCAAATTTCACTTTGTGAATTAACATCAATTTAAGTCCTTTTAATTCATTCTAAATTATTTTAACCAACCCTTAAAACCAAACCTATTTCTCCAGTCCACCTTGAGGCTATTTTGAGCAAGTACACTACAAAGGGAGTACGCTGTCAAATATTGTTAGTGGTTAGTATTATGTGAATCCTAAACAACACAAATATGCTCTGAATACAATAAAACAACCTATTGGAAAATATTTCTATCCCACAGAGAAGAGTCCTGCTATTTTTTACTCAGCCTTCTGTGGAGTCCTAGTTTACAGAATTTGAGTAAATGAAATTCCAACCCAAAGAAAGAAGACTATTCTCAAAAAAACTTGAATGCTTTCCAAGCATAGTTGAAGAAGATTCACATTCAGTTCACAACAGGCTGACCAACTGAAAGCATTTACAACTTGTTACAATTTTTTTTTTCATCGTAAAATAACAACTGACATGTACAAGACAAACGGTAATAATTGTCTATGGCAGGCATGCAGTGTATCACAATTATGAATGCATACAGCAATGCAAGAGCTTCTTTCTGGGATATGCCATAAAAATAGCAAAGCCTGGCATTTAAAGATCTTTTTTCTTTACAGAGGCAGGTTTCAAGTACAGTAGTGCAGATTTTATCGATCGCTTCTTGAAAACAGGGCAAAACCTTAGGTTTTGGTGATTTAGGAAGGTGTTTTTGTTGTAGGCTGAGAGTGGGAGAACACATCCTTATGTCTAAGGAGATGATAGCTTACCACTTCTGTAAGCTAGAAGAAAAGGCAGCAGCTGACTATAGATCCTAGACTTACAGAGATTGCCAAGATAGTGTACTCCAGTGAAGCCCATTTCAAGATCATGTTTGTACGAAGTGTAGACTTCTCGTTACACCAAATTTCTCTTTCAGTGTGCATCTTCCAGTCTTACCTTCTCCATCCTGTACTGTCTTCTCTCTTTTGCTCCTTCTTTGCCATTATGCCAATGTAATCACCTGCATCCCATTACCACTATGATGGTGAAGAGATCTCTTGAGACAGCAGGATTGTTCCTCATACATTCTTCTCAACATTTAAGGACATTTGTCTTGCAAATATCAGTTAAATGACAATGGAGTTCTTTGGGGTTTATGGGGGATTTGAGGTGTGGGGGTTTTTTGTGGTAAGGATATAATTTATCATTTATTACCAGCTGTCTTTGAGAGCAAAAATAAATGATGTCTTATTGGCTGTGATTCAGAAGTATGCAACATTTGCAGCTTCCATCAATTTCATCTGAAACTGAAGGAATTCAGTATCAGGTAAAAGGGGCTGCCTTGTAATAATTTATGAATACACTGTGACCTCTTGATGAGTATGTTTACTGAATGTATAAATTGGTTTAATCTAACAGCAAACTGTTGGAAAAGTAAGCAGCAAGCCCAACAATGGCTGGAAGCAGCCCAATCTACAAACACTGGAGGGACAACGCCAGAGCCATTTGTTTTCATGTTCCACCTCTGACCTCCAGCAGCTCAACAGAATAGTCTGTTAAGGGGCTCCACTCTGACAATACAGACTGTGACTAAGGACACGTTCCCTAAGGGGGTAGAGATAGCTTTGGAAAACAGACTGATACTTATATCTCAAAAGTTAAGGGTGGCTGTGGCTTGCCATCATTAATTTATAGTGATCATAGTTAAGAGATGTGTATAATTACTACTTGCTTTGAAAATTTCCTTGCTTAAGTCAGCCACTAAAGAAATACTTAAATACAGAATGCTATCCACTTACTCTGACAACCACGAGCAAACCCAGTTCATCTCCAGAGTACTGCAGTCCACCTATGCAGCGGGATAACTCAAAGCCCTCTGCTTCAAACTGGAAAGCATGCGTTTCCCAGCCACAATACTCTATGATCCTACATCCCTCCCTCCCCAAAACAGAACTCAGGCAACTGGGATAAGGAAATACATGATCACAGAGTAAATTACCACGGTAGCAGCAACTGAGGAAGGTAGCATGGCTGGAGAGGCACAGCATACAGATAGCGCCTGCCTGGTCTGATGTCTGGGACACAGCAAAGACACCACTCCCTTAGGTGCTGCATACCACAAAGGATGCACAATAAGGATGCTAGGAGCTCTATAGCTGTGACAGTCCTCAGGAAATCAAGCCCTTGTATACGCTGTGAAAGTGCTCATGATTGTAATAACTGAATACTTATGGAAAATGAGCCTCCCTAGGATTACCTGCCTCATCTGGTTTTTATACAAATATTCCAATTTCCTACCCATCTAACTTGCTTGAGAGGGGACAGAATAAGGCAAATGGGCTGAGAACCTCTTCAATGAGCACTTGCGTGTTAATGTACAGGAATTAGATCCTCAGCTGATCACACACTTGTGTATGAACTCCTACAGTGGGACTCCCAATCACTGAGCCATTAATAGAAACCGTGCAAATCTCACACTGAGTGCCATGCCATTTATCCATCAGCAGAGAGGTGTCTCCATCTGTGGTGCATAAGAACAGCTTGATTTTATGACAGAGGAAACACTGCTCTAACTCAGTCTACTCATATTGATGGTCATTATGCTGCTATTTCTGTTTCTGTGAAAGCTGCAGTATGAACAGTCTTTGGTAGAAACAGGAACACATTCCAGGTTGTGAGGTAAGGGAATCCCATAGAAATGTATATGCCCAGATGAGTAAAATCTACTATCTAAGGTTATCTGAAGCTGCAAGAAGAGATGACAATATAGACAGAGATATCTAAGTTAGAAAAATTAACTTACCTACTCTGTGCTTTTAGCACATTCATAGGAGAACACCGGTATTATGAAATATATCTACAATATTGGGCAGAGAAGGAACTCCGAATGCTGGACTAAGTACCTGGGGAGAGCTACAGCACTGAGCCACCAGAGGCAGATGCTTGTAGAAGGCTCTCCAGCATAGCTTCTCAACATGGACCTGTATGTCTTAAGCAAATACTTCTGCCAGAGTATACTACCTAAGCCTCTTAAAAGCAAATGTTATTGCTATGAAAATTCATGGGAACTTGATTTTTCAGGATAAAATTCTAGTTTTTGAAGATAAGGTAGGGCTAGGAACAGAAGTGTCTCACACTGTGAATGTTGCTTATTTTCCCAGAAGTTTTACTATGTTGTATGAATAGCATCAGGACCTGGATTTACTTGATTTTACTTTCTTAGCTGGGTAAATTAGTCCCCATGTTGCTTTCTGCAACATTTGAACAGTAATAGTCTGCATTTGTTTGCAAGTCTTCAGGAAACACGCATTTAAATATCTTAAGGATAGTTTAATAGAGATTTGAAAGCTGGCACTGAAGTCTAACTGAAAAGTAGATGGCTGTATTACAAGCCACCCTGAGGCTGGCAGTGTATGCATTAGGTATTCACAACCGCTTGCAGATGCCAAGACCCTGGAGACAATGAGCGTGCAGGCTACTAACATCAGTCCTCACCTGAGAGAAACAGACAAACTTCCTCCAAAGCCTGAATCCGAAGGGAGTTTCAGAGGTGATGGTCAGACTTGGAAGACTGAGAAGAACTCTGGGTCAGGTCTTCAAAACCTTACCTTTTCCAGCAGCATTGGTCTTTAGTCCCAGCAGCTGGCCCCAGCAGCTGGCCCTCAGAGCTGTAACTGCCTAAGGACAGTCTGACATGCTAGTGATAAACAATGATTGCGTCAATTAGAATCAATCGATGCAGAGTCATCTGGAAATTGATTCCCGCAGGATTAGTGTGCTCTCCAGCTCCTCCTGCCTAGCCCTTCTTTCTCTCCCATTTTCTTCTTTGCCTTGGCTCTGTGTTACCTTGTCAATCTCTTCTTGAGTTTCCACATGTCATATTTGATTGTTTTTCATTCTCTCCCCATTTCCCTCATAAAAACCACAAAATAAGATAATCCATAGATAAGCAAGAGGATTGCTTATCTAAGCAATTCAGGATAGGATGCTTTTAACTTGTTTATTTTGGTAACTCTTTTCCCCCATCTTGTCTTCTCTGCTTAAAAAAAGAGAAATGCTGCAGTACATAGCACCCAACAAACAGAACTTCAGTCTTAACTGGATGATTTGGTCTATGGTAAAAATCAACTTTAAACAGTAATGCATAATTTGACTTGGTACACCATTCCAAGGAACAGAGATCTGAGAATACCCTCGAACCTACAAGGACTGAATGCCTTCTGAATGGTGCTGAATTCCCTTAGACCTCATTTCTGTGGCATGAGCTCCAGAATGCACTGGGCTCAGTACAGGTTCAGACCCTCCAATTACCTTGGTAATAATGAATCCAGTAAAATGGAGGAGCTAGTTTTGCATTATTGTTATGAAAGAAAACTTTCCCTCTAATCTAATGAAGTTGTCCATCATTATGCAATTATAACCTGCATATGTACAATGTCAGCAGGGTTCATTAAAGCTTTCTGAAATGGAGTAGCAGCACAAAATGTTTCTAATTTCAGACAGCTCTTTATATAGTTCTTTATATACTGAAAAGGCAGCAAGTAACTGTTCATTTACAAACTATATTCTGCACATTTCAGGAACATACAGTAAATACTATGATACTATGGTAAAAACTACATGCTGGTATCATAAAAGGAGGTTATTTCTTAAACATTTTTGTGGCACTTGCCCTTTGTCAACATGTATCAGTGTAAAAGCTATGCCTGAGCTGAGAGAAAAATCAATTGATTTCTGTTTTCTTTTACTGATAAAATGAGATGAATGTCTCCTTATGTTTCCTTTCAGGAGGTATGCTTTCAGATGGTACAATGTACTTGCTTTTCCATGCCAATGTCTAGACCACTAGCAACGTCAGAAATCAATAAAACAGGAATCCAAGAAGTTACTGTACAAAGGCAAATATGCAATGAAATGGAAATTATTCAGTATATACCTATGTAGGAATCTACCTGCGGTACATTTTTATTCAGAACAAGACTCCTTTTCTGAGGTCTGCATCATGACGCATCATACACTGTACACAACTGCATAATGAAAAATCATCACCCTAGCAATAACTGAACTACATAATGCTGGACACATGGAGCTATTGACGTGCAACAAAAACTCTTTCTCCACATGAGTACAGATTGATTCAGGGCAAATTCATAAAATGGTTCCCATTTAATTCCATTAACTGCCATGCAGATGTTTTGCCTTCATAGCATTTAAATCTGTTGTGGAGAAAACCTGCAATAAATTGCTCTATCATGATAAAATGCAACTTGCTGGCTTAGGGAAAAAAAAAAAAAAAAGCAGAAGGCCTTTAAACAACATTACATTGAACATTTAAGGTAAATTCAGTTCTGGTGAGTGCAGGCATCCTAATTCTACCCATGAAAGCTCTCCTTTTCTAGTCCAAACAAGTTCAAGACAGTAGCAAAGTAGGCAGCTTCCTAATCTAGCAGATTGTTGGGGAGGTGGGGCGCACGGAAATCCGTGTCCCCAGTGCTTTCTCTACCAATGACAGCATGCCATCTGGCAGCTGCTGCTGCAGAGAGGGAAGCTGCTGAGATAAAGAGTCTGGTGGACACATCTGGCACCAGGGTCAGTCACTCCGGCCCTTGCAGTTGTAACCCCCTTGCGTCACTCTGGCCATCCATCTCAACGCTAGCATTTGTTGTAGGGCCCCATCTCTGAAGGTACAGAAGTCTCTCTGCACCACTGGGAAGTTTCGAAACAGTTCTTTTTCCTACTCTGATGTGGTTTGTAATGTCAAAAAAAACCCCTCAAACAGTACAGTTTTGGTCCCTCAGCACTGCCCCCTCCTCCTACCTCAAATCTTTCCTCCCTCCTTAACTCATTTAATGGCCAGCTTGAATCTACATACTCTTCTCAGCCTTCTTACTCCAAGTTGTTCTCATATTTTTGTCAATTAGTTTTATTGGAAAGAGTCAAAACTCAAAGCAGCCTGGGTCAAACCTGATTTCTATTTAAGTGCACCATCCTAATGACATGGAAAATGTGAATATACTATAGCATACCACACCACAAAGAAGGTCTATATTTATCAGGGGGTAGTAGTAGATCAATCAAGTGTTTTGTCTAACACAGAAAAAATAGGGTTTTTTTTTCTTTTTTACCATAAGAAGAGAATAAATTATCTAATATATTGCTGTTTCTCCAGAGTCTTATTCTTATATTATTTCTGCTCTGCCCCTCAGCAATACCTATTTGTAGTGTTGAGACAACAAAAAAATTGGAGAAACTTAAAAACTTAATATTTAAGTTTGCTTCCGGTGCTGCCCAGTGGTAGAGGTTTATCTGAAAGAAGGGGTTGAATCTATGCATGTATTTATTGGAAAATAAAAACTTATTTCATATTAATAGTTTTTTCTGTGAGTACCTATGGCAATATTTTACCCCAAGACAGTATCAGCTGCCATTGCACCAGTTGTCTTGTTTTACTTTAGCATTATGCGTGTGTCACTATTTCAGTACATTTCACAATTGTCTATTATTTATTATCAGTTATAGCCTTATATTGTGCTGAGACAGGAACTCACACATGTCAAGCAATGCTGCCTATTGATTCATAAAGCACCATATTTTCTGTCAGACCAGACAGTATAGTAGAAAAGGCAAGAAGTGAACTATAAGGCGTAATGAACAACATGGATCCAAACACTTGTATCCAAGGCAACACCTCCAAAAAACTTGGTAAAAGTCATAGCATCCCATGAGCAATGTTCAGGTCTGTTATTTACATTTTGTATATCATACCCGTTCAGCTAGTCCAATAGGAAACTGAGAGCAACTGTAATTTTCACACTGTAACTTCCCAAATCTGTTCTTTCTACTTCTCCAAATCTATATTTGTGAATCTGCCCATCACAGAATCAGCAGAGCATTTTCTGTGGCACTGCTTTAATTCACTTCTGCCAAGAACATCATCCATGTTTTAACCTGAACTAATTTTTTACTATTGCAGAATGCCCATACTATGATCATTACAGGAGAACCTACAAACCCGACTTGTCAAACTACCCCCAAACTCATACCACGTGACAGAGAAACATGCCAACGTTGTGGAACCCATGTGATGTTCTCATATGGCAATGCCAGGTAATACAAGAAAAACACGGAGAACATTGAGGGGCTAGCTGTGGTTATTCAGAAACAAAAAAGCTGAAAAAGATAAAAAAAGAAAAAAAGGACCAGTGAATGTACAGATATGCAGTGAAGCTAATCTACACTGCATAAATTATGTGCCAGACACATTCGTGGTTTATGAGTCTGTCCTGGCAACCAACTCAAGCACATAAGAAGCAAACTGTACCTCCTGGAAACGTACAGCACAAATCTGTAGATGCTATCACAATGGCGAGTTTCACACATCAACATAGCTTTCAACAAAGCTAAATTCAACAGTAAAGCTTCCTTAAGAAACCATTTTGGCACAGAAAACATTAACTTAATAGGTAAGCCTGTGTGTGAGAGTTGGAGGGCATGGATTCTCTATGCAGGTCCCAGCCACCACAGTAAGTCATGAAAACCCTCTGAATCTATATTCCGCATACATTAGCACACTGTAAACATTACAAACTTACTCTAACTGAAAGGTATTATACATCCCAGAAATAGCATTTATTTCTCTGAGAACAGGTCCGCTCGCTCTCTCCCCCTCCCAAAGAAATGGCTGAACCTACCAAAATCAAATTATCATTAATATAATAATCTGTTGTACTTTGCTTGAATCTTTAATAGCTAGTGAATATTTTAACACCATGCTTTCCCATGTAAGTGGCTGGCAGACGAAAGAAGTTTCTCCTTTCTGTCCTCCGTGGCTGTAGACAGGGTTTAGAGGCAAGATACACAGTCAGAACAGATGTAAAGATTACACAGCTGGCTCTGTGTTTGTTCTGTGTACTTATTTCTGTTGTCTGAAGAGCTCTTCCCTCCTCACCTTCACCACACCTTCATGTCCTTTGGAATCCTTCCTGCTACTCGTTGCTAGCACTGAGGAACTCTCCTTGGGACAGATGGGAGAATGTATTCAGCAGCGAAAAAGAGGGGAACCTTCTGTTTTTTCCCCATCCTTTTCCCTACTCAGTTCAGTTTGTTCCTCCTAGGACTTTCAGTGGATAACTGAGCAACACAGTGTGTCCAATACCAGTCCCAGTTTGAAAGAGAAACTCCAGAAAGCAAGAGAATCATCCTATTTCTCCATGATGAAAAAAAAAAAAAAAAAAAAAAAAAAAGCTTGAAATCACATCAACAGTCAGTGAGAAACACAAACAGATCAGCTCATCGAAGTAAAGACAAGTGTGTTATTCAACACTGGAACTATGGAAATGCATCCTGCTATATATATAGCGAAGTTGAAACGGGTCCAAAAGCATATCATACAGTACTTTCAGGGAGACAGGCTATGGTGAGAGACACTAGCTTTGCCTCAAAAGCAAAAGTCAGTTCCTCTGGCCCAAGTATTGGATTAAGCTGGCCAGGAGATCTCAGCTTAGGGGCCCTGGTGTATGGGATGCCAGCACAGAGCAGAGGCCACCTCACCGCACTTGGGCACGGTAGGGCTTGGTGCTGAAAGTGACTCCAACAGGACAAAATCCCACCAGGAGCTCCACTCCACCGCATGAGTTCTATCCTGAGACTTGTACGTACTACCACAACATGACCAAATGACTGGAGAAATTCATGGATCTTATAAACTTTGTTACTCTCAGCAATTTCAAGTATATATACAGTCTCCAAAAGTTGAATTTTCTGAAGCACTCTTCCAAGTGTGGGTTGCCACTAGCTAAGGCTTTCTTATTTGGTTCTAGAAGCACAATGATCAGAAAGCAAAACAAAATGTGACATCTTTTGATGGCTTGGATATGCCTACAGTACATTGTGCAGCTTCAAGTAATTAAACCGATCAGTTGTTATTCACCAGGCTTGGAAAAAACTCAAATGCTACTCCTCTGACTAGATTGTGCCATACTATTTAACTTACTAAATTCTACCACTGAAGATTACTGTGTAATGAAAACAAATCATGTTTTCAAAAAATTAAGGCTAGCATATGATTTACATTTTACATTATATTTTAAAAACCAAACATGTGTCTGTATTTCAATTGCATTGAAGGATAACCAAAAGAAAACACAGAGCAAAATTTCCTAGTATACCATTTCTGTTCTGGCCTGTATTTTCTTTATACACTAGATAACAGGTATAAAGAAAAAAACAGACTTAAAACCACTAAAATGATGAAAGCTAAATGTGAATTAATTTGAAAAAAACCCCACAAAAGTCTTAGTTAAGAAAAGACAATAAAAATTGTATTCTAGAAATCACTTCATTAAAAGGCTAGTGCTCATCACACAGCATAGCCAATGACTGTCTATGCATTAAGAAACTGAGTAAGTGATCTAGGTTATATAAATATTATCGAAGAACTATTTATAATCTCGAAGACAAATATTGCAAGATAAATAAGATTGTATTATAAGCAGCAGAGTGCACTTAGAAAATATCTACTTTCTTCTAGAAGATGTTCAGGATCTTCCAAGACACTTCGGAGAAGGACCTTGCTTCGAGTGTAATCCCAATGAGAATTACCTGACAAAAAGATGGCAGATCTGTAGAAAATAAAAGCCATTTTTAAAACTATTGCTTTGAAAGTCCTTGGGCTAAGGCCAGGGCGAGGAAGAACAGACCGTGAGCGGTGGGGAGGGAACACGCTGTTTCTGTGTTAGCGCTGGCTCACATGAGAAAGCACTGTGATCCAAGCGTATCTCCGTGTCTTCTGGAGATGCTGTCCTCTCTCCAGCGACTGCAGAGCAAACTCTGCAACTAGGCCGCACTGCATGTTCAAAATTTAGATGGCTACTAACGGGTATCAAGTCATGTCAACTACTGCCTGCTCTTCTCCTCACAAAATCCCACAAAATGCAAGTGATACAAGGGGAACTATCAGAAAGGAAGAAATAGCACATGGGCTTTCAGGATCTCCAGGATAAAAATGATAGATGCAAGAAAAGAAGAATGAGACTTGTGGATTCTGGTGGAAGAAAAAGACCGAAGGCTTAAGAGTTTTTGTACTGTTATTTTATATGAATGAGGCATTCGAAGACCAGACACAGCAACAGCAGCCATGGCAAACTGTTTAAGGGGTTTGGAGCAGGAAGGGATCAGATTGACAGATGTTTGAAGGCAACTCTGTTGACATGTTGTTCATGTACTGCCGTGAGAACTGGATCCTGAGGAAAAGAAAGATTCAGAGCACAGAAGCATTTGCGTCATGGCCTTATTTTTAAACAAATGTAAAATTTGGCTTTCCTTTTTCTTTTTGGATAAGATCTGATGAGTGGATATTGGAGAAGACTGGTGATGACAGAGATTTCATCAGCATAATCAGGAGAAAGAAGTTGAAATGTATTCAGTTATAAAAGAAGGAAAATGCCTAGAAAAGGCAATTAGTTAAAAAGGAAAGGAGAAGAGCAAGGGAAGAGAGAAAACTGAAAATAAGGGGCACAGAAGAGTGAACAGAAGATTCATCAAGTAACAACATTAGCAATGATGACAAAGGTGGTGAAAGATCATAATTTACCATGCCACTAACCTCCAAACTGAAAAATTTTACTGTTTCTATTCTACTCTATTTACAAAACTACAAAAGTTATAGACTATATGATACCCAACAGCATGAATTAATTTCCTTGCTTAGTATTGCTGGGTAGTCGATATTTCTTATGCATTTATTCCTGAGGTAATTCCTTTGCTACCCAGACACTACTTCCCAGCTCAACACAAAAGAGCACCTTACGTAAGTGGCATTTTGCTTAGCACAGGTGATCATGTTTTCATGCATTGCACAACAAATTTGCAACTAATAAGCAAATTCAGTTACATAGCTGAAAGTACACCATCTACAACACACAGGCAACAGCTGTACAGACATTCTAATGAAATGTTGTATCACACTTAAATAGTTAAATTCCCTACTGTTTTATAACATGCTAAAACAAATTGAAAATATGTCTGGATTTGCTATATGTTTTGACTGCATTAAACATGTAATCACACTCATACATTCTGAAAACCTGTCCTTGCAGGGGTGATTTTCTTCATTTCTAAAATAGTTTACTACTTCTTTAAGGTTAAAACACTTATGTGCAGTTCATAACCACCTGATATTAAAAACTTTAAAAAAAAATGAAGAGTATAAGAATATTCCATCGTTCCATTAAAAAATGAACCTAGAGTAACCCCACCTCCTTTACAAGTTGACTCAAGTAGAGATTGTTAGTTACATCTATAAATACGCGTGTATATATATATAAAAAATTATTTTTTTTCAACAAACAATACAGATACCCTGTGTTGAGTCTGACCACATTCTGCTCTACTAATTCCCAGCAGTGCCTTCTTTCCACAGTACGCATTTCTCAAACCATGCTAGTGGGGTAAGATGAGCAGCACCCCACTGTTTCAATGCTGAGAGATATGACAGATGTTCAAGGGAATTAATGTGTATAAACCTAAACACTACTGAATACAACCAATTAAAATGCTAGAGGAAGGTAAAGAACACACTGAAACTGCTACAGCATGTAACCAGTTTGGGTGGCTGTTATTACTGTTTGGATTAAAAAAAAAAAAAAAAAGGCAGAAAGTCTACATCATTCTAGAATTCTAATTTGAATTGAATGATGCTACACCCCAAATGCACTTCAGACTGTGTTTAAAAAAAATCAAAAAGTCAGTTATCCCTGTTCTACTCAGTACAATTCCCTGGTATCAAAGTTTACAGTTTTTCCTCTTATTTTTCTTACTGTTTAACAGCAGAGAACAACTGTAAGAGCTACTAATCCATTCTAAGCAAGTAATTAGTAATTCACTTCAGAAGTAAATACAGCTCTGAAATATTTCAGCATGACTCAAACAAACCATTTGAAAATAATGTTCCGTTTTAAAATACGTAGCAGACAAGGATGGGTATTTCAGATACCCCAAACCAACTGGCTCATACAGATACAAATGGGATAGCCTCATCCTCTCTCCTCTGATTCAACCTATAGAATAGGAAAGTAATGGATATGGCTATGTGTGAGCAGGGTTTAAAAATATTCACGTTACTGAAAGTCTTCTGGTTTAATTCCCGCAGTCAACTAGTGCATATGTATAGAGACTTTTGGAATTTAAAAGGTGGACTGTACAAGACCCATATAGAGTAAATTTAGAAAATTAACTAATGAGATTCTCATAGATTTTCCTGAATTATTTATTTTGATTACTGTTTATGGCATGGTTTAACCAGGTTAACTGACAGTCAGAGGCAGCTCATAATCAACTGCAATGGCATGCAAATTGACTATTTGGGGCTAGTAATTTGAAGGGAAGAAAAGACGACTCTTAGCTGGAGTTTCCTTGAAAAAAATAGCTGAAAGAAGGGATATTTGTAGCCAGCAAAAACCGTTTGAAAGACCCTCACAGTGAAGTTAAAGCCCTTTCCAGCATTTAACTCCAAGAGTACCCTGCCCAAATCGCCCGGTCTGCGCTGTACTGTCATCTGCAGTCGGAGCTGACAGGGGCAAAGAAAAAAACATGTCTTGAAGGCTCTGAAATGGATTCATGTGTTCTACCTACAACAACGTTAACGCCTGGGAAAGTTACCGGCTGCTGCCTTTGTTCAATGGAGATTAACCATGGCACACATGAATAATGGGCTGGATTTATTCTGGAGAACAGAAGCTGAATGACAATTGTCGAGGCACTGCATTATACATACTTTGGCTGCCTTCTGCTCTATTCATTTAACACTTGCAGGGAGTACCGTGAATGAATCTCAGCTCATTCTTCCCTGTTAAAACCACAGCTACACACACTGTTTTGTAAACCCGCACTGATACCCAGCAGATCTTACCATGTATGTGCCACCGTAAAGCGACGACGCTGGCGGATGCTTTTATTCACGAGCAACTTTCTGAAAAAGCATGGAGAGTTCCTCGGTGAACTGCGAGGAGAAATTTTTGGAGACGTAGGTCTGTTCCCAGGCAGCTTGGGAAGCTCAAGCTCTAAATGCATTTGTTCTTTGAAAGTCCTTATGTAAATCTCTGACTCTGGAGTAGCAAGTTCCCTAGAAGAATCTTTTGTTGTCATAGCTTAGACGTTATGTGAGCTCTCACCATTCAGAAAACGTAACAAAAACACATCACGCAGGCATCGCCGCAGATTAAAAATGCTGATAAATCGCAGAGCTTACCCCGCTCATTCACAAGGCTGGGCTCGAAATGGAAAGGCTGCCTGAAGCAACAGCAGCATAAATTGAAGGACGATAAGCCAGGGCTGTCAGAAAACCCTTTATCAGCCTAGCTCTCCCTCTGAAAATGCGCCAAAGTGTTTCTGTGTCAGCAGCCTCCGTGTGGATGCAGCTTGCCTGCCAGCTACACACCGACGCGCGCCGGAGCCATTCAGCCCTGCACACCAGCTCATGAAAAATTCATAACAGCCGGCTCCCGATCAACCCCTTTCCTATAGCATTTTGGCTTCACATACCAAACAGAAAAACGCTGGATTTTTCAGTGTGCACTAATAAAATCAAGGAATTCCCTAGTCTGTCACAAGCCCAGTAACCCGATTCATTCAGGCCCAGTATGTTTAATAAATAGGTCTTCATTCAGAATTAGTTTTACCCATACTGCAGTAGCTCCACCCATGACATGCTTATTGGCTCAATATTATTTTGACAACTGGACTCTGTTCAGCTCCGTCTTGTGTGATGAGTGTGTCAGATTCTCATGAAATTTTAATGAGCCGTCTAACACCATGACATTGTTCCTGGGCATTGCTGAGAGCAGCCAGGGCACACCCGGAGCAACCCCTGGGATCACAGCAGTGCTGGCACTGAGAGAAATGTGCACAATGCTCAGGGTGGGCCAGGAAGAGAAGGTCTAGTAGGGGAGGGGGGGTTAAAAAAAAAAAAAAAAAAAAAAATCAAGGAATAACATTCGGCAAGAACAAAACATGCAAGAATGCACGCTCCACAGATGAAGCTGAACGCTGCCAAAGCAGCATGCTTCACTGTCCTGGGATCAATGTATAGTCAAAGGGCAAAATCACTGCCAGGCACTCGAGAAGGTAGCACAGGGTGAGCAAATAGAGGGAAATGCTGAAGGGTGGTGGACCTGGCAGCTCCCTGCAAAGACAATGTAAATTAATTCAAATTAATTTAAGCAATATATGTATTTAGAAACACAAAACCCCAAGATTTGCTCTGGACATAAACAACCTCTACATTTGCAAGGCTAAAAATAAATAATCCAAGGAAAAAAGTTAAAGACAAGATTTGATGCTGATAGTAAGAACACAATACATACTACAGGGAGTGGCAGAGCATCTTTTTAACTGGTCAAAAGCGGGTGACCCTTAAATGTAAATACAATAATTCTTTTTAAAGAAGGAGCAGAAAGAGTATACCCAGCCAGCCTAAGGTGAAAGTGCTCTGATCTGCATGCAAGAGGTTGATTGCACAGTACAGGCATCGATAACACAACAAATCCCCACCAGTCCCTATCCATTCCAGTGTTCTTTTCACTCATACATCCCAAAACACTTTACAAAAACATTAGCATGCCTTCCTCAGCTTCAAGCAAAAGGCTTGCTATAGAGAGCTTCCCTATAGTAGGGACTATAGAGGAGTTACCAGACATTCTACCTAACCTGATGCTATTCTCTTCACCGTTTGCCTTTTTTTTTTTTTTTTTTTTTTTTTTTTTTTTTTTTTTTTTTTTAAAATGGAAAGACCTGCCTGAGCCTAACCTAAGGATACTGGAAATTGCAGTGTTATCTGATACTGAGAGGTTCATGCAGTAGCAGAAGAGGAACATTTAATGCTTTAGGAATTATGACGTCTTAGACTGTGATCTGGTATTCTACATCTTGACTGTACTGACAGCCAGTGAAAGACAAAGGGAAGCTTGAGAGCTATGCTGAATAATAAATAAAATCCACACAAATGCGTAGAATCTGGAATTCCAAACAGAAAAAAAGAACTTTCTAACTCACCAGGAAGCCAAACAGGATATTGGAGAGGGTTTGTGAAAATACATCTGATATTAGAGAAACAGTATTTCCAAGCATTTTCATAAAACTATTAAAAAGACAAGGAGAATAAAGGAAAACTCACCTTTTAAAAGCACTCTGCAATAAAACATGCTGTACAACGGCATGCTCCTCATACTGAGTACGTACTTTCCTTACCTGAATTCAGAGATGTTTCAGAAGCAGTGTCCATTAAGGGAATGCTTCTCATTATTTGGACATTCATAAATTAGTAATGAGATGTCAGCCCCACAGCCTGTAGAAGATACCGTGGTAAGATGTGCTAAGGCTGTTGATGGAGCAAAGAAATGCAAGAAAGGCTGAGCTAGTAAGGTGGGAAAAGGAGGCTGTGGGGAGACACAAGCCTGCACTCTCCCTTGTGAAAGCATAAAGAATGGGAAGACAAAATGCCACCCACTGCTTTGGGTAGCCAGAATGCAGGTGCTTCTCCAAGCTCCAGTCTAGGACACTAGTTGCTTGGTACACAACCTCAGAGTATTTTGAAGGCTGACCGTTAGCACAGGATATTTCTTCTGTTAAATATCTCCCAGATCCTGGTGGCAATGGGAGCTAACAGTTACCTGGATAAGACTATAGAACAGCTTCTCTTTCTGTTTCAGCTACCATCCTTCATGCTGCCAACTTCTGATGTTGCACGCACAGAGGACCATGCAGCCAATGACTATATAGTCTCTACTGATTTGTAGTATTGGAATTCTGTCAAGACATGCTGCTTTACTCCAGGATAAGCCAAGAAGAGGTGAGAACAAGAACATCTCAAGAGACTTGAGCTAACTGGCATGAAAGCATGGTATCAGAATAAACTTGGCAATAATCCCAAAAAATGAATTTTGCTATAGTTGCTGAGGTTACCGTCAGCAAAAGGAAGCAATGGTAGACAGAACACCTAGGATACCAGAACACCTGGAGAGGTTACCAGGTACAAGGACCAGTTTACTGAAGTTCCCCTAATATACAAACAACAATGGCCAACAGGCATCTCACTCTTTCCTGAACTTCTGTAATGTCCCAGTAACACGTGTAATGCAATAAATTGTCTGTCATTACAGACTATTGTGTGCAATGGGATCAGTAGTCCAAGACTATTCCAGCTCATCAGTGAAGAGGCCAGTAATACAAAGGAAGAGTTGAGGAGAGGGAAAAGATGATCAAAGAAAAGGGCCTGGTAGTGTTGGCAGGAAAATGAAACTGCTTGGAAGAACAAGGACAATTAAGGAAGTTTTCAAAAGTTTAAGTATACTTGAGTGAGTTTTCATACAAGCTTCCTAGCTTACCAAAGTGTCTAGGATTGCAGAAGGTTTTAATATATTTTAATATGTTTTATTAGAATAACCAATATAGGTGGGGAAAAAAAAAAATTCAAGCATGTAACTCTTGATCAGCAAAAGGCTGATCTTCATTGTGTTGAGAGCAATTGCTAAGCAACAAGAATACATATTTTTTCTTTACAGTAGCACTATTATTTACCTGTTTCTAAGTCATAATTGCCAGCATAAAATAAAATGCCAAGGAGGCGGCAACTGTGAAATGTCCTACATGCTTCAGTAGGACAGGAAGAGTGGTTAGTTGACTTTTCACAGCACTTTCAGTCAGTGGCAGAGTAATTGGATAATTATTCCATACAGCACACTCTCTAGAAGCACATTTAGATTAAAACAGTTAGGAAGCTCCCCTCTGTTACTTAGGTCATTGTTCCATCCATACACATTAGCAAGGCATCCCAAAAAGATAATGCTAACCTGACAGCAAATTAATTAGAAAAGTTATTTCAAGGATTACGGTTTGCTGGTACTACTTTTACTTCCTTTTTAAAGGAAGGAAACCTAGGGAAAACATATTTTTAATCAAGTACAGAGTCTCCTTTTCAGAAACCCTGACTTATGGTATTCTATCTTTAAAAGTGAAAATAAAGACCTTTTTCAAGTTTTCAAACAATTTGAAAATTAAGACTATTATGTGCGCCAATCATTACAAAATATAAACTACAGATCCTCCCCACATATTTTTAATTGTTGTTCAAGCAATTTGCTGTCTAAATGCATACATGTAATATGTGCTCCTGAAGCAATAAAGAGAGTCTGTTCCCTTGTACTTGTTAGTCCTGGAAGGACTCTGATGGTCCCTCATATATATCAGTGTTTGCTTAGTTTAAGTCAGGCATCTGTGCAAACATGGGATTGTAAAGGTCACTCAGGAGAGACGGCCATCTCTAGAACCGTTCTTAGTAGTTGAGGATGCACAAGCGAAGGACTTAGTCTGACTCTTAGAAGCCAGTATCTTTCTTTTAGACTATCATTTTGACATATTTGATGTAAAAAACCCTATTGGGCCAGCAACACTATGGAATCTCACAGCACTATTCCTACTTAACATTTGGATTTCTGCCAAATGTACAAGGTAGAAGATGGGTTGGGAGAGGCTCTACAATGGACTTCCAGGAGAGAAACTCTAGAAGCCGATTAGCTCCATTAGCTCAGAGAGAGATGAAAGGGCAATGCGATCGTAAGTAGGAGGCAGTGAAATCATTGTCCCGCTCTAAGAGGTCAGCTAAATCGTATTTCCATTATAAAAGAAAAGGGTTGATGAGAGCAGGAGTGACCATGCAGGAGACTAGAAATTGGAATTAGAATTGGGTCAGTGAAGCAGGTGATGAGTTTAGAGGAACAGAGCAGCTGAGGAACATCTGTGTTTGTGAAAGGACAGAAGAACAAGATTTTTAAGAAAAGGGGAAAAGTAAACCAAGGTAAGGGAGGAAAAAAAAAAAGCTATAAAATGACAATTTTCTCTCGGACTAAACCAATAAAGACATGTGAGTAGAGAGAAGCAGAGGCAATGAGAAGGCAGAAGAGAGTCAAGAATATGGGAACAGTCACTTGCACTGGAAAAGAACTTAGTTAAAAAGACTGCAGTAGAGGAGGAAATACATTTGCAGTGGAAATGTCACAGGACTGACATGGATATGATCTTCAGTTTGAGGCCTAAGGCAGAAGATGTAATTGCCAAGATGAGCCAGCGCTGGGACTAAGTAAGAGCAATCCAGGCAATGGGAGACAGACAAAGATGCGAGAGGGAGGTAAGTGAATCAAACAAGAGAAATGTCTAGGAGGAAACTTAGAGCAAGACAAAAAATATATCAATGAACGGGAAGCTGTAGAAAGTTAAGTGGCCAGAAAACAGGTGCGAAGGAATAGTCCTTCAACATGAACATAGAAATCACTGTGTAAGGATAGGAAACGACAACCAAGGCTTTAAGTCAGAGCAACAGCTAGTGAGAAAGAGCTGGGAAGGCAACAGTGATGTGGAAAGAAGAGCTGATTGCTAAAACCTGGAAAAGATTCCAAGATAGTAAAAAAACCTGTACAGCCAGTGTTATATATAAGGATGTATTTGTGGTGGAGAACTTAAATCTTTCCAGTGATGGAGTTAGTTCTCTAGACACAACGGAAGTGGAGAAAAAGGGAAAAGAAAGGTGAAAAGTATAAGCTTGTAAGCTGAAGAGACTGACATGAGAGGAAACAAAATATGCACTTCATGCCTTCTTTATTTCCTTTCTGTCATGACCAAGAGGCACACTATGTCCATTCCACTGGTAAGTGCTACTGATTACATTAGAGATAGAATCAGTATTAGTTAATTCTACTTTGTCTTAGTCCCAAATTTACTTTTATCTCCCTCAGAGAAGCAGCAAATCTGATGATAGCCTCTACTTAAACATATACCTATGACTGACATTTTTAAACCATCATACCAAATTCTGATGCTTTAAAATAGTAATTTAGCCTGAATAATAAGAATTCACCATTCTAATTTGAGATGCATTTGATCAGCCACATCATCCTACAACGCAGTAAAGGAAAGCCACAACACAGCACAGTGATCACACTTCCAAAACATGCAGTACAAACCCAGCGCTTAACAATAATATAAATGTAACAGCAAAGGAATATTATCTGGAAGCTGTGAAGAGATGCTGATGTAGTAAACTTCTTCATCCCACCCCTAATAATGTCTTCTTTAACAGAAAGCTGAGCAGAGCCCAATGCAGGAAAGTCTCTTCGGCTCAGAAGTGGAAGGTTTTTTGGTGTTTGGTTTGTATATTTTTAAGTTAAAAAAACAAAAAGCCTGCCTTTGCTCAATTGCAACGTCTGCTGTCTCACAAGCTAGAGCTTCTAAAAGATGGTTCCATGACAGAAAGCATTAAATGACATGTTTGAGGATTTTCCTTATAATTCCCTGAAAGTTTCCAGAATTTGAGATGCTGAATGAGAGGCAGAAATGCATCACTAATTACTGGTTTGCATGACAAATTTCCCACATTTAAGAGGCAAAAAAAAATAACAACAACAATTCACTGCAATTTATATTACCATTGGAAGATAAGGTTTTTCTATATTTAATAGTTTAAAATTATATAGTCTGTATCTCCATTCCCACAGATTTAGGGTCCTCTGAAATTTTCTGAAGGGCAGACACTAGTAATTCTTGTATAGGCCTTTAAAGCGATGTTTTGAAGTGCTATAAATGGTCACGGAAGACAGAACCACAGCACCTAGCAACCCTTCGGTTTGCAGTACAAGAACTGAGCCAACTGCAAAAGAAAGGAGCAACTGGAAAAGTCCGTCCTTATTTATTTTAGAGTCAGGACACCAGCACAGAGAAATTATCCACATCTATTAGCTTAGCAAAGGTTGAACAGGACCCACCCTATGTAAAAGGCGACCTTTTGAGCTCTTCCTATTTCATTAGCATCCAGTTGCTTTCAAACAGGCTATTCCTCTTTCAATAAGCGACTTGTATATTAGGTTTTGGTTTAGCACCCAACAATTGCAGCCTCTATATATGATTTCATAAGTTTTTAGGTTTTCAAAACATCCAGTACCTCTAAAAAGGTCAAGAAGATAGAGAATACTTTTCAGATTAGCCACAAACAAATGAACTCCCATCTTTAAGAAAGACACCTTGAGAGTTTTGAGTGGCTTGGATACTCATCTGTTCACACTGAATTAGTCATCTACGTCAACCAGGTCATTGTACCATTTGAGTAGAGCACTACAAGGTGCCCTCTGTCACAGAAAAATTATTTGCATTCAGAACATGGATGAAGAAGTCAGTAGCAACAGTAAGCCTGATGCCTTTCACCTGCCATTTAGTCCTAAACTGGATTTGGTACTTTTTTTTCCACAGTAAACCACACCATAGAAAGACAGAAAAACAGGTTATCCGAGTTCCTTGCACTTTTTAGTATTTAAACAAAAAAAGTACAATTTCTTATCATGCTACAATGCCATTTTTTTATTACAGGTATTTATGTTGTTATCTCCTAGTAGATGCATATGAGGAAATAAACTTATATACTATAAGCCCTCAGGGAATGATGTAAGATACCTTATTCATAATGGTAATTTCCTTAGCAACTTTGATTGTGCTTGATTTAGAGTATTTCTCAGAGAACATTTAAATGCCTCTGTATTATCCATAGTGAGTAATCACATATGTCAGACCAATCTGTATTACTTGCGATTATTTTCTCACTTCAGAGCTATAGATTAATATTTTACAAATTAATTCAGTAAGCCAACTTATTCTTCACAGGCAGAGACCTCTAGGGTGACTCCAGAGAAAAGAGAAGCCAATGCAAAAAAGTCGTACAATTTCACACATGCTTTACATCCGATGTGATGAGAAAAGGCATTATGCCTATGTAGCATGAAGGAATCTCTAACAAGATATTTGCCTGGACGGGCTAGCTCACCTCTCGCCAGGCTGCTGTTGTATTCGTTCTGTGGTGTGTTATCGGACTGTGATTAGCATTAGCTGCACCTGTCTCTGCCATGAATTTGCCTGTGACTAAGCACCTCATCTTGCATGAGTCACCAGCATTTGACAGCCAGGATCAGGTCTTTGCTCACCACTGTGCAGAGATGCCTTTGTGCCCATGTCTAGATGCCTCTGCAGATGCCTCTGCGCCTGTGTCCAGAGGCAACTACAAGCACTGTAGCTACTGGCCAGTACCTCCTTACTAAATAGGAAATGCAGACAAATGTTAGTATCTGTAATTTTCATGTAACTAGAATGGAAATGACATAAGACAAGTATGAAAAAAAAAAATCAATAGTGCTCTGTCAGAGCAATGTTCTTACTGATAACAGATAACCCTATGTAACCAATTCAGGCACCCACTTTGTCAGGTCATTTGTGCACCCTGCCATACATTCCTGTGGAAAACTACCGTTTGGTTTGGTTGGCAACATCTCCACACACACGGGTAATGGAAAGGGTACAAAAATGAATGCTTAGCCTTGGACAACCCTCCTCCTCCTTTCAAAGAAAGGATTTGAATCATTTTCATGAGGAAACATATTTCTCTGTTATTGGTCTCACCTGCGATAGCTGAAGAGGAACAGAAAACTTCACCATTAATATGAGTCTGCTTAGGTTTTGTACTTTACTCTTGCTCTTCCAGATTCTTAGTTCTGCAGCAGTTGACTGGCAAAATGTCATTCCAGTTTGCATGCAAGTTATTTTAATTACTTTGCGTTTGAGATCATCTACACCTTATCAAGCTGTCTCAAATTAAACAGTATCAGGTTTACAATGTGCATTTATTAATAGTTATTTTTCCCTAAAAAAAACCCCTAACACAGACAGGTAAAGCTCACTGTATTTATCGTTCAACAGCACAGCTGTAACCTCCAGCTTTGCCAAGTGCCCCATGTTTTGGTGCTGGGAAACAACAGAAGTTGTCAGAATTCACATACAGCTTTGTCCATTACAACTTAATTAAAGGAATAAATTCACAGCCAAAAACCTAGCGACCATTGCACTGCCAGTGCCAATAAAACCAGGGTTAAAGAGAGGAGGTGGCTGTGGCCTGTCCAAGTATATAAGACGTCTCATGTTTTTCTAAATGGAAAGAGAGTGTCCAGTGATGGGTAACAAGCCTCCCAGAGCAGCAGTCAGGGTGAGAACCTGCAGAACATGACTGAGGTCGGCAGCAGAGGACAATGCTACAGCCTTGGTCCTCCAATTCATTCCAGTGATGCTCTCAATGTTATCAAGGTCTCTGTTCAAAGGACCCAGGAAGGAACTGATACAAAAAACAAGTTTAAAAAGATTCCAGGAGGTCATGATGTAGCTAACACATAAGAGAAGGTGTAAAGGCATTTGACACCCACCAGTGCCAGGTGGATATGGACCACAAGTAATTTACCGAGATCAGTCAGTACTTGGAGGAGTTGATTTCCAGTTATCCTGGAGATGTTCCGGCAAACACAAACCACGGAGAATCATCCAGGGACACATTTCCTACATCCACACGTAGAAGTAGTCACCAGTCACAAACATAAGCTGTATCACATGAGGCTGTCAGGCAGTAGCTGTCTCCTCAGACAGAGACCAAGAGCATGCAGTACAGCTGCAGTCACTGGAGAGGAAGGGCAGCCTCCCCTGGCCTGCCTTAGCAGCTCTGACCACAACCACTGAAGACAACCGAACCCAAGGACAAAGGGTTTAACACTGGCAGAGTGAATAGGTTAATTCTGTCCTGACAACAGAAGCACTCCTATCTCAAGGGGGACTTGCCAGTCAGAAGAACCGCTCACAGCAGATCAGAGATAATTGATTGTTGTTAGCAAACTGATTTAGTAATTTGGTTACAAGTATTTAGAAATGTGATTTATAAGCGGACTTTGTTGAATTTTGGCTGGGAGATGAGTGCATGGCGTGTGGAATCAAACTCCAAGCATTTAAGCTTCCTGGACATACAACATCCAGGATGGGAGCTGCAGAAACAGGTGGTCTGTTCAATGGGCATGGCACGATGCTGGGAAGTAGAGTTGCATCCCAGCCCCGGAGCAACCTAAATACACTCATCTTTTCCCTAATCCTTTGTCATATATAATGTTAGACTCCATGGCTTACTCCTCTACTGCTTGACAGCAGTAGTGTAAGACATGAGAGGCCATATGATGGTGTGCAGGTCACGTGGCACAGCCAAATTGGTATGCTGGCACCAGGATTCACACTTTCTGTTGCACCACATTCCAGAGCTTCCGTGATGGTTCAGGCATTGCTGAAAAACCACATAGGCACATGCCACACACAGCACTGGTCACCATGCTGCAGGGGCACAACTCTGCCTGCTGCCAGCAAGCATGCACGGAAAGAAAGCCGGGAGAGACTCGAAAACACAGACCATTTTGATGCACATAACATTTACTTTTATTCTGTTGTGGGTTTTAGAGGTACACACACGTTCACAGCAAAATTTAAAACAACTTCTTTGCTTGCACAGCAGAGCAAAACACCACCAGAACCATCATGTGTAACGCTGAACAAAAATATATCTAATGCCACACATCAGCTCAGAACCAGAAGGCAGTTCTCCAGGTAACAAAGCAAACCAGGTTTGATCTTTCCTTTCAGATGAAGTTATCATTAGTCAGAAGTTTAAAGATAAAAGAAAGTTGTGTCAAATTCTTGTCTGATTCAGCTTTTATATCGACTGTATTTCCATAATCTCCATTTATTTTATATTCTTGGGAGGATAAAGTTTGAACATAATATTTCAGAAGCTTCATTGTCTTTTGCTAATTAACAGTGACTCATTTCTTTCCATTCTAGATACATTTCAAGCTGTCTTATTTCATTCTGGATCGAGGTATATAATTATAATTGAATCACTAAAAGCCTTTTTGTGTGCCTACAGCTACATCTGTTTGGAACGACTAGGATCTCCAGGCAAATCTTGCAGCACCAAACTTCAGGATCATCTTCAATAAAATTACTGGGCTCCCCTTGCAATTCATACAAAAAGGGGATGCTATCATTTTGAGAACGTAAGCAGACTAAAATCCAACTAATCAAGTAAATGCAAACTAAGAAAAAGATTATATTGCAATAACAAAATATAAGTTGTGTACAAAAAGACATTTATAAAATAATTACATTTTTAATTCAAAGCCTATGACTAATCCAACATTACGTTTCTTCTTAAAATTCCTCTATACCAACTACAGCACACATAAATCACAGTTATTCTATGTAGGCCTTCTAGAAAACATAAAAATAAAAAAAATATTCCAACTGAGAAGAAGATCCAAGAGCTTCAAAAACTGACTGCAACAGTCAATGTCTAAATATAGGCAGTCAAAACACTTATCTGTATATTTTTAGCTGAGAAAATAACTTCTGTGATAACTCAGAGATAGCACAAATTCTCTGTGCAGCAGTTTCTTTTTAGATAGGTTTGCGTTTGTGCCAAATATGTGTAAAACGAGCAAGCAGTGACCCCTATATAATTGGGTTGCCCATCATTTTTTCCTATTATGAAGTATTCTTGTGATTTATTTTTATAAACAGATCTCCAGGATTTGTTGCGTAATGTCAGATGGGGACAGGGGTCCACCCATGACTCCCCAGAAACCTGCTTTCTTGTATCAGAGCCAGGGGAGCAGGCTAACTGTGAGCACCAACATAGCATCACGGTTTAGTTTTGTTTCTTCGACTGATCCTCTACTCTACATAGTTCCTGGTCAGGAAGAACCACCTTCCCCCAACCAAGTCAGTGATGGGATATTCTCTGGTGGAAACATCTTACTAAGGGAAAGAGTAGCAAAATTTTAGAGAAGACATTTCTCTAAATTATCTCACACACTACGCTTCCTCCTCCACGTCCTTGTGAGGTGTTAAAATGAAGTTGGGAGGGGCAACAATGACAACAAAACCAAGGAATTTTCCTCTTCCCATACTAGGCAAGTAGCCCCTACCTCCCACCTTGGTGAACCCAAACAGATTTAAGCCTTAGTGAACTTCTTTATGTAATTTTTATGATCTACCTGTAGACAACATAAGAACTATCTCACAACAGAACATTTTCAGCTTTTAAGAGACTATCTTGAGGAGTCCCCAGCAGTCCAAGCTCCTACCAATTCTAGTTCAGCACCAGGAATGAGCCATCCCTAAATGTACCAGATAATATTTCTACCTACTGAGGAACAAACAAACAAAATCACTGAGCAGACAAAATCCTTTAGGACTGTTTCCAGATCTAACGCTCTTCAATACTCTCCACATCTTTCATATTGTTAGAAAACTTAGGACAAATCATAGTAAGTCCGATTTTCAAAACTAAGCTATCATATACATTTTCCAGAAACAGCACAGCATAATTAAAAACTATTTTCCCCACAGAATATATGAGATGTTATGATGAATACAGTTGACCTCCTTTTTCAAGGTAAGTAAATGCCCCACAGAAATGTGGTACAAGCTTTTGAAATACAGGAAGCATGTTCAATCAGAATAATTGATCCTGCTTTATTACAACAAAACCTGATGTGATTTGTATAAATAATAAACATTTTAGACCAGATGATGTCCAGAGGTCCCTTCCAACTTCAACCATTCTGTGATTTAAATAATTTACAATATAGGTATAAAAGTCAAAAACATGTTTTTAACGTTTTTTTTTTCCTCCTGGGTTTTTATTTTTCACATCAGATGGGAAGCCAGCTCATCTGGTTTTTTTTCTATTCCAATCTTGCAGCATGTTTCTTCAGTTCTTATCTAGTTGAATTTGAAATTGTCTAAGAAATAAGACTTCAACCTATTTCACAGGGTATTATCCCACAGTCTGAAACAACCTTGAAAAAAACAAAACAAAAAAGCCCCACACTTCTCCAAAACAGCATTACTCCTGAACTTCTTTTTTTCATCCCACTGCTCCTACTTAATCTTCCTATTACCCTAAATATTTACCTTCATTCCATCGGATTTACAGATTTCAAATATGTAAAGAGTGACTAGGCATATTACCTTCTGCTTAGTTTACTAGCCTGACTACAGTTTTATTATCCTTTTTAATCCCCCATGCAAATCTCCATCCCCTTTACTGTTCTAACTTTCCATATCTATCCCTCAGTTAATTAATACCAGCCTAACAGCTTCACAATGGCTACGAGCCAGCCCTAGCTGAAGTCAGCATTTCTGCTGAAGGTCTCAGACTCAGTTGCCCAAAATTATACTGAATTTTTTTTGGTTGTTTTTAATGTTGCATTTAATTTGCTGCCCACGATCACCATCTGGAGAGCAACATGCAGTACTACAAGCATAGATTTGACACTAGATGTGCCAGCCCTTGCCGTGCACGCACACTTCAGAATACGGCAACACACTCACACGTCCTTCTTTGCATACTTCAACTTCAGAAAGATTTTCAGATCGACATGGAAAGTATGATCAATCCCTTAATAGTTTCTTTTTAGATTCTGACCACCAACCTGCACAATAGAATTATTTCAGAAGAAAAGAAGCTATAGACCTGGTCACTGCCAAATGACTAGCAATAATACAGCATTTAATACCATAGTCTAAATGTTTAACAGAATCTCTATGCCCTGAAAAAGTGCGCTTCTTACTATATTTAATATTAACCATATCAACTCTTAATAGAATTCTTAAGGCCTTTATTTCCTTATGCTTTGGGACTCATCATAGAACTTATTTTTTTTCAACATAGAAACTTGACACAAAACCGTCAAAATGACTCCACAGACCCAAGTCAAATGTGTAGAAATGGTGTAAATCAGAAGCTAGCTGTCAAACCAAGCCCAGGAGCTGGTAAGTATCAAAAAATAGGGAAAGAGAACTATTTTGGATGCTCTAAGTGTAGCTACAAATATACTCTTCACACCCTCATTCTTCCCTCTTGCCTGGATTTATTATCTCAAAGCTTTAGTTAAAAAATATGGAGCAGGATTGTGGAAAACATTTTAACAACTTTTACGAAAATATGGAAAAAATTTGTGCAAGAAGCTCGTAAGACTTCTACATTCAGATTGCCACTTGAAGATCTATATCCTATATATCTCTTCCCTTGCATGATTCATGAAAGCTGTTTTGTATGTGTACTGCCTTGCCATTTTCACACAAAATATTATTACATTGCAGCTGGCTTAGAATTACTGCTTTGGAGTCAGCCTGCCCATTTTTTTCTTTGCTGGTTACAGGTCTTGTCAGACCAGCACCAGTCTCAAGAAAACAGAGTTCTAGTAAAAATAATTAAAAAAAAAAAGCAACAGGAACAGCTTTCTGTTTTAGGTTCCCATGTACCTTAAGTTAAAATATTTATGTAAGTTATGGCTCACCCTCTCACTGTTCTTACTTTTGTATTACCACTGGAAGTTAAATTTAAGGTGATTTCTGAAAAAATGTGGCAGAAAAACTACTTACAGAAGGAATAGGCTTATTTTCCTCTACTCGCCCCAAATAATATGTTCTGTATTTGAACTCTGTTATTCTTTTCTTCAAACCACAGTTACTGCAATCCCAGGTACAGCTAAATTTCCACCATCGGTGCATTCTTAGCACATACTCTGTAACACAGTACTGATGTTGCAGGCTGAATTTTGTACCATTTCAGTGATGATAGAACCAAATTTCACCTAACCAATAATGAACAGTATTTTTAAAAGAAAACAAAGTACTGAAGCTGTAATACAATCTGACTATATTCTCCATTGATAGGTAAGGTTTTGCAAAGAGCTTGGTAACATACAGAGCTGTGGAAGATGCATGGGTAGTAGTGGGAAGCATTGTATTTCATAAATGTGGTATCTCCTAAATTGCTCCAGGAAGAACCACAGATATATTATTATACGTAAACTCTACTCCAGAATTTCAGTTCAGAAATCTCATTTGATTACAGAGATATTTGTCATTTTGCTCAATATAGAGCACAAACAGTGAAATGCTTTGGAGCAATGGAGATCAGAGTGAACCTAAATAAACCATCCAAAAGAAAGCCAAACAGTATTCCGGCACAAGAACAATAAAAAGATAAATAATGAGCATATAGCGGAGATTTTGTGCTGACAGGAAATGGAAGAACTGGAAGAATGGCTCAGCAAAATGCACACCCCAAATACATGCAGTGAGTTTCCCCAGGGATTTAATCAAGTTAACAGGAGAAAAGAGAAATAACCACAACAAAGGCAGAGCTTTTGCACCTCACAGTTCAGAGCAATCCTCTGGTGATTGGGTTTTGATTTATCCCTGCCTCTCCAGAAATTTCGTTATTGTTTTTCAGGTTAAGATGACAAATTTCTACAAAGGCTACAACAGCTTGCACAAATAGGAAACAAAACCCCAAGTTTTGAAGTGACTTCTTCGTTCAATACGAAATGCCCGTGGAAAGCCTCACTTCCATCATACCTGCCCTAGTAAAAGACACAATGTTCCTTATAGAAGTTTCGTATGTGTTTCTGAAGATACACTAAATATAACAGTGTAATGATGAACTTGTATATCAGCATGAAAAGTTAACTGTCATCATGGTATCGCTAGGAAGCTCTTTCACAATCTTACAGTCATTACAAAAAAAAAGATGATAGCTACTATGCACAGTAGACAAATGAAAAAAAGGCATTATTTCTAGGAATCCTGTTTCATGTCATAATAATGAGGTGTTTCACATCTGTCTTTGGGGTTTCATATGCACAGAAATAGATTACAGAAAGCTCAGGTAAACCTACACACTTCTGAATGAGTCCTAGTGATCTCTTGTAGAAAGTGTTTCCAAGCTACAACTCTATGAAGCCTCAGGGGAAAAAAAAAAAAAACATACTAAGTGAACGTTAAACAATTTATATTGGATGCATAAGAGTTATGACTATTTACCTTACAGAAAACCTAAGTCTGGACCTTACATTGTTTATGCATTTTAGTTGTGTGGACCCCAAATGCCTTGGACCAAGGCCATTTACATTTAGATTTCAGTGAAGAGTTTCCTTTTGCACGATTCACTAACTCCACTGCTGTAACAGTATCAATGAACTTGATCTTGCACAAGCTATAGCAAGACTGTCTACCTTTGGGAACATAAACAGAGTTCAGGAAACCTCTCCATCCTGAAGCTAGACCCAGGGAATAAATCTAATGAACAATTTGCATAACCTAGAAACATCATGTTAGGGGCCTAAAGCAGTGCAACCTGAATAGTCAGTGCTGCATTAATGGAGTAGATTTATTGACTAATAAAGATACATGCCACAATTCCAAGGAACAGAACACTGCCATTACCCTCCAGTGAAATGCTAGGAAACACGAGACAACTGGCAGAAGACAAATTAAGAGAGATTCTGACCAGACATATGGAGACTTTTTTCTGTGTTGAGGACAGTCACACAGCAGAATAGGTTGCCCAAGAGGATGTGAAGTCTCCTGTCCTTGGAGGTTTTCAAGATCAGACTAGATAAAGCCCCCTGAGCAACCTGGTCTGACCTCACAGCTGACCTCACTGTGAGCAAGGGGTTGGACTAGAAACCTCCTGAGGTCCCTTCAAGCCTGAATTATCCTATACCTATGAAACTAAGAGTTAGATACTCTGTTCACAAGGAATATCACAACAGACTACTCCTCCAAGGATCTGTTAAGCTTTCCCTTGAGAGTGCTCAAACTCCTAGCATCTCCTGTATCCTACGGCACAAAGTTCCGCAGCGTAACTAGAAACTGCATAAGCAACCACCTCCTTGCACTTGCTCCATGCCTGCCATACCAATTTATTTGATGGCCCCTTGTTCTCATATTGGAAGGGACAATAAGCAATAGATCAACTACATCTTCATACCACTAGCAAGATCTCAGTCCTACCCCTTTCCTCAACCGCCTTTTCCATGTTGAAGAGTTCCAGCCTCCTTGGTCAATCCCAGTGCAGAAGCTGTTCCATATGTCTGACTATCTTAGAGGCCTTTAACTCTTTCTAGGTCTGCAACACCCTTTTTTGAGAGGAAGGACCAGAACTGTACACTATATTCAGCATTTGACCAAGTAATGAGTTCCTACCATGGCGTCCTGATGTTCTATGTTTTATCTGCTATTCTTTTCCTTTAACTCTTTAACAATTAATTTGCTTTTTTGACCATTAATAAGCACTGAACTTGCAACTCTATTGGACTTCTACGCTATACCCAGGATCTTGCTTCTGAGTAGTAATATTGTTTTGCAGCTACAATTCTTTCATGCTCAGATATATCACTTCGTATTTATCTACACTGAAATTTTCTCATCATTTCATTGCCCACTCACTGAGCCTCTTAATGCTCATATCATTCCAAAGCTGTTTCAACACAATGGCATATACCAGGCTTACACAAATATAACCTGCCTCTGGGGTATATTTCATGCAGAACTGAACCACAAAACAGAAGCCCAAACAGCTTAGGGACCAGATCACACTTGCACCGCTCCTACACAAAAAAAAAATCTCAATCATGACTGTGCTCCCTGAGAGTATGGTCAGGCTCCGAGTAACTGGAAATTGCGTAGGTAAGGAACTGCCTGGCATGGGGTAGAGAACAGTGCTAACCCATTCAAAAGCCCTTGATGACTAGAACTTAAACAGAAAATGTGAAAGATTAGACCAATTTTCTGCCCAGCTGTCAGAGCAGTCAATCTAACTGGTGCCCAAGTCAGAAAGGTGAGGGGGATGCAAAGATGTCTGTGTAACAATGTGTTGGAACAGCACTCTGCATTGCAGTCACACTAACCAGCAACTCCCAACTTGCAATATGGCTGTAAACAGATATGATAGATTCAAGCAAAACAGAGAAGTCAGAAGCTAGCTGCTCACTTATAAGAGATTAACAGCAGTAAAGAAATAGCAGTAACCTGAGTATCAGTTATAAGTGTTTTCCTCTTTGACTGGCATACCGTTAAAGAAAAATACATGTTGTGCGACACAAGATGCATACATTGAGTCTGCTGTAATGGAAGAGAGGAGCAGCAATGCCCCCTTGTGTTACAAGGGAAACTAATGATAAATCCATTGTGACTCCTTGCATTTTCCTAAATCGTGTGTGAAGGTGTAGTCAAAGATCAGAACTAATTAATTCTTAAAAGCACACCTTATGAATAGGTTCTCAGTTGTCTTGCAGTCAAGATTACAAATTGCTGCAGAGACACAAAAGGGAACACTCGTAAAACGCTCATAAAGGTAAACCAACTCTTTTATTGTCAAAATTCACAATCCATCTGAAATTAGATAACTCATTTTGTTAAATTTATCCACAGCAATTAAATGCAAAAATTGAACAAAAGCCCCTGCTAATTCCTCTTTGATTTCTGTAGCTCATCTATTCAAGTGCGTAGTTTAAAAATCTTATTTTCAATAGGAAAACTGTTTTTAAAGGACTCTAACAAACTAATTTAGGCTGTCCTCTATAACTGTTCAAATGCAAACTCAAATGCCAGCTCTGAAGAGTGCTGAGCTTAACAGAAGCCAAAACCAGATTCAGACTTGGAAATAATGACGTGAACATGTCTTGCACCTAGCAAATGAAATTGAGAACGGAGCATTTAAAAACTAGAATCTAAAGCACACTTGAAATCTGAAGTTGAGAGTACAGATTTTAAGGTTGCATTGTAATGCCATTTCAAGATTCATATGGTGAGCTGGACATCTAACCTTATTTTGCCATTAAAATCTACCATTGCAATTCCAACACATGAACACTCAGAGCTTTGTCTTCCTCTCCTCCCTCTAGATGACTTTCCTTATTTTGGCACTTAACATTCAGTTTCTGTTTTGGAACTCACCTCCTAGCAACCCCCTTTTAATCAGCTCTCTGATAGTTTCTTTGGGACTTTTCTTGAGCTTGACATAAGATTCAAATGCTTTTCCAAGCCCTTCTTCTAACACTTGGACAGGAAATAGCCAGAGAGCTAAAGCCTTTTTCCTCAATCTGTTGTAGAAGAGTCTACCACCATCCTGAATTCTTCTGTGGGTGGAAAGCTAGTAACACAAATCCTCTGGCTGAGACCAGAATTTATGACACAAAAGTTTCATGAAAACACATGAAAAAAGTGAATAGAAAAGATTTTAACAGAAGTAGAATTTCAAAAAAGGCAATTACTTTGTAAAATTACATCCATAAGACACCGATAGACATCAACAATACTGATTAGTATATACAAGATAACTATCTAGTGTCTTCAAAAAAAAAAAAAAAAAAAAAAAACCACCAAACCAAACCACCAAACCCAAAAAAACCCACCCAAAACCACAAAACCAGAAAACAACAAAAAAACCCTAAAAAAACACCCCAACCATGTGAGATTCAGAACAAAGGGAAATAACCTACCAGTCTTGGTAAGTGGTGATTGCAATACTTGGAGGTGTCAACAAAGGCAGAGTTGTTGGTCTACAGACAATGTCTCTGTCAGGTGTCCTTGCTTTTTCTGTTTGTCTTTGGGATAGCGGTGGTAACTGCAAATTACCAGAACAACATCTTCTTCCTCTCCAGAGGTCTATGCCCAGAGCATGGCTGGAAGTACTATAGGACTTACTCAGCCCACACTCCAGGTAATCCAGAGCATTCTGCAAAGACAGAAAAGCCACTGAAGTTCTACAAACAAATCTTTTCCTCCATGAGGATAAAACACATTCAATTTTTGTCCTACAGTCATAGCTACTCACAAAAGGTAACTGTATGATGAAATCTTGGCAGAGCCCGGCTCCACTGCATTGTTATTCTATGAAGTTATGAATGAACTTGAACATTCACTCACAACTTGTCTAAACTAAATTCAACATCTAATTCTAATCTAATTGAACACTTCAATAATCCAGGTCACTTCGGTGATATGTTAAACTTTTCATATTTTGAAATTTTTCAGAGAACATTCCACTCAACATCCATCTTAAGTATCATTCCTCTCCACAGCACAAACATACTGGTTTGCCACTTTTTTTTTTTTTTTTGATGAATCACCAGGCAGAGAAAGATGTCAAGAATACTGAACTTAGACAGAGCTATTCAGTGAGAACTCCCAGCTAGGCCACCCTACCCTATGTCTTGCGTTCCTAATAGAAATAGTCTCAAAAAAAGGTTTTGATCAGTTGAAGCAGTTTTTTCTCTTCTAGTTTCTACTGATTTTTATTGAGAAACATCACCATGATCTCACAACTGGCTGTCAGTCTTCTCAAACCCAGGCCAGAAGTTCTCCCACAGCAGAACAGCACTGCGAGAGGGTTGTCAGTTTTGGTCTTAGAGAGTTTAGCTAGTCAAATGTAATTGTCCAACACAAATGACAGTATTTCTTTATTGTGTGTGATGACCTACCAGTAGAAGCTGGAGTGTTACTGTAATAGGTATATATATCTATGTGCAACCCCTCTACGTTTTTCCTCTTCTTTACCGGCTCCTGAGTATCTCTGCCCTGCTCCCTCCACCCTTCTCAGACCTTTCCAAGCCCACCTTACAGCCTCCTCAAATCCCTGGGTTCACTTTCCCTATGAAGAGCTACCACTGTGTCCTGCACTGAGTGTAGAAGGATCTACCTCACCTCAGTGAGAACACGAGTGACAACTGGTAACCCAGTAATGTTCCCCATAGCCATGGGACTATTACAATAAACAACTCTGTAGTACTGTCTACTCTCTTACCTCTCAGCAAGGACTCTCAACATGGGAAGGAAAGAAAAGACTGATGAGAGAATGGCATACTACCAGTTTTCTCAACTTTCCCTACTTGCTGACCCATCCCACAACCATGTGAAGCATCCAGACAGGAAACAACATGGCCCACAGCTACTTTACTCCTTGACTATAGCCTATAAGGCTATAAGCCTATAAGTGCTATAAGGCATACTGGTGCAGATCCATGAAGTTACTTAGGCATCAACATGTAATGACCTAGATAGAAGTTTAAAATATTTGGCATGCTACGCTTCCAAAAATATGCTAGAGATTTTCAGTGATCCAAACCCTACTCTTTCATAGCACAAAATCAGGTCAAAAATACTCCTAGGAGCCCCAGAAAGGAAAATCTGCCTTCTGTATGAGGATCTGACTTAACCTGCCTTTATTAATAATCTCTATAAGACTGTTTAATTTTTTGTTATTATTTAAGAAGTATACCATAGAGTTTTCTAGCTTCCCATTAAATTTCAGTTGCCTGCTTTCATTAAAATCAGCAAGGACTGAGTGGACTCAGCATCATGCTCAGGTAAACTGATTATGAAGCAGTGCAACATGTGGTCTAAGAGTGTAAAAGAAACACTTATTTTTTGAAGGAGTGCTATAGGATACACTAACTATGAGGTTTCACTCCTCCACTGTATTTTCATATACATTCCACATGGTTTTCCACCTTTGGCGAGCCCCAGCTGTGACAAACAAGACAATTAAGGCTGTGGTTATCATGCCATCACTACAAACTGATACATTTCTCCAGAGGATGAGAACTGGGGTTTAATTAATAGGGGATTATGATGATGATTAGCAAGTGTAGTAATGGAATAACACATGCATCATCACATTAGGTGTTCAGCAACTACAGCGGGGAGAGATTTTGAAACACTTATAAGTATGCAAGCACAGCACACACACAAAGATGGGATCCAGAACAAAACTTCCATAAGGTATGGAAATGTTCAGTCCCTGCTGCCTGCCAGTATTACACTGACCAAAGACCAGTAAAGTATGTGCTCTGCATAAGACTCCTCTAAACTTCTCATGGTGTGGGGGTTGGTTGGTTTGTTTGTTTTTAAATGTGCTGAGCTTATCTTCTGCTTATTGTGTGAGGTGCAAACAACTCTAAGGAAATCAATGAGTAGCCAAACCAAAACCAGCTAATACTTAGAAAATAAGACAAAACAAACTTTTAATCTCATTTCATGAAGTACTGGGAAAAATACAGCATGCCTTCAGAAGAAACTTACCTCATCTGCAGTTACTGTCATGACACTTCTGCTTTTCTTCATTATCGAGATTGAAGTGCACCCCGTTATGAAAAACTCGTTGTTCAATCCAATTTCTTCAGATGGGCAACCTGAAAGAAAAAATTTTGTACTGTATTTTTGAATAACAAACTGTTTTGATAATAAACTATGGAGCTAATTGCTAACATCACAGCTGATCTATAACTTCCTGTCCATTTTCATAACAGACTTGGCAGCAGATGTTATGCAAGTGTAGCTCTCTATTAGTGAAAGGACAATTCAATATTTAGTAAAATCATGTTCAAAGTAACCAGTATGCACAAGGCTCTGCAATCTAAGCAAGCCCTGAAACATGTCTAGTAATAAGGCATCAAAGCTAACGGGTTCTACTTGCAGAGAATTTTTCTTTAAATGAGCCCTTTTCAGAGGTACAGTATTGAAGGTCTCCAGGAACGGCTTGAGCTGGATCTCATAGAAGAAAAGGAATTGCATTTGTATGTGATTCTAAGATCTAATCATAACTCACAAGCATTATTTATTATTACACTGGCACACACACACCACTTCAGCCACTAAATTACAGCCTTCTGTAGAGGGTGACACTGCAGCCACTTTGAACTATGCAAGAGTGCTAAGGGGAATGAAACACAGCCGAGCAGCTGAAGCAGCAGGGGAAACCAGCACATGGGAACAAACCCCCTCAGAGTGTTCCGAGGCCCCCTGCTCTTTCTTGCTGTGGATTTAGTGCTCATAAAAAAGCTACAGTCATGATTATAGAGACAGAACACTGAGGGTTGGGGTTTCTTTCTTTTCTTTCTCCAAAGAACAGGTAGAGCTGGAGCGCCACTTTTTGTGTGCTGACAAATTTTCTCCCCTGCTTGGAAGGATTATCTTTGAGGTAGAAGACTGCTGAAGGGCCACTGTTCATAAACTTCAGTGCTGAAGCCACCACAAAAAGCTGTGCAACAGTTTCAGGCTTGGTGATGTTAGACTTCCAACATGATGCTCACTCTGAGAAATGAGGGATTTTGAACTGTATTCAGATCACCTGTTCATGCAGTGCAAGTTCAGGAGAGCAAGAAGCAACTCACACTGCCTTCAAAAAAGGGCTGCCAGACCCTGGTGATCTACCCAGACGATGAGGAGCAGATGTGGCATCAAAATTAGGCACCTAATTTTCTTCCCTGCCACTAGCAGTGGTCAGCATCCCAGAAAGAAGGCAGCCTGCACCACTCACTTTTACTGTTAGGTTCGAAGCCCCAGCAGCAGGTACTGAATGCCATCTTACACAGCAATTGCTGGTTTTTCTTTGGTTCCCACCCAACAATGAATTCAGAAGTCTGAATGCTCAAGCATGGCAGCTCAGCTTGTCTTAGAGCAACCACGCAACTGTGCCATCAAGGGTTCAGATTCAGTTTAATACCATCATGCCCAGGTTAAATGCTATTTAGCTTGCACCTCTACCTATTTAAATCAAAAAAGCTTAAAGAAAGCAAGCTACATTAACTCTTAGGCATAGCATCTGAATACAGAGCAGTGCTTCTGATCACAGAGGTCTAAGGACATCACAGTCTCCAGGAGCCAACTGCTCATCTGCTCTTCCATGCGCAAGACAAGTGCTGTAATGAACCTGCTTCCCTCTAAACCAGATCACTCTGGGGAAAAAAGTAAGAGAGAAAGAGAGAAAGAGAACAAAACAAGCTCAAATGAAACACGAACACACAATGCCAGCACTGTAGTTGAGTCTGCCTGCAGTTCTGGCTGTGGCACAGGCACTGCCAGTTGTTTTCATTTCATTAGGGTTCATACATCCAACACACATATATCCCTTCACTGCTAGCCAAAGCATTCGGAGCGCTCAGATCCATGCCAGACATAACTCACTGCCATTTCATCACAACCGCAAGCACACAGGGCTGTATGCTTCATTCTATATGCATCCAGCATTGGAAAAGAGCTGAGGGATTTGTCTTCTAAAGCACCTAAACTGCTTCCCTCCAGAAAAGGATGAACAGGACCATCCAGGAGCAAAGGACAGAAAACACCAAAAAGCACTCCACAATACCTCTCACCAGGCTTGCTCTCCTCTCAGCATCCATCGCTGGCTGTCACCAGACCCAGACCAGTGGGAAAAACAGATTTATAGCCTGATCAAGAACCCTCTTTTTAAGACAACAGGCCTCATGCATGCACCAGCTAAGCAATCAGGGTGGGTTTAGACATTACAGCAGTGGAATGGCTATTAAAAACCTGACATTTGGCAGCACAGTTGTGTGGCAACGTTACTTCTCTCTGCAAACCTTATCTAGCTTTTGATCCATATTACAATTAGATGAGCAGGCTAGAATTGAGGAAAGTCATTACCCTATTAGCAACATAAAAGCCATACTACAGTATCAGAATAAAATTCTAGAGTAAGTTTAATAATTTTATCCATCTTCAACAATTGGGAGAAACTAAAAAGCCCCATTATAAAAAGAATCAAAAACTGACAGCAGACAGTAAATTAGATAATACCATGCAGGTAAAGACGACCATAACAGTGGTATAAACCCACAGACTAGGAAGATATGGCATGACTACTTGCTGCCAGAAATAAATACATACACCTCTGTAATATGTGGACAAAATTCACAGAAGAACAAAAGAATGAAGCAGTTTCACAAGCAGCAGAACTAAGCAGATTTGTGTCTCAGAGGTAGATCCTTTAGTGCTTAACAAAGTACAAGTTTGAGATGTTCATGACTGCCCTGCTGTGCAGTTTGTGATGCCCAACACAAACGAGCTCACACTGCGGCATGTCCCACACTGGGACTAACAACTGCATCTCCCTCCTGAATATGTGTCAGTTCACAAACTCACATAAATAAATAAATACATAATAAAGTAAATAAGTGAACACATAAATAAGTATCCAGGAAAACATCTTGGGGGGGTGGGGGGGGTGGAGAAAGAATGAGAGCCTAAGAGTGACTCCTAAATTTTGCTGAACTTTACTATCAGAACTGACACTAGGAGACAAGACATGGAGAGATGAACCAGACTGACTAGCAGATCATTTCTGTGGAAGCCTGAGTCCTCTTATACCACAACTTCCTTTCCTTTCTAAATATTTATCAATTTGTCAAAGTAAGTTTAACCAGAACATGCATAATTATAAAAAATGTACATATTTTGTTCAATGTGGATTGCATTTCTGAAGAGCCTACCACGAAAATCTAAGACTTCCGTTAGTCATGACTAAATTACTGTTAAAATCTGAGTCATTCTTTTCTTGTGTCTTTACATAAAAGATTTGACACCTGGGATGAACATCTAGGGTAAAAAAAAAAAAAAAAACCAAAACCAAACCAAAACCACCCCAAAGAGGCTTACTGGAAGATTTTTCCCATGCCCATTTTCCAATTCATGCAATCTTCTGTTACAAGCAAAGAGTTTCTCTCCACTACCCAAATTCTCCAAAAAGAAAGTATATCCCAGCAGGCTGGTTAAGTGTGGGTAACAGGGAATGCCTAAAAGCAGCAAGGCTTTGCATTTGATATTAGACTACAAAAAAACAGTACTCTCTCAGCGCTGCACTTGGGTCTAATCCATTTTGCTGGAATATATCCTAGGCAGAGTATGAGATTTCTTTTCACACCAAGCTGACCTAGTTCTTCCACCTCAACTTTTTTGTGCTGAATGACCGTGTTTTTCAAAAATGACAGTAAATGCTCCAGCAATCTCAGAGTGATAAAGCCTTATAGCAAAGGTATGAATTAACAGGGTTCAAAACTTGCAGCTGACAGTGGTGAGGATAAAACTACATGGATGCGTGTGATAAAGCCTGCTTTTCCTACACACTTTTTTAAAAATAGCTATTCAACTCATCCAGTGTGAATCCACTATTTAAAGAAATTCCTAAAGTGCATCTTAATGTGCAAAAGACACACATTTCACCATGTTGCCGTTTTCCCACACATTTTGGCTTCTGCTTGGGCAGCTTTAAAGACGCAGGTTTATATGACAAGCAGATTAACCCTCTCACCCCTAAAGATACTCCCCTCCTCGATGAAACATAGACAAGGCAGGGCCAGGAGGATTACATTTTTGCTGCTCGCACTGTGCTAGTTCTTTGGATTAACAAAAGGTTTTGGCAAGCAGAGCTGTTTATCTGGCTGCTTTCATACTCCAAATTCATTTCCTCCCACTCTTCAAGAAGGCAAGAAACAAAGATTGAGAGATGGTGGAAAAACAAAACCAAACCTGGTGAAACTCAGATAACACAGCACATTCTGCAATACCATACCTGTTTCTTCCCAACTGCCAGCAGTGCTGCCCAGGCCACGACACACATTACTGGGGCAATATTTTTCCTAGCAACAAAATGCTGATCCTTACAGGTTCAGCAGAACCTGAAGATGACCAGAGATAAAAACAGAAACCTGAACAGTGAATTAATAGAGAAGCTTTACTAAGGAAAGGGCTGGGATGAAGGAGATTATCTGATCACACAGATAATTACATCATTTGTGAGCTGGGATTCAAACAACTTGATTCTCCTTAAAGATAGCAACAAAACTTCACAGGGTGAAGTAGATACTCAGACAGGGTGACAGACACCAAAAAAAAAAAAAAAAAAAAAAAAAAAGCGATAATCTCAGGTCTAGCTCTCCCAGACAAAACACATGGGCTCGCACTTCAGGCTTGAAAATTGCACACAGCTCCTTGTAAGAAAAATAAACCCTACGTGGATTTTATGTTGGCCAAAGGCAAGTTGAGGTATAAATACCAATTGATACCTGAACGGTGATGGTTTTGTATCTTACCTTAAACAAAACCAGCAAGTTCAAAATGCAAGAGCAGTACTTCACCCTCTGACTGCTAAGAAGGTCAGCTTGCTTACAAAAAAGGAAATGGAGGTCATGGCCAACTGGTTGCACAGCATGGCAGCAGCGCCGCAGGTACTGGAGCTATTCATGTACAGTAGGAACAAACATGCCGTATGTTTACAAGCTGTACATACAACAAATAAAACTTCAAAGAAATACCAGTCAAATGTTTCTGTAGAATTACATTCCCGTAAAAAATTAGTTTCAGGAATTTTACCATTTTATTTTTGCATCACACACAAGTCTTGAGCCATAGAAGAATTAACTGTACCTTCTTCCCTTTCACCAATGTAGCCACTAGGCTACTTTTTCCAGTATTGAGCCCTAAATGTTTAGCTCTGTGACTAACACTATTTATGTCCAGCTACTTGGACACAGCCTCCTAGAATTAAATACATAAGAATTTCCCAAACAGCCCTTTCTACTACTTATTTAGAGAGCAAGAAGTTGTTTTTTCAGTGGTCACTTCCCATTTCTTGTGAACAGAAACAACTCAACTGGTCTGCAGAGCTTATGGCAGCTCCACAAAACTGACTCCTCCTCAGAAAAGTTAATCTATTATAATTTTCATAAAATGCTGAGAAGACTTCATAGCACTACACGAAATAAAAGCAAGGGCATCTGTTAGCACAAATGCCTGTAACCCACGAAAACAGACTCAGAAAAGAAGAATTTGCCCCGACAGGTAAAACTAGCTTTATTTTTTATCACTGCAATTCTCACATAAACTAAGTTTGCTATAGAAGTGCTAAGGATCTACCAATATCATCCAACTAGTGAAGTGACTACTTCACTTTGTCCTCTTCCAAGGCTGCTTTAAGCTTTCTCATAATTGCCAACCTGTGAATTACAGGCTGAGTATGCAAACCAAGTCTAATTTAGTGTGCTGTTTTTAAGCTACCAGACATCTGTGCGATGTGATAAAGTTGCAAATTTATCAACAATATAAATTAAACTAATTCTTTTACTATAAAAAGTGAATGCTATATGCAGGATGCTCTTTGTACATATTTGAGAAAGTTCTGTCAAAGTTGTGCAAGGCCAAATAAAAAACTTTAAAAAAAGAGAATCACCTCCTTTCCCATGTTACCACTGGGTAAACTATCCTTATTAAAACAGTGTCTTAACTTTCATTAGGAGGTTTCTTACTGAGATATCACCAAGGTTAAGAGGATTGCAAAGACTCATCCTTTCTCTGGAAACCTAATCATTAAAGCTGAGAATAACCAAGTCGGTCTATTCCAGAAATTCCAGTAGCTCCTTGATTTCCAGAAGAGGGTACAATCAGGTTGTCATTGCTCTTCATTTATTTCAGTTATGATAGAAAAATCAATACTAATTTGAACATATCATTACATTGCTTACTGTCATTAGGCCTAACATGCACTGCAGAACTCCCGTGAAATACAAGCAATATTTTTTCACTATTACTGCTGAGAAAATACCACCATATTTTTTTCAGGGAACTTTCAGGCAAATGTTAATAGCCTGGACAGAAGAAAGAATTGCATAAAACACTATTCTATTTTCTTTACTATGTTAATGATTTTTAAATCTTATATTTCCACAGCAGTTTGTCTACTATTGCGGTCAAATGCAATTAATTTAAAAAGCAGTTCTGACAGCAACAAAGGATACAGTTTAATAGTGCTACCTACCAGCACATAAAGGATTTTCAAGGTAATTACTTAGGAAAGTGAAGCATACTATTAAAAGATGCAATTTATACCTTTCTTGTTCCATGTGCAAATGACTAGCAGAGCCTCCCACTCCTTGGAGTGGAGCTGAACAGCATTCAGAGAGCAAAGAACAATTATTAATTACGCTTTAAAAAAAAAATGCCAGTTTAAAAATACAACAAAAAACAGTGCAACAGAAAATGCACGCAATACAAATTTTCCCCCTTTAGATTGGTAGGTTGCTCTTCTAAAAAATAGACTTCATATTCCCCATGTGTTTTTATTAGGAAAGGAGCATCATGCACTAAGGCTTGCTGGTCCACATAGATAACAGAAACATTGCAGATCAGGCAGGATTAGCATGTGCTGGAGGAACAGCGTGGGGAAACTTACTGTGTCACCACCAGCTAATGTGGTACTTGCCTCATGCCACTGATTTATTTCTTGCCTTCCTAAATTCACCCAGATATTGCTATAGTCCAACAAGAAAAGTTCTAAGATCCTCAGATCTCTCTTTCCTCTACAGTTTTTATGGGAAGAGCCAAGTTCAAACAGCCTGCAGGAAGGATTTTCTTCCCTTTTTTTTTTTTTTTTTTTCCTTTAAATACTGGAACCATATAGCAAAGCAACACAATGATCCTAAGCACAGAAGTACACAATCAAGCCTACAAATAAAGACCATTCTCAGAAGAACACACCCTCCAGAACTCTTGTAACAGAGGAATATTCCTAACCTTGCCAATTTTTCCCTGTGAAAAAAAAAAACCTGCAAAGAATAGTGGGGGAAGATGAAATGCAAAATCAGAACAGCCAGAGGTCCCTAGACAACCCAAATAAAGCTAGCTGAGACCTGCAAAGGAGGGGACCCACGAAAGTATGAAGAAATCTTAACTGTACACCGGCTGCATAGCAAGAGGCGGAAGGAGAAAGCCCAAAGCACCGACAAGCAATGCTGACAGCTCAGTGAACAGCAGACCCCTCAAATCCTGCATGTTATGCAAGAGACAGGCTTAGCTGCTCCATTTCATCACTGCTGCATCTGTGCCTTGCATCTGCATCACAGGGAAGAAGCTCATCCCACGTACCAGAGCCAGCGCTGCGGCAAGATCTCTGCCCTGCTGACCAGCTGCGCCTGGCCAACCAGGTCTGCAGGCGAGGGGAGAAGTCACGGTGCAACGCTGCAGCCAAGGTGGGCTCCTTCTGGTGAGGCCCCATGCAAGAGTCTTGCTATAAACAGTTTCCACACTGTTCCAGAAGCCTTCCCCAACCCTGCAACAAGCCAGGCACCACCTCGGTTCCTCCCCAGCCAGGCACAGAGCCCCCTCTTTTTTTTTCTTGTACTGTTTAGGCAGGTAAAAATCCCATAAAAATTAACAAGAATCTCCCTTGAGTCTCCCATAACCCTTCTTGCTGTTCTGTCTTTGTCGTAGTTTAGCCCCAGCCAGCGACTAAGCACCACGCAGCCGCTCGCTCACTCCCCTTACCCTGATGGGATGGGGGAGAGAATCAGAGGAGTAAGAGTGAGAAACACTGCTGGGTTGAGATAAGAACAGTTTAATAATTGAAATAAAGTAAAATAGTAATGATAATAGTAACAATAAAATAATAATAATAATATACAAAGCAAGTGATGCACAATGCAATTGCTCACCACCCGCCGACCGATACCCAGACAGTTCCCGAGCAGCGATCGCTGCTCCCTGGCCAACCCCCCCCAGTTTATATACTGAGCATGATGCCATATGGTATGGAATAGCCCTTTGGTCAGTTTGGATCAACTATCCTGGCTGTGCCCCCTCCCAGTTTCTTGTGCACCTGGCAGAGCATGGGAAGCTGAAAAGTCCTTGGCTAGCATAAGCAGTACTTAGCAACAACTAAAACATCGGTGTGTTATCAACATTATTGTCATACTAAATCCAAACCACAGCACTGTGCCAGCTACTAGGAAGAAAATTAACTCTATCCCAGCCGAAAACAGGACAGTCTTATTTCCAGACAGCTTATTAGAGTGGAAGGTAAGGGGCTGAACAAGCATGATCAGATACCCAGCAGCATCTTCAAACAGGAGAAGGCAGTGGTCAACAGCTGGGGACTGAGCCCTCCGTGATGTGGCACAGTGGTTTTCTGTACCAGTCACTCTCAGGCAGGTCCTGCTCATCTCACAGCCCAGCCTCCAAAACACAACCCTGTGGGCCATGAAACACCACCTAACACAACAATTTAATTGCCTGAGGCAAAACCTATTCCTCAGAGTAAATGCTTCCATAGTGATAACAGCGAGATCGGGTAACTAGCTTTTTTGACCACAGGCAGACACAAAAACTAAATCAAAAGGAAAAACGATGTTCCATGCCAAGGTAAACAGCTGCTGCTGTTTGTCTCCTGCCCCCCGTGTCCTCTCTTCACCAAGAAGAAGGATTCTGCAGCTGATAAACTGCATTTTCATAAATTGTGCATCCTAGACTGCTCATAAAAGACAATCCTCTAAGGAGTCCAAGGAAGGAGAAAGAATAATCTGGGAGAGACCTCTCCGTGCTGTTAAATGAGTACAAAATGAGGTTACTTCTAGGGTAACAGCATCTAGCCACGCACAATATATTGTTTCTAACAACACTGCCTGTCTGCAGCATCATTTTTGTTAGTGAAATAAGAAGGATTTCTTTTTTTAGATCACAGATTTTGTGCACCAGTAGCTGCTATTACTCTAAGTACAGGAATAATCATTCTGTGCTACAGTGCATTGTCTCAAAATTTTATACAATATACTGGAATATTCACATTATCTCTCATAAGAAAAACATCCATATATCAACAGTAAAGCTAACTGTTGCCTCAGCATCTCCTACCTAGGTTTTGATTACATTTAACATCATTATAACACTTTTCACCCACAGACCTCAAAGCATTTGGCAAGTGTGCTCAGCCTTACACTAGTGGACACAAATCCACAGAGAAAAATAAGTGACAGACTCAAAATCTCTTATGAGTCAAAGCAGAGCCAGAAATAAGATGCAGAACCAGCTACACTTACCATTGCACAACAGCACCCAGGAAAGACTACAAGCTGGGTATGCACAGATTAGAAAAGAGAACCTATTTTTACCTCATGTTCTTTGCCTAACTCCCCTATTTACTATTTATCAAAAAACAGTTACATTCTGAGATTTCAAAAATAACTTAATTGTTCAGTTAGAACTAAGGGAATTCTCTGAATGTAGGATTTGCGGCTTCTCAGTAGAACTCAAGCCCATTCCAAAATTCATGCCTAAAAGCATCTGTCATAACACTCTCACTTTGGAGGATAAGTGGTTCATCAAATGGCTCTGCTTTTCAGAAAGTCTCCTTTTCATACAGAAACAGAGAGTAACTAAAAATTAAATTTCACATCTCATCTGCAATAGCAAAGCATGTCATTTGGAGTATTAAAGAGGACACAACTGCGTTAGATTAGCACAGTCAACTACAAATCTGATTCATCCCATTTTTTCTTCCATACTAGCAACTTCTGAAATGAAATTTCTGTCTGTCCATCCAATAAAAAAAATTAAGAAAAAAAAAAATTAAAACTAAAGGAAAAGCCTTTGGCATTCTTCAGATGCACAGATGTTTCCTACCAACTACTAGCTGAGACCACTTCCATTAAAATATTTTACTTCATATATTTTAAGAGGCAATTATGACAACATTTTTGTATTCTGAAAAACTGATTTGTAACAAGAGATTTTGAAAACCTGATTTAGAAGAACATTTAAGCTTTCTTATTCCAGGATTTTTCTTTTAGCCAAAGCAGATGTTACTGTTTCTTTATACAGTTGCTATTTCGTTTCCTTCAGTAGTTGATATTTTGCTTGTTGGGAAAATATTTGCATTATTCTAGATTTCAGGCTGAAATGATCACCAATTTTTTAAAAAAAATGAAAGAATACTTTAGAACATGCTGCAATTTCCTCAGAAATCAAGTGCTATTATGTTAGGCAAAAGTGGTAACACCAGCATTTTCCTCAAACTTCTCGTTGTAATTTTTTTCCTAGTTATTTAAAACTCTTCAAACCTTTAATTATGTGGGGTGATACTTCCAACACTCAGTGTCTGCCTCATGTTGCATACTTTAGAAAGTTTTGATCAAATTCAATCACTTCAAAAGAGTGCAATTAATAAGGAGCACACTGTTCAGTAACCTCTACTTGCAGCATCCCCATGCGTCAGAGCACAGGCTTAACCATTTCACAGGGATGAGCTTTGTGTCACTGTTCTTTCGTGTGCATCACCACGAAAATTCTGGCTCTTCCGTCCAAATTGTTCAACACTGAAGTTGCAAGAAGAATTGCAAAACTGGAAATTCCAGAACATAGGGATGTATGAGAGTCCCAGGCCATTCAAAGCATGGTCAAAGGAATCCCAACCTGGTTACATCCAGCCTCACTGAGAAAATGACTATTGCTCTGCACACAGCTGGTAATTTGAGAAATTATAGCAACTGAAAATTGTGTCTTGATGTCAAAAGTCAACATTTTTATCTAAAGATGCAATAACTGGTAACATTTCAACAGCCTCTGGCCCAGCCAGACATTCAATCTTTGCTAAAGAGGAGGCTGGCAACTGCAATTAATATTGCTCTTCTAATAAGATTTGAAAATTTGGGGGTAAAAGGCAGTTCCTCACCTTTGCAGCAGTGAAGGAGAAGAATGTATTTGAAATATTTGAGTTCTTTTTAAAACAGATAATTCTGTTGGCCACAGATGATTATGTACTACCTTATGTATCTTTTTTCCAGAAATAAAATATTTAGGTATTACCAGTACAGCGTTCTTTCAAACTAACCTTATGTTAGGGTGGAAGAATATGATGCCTTTGCTTCTTCCAAGGCAAAGAAGTCAAAACAACAGCATGATGTAGACATGAAATGACCTTTTAATGCCACAAGACGTCAGCCTATAAAATGCTGTGAGTCACAGGAGTGGCCTAATATTTCTGCAAGGTTTCCCATTTTGTTCATATGATGCACTTTACTCAGGCAAAAAATGCGCTCCTTTCTGTGGATGGCAAAGCAGACTTTTCTTCTGGGCAGAAGAAATGCCAGCTTTCAAGAAAAAGATGTCCTGCCGGTCCTATATTCTTCTCCCATGAGCAAGATCACACACTGGAGACTTGACCTTGCTGCCACTGCTGCTCCCAGCCGCGGAACTCCCACCGGCAAGGCAGCACTGCCACGCTGAGCGTCAGAGAGGCTTGCGGAGGCTGCCTGGATCGTCCAGCGTCTGCGTGCAGACATGACGCCTCTGTATGGAGCTGCTACAGCCCTGTTTCAGCCATGCAACAACGTGATGGCCATGGTAATGTGCCCCTCACTGTACATGGTCCCTAGACTCACCTCTCCAGTAGGAAGAAATCTTCAACCTCACCAACTTTTTATAGCACTGTCAGGCAAACAGGGGCTTTCAGGTAACAGAATTTTGAGTCTATTTGCGTGTTTTCTTTCATTTCTATAAACTGCTGTACAAAAATAAAGGTAAGGATTTTCAAAGATGAATAGCAGATTAAGAGGATATATGACTTACTATGGCCGTACCGAATCATTAAATTACCACCCAGCTACATGAATCCCCAAAGCATAAACAGTACAGAGGAGTTTTAAAACTCTTATCTTTCAGGATTACCTTACTGAAAAGCTAAAGGGCACCTGTATTCCTGTAGTAAAACAGCAGTATTAAATTACTAGATGGATTTTACAGCAGGGATTACTCTCCCTGCAAAATTTAAAGCAATATATCAACATCTTTCTTACAGTTCAAAGAATATAACGATAAAAAAGAAAAAGGTATCTCCTTTTCACTTTGTCCTCGTCACCCCAGTACAGAGATCAAAGAATCCCACTTTACAAAAGTAACAGAGTATTTCCTTGGGGCCTTCAGTACAACCATATACTCACCTGCAATTTTTGTATAGTTAAATATACATGCATTTATCTTCTATTAATATAATAAACATTTCTATTGACTAAATGGAGCCCGATTAACCTTAATTGCTGATAGACAAACTGTTAAGTTTGGATCAGAAATTAAACACTTGGATACCCTTATATTTCATCAGAAAGGAACGTCTACTACAGCGCATGAATTCCACGTAAACCTGTAGTAATGGCAACACCAGGCCAGCTGATAAATCAGACTAGTCAAACACATACCAAGAAGTCTACACAGCTTGTCCAACACAGTCAGCCTCTTACTTGTGTATTTTTTTAAATAATTCCAAATTCTTTTATAAATGTGACAAGCCTATTTACTAGCCTTTTAACTGAACAAGATGCAATAAATTTTCATATATTGTCTAGATATTTTAAGATCACTGTAGACCATTATGCTACCAAATTACTTCTAGGTTTAGAGCTTGGCATTATGCAGTTAATTGCTCCACAAAAACTTCATTGTTCCTAAGGCAGAAGCTACACACAGTTATGAGAATTACACTATGAAATAGCAAGCCTTCGCTATTTCAACGGTTTATTATTAATCCTGGATGCAGAATTACATACTAAGAACCAACCAGATTACAACGGCAAAACCCATCTTCACATCAGGCTAAAAGAAGCATCCCAGATTTCTGCACTCTGTTCTTCAGACACCCTATGCCATTACCCGACATTAACACTTGCAGAGAAGCAGGTAAATGTTTATGTACTGTTCTGGTAGCAGCTGCATCGGGAGAAACCACGGAGTGCAGACAATGAAAGTACATACATATGCAAATAGAACAATCCTTTCCCACATTCACTCTACACAAGTATTTTTAATGAGGTCAAAGGAAGTAATGTAATTCATTCTATATCTATAAGCAGATCCCAAGTAAGTACAGGAAACAAATTCCCTTTTTTGAAGCCTCAGTAGATATCCTCCTTCCAGGGGACCTCCAGAAATGAGGTGGTGCTACTCTGCAGGACACAAGAACCCACAGATTCCTTATTACCCATCATGAAAAGAGCCTCTCAGAAAGACTCTCGCTGCTACCACTACCACTTATTTTGGGTGAGTTTTGCCAACTTTCTTCAAGAATCACCAGACACACTGCAGAGACAAGCATTGATCGTTACACGGCTATACAACAGGAAAACCACATGCTTTTTTTCAGCAGATAGGGTGGACAGAATACACTTGCCCTTCCTACTGACAAATATGCTCAGGGTTTGGTAAGAGCCTTAACCGTGCAACGTGCCTACCGCGGGGCTTCCTGGGACATGGACAGAAAGGAGACCAGGGAACAGGATGCTGCCAGCTCTCCACATGTGGGCTTTCAGATCCCTTCCCCCAGAGCTGAGTCACTCAGATCATACATTTTAAACCTTAGCTTCCCAGTTACTATAACAACTTAATGGATTTCTTCTTGATGTTATTAATTACATTCAGTTTAATCTGTTCATACAGGATTTGGGGGGAGGCACTATAAGATAGCTTCTCTTCTCCTTTCAAAAGGCTTTTACATTCCTAACTCGCTCCAACACTCAGGTGCTCCCCCCCATAAATCTCCTTCCACTGAGATAAGGAAATGCTCATATTCCTTCCTTTGAGAACTCAGAATAGAAGGAAATGATTTGTTCCTGAAACCAAATAAGATGCCCAAAATAAATCTGCGAAAGATGTACCCTCAGCTGTTTTTCTACAATAAACATGGTGCACAGAACAGCTTGTAACCTGGCTGAAAGTGGCATTTATAATACATCCCCGAAGAGAAAGACTGAGCACTTCGCAAGCAAAACTACTGAGAGCCCAAGCGCAGAAGCAGTCAGAATCTAATTTATTAGGTCTACATTTCACGGCCTCAGGGTACAAACAGGCAGACCTCTGCTGCTGTAAATGTCAGGAAAATGCAAGAAACTCGAGGCAAATCCCAAGGCCCAGCAGCGTTGCAGTGTGCAGAACTAGCCCCCTTCATTTAAACTTGTATCAGCTTTGGAGGCAGGTATCAGAAGCGCCACCTCTACCCAACAGCACAGAAACAGAGGAGAAAAGCAAGGACTTTGCTTCCCTTGGCAGCAAAGGGAAGGACGCAGGACAGGGAGGACGGGCAAGCTTCCTCAGCTGCCTCAGCAGGACACCTGCCTGCTCCATTCACGCAGGTATTAAACAGCGCCGACCTCCTGCCACTTCAGACCTGCGCAGCATTTAATTAATGGAGGAAGGCTCCAAACACCAAAGTCCTTCTACTTCCAAAGGACAGTGGGAGCCTGGCATGCCACAAAAATCAGTAAGTCAAGATCTGTAGAGGGGCACTTGCAGCATGTCAGTGTTCACTGTATGTTGCTGTACGTCCATCCAGAGGCAGATGTTAGCTGCCGGCTATTTTCCTTCCTCCGCAGCTTGGCGCAAGGGGACCCACCACACAGCATCCCTCCCGCAGGCAGAGGCTTCTCAGCACCCAGCTGAGTTAGCCAGGCTTGGGAAACAGCCTGTGTATCCTTACAAATGACTGCAGGTCTCTGCAATAGAAGTTTTGGCAGATACCCAGAGAGTTAATAAATGAAAATTACAATATCACCTTATACATTTATTTTTGCAAAAATGCCTACTGCCTTAGTCCTACTTAAAAGGGCCAAACCATAAGTATGGGGACAACTGGGTGCAATGGAGAACCTGAACTTCTTACAGCCTGAACGACTTGGGAGTGAAGCATTCCCACTAGTTTCTCCATTTAGATTTATCCATTTTAGCTGTAGAGTGTGGAACTGCACTCATCTGCAGAACCATAGCCACACAGCACTCAGGATAATTTTAACCCCAAAGACATATGGAGAACACTCCTTTCACCCTCCTCTGCAGTAAAAGCAAAGATGAACTGATCCTATAGACTTCCAACAGGGAAAAAATCTTCTCCAGATATTTTAAATTAAAAAAAAAAAAATCACAGAAACCATAATAATAGTTCTTTATATTTACAGTTTAAAAACATGCACTACATTTCAGTCACCAAGTATGCAGTGATAACTACAAGAACACAGGGGGAACAATTTTATGCTGCTTGCAAATTTTATTTCAAATGACTAATTTCTATGAATTTAATTACTCTGATTATAAAGTACAGTTGTTAGACACCTACAAGTACCCTTTTAAAACCTATCACTGCAACCATACTTAAAAAAAAATAATGGAAGTATATGTCTGAAGTGAAAAACAGCGTGAAGCAGCTGTGCGTGCCCCATGACTGCAACTTCACGGCATTAATCCAGGTGTAGCTTGTTTGCTCCCAAAGACACAATATCAATAATGCAAACCAAAATAGGTTTGGTTTCCTGAAAAGCATAAAGCTTTCTTGAAGAAAACGTGTTTTATACAACCACAAAGTAACTGGCACAAATGTAGAAATAGAATGAATGTGCTCTGGATTGAAAGTACTCTGGCACAATGAAGGGAATAATTGCCAAACGCATGTGTATTTATCCTGAAGTACTGGAGATGGGACTACCATGGCTCTGGGAAGAAGCAGGTAGACCTTAAGATTGGTTTATAATTATGACTTGTGTTTTCCCAAATCCACAGCTAATCTGCAGACTGGAAAGATCCCCTGCACTGCTCAGTGCACACTATAAGGTATTGAACAGAAGTTCAACAGCGCTGCAGGTGTGGCAAACCAGTGCCTTCAGAACCAGACGATGTACAGATGCCTCCGCACAGCAATCGCCCACTTGCATTGCCACATCAATCCACTCTTTTTACCTGGCTGGGATCCATGTCTTAAAAAGAGCACTGAAAAACAAATTTAAAGCTCTGCAACTGCCCAGCCTACTCCATGCAAGTAAACTTTAAAAAGTTGAGCCTGGACCCGACAGCGCTGCCGCTCTGACGTAGAGGCATTCCATTTCAGTTCACCATTTCCTTACTGTTTTTACACTGTTATACTGGAAAGCAAGTGCTGGTGCCTACAAATATGCAGGTCTTTGATCCATTAGGCAGCCACAAGACCTACCAAATAAAGAAGCAATTAGACATCTCTGCAGAGTAAAATGGAAAAAGCAATAACTGCTACAGGGATTGCACCATATTGCAGTCTAATCATATAGTGAATTATAAGAAGGGAGAAGGGTATTTTTTTGTTGGGGACTGGTTGCAAATGCTTTCTCTGATGCATTCAACCCCAGCATAGAAAAGAAATTTCCTAAAATATGAGTGCTACAGGAGGAACATCACTACCACTACCCTAAGGTGAAGCAGAAGAGGAGCTCATGCGTTGCTGCTGGTGAAGAGGCACGTGGAAGCATACACAAGCATGTGCCATTCCACGAAGAGGAGTTTGGAAGATGTTTCCTGCTTGCTCTTTGTTTTATAAATAAAACAATGGCACTCACAAAAAAAAATGCAGCTAGCATCAATTCCTCCTAGTAAGAAGAGCGACTAGCAAACTCCACAACAGTAATACCTCAGGTCAAAGAAGAGAAGCAATATTTAATCTACAAAAATCCATCAAATATTTCTACTGATGTGGACAAAGTCAATAAGAATTTGCTTAGGGCTAAGTTACTAATTTTTATCATAAAGCTTCTCTATTTTTACATGAGCCTAAACAAATACCTTATCTTTTGCTTATCAAGTACTTCCTAACTTTTACTACACACAACTGAATTGAGGAATTAATTTCAAGTATGTTGCATGACAGGAGTCTTGCACCAGAACAGTACTAGTCTTGTAGAGACTATGTAGACTGGTACTTGCACAAAATATTTTTTACACTGATAGCGGATGATTAAGAAACAAGCAAAGATGCTAAAGAATGTATCTTTCTACTTTCTTCTAGTTAGCTACTTCCCTGTGACCTGATTATTTTTCCTTTTTTAAAAATATATGTTTTTCTGTGAATGTGCCAATAGGCTCCAGAAGAAAACTAACCATTAGGTAAACAAGTATTTATTTTTATAGTTCTTATGCCTGACTTCATTTGCACACTGCCTTGTTCTTGCTTTTCTGAAAAGAGGCATTTAAAGTCTTCAATTTATATTTGAATTGATTCATCAGTGACCCACACGCAGCTTGAAAAAAAAAAATGGTCCTTTGGCTCCTCCAAGAATTACAGAAATGAATAAAAATGAATGAGAAACGTGAAAAAGCACACAGGCCCAATTCAGCTACAGAACAGGGGAAACATTGGACACATGGCAAGTAACACAACAAACCTTTAACAGTATAGACAGGGGATTTAAGGATACCAAAACATTATGCATATGCTGAAAGCAAACAAAAAGCTCAGAATAGGAAAAGAAGATCACCAGCTTCGTAAAAGGGCCAGGCTTCCATTCATCCTGCTTTTCCAAGTATTTATCTTTTGTTAATGGTTTTCATCCAAAGGTCTGTAAGTTACACATACACATAATTCATCAGGAAAGTGCAGTGAAGAGGGGTTACAATAGAAATTTCTGGATGAATTCTAGAAAGGAAATGCAAAATTGAGACAGGGAAAAGAAAGTGTGCGGGGCGAACAAAACAAAACCAACCGAGGCATATTCACTTCTCCCAACCCTGCATACCTGCAAAAAAACAGTGGGGAAGGGTATCCTAAGACCTATTACTGCAGAGTATTAATTGTTACGATAGCAGTAGACCATTTGCCTACAGCTTCTTGATGATGTACCTCTTTCTGGAGTGTCTCAAGCAAGAATCTGTCATTAAATCCTCAGGTTTAGCAGGCAAGGATGCTGCGACCTTCCAACTCTGTTCTTTTTTGCAATGTACCTCACCACTAAGGCTCCCTGGAGAAGCCTCTATACCTTTCAAGGATTACAATGCTGGGATAAGTTTCCTGCTCTCCTTTGAGGATCCCAAAAGATATACCCTAGATACCCTGAGAGTTTTCTCCAGTGGGAAAAGGAGCACTTCTGGAAGAAGTGGTGATATGAATCCAAGCTCTCAAAATAACCCTTCTACTTCTAAATGTTCTTTGTGTCCCATGTTATTGTGAACCCAAAACACCACTAGCCATTCTCAGATGAAAAATGGAGAATCTTGTGCTATTTCAGTGACAATTTTCCAAGCTGATGCCTACAGCAATTGCAAATGTTATACATGGACACCTTTTCTTCAAGTGGTATGACCAAAATAGGCAGCAGTGGGTTTAGCTCTTGCAGCACACACAGGCACTGTGAGATTTATGATTAGTATTCCTGAGCACACTGTGCATCCTGAGAACATGATTTTCTTTGAACAGAATCCCATCAAACAGAGCAGCTTCACCCTGAAGGTTTCCATATGTTTTATACTTATTTTCTTCTCAAGAGCTCTTGTGAGGTTGGATCATTTTCTGTTTCTTATTTGGGCTTGTAGTTTCAGAAATGGTTACTACCAAGGATTAATCATTTTGGATTCCTCTCTTCCTGAAGTTCCTGTTTTCACTATTTATAAGCACTCTTGAAAGTATCCCTGTTGCAAGGAGCTCCACTCCAGATTTGTCTTTCACATTTAACAAGTGCTCCGGCAATTTCAGAAGATTTTTTTGGTACTGTTTATTCAAGTGGTATGCAGTCTATTGCTTCCTCGAGCAATTACTGAATTACAAAAGTATGAATGAAACAAAAATCAATTGCAAGAATTTATTTTTCAACCTGAGCATAGTACTGTTCCTTCAACCAATGCTCTGAAATAATTTTTCACTTGGTGACCATCTTGCAGGCAGAAAGCATCCAATCCACATCAATTTGCATGACTCAGATGTTAAGCTTTGTTTAGCAACAAGGTTAGAGAAGGTTCTCCCCCATCAAGGGAAATTTCTCCCCTTTTTCCTTGACATTTCATAGTTTACATCCCAAAACTGACTCTTACATGTCAGTGAGGAAACACTGTGGCTCCAACTCCCAGACTTCTTGTATGCTGTAGACAGTCACTTTATCTGGATTAGTTTCCAGAAGAAACACTGTTTCTTGTGTGCGTCAGTGGCACCTGAGTTCACGCAGGACCCCAGGCAAAAACAAAAATGAAAATATCATGGTTATTTATTCTAGCAAAAGAAAGGGTCAACTTCTTGTTTACAAGTTTAGAAACACTGTTATAAAAGAAAAACATCTAAAAGAATACTGAGGAGAAAATCCTTGCATTAAGCTCTCACTCTAGCTATCTTTGCAGCTTCCCTGAGGTATCTTTGTCTGTAAAAAAAACATGCAATGACCTCAGCAGAATATTGTCTCTAAAACATTGCCAACAGGTCGGGTTTCCTTCTGAGTTTAGGAGAGCAGAGATGACTTCTCTTCCAGACATGACTTACAAAGCCACCCTATGGCATCAGCTTGTTAGCTGCTCCCCACTCCACCATGCTTGCCCAGCTCTCTGTAGTCCTCATACTGTTTCCTTGAATTTATTTTAGATGACCCCTCTTTCCCCTTTTCTCTCTTCCTACTCCTTTACTTGTAAAACAGAGCTTCTGCTCTGTGCACTTTTACATTCTTTGAATATCTTGTGCAAAATAATTCTCATTGCAAACACCACACCCATAATCCTTGTCCTAGTCCATGCAAGTTGAAAAGTATTTGATAAAAAAAGGTATTAGTACCTGCTGCTTGGTTATCCTTTTAGTCAACCTTTTATTACCTGTTATGTATTAACTATAGTCGTTCTAGTTCTGCCACTGCTCACTAACACTTCGTGCTTGGAAGGCATACATTTTACCACAAATAGCTACTGTTCCCTGCAAAATCTTCTGCTTATAATCAGGTCAAAAGTAGGGTATTATCAGCTGTGCTGCAAATAATTAGAGAGCAAATGAGTACCTATTAACTGTTTAGCAGCTAAGTCAGGTCAGTTTAATGTTCTCAACAGGCAGCTGTTTGCAAATGAAGTGTATTTCAGCAAATGACATTCAAATACTTCTCAAAAATGTCATCTAATAGTTTCCATGCTCGTACTCCCATTGAAACAGAGCCTAGACCTTCAACATAACGCAAAACCACTGAGGAGGCTCTCCATCCTCTTCTAGGCATCACTTACGATACTCCAAGAAACAAAGAGAACATCAGTCACCTCAACTTCTCTGACACATTGCAAAGGATCCTGGTGGCTTTCACTGCTTCTCTGTTATCATATGTTAAATGAGTTTCTGATAAAGTGCATCATACACTGAAACAGTGCAATTTCATCAAATTACCTACAGCCCATAAGAAAACAGAACTGCTATAAGATTTCTTGGTGAACCAACAGCAAAATCACAGAGGTTTTCAACCACCTGAGAAGGAAAGATTCTCTGAATTAACTAGTGTTTCAATTATAAAAAGAAACTTAAGAAGACTCAAGTCAGCTCAGTGCTTTCATTTTCAGAAAATGGAATACAAAGAGAGGGAAAAATACCTCTGAAGAGTAGTAATAAGGATTTAAAGTCTTCAATGACACAGAAATTCATAAAGCTTGCAGCTGTTTTCGATCAAGTTCATCTTCCCTGTAAGTGCCCAGACAAGACATTCCTTGGGCTCTAGCTTCCCGAAGATGGCCTCCACAGCCTGGTCTGAAGGAGCCTCTAGCGTAGGGCACAAAAGGCACTGACACACTATGTTTAACGTTGGATAGTGAACATCCCACGGGAGTAGGACTGCTCTAGTTAAACCTGTGATTTGGGACTCTGTGAGGAACATCTATGTTTATTCCTAAGGCTAAAGCCAGTGAGGCATGGGACAAATGGCTTGGTTTACTGGCAAGGAAGGGTAAATATGGCTACACCAAGGGTTGGATGGAACCCTTCACGGAGTGAAGGCTTGAAAAATCTTAGAGCTGACTCCACTTGCAGGGACAGGAAAGCAGTCCCTATATTGCTGCTGGCAAGGGTGACTGCCTAACAAGAAACATCTAAGCACGGCAAGTTTTAATGGAAGCCTGGATCTTAACTCCAGCTCAACAAGGCTGCTCATCTTCAGAGCCCATCAAAAGACATTTGCCTATTTGCCTCCAGCCATCACAGTTTAAGGTCCATAATTTAGCATATTTCTTAGTGTATTAGCTGCTCCCATTTCCAAATCCAAGCTCAGAAACTCAGCCTAGCCCTATCTGTGGCTTTAACCACCATCTAGTCAAGACTTGTCCTTTGAGGCATTTCCCCCTGTTAGTATCAGCCCTTAGTGGTGTTACAGAAAGAAACGGTCATCAATCCACAGCTTGCCAATCCCTAACCCTAATTTTAGTCACACTGCTACATGTAGCACTTCTACACATGGGGAAAAACACCTAAGCTCATGACAGATCTCATCCCTTTCCCAGTGGCTTTTTATGCTATGTTGCACTGAACTCTCAGCTACTTGCACCCCACCAGAATCTACTGTAACTTCACCTAAGCCAACAGTAACTCCATATCACCCACCCACGTCATCCTGAGCCCAAACACCAAATCCAGTCCAGCTTCATTTCACTGTCCCACAGCCCATCATAAACCTTTTGTTTGTGCTAGCATCAACTCTTACCCATCTCTCAACTCTAATGATTTAACAGTACAGATGTTCAGCCCATAAGGTACCAAGCTTTATAATTCTACCCCAAATAAGCTACCTTTTTTTCCTATATAAAATAACTCACTCTGTACAATACCTTTGGTCCATACTGTCCCAATTCCCAACCTACATTTTCAGTACCACCAAGACTGTCCTTACTTCTTCCAGGCCCTGAACCTGCCCAGACCCCTCCAGATCCTGTGTCTCCGCTTATCTCAGCCTGGTTTCATGGCTCCCCTGCCAACAGTAAGCGACCCTGGTTGCCTTCATGGAAATGTATTACACCTCCCCCCATAATGGGACATCTTCCCTCCCCTCTCTCTGCCTGCTGGCCACCTCTCAGCAGGTGAAAGGCATAGGTTGAAGGATGCAGTCAAATGCCATCACATGCACAAAGCCCCTGACACAGCTTTTGGTTCCACTTGCCTCCTCGTTCCCCATTGGCAAAAATATATATAACATTCTTTGCTTGGCTTCCAAAGAGGAGAGAACATTCAGGAAAGAGAGATGGATGAAGGCGAGGAAAAAAAATCCCACAAACCATACACACAAAAAACCCACACAGACAGAAAGAACAGGGAGAAGCAGACAACTACAGGGCAATTTTCTGGATCTTCTTCCCCTGACTTATTAATAAAAAAAGTGTATTGTTAAGTGCATAAACATATGAAAGTACGAAACTCAGATTGCACATGTGCACTCACAAAATTACACTTTTTAAGCATCTGAATAGCCACAGATCTAATCCATCGTCATCCGCTAATCTATTTTCTCATCACTGACAGTAACGCCAGATGCTTCAACAGAAAGTGCAAGAAATTCCACTGTAGGCAGACGTAGAATAATCTGTTCTCCTAGAAAGTTGCCTCCAAGCCTTGTTTCTCAGAGACTGGCTTAAGCTATGAAGGGTAAACATTTACATCTTTTCTACAGCTCCCCAAAATTGTCTTTTTAGTATCTGAAAAGTTTTTCATACTTCTGGATACTTCTGTGATTTACAGAAGTTATTTTGGATCTAGACAAGTTCTGTGCTTCAAGAATGCTCTGGCAAATAGTCCCTCAGTCTAATTATACATCTAATTAAAAAAAAAAAAATTAAGAGTCTTAAATTTTTCAATTTCACTGCATACCTACTTGCTCTTATACTGTATGACCAGGAAAAAGCTTCTCTATACCATTCATCATACTTGCTCTAATATGTTAACTTGAACCTTAACTCTTAAACTACTTGAGATGTAATGGCATGTAGGGCTTACAGACAAAGAGAATCAATGGCATTTTACACTCACAGAATGGCACTAACAGAAAAGAGAAACAGGCCTTTCATGCATTTTTTTTAGCAAGCAACGTGATACTATCAATTTGACCTTTTTTTGTAAAAACAAGTTTCTAAAGCTGAAAAATATTTTCATAATTAAAGAAATTAAGCTAAAATGTTTTACCTAAACCAGCTAAATAACCATTCCTCTGCATTGCCTGAAACCAAAACACTGCAGCAGCAAGAATCTGAAAGTGAAGCTGACAAATTATTTTAATTCTCTAAACTAAGAGAAATATGGGGGGGGGGATGACACGGACAAGAGCATGACTAATAATATCAGATTAATATTCTTTTTCTTAAAAAGCAATATTTAATGTATGTAGACACACATTCGTTTACAATAGCCTTCAAGTTTAGGGGAGTTCTTTCACATCATCATTCATTCTACGCCTTTCTAATATTTTTTTCCATCTGCTAAGGCTATATTTATCCTACTGCCATAACTATACAATTTAACTTACCAATGGAACTAGTGTAAAGATTTACATGCTTTATTTTCTGCATAATAGGCATTTAATTTAAACAAATAAAGGTATGTCTACACACCATCTTGTCACTGTTTTTCTCAATGCTTAAGAACTACGCACATCTATACCAGGGATAGCTTGCGCCACTTGGATCACTCCAGGGCAGGGTGGTTTGGGTAAAACAAAGCATCCCAACTGGTCCAGCTTGTCAGCACTTAAAATTGCCATTTTAGGAATTATTTTACAAATCTATCCATGGCGATCCATTTCAAATATGGAAATTCAAGATAGTTGATTGTAACAACTTTTTAAACAAGACTACTGTTCACAGAGACGATTAGTCAGCTAATCTTTTATAAGCTTCCTGATACATAAGTCAGACTCTTGAGTAAGGATTTGAATACTGAATAAGGAGAGGCCTTCATGTGAGTTGGAAAGAGCTAGGAAGTAAGTACAGGGGTGGTTGGGGAAGAATAGGAAGGTCTGGGACACAAAGCTGACAGCGCTGGCCAAACAGAGGGGCCGGTGATCGCCCAGAAAAGTGAGAGGAAAGACAACAAACAAAGCAGCATAACTCTCTGTAGCACTTTCACGGTACTCCAGAGCAGCAAGAGAGGAAGCAGCAGAAGGATCTAATGATTATCTTCAGCATGCTCAGACCAACAGGTATGGAAAATGGTTTGGACAGCGAGATTTTCATCAAATATACAAAGGCACATACTGGTACAAAAGTAACTGCAAAGAAGGAAACTGCAGTAACCAGAAGGCACAAAGATCAATGAAGAGTTTTCACAACCTAGCTAGGAAGAGGAGAGGCTGGATTTGCAGAAAGTAGCACCCTATTTACTACCAGAAAATGAGAAAAGGGTCCTACCTACAAATATCAAAATAGCGTGGGATCAGGATTTGGTATACCACTTATCTCCACGACACACAGCAGATTTCGCTTGAATTTTTGCGCCTGGCTGCAAATTCAACCTGAATATCTTTTTGGAAGAAGCAGCCAACAAGGCTGAATCTTGTATTTTACTTCAGGTTCACGTTTAAGCATTACATTAGAAACGGTTTACTGGAAACCAAAACATCCAAAGATGAGAATAAAGTAAGATATAGGTGTACCTGGAGTATCAGAGCAGGCACATGGAAACATATTAAAATAGATGACAAAAGAGCAGATAATTACAATGAATAATCTGCTATATGCAGCCAGTATACTTAATAGCGTACCAGAAAAGCACCCATTGTACTAAAGAGCTTTACATTCTGGATGATTTATAAATCAGAGATTTGTTTACAATCTGGCCACTGTCTCTGGAGCCGGTAGTGGGGGACACAGCACACCAGCATCTCTCGCAAAGTGGTATAAAAAGTTCTCTTTCATTGGATTTAAAAATGTGCAAATGCAATTATTCAGCTTATTTACTGCTGCTGCTTCTGGACATCAGAATTTCAGAGGAAAAAAAATAAAAAGCATTGTATGAATTGTGCTGTTAAGACAACTTGAAATCTATCAGGAATTCTCTCTTCAGTGTAGGTGACTTCTTGGGATAATTTTCTATTGCAGCAGATGCTGAGCACCACACAAAACAACTCCTTACCTCCGTAGCTACATTCCACTCTGAGAGACCTGGAGTAAATAGCTCATTGACTATCAGAGCCGATTTATCACTCCTCAGCTTTCAGCCAAGGAGGTGAAAGAAGCATCCCTCTCTGCTCTCTTGCACAGCACCCCATGGGCTTGTAGGCAGCTCTTGCCTCGGAGCTGGTGTAGAGCTACGCAGAGGAAACGCTCAACTTCCAGATCCTCTCTAAACTCACAACTCCCACCAGGCACCGAACTGAGAAAAGGAGAATCAGAAAAACAAACTGACTCAAACCACATGTTAGCGAACATGATGCATCGCAGTAAAGCCTAGATGGGAAAATGTCACAGAGAAATTAATATTGGGAGTGTTGACCCGACAAGAAGTTACAAGGACCCAAGGCTGCAGATCACTTTGGAGGTACAGCTGATGGCCTGACCCATTTCAGAGGCAGAGCACGGCACAGCATCCCCCAGCCCACCGCCGGCAGCACCGCGCAGGGAGAATACGACGCCTGGACACGCGTTTAAATGAAACGCAAGGCGGCCTTAAGAGGTCCGAAGTAAAATGAGTAATTCCAACAGAAATTTGGGGAAAGATCCAAGAAAATAATTTTAAAAAACAACAATTAAAGTACACCTCGCTCTTTGGAAAACCACAACCCCTTTTCTTTTTTTTTTTTTACACTATCAGTTCCTAATGCCATGTGATTCGGTATGACAAAACTTACTGAAACCACCGAAACAACCCACAAGTGACTAAGATGTTTTCCGCAATCAAACCTGCTGCGCGCAGCCGGCGACGCCGCGCACGTACCGGCTCCCAGCCCTGCGGGACGCCGAGGCCCCCCGCCGCCGGGACCCCAGGGCAGGGCGGCGGCCCCCGCCCCGTCCCTCCTGCGCCGGGGGCTGGCCACAGACCCGGCCCCGGGCGGCGGCCGGGGGAGGCGCGGGCGGCAGCCCAGCGCCGCTGCCGCCCCGGCCCGCAGCGGCGGGCAGGGAGCCGGGGAGCGCTTACCTTCGCCGGCAGCCCGGCGTCGTCTGCGGGGGCTCCGCCGCTCTCCCCGCGGCGGCGCAGGTTCGCCGTCAGCCCCGCTGGCCGCCGCTGCTCAGCGCTCCATGGCTCCGCCGCTCTCCCCAGCCGGCGCCGGCAATGGCAGCGGGCTGCGAGCAGGGAGCGGCGGCGGCTTAGCGCGGCGGAGCTACCGGGGCCGCCACCTGCCAGGGCTGCGCCGCCGCCTCGGCTCCGCTCCCCTCCTCCCCGCTCCGCTCCCCTCCCCGCGCTGCCGGAGGGAGCGGCGCCTTCCCCTGCGGGCGCGGGGCGGGCTCGCCTCAGCGCCCCGCTTCCCGCCCGCCGAGCGGGGGCGGCGGGCCGGCCCTGAGGCAGGTGGGAGCTGCGGCCGGGCGGACCCGCAGCGGCCGCTGTGAGGGGGGCGGCGGTGCCGGGGGGGGCCCTCCGCAGCCTTCGGCCCTGCCCTGCGTGGAGCACAGGCCCAGCACCGCCCGCCGCGGCAGCCGTGAGGGCGTCCCCCCTCCAGCCCTCCGGGACGGGCAGCCGTCGCTGAGGCGCACCGACACCCCCCGGGCCGCTCCGGCCGGGTTTGGCCGACAACCCTGCTGGGCAGAGGTGAGCTTTGACAGGTGGTCCGCTGCGAATTGCCCCGGAATAAAGCAGAAAGCCCGTTTATCTTTGCATCTGTAGGGCCAGAGCGGGAGAGGAAGCAGCTCATGGCGCTTTGAGGACTTGCCTTAGGAAGCGTTGCCCTCAGCACCCGGCAGCCCGGGGCGCGGAGCAGAGGACACCCCAGCGCAGCCACGGCAGAGGCACCACCTGGAAAATACCTGGAAGGTATGCACGACTGTACACACGTGGAAAGCCACGCCGGCGTAGCTTGGCCAGGCTGGCAAACGAGCACCTGCTTACATTAAAGGTGCAGTGGCGAAGTGTTCCACATCTGTATGCTAAAGCTGCGGGCTGGTCACGCTACCCCCAAAGATAACTCATTTTACATGGTTTCGTTACGCTAGGAACTTCTGTTTGATCCTAACAGCGATGCAAGATCTTTGGGTGTTTGATGTCTTTATCAAAGGCCAAGTTTCTGGAGTAACGATGTAAAGAACTTGGTTCATATTTTAAAAGAGGAAGTTTCTAGTCTTCACGGTTGAGGAGCAGCGTTTAAAAGACTTAAAGAACCTGCTCCAACTCCCAAAACCTCAGAATCCAGAATACAAAAATAAAATGCATTCATTAGAAAACCTTTTGAATTAGGAGTCAATCTCGCTATTTGTGGATGACACATAGACCCTTGATTTTTTTCCAGGGATTGATGACTACAGCCTCTCAAAACCAAACAGAAGGCTGCTGTGTTGTAATTCTTGTTCAAGTACCATCCCATACCCTCGTATCCCACAGACCCACAGTACAGACCATACCAGATCTTGATAATCCAGTCTTTATGCAGTGCAGTGTAAAAGAACAATATTGAATGAAAGTTTTGTGCCACATAATCATAAAGAGGAAAAAAGATTGTCTGTAGAGTTATTCAGTTACATTGTGGTAAAACTAAGAGTTAATAACAGCTTGGTAGATTTCTATAATATACAAAAGTTGCTCTTTAGCATATACAAAATACAAAACTAATTTTCAACAAAAGTTCGATTTTCCCCTCCCTCCCAAATAAGGACAAATTTATTTCTGTACATGTAGCATAAAAAAAAAGTGTAAGACTGCTAACAGTTGTAATTCAAATTACGGTTTGGGCTGTATACTGTATTTCCTTCATTACTTCATATTGCAAGCAAGTGTACAGAAGAAAGGCAACTTCCATGAACACATGATGCTGTAGTGCCAGAAGTTTTAAAGCAACTGAAAAGCATTTCTCTAGAATGTTTTGCACCATTATAAAACTTACCACCTCATCCTTTCCTTTGCCAATAAAATACCGCTATTGGGCATTTACTAGCCTATCAAGTCTGAAGTCCCAAAAAAGAAAGATTTGCACAACTATATTGGACAACTCTTCCCAATGTCATGGTTGGATGTGGAACTAAGGATGCTTATGTTTGGTCACAGGAGCTGAACTTTGTCATCTCACACAAAAGCAAGATTCCAGAGGCTGGGGAAATAGGGACTCCAGCTGAGTTTTGGCAGGAACAGAAGCTGTCACCTTGCAGAGCAGCCCACTAGGCTCTTGCTTCTGTGAGCCCCTCCAGTTCCTGCAGAGGAAGGCCACTTGGTGCCATACGGCTTTACTAAGCAGCTGTCCAGGGATAGTTTACCCCTGTGCAAAGCAACAGTGGCCAAAGCAGCCTGTGTGGCAGCGTGTGCAGGAGCCCTGCTTGAGACGCAGGTGTGAGCCTCTGCAAGCCCTGGTCAGGATGGCAGTGTGGGTCTGAAAGTGCTGGGGTGGCTTACAGCCCCATACACCGCCCCACATGGACGGACACGTACCGATCTGCACCAATACACAGGCTTTCCCTGCCCTAAGCCTCACCCTTAGGTAGAGAACACCTTCATTTTTGTCACGTGAAGGATGTGCTTTTGGGAAAGAATAAGGCACGCAAATCCTAATGCCTCCAAAAGAGGCCAACTAGACCAGCACCAGATCTAGTCGGACCTTCTGTACTTCACAGGCCATTACATTTCACCAGTTTCCTGCTCAGTATCGTGTATTTGACTAAAGCTGATTGCCTAAAGTCACCCAGCCTGGGTCAGAAGATAGGACAAAAGTCACCACTTAGCAGTCTGTTCCTCTGGTTGCTTACTGGCAACAATAAAATATGTACTTAACACTCCAGTTTGAACTTGTTTCACTTCAGCTCTCGGTGTTTCTTACGCCCTTCCCTGTTAAACCAAAAACTTAGAGTATTTTACATGCTAATCAAGTCACTGCTTAATCCACTTTTTGATAAGCTAAATGGATCAAACTCTTCAAATTCATTATACATGGCATTTTCTTCACTCTTCAAATATTTTTACAGTTTTTTGCTAGGCCTCTCAAAACATGCCAATACCTTTTACAAAATTTGGGCTGCAAAACCATTTGTAGCATTTCAATAGCATGCAGGAGCAGTGCGTAAGAAGCGAGGTGATTCCCCCCCCCAATATGCTGCCTTAGTCAGAGAGTCATGCGTAAGAAATCTGATCAAGAGTCTGACACACAAGGGTGTTAAACTTTGTGAAACTCTACAGTGAGGTCAGGTTCAGCAACCCTTCCCTAGGTTCCAGATTTAATCATTTCTGGGGTTTAGGTTCAGGTAAATCCTTGATTGTTGGGTATGGAGTATTTAGGAGAGTTGTTTCTTAACTGTAAGCACTGAACATATAGAAGTTACGGCAGGACACAAAATTCTGAAATGGCTAGAAGAAACCCTTATCTTCTAGACAAGGCCAGGAAAATTAAAATCTTGCTCTTAGTCCCCCACAGCCTTCAGGCAGCACATACTATCTTTTAACTCCCTGGCAACAAGAAATATCAGTAATCCTGATTCAGTCAACGATTCACGAACACTGACAAAGTTCCAAAGCCTAATAACAGACAGCAGTGCTTCACCCTGATGGGAGGACCGCCCGGTCATTACTGCTGCATGTTAGCTTGCAGCAGCAGACTGAAATGATCCTCCTCTGTTCACAGCTCTCTGGCTTTCTAACTCCTATTGGAAACTCAAATGCTGATAGCAAAAGCTGATACAGGGAGGATGAAATTAAGAAACTCCTTAGAGCTCATGCTGTGATCGTATCACAGGCTGTGTTATCTTCCTCCGCTGAATCTGCCAAGTCAACTTCAAGAAGTCGCCCATGGCATTAAGATATTCCACCAACCCTGAGCACTCATAATCTGCATTAGAGCTGAATACTGAAAGCTGCACCGCTTACTGTTCTTACACTGCTGTACTAGTATTTATCAAATACCATTCATGAGCACAAGTTTTTCATTATCAAGAAGCTCTAGACATCCTAAAGGACTTAATACCCATAAATCTGACTGATACGCTGCCAGCCTTGTGAAAAGGTTGTAAGTGACTTACACTGACCAATACTGTATGATCAATGCCTTTGTCATTCCCCACAGACACCTACTATTTAACTCTCAAACACGCAGTAGTCAGGCACATCCTGAAGATTCCCGCTTGTGGCACGTCAGGTTATCCAGCTACTGTTCATGGCGAAACCTCCCCATTCCTGTGAGAGTCCATAGAGAAGCTGCCCAAAGGCCACCTCCAACTGCGTCTCTCTGAAGCTAATATTCACAGCTCAGCACAAATTTAGGCCAAGGCATAGAGATGAAACAGTTTTACTGTCAGTGATGAATTGGTCTCCTCCTCTCAGTAGGTAGGAGGGGGACATCTGTTCTCATTCTCCCGAGTCGCTTCATGCTTAAACTTTTAACCCTGGGATCCCACTGCCTTCCATAGAGGAACTGGCAGGATAATACACTACGAGGCTTCGAATGCTTTCTTAATGGGGACATCTACTTCACAGTAACGGGACTGTGTTCCTCCACTGCTGGACCTTTCACTTACAAGGTCCCATGGCAGTCAGTGGACAGACATCTGACAGTAAACACTCAGGTGCCAACAGTGTAGAGATGATGCACAAGTGGTCAGTTCAGGAAGTAACTCGGGAATATTTTTGGATGTGTTGTTGACACTGAGCTCTCACTTACCAGTCTGTGTAATGCTTTTCATCATCTCCAGATGACTTCTTACCATTTCTGTCCCATTCTGGTGTATGGCTTGACTACAATTATTCATGCCTTTGTCACCTCCCAGTTGAAGTACAGCAATGCGATGCAACTGGGAAGGAAGCTCCCAGCACTTCAGAAACTCCAGCTGGTATACAGGACATTGCAGAACATCACCTCAGCAGCATCCTGGACTCTACTCAGGTCCCCCGTAAAACAAAATCAAGTGCAGGGTTCTCACCTTCCTATTGCTCTGTGCTGCAAGTCCAATGTAGCCAAAAGCCCAGTAGGATGAAGAGTATTGCAGACACCTTCATTACTGCCGGTCAGTGGAGGGATGGTATGGCTTTGTGGCCAGGAAGTAGAACTGTCTCAGGATCAAATCTGAGGGTATGGAATGAACCAAGAAGGAAATACCATTAATAAATGTGTTGCCATTTATTGTTCCATGCCAAGTGTACATTTCTTGGTCTTTGCTTTCTCTACTATTAAAAAAAAAAAAATAGAGCAATGCATATGTAAAAGAGGATGGGGGAAAAGTCCCACTTATGAAAATAGGACACTATTGCATCCATATTATTTTTTCCTGAGGAGACTGAGAGAAAAAAATAACCTGGCAGATGTTAGTCATTTTGCTTAATGCACTCAGATACTTTGGTGATAAATGTGGTAGGAGAGCTTGTACAGAACAGAATAAATGGCTTCAGTGAGGTACTGTCAAAACAGTAAAAAGAAGATATGTTTCATATTAAAATAGAAAGGGAGTAAAAGCAAACGTATTTTGAATGAGAACGACTGATATTAGCAATGCTAAAAATAAGGGGAGGTGAAGAGGAACACAGCCCTTACTCCACTGCCAAAAGAAAAAGGAAAAATTTTCTGTCTCTAAGGTGAAATTACTTCCCTCCCCAGTCTCTTCTTCGCTTGTTACCTAATTGGGGTTGCACCATGAAGGACATCACTGGCAGAAAGGTTTCCCAGTTCCTACAGTTCCTACACCCTCCATCACTCCCACAACAGGCAGCACAGCCCCAAAACTTCCACTGAGAAGATGGTTCCCATTTTGTGGTATTTTGCAGAATCTTCTGGGTTTGTTCGTGTTTTGTCGTGTTGTGTTCCCCCTCCTCCCTGCCAAAATTCTTCTTTTGGTACTACCAAGACCAAGCAGAAAAGACAGCCAGTACCTCCCCCCACAATTGTCATCTTTCCTCTGTGCCCTCAGTTCATGAAACCCAAATGGCTTTGTCATCTTCTCCCCTCTTCCATAAAGGCCTTGGTACCAGAAAAAGGAATTCAGGTGAAAACTGATGGGAGGCAGCAGACTGCTAGGAGATTAATAGGACAGTATGGAAATAGGAGAAGGAAGCAAATACCCTGAATACTGTGAGAGATCAATGAATTAATTCATTGGGAAGAATTAATGAATATTTGTGCTCCCATCTCTGTCCTTTCACTGCAGCTGAAATAGCTGAAGAAGCTCATATATATATCAAATAGAGGGGAATTAAATGGGGTATAACAGATGTTGTCTGTGCTCCTGTGATCAGGCAATGAAATTTAGCCTCCATGTTTCATACCAGAATTGTTGCTTTCGCTTTCAAGAGCTGAAAAAACACAGACTGAGCAAAGAGGGACAAGGTGCAGGGCAGGCACTCCGTCCCTGCTCAGCTTCCTTGTAGTATCACTAGAAACCCATTTGTGAGAAATGCATGGAAGTTAGCTGTGCTGTGAAGGATGCACTTTGTATCCCTTCAAAAGTTCATTTGGGAGGCTGTTAATCAGTCTTTTCACTCCCACAAATGGATGAGAAAACTGCCATGGATTCCCAAATCATGCATGTAAGTAGATAACAGAGCAATCCAAGCAGCCCCACCACCCAACACACTAGCTTCCCTAGAAAAGATCAACTAGCTCTCCATACAAAAAGGGCAGTGGCTTACTAAGCCACTGAAGTTCATTTTATTAATTTAAAAATCTTCTAAAGTGCAATGTAGTTTTTAAACATAGCCTGCTTTCTGTGCAGCCCTAAGGCAAAGCCAAGGAACGCAGCCACAGGAATTTCTTATTTATAAAGCAGCATGCAGTGTAGCTTGCAGTGGTCAGGATGTCAGGTAGCGATAGGAAGCAGTGGTGTCTGGGTGGTGCTTAGTTGCCAGCTGGGATTAAACCACAACATGGCATGAAAGGTTTTGTAATAGTCTAAAGCAAATGAGGATAATTCCATGGATGATTTCTCCTTCTGAAGTAAGTTTGAGAACCAGAGTATTTTGGTTAAAGACAACAGCATTTCAGTGCAGAAGTAATGTTAAACACTTCCTGGGATGTGAGGCTGAGATGGGTCAGACTCCCATTTTTCTCTGTAGACGGGGCTTTAAGAGGGAGCCTGGGCATCAGGGGAATTCTTAGCCCTGGGACATCATCACAGACATTAGCTGGAAAGCGCTGGATGCCCTGTAAAATATATGTAACAGACAGAAAAAAAGTATCAGCAGGAAGGTAGATTGTCTCATGCCCCGTTTTGGAAAAGCTGGGTGTTCCCACTGATTCAGTTCAAGGTTCAACAGCTTTCATAACAGGCCCAAAAGGTACCACCTTAACCCTGCCCCTGAGAGATCAGGTATTGGTTTTAGCAAGGAGGACAGGACAGGACAGTTTCTCTCAGGCAAAGTACTGAGAAAGGAAGATGCTTATGTCACTTAGCAAGCGTGCTGTAGCTTCTCCACAGCCTTGGTTGTGTACACAGATCAGTACATGCACTTCACTCCTCTTCCTCCCCCTCAGCCACCCAGTATTAATTGACAAGACTGTCAGACACAGAGCTGATTCATTCGACCGAGCCTTTTATGAATATCTAAATCCCTGAGAGGGTCAAAGTGGAAAGTGGTAGTCAGGGTCACAGCTGACACTCGCAGAGCAACCTGCTGGTGAATAATTCTAATCCTCACAGTGAGGACTCCCTGGCTGGCAGCCTAAAACCCAAGTGTTGATGCATCCAGCCCAGTTTATAAAACTGTAGGAGGGAGGGCTGGTCTGTTGGCTAGATGCTGATGAATTCTGCGAAAAAATAGCCGCCAACAATATTTTTCAGCTCTTGTCTTGCATAACAGCTAAGGCTGGAAGGTCCTTGTATTTTATGAAGGAACCAGCTGAAGTTCCATCTAATAAACTGATCTGATCACAAGTAATACATGTTACAGATAGAAGAAATTAAGTCCTGACATTAAAACTAGCATTCTTCATTTGTTGGGAAATGTTTGATTTTGTAAAGTGCCAGTAATCCAGCCACTTAATTTAATTCAGCATTAATATTTTACATGGAATAGGAAAATAGGTTTGCTTTGAAATAAATATTAAAGGCTCAGTAATACTATGAAACACAAGTTTCAGATCATTTATCCTTAACAGATAGTTACAACTGCAAATTTCAATGAAGTTTCAACCCATTCTCTCCACGGGCCTTTCTCTTCCCCCATCAATTGTGGAAATCCGAAGTGATGATTCTTGCACAACCAATTCTCCACAGAGGAAAATAATGCATTTGCAAATTCTACCTTAAACTCGTTCAGTCACCAAAACCCAGCTGGACACAGTCCTGGGCAGCCTGCCCTATCTGACCCTGCTTTGAGCAGGGGGTTGGACTAGACAATCTCCAGAGGTCCCTTCCCACCTCCATTACCCCATGATTCTATTCATGCTGTAGTTTTTCTGGCAGGATATTTGCAAATCTCCAACCCAAACACGATATATGCTCATCAAAATAATCTATTCTGCATACCATTTCCTTACAGCTGCTTAGGAGAAATCATTTTAAGTGATCTTAAAAAAAAAAAAAAACACCAAACCTCTAGCTATTGCATTTTATAAGATTTATGCATGTTTTTGTGCTAACATGGACCTCACCATTCCTCCAGGCAGACTTCCAAGTCTCCATCCCAAGGTTCTGGGGGCAGTGGTGCTCTGGCTGGATCAGGTCCAGTGACAGTAACTGGGGGGGGACACTTCCCAATGACTGCTGGGCAGATCTGTAGTGATGAGACAGGCCTGAGGTGAAGCCAGCCCACAGGCTGGGATCAACAGGGTCCATGGCCATGTACAGCTGTGATGGAGCCACAGACAAGCACTCCTCCACCATAGCCCAAATCAGGGCTGAGGGCCCAGGGCTGAGCTTAAGTAAACCCCCTGGGCAGGGGGTGTGGGTGGAGCCCCCAGGTGAGGCTGGTTGGGGCCCTCCATTCCACTTCTCAAACGTGCCCGTGCCTTGCAAAGTGATTTGCCCTTTTTTGCTACCAGGAAAAATGACAGGAGCCACATCGCTCTCTATCATAAGCACAAGGCATGTACAGCAGTCTCATCCCATCTTTTGCTGCATGTAATGAAACAGGCACTTCTTCCACAGACTTTCACCTCCTTTTTTATGTCTTGATCTGCAAGTCTGAGTCTAGACAAATGTCTGTAAACTGGCCTGTGACGCTTTGTCTTGGAAGTCCATAAGGTGTCTAGATGACAGGTTCCTACCACTTCACACTTCTTTCCTTCTCTCAATGTGTTTTGATCAGCCCTGGAGAATGGATGGCTCCAAATTGCCTGTTAAGGGCTACAATTAGATTTGTACATTGCAGTGTTTTTCCTGAGACAAATTCAGCAGCAGGATGAACATGTCTCTTTATGCTGGCTATTAGCGCTCCCATGCTTCTCATCCCTTTTTCCAGTTGTTCATCTTGACTGATGACATCATTCTTCTTAGGAATCGTAGTCTTTCAATGATTTGAGCCGACCTTCTGCTTTTCCTTTTGCAGGTCACTATGTCATAAACAGGGCACAGACCACTGTCTGCTGTAACCTGCGTCCTCTGGCTTGCTCAGTGCTGTATGCGGACTGCCAGCACCCATTACTACCATCCGACGTTCTTTACAAAGTGTTTTTCTTCACTTCCTTTCTGCAGCTCATATCCAGCTTGGTCTGCAGTACAAGGTTTTGTTGCCATTGCCTGTGCATGCAGACACAAACTCAAAAATCCAGAGTGCAGCCCAGGTAAGCTACATCTCATGCACAAGCATCTGAAGTCCTCAGTAACCCACAGCCGCCGGCAGAAGGACTGTGTGGACATGCAGTATTTGCACAGCGGTGTCAGCCATTGTAGCCCAGCTGTCTTTTCTTGTGTGACTGCTCTGTGTCAGCACAGTGAGCAAGCCTGAGCAAGTGCTCCTGCTCTATCAGTGACACTCTGGCTAAAGAAGACAGCTACATGGTCTATAGGGTTAATCTGGTAAATGCACAGGGAAGTGATTTTTCTTCATGTAAGGAGGCTTACAAAGATAAGGTCTTATTTAGCTTTCTTGTTTGCATCTAGTTTTTTCACTAGATTTGGAAAATCACATCCAAAAAAACGTATCTAACTCAGTCAGGGTACAACTCCACTAACATAACCGATTTTACAAAACAATGAATTTACTAGGCTCAGCTAATGTCTTGGGTTTGCGTGGCAAGGTTTTGGTAGTGGGGGGGCTAGAGGGGTGGATTCTGTGAGAAGCTGCTAGAAGCTTCCCCTGTGTCTGTTAAAGCCAATGCCAGCCGGCTCCAAGATGGACCCACTGCTGGCCAAGGCTGAACCCATCAGCAATGGTGGTGGCGCCTCTTAGATAATGTATTTAAGAAGGGGGAAAAAAAAAACATCGGGACACAAACTGCAGCTGGAGTGAGGAGTGAGAATATGTAAGAGGAACGACTGTGCAGACACCAAGGTCAGGGAAGAAGGAGGGGGAGTAGGTGCTCCAGGCACTGGAGCAGAGATTCCCCTGCAGCCCGTGGGGAAGACCATGGTGAGGCAGGCTGTGACCCTGCAGCCCATGGAGGTCCACAGTGGAGCAGATATCCACCTGCAGCCCAGGGAGGACCCCACACCGGAGCAGGTGGATGTGCCCAAAGGAGGCTGTGACCCTGTGGGAAGCCTGTGCCAGAGCAGGCTCCTGGCAGGACCCATGGAGAGAGAGGAGCCCACGCTGGAGCAGGTTTGCTGTCGGGACTTCTGACCCCGCAGGGGATCCATGCTGGAGCAGTCTGCTCCTGAAGGACTGCACCCTGTGGAAGGGACCCACGCTGGAGCAGTTCATGAAGAACTGTAGCCCGTGGGAAGGACCCACATTGGAAAAGTTCATGGAGGACTGTCTCCCATGGGTGGGACCCCATGCTGGAGCAGGGGAAGAGTGTGAGGAGTCCTCCCCTGAGGAGGAAGGAGCAGCAGAGTCAACATGTGAGGAACTGACCGCAACTCCCATTCCCCATCCCTTGCACCGCTGCGGGGGAGGAGGTATAGAAAATAGGGAGTGAAGTTGACCCCGGGAAGAAGGGAGGGGAGGGGGTAAGGTGTTTTAAGATTTAGTTTTATTTCTCATTGCCCTACACATGTTCTCACTCCTCTCTTCTACTCAGTTTTGATTGATAATAAACTAAACTAATTTTCCCCAAGTTGAGTCTGTTTTGCCCGTGACAGTAATTACTGTCCTTATGTTGACCCATGAGCTTTTTCGTTACATTTTCTCTTCCCTGTCCAGTTGAGAAGGGGAGTGATAGAACGGCTTTGGTGGGCACTCGGCATCCAGCCAGGGTCAAACCACCACAGCTAATTAACATCAGCTCTCTAAAAACATACCAAAGCAGTAGCCATTTAGACTTCAGACCCTAACCCTGTGATTTTTTGAAGTGTGAAGAAGGATCTCAAATTGGCAAGAAAAGTCCCACTGTCTTTCACACACTACATTTTGCCTACAAAAAACCAGCAAATTTTTAGAACAAGAAAACCTTCTATGTTTTAGCCTGACAATAACTGATCCAACAAAAAGAAGTTAGAGGAAAACAAGATCAAATAAACAACAGCTGTTCAGAGCAACAAATGTCAGTCATATCTCTGACCACTTTAAATGGCAGGCAAGACAAGGTTCAGGTTGTGATCCGAGTGGTGTATATTAAACTCAGTTCTAATAATTTGTTTTGCTAACATACCTGGCAGCAGTGGAAATATCTGCTCTCTGAAGATCCCCTGTGTTTTTCTGTAGATTTGACAGTAGCAGAGTGGAGTGCTAAATACAGGTTTATGTCTGGTGGTGATGGAGTAAGCAGGATGGAGGGTTTTAGCAATGGATGCCGAAGGTGCATGGTCGTCTTAGAAAATGTGGGGCAAAATCTGTTCTTCCAAACCCATGCTATCCGAATCATCATCAAAGCAGAATTTTTCCTTCCTTTGCTCATTACAGCCGGGTGGGTTGTGAAGAGCTCATTTCTTGCTGGCACTTAGCCCTTCTCATTTGCCTCAGATGCTGACACTAGCCTGGCTTGGGTTTCTGGTCACTGTCACTATTTAATGGTTCTGGGCAGCACCATGATGGTGTCACAAAGCAGTACTTGCATTGAAATATATCTTCAGATATGCTGAATTTAGATCTCTGCAAAAGCTAGTGCAGTTTTAACCTTGCTAATGCAACAACGTAGGAGCGGCTGCTTCAGCAGGAGGTTTAGAGAGCAATCTATTAAAACCCCAGATAGGAAATTGGGTGTTAGTCATCATAGAGTGATAAGGACAGGGCTCCTAATTCAACATCTGTTTTCATATCCAACTGATTAGAAAAAGAGCAAAAGGGGCCCACAGTTATAAGACGAGATGCAAATAAAATGTCGTCTATTTTCAGAGTGCATTTCAAAACCCTATGGATTGAAAACAAAAAGAAACCCAGCAAACATCCCTCATATTAGATACATGTGTAGGAAGAAATCTCTCTGTAGCCATCTTTCCTCCTGCTCCAGCCAGAGGAAATTGCCAGGGTGTGCGGGACAGCGCGCAGTGCAGAAAGGGAGCTCAGGCCCGAGCCCTGCAACAGGGCGCTCCCCTGCTCCCAGAGCTGAGGATCGAGTCGGTCCGCCCTTAGTTAGGAGCAGGGGCTGCACAGCTCTTCAGCTGGTGTTTTCATGACCACACAACTGAAAGCAGAGGGATGGCAAGCTGTTCTAGAAAAACAGCATCAGGTCTCTGCACCTCGCTTTTGACATTAGGCAGGCAGAAGACTAAATAATTATTTCACTGCCAGGCTCTTCTGACCCAGGTCTTTAATCATCATTTGAAGCTTGAAATAAGTCTCTTGAGTGTTTCTTTCCAGCGCAAGTTCCAGCCTGTGCTGTGTCTCCTGGCCGCCTATGTATAAGTGTCTCAGCACTGCCCTGCCAGCTTTGATTTGGGAATATTAACAGTGAGTCTGTTCCTTGGCTTTCCCATCACACCCGTTCTTCCTCATAAAGTGACAAGCCATTGGTTTCAATACTGAAGTGAGTTCCTCTGCTGAGAAGCAGCTTTGTAAAAGTAGCACCAGAAAGTTTTGCGTTTGTTACCTGTCCTTAATGCTGTGCTCAGGTTTAAAGACATAAATGGATGTTTTAAAAGTAATTTTCAGGGATAGGAAATGAGTTTCATTTTGCATTCAGAATGGACCCATCTAGGACTATGCAAAGAGGTGCTATGCATTGCTGGTGGTAAGAAAGGCAAGACAAGACACTGTAATTACAGCTGAAATACAGAGGTGTGCGCTGCCTGACCTTTATCATACTCAGGCTCCACACAGCCCAGAGACCTCACTGTCTAAGCCTTTTCATCAACATTAAAAGCCTCCCCAGGATCTCCTTTCCTCCATCTCTCTTCATCATTTGTTTTTCCATTCATTCCCTAACAGCAGGACACTGCATTATTTCATAAGCCATCAAGACTGATTTTCAGATCTCCTAGTGAGAGTTTCTCAGTGCCCTTCCCTGCTCTGCCGATGACAGCTCTTGCATAAGAAGCTCCTGATGGGTAGTAATTAATTAGAGTCTCACACAGACAATTCACTCTTCTTTTGTTTAGGATAATTAGTGAACAGAATGACACCTGCCAAAACCAAGCGGTTTTCCATCCACGAGGGTGCTGCGTATTTCCAGTTTGGCTCTTCTTGAAAGGAAATTATTTTTGCGGGTCCTTTTGGTCTTCCTGGGGCTGCGTGCCAGTAGCGCAGTGCTCCATTGTGAGAGCCACAATGCTGCCACCCAGTCTTTGTGAACGGCAGCATCTGGCCACTGGGTCAAGTGCTGAAATCTCAGTGTTTTATTGTTGCTCGTCAGAAAAATCTGTATGCACACCAGGGCGTATGGATTTCATTCAAGCCTTGACAAAATCAATTCCTGTTGCTTTTCCAGCAGAAGGAAGACTGGAGGAATGGGATCCTTCCTCTTAGAGAAGTGCACACCATAAACCTGCATTTTAATTACTTTTTCTGCAACAGGGAACACATAACTGGAATATCCTCAGCAAAATCACAGTCTGGGTAACTACTGGAAGCATGCATTGCTCACTTCTATGTTTTTTAAATCACCTCCCTCGACACGCTGGCAGTGCTCTGAACGCAGCCCAGGGCGCTGGGAGAATTCCTTGCCCCAGGAGCACACGGCTGGCTCACGGCCAACTTGGAGTCCACCAAGACCACCAGGTCCTTCTCCACAGAGCCACTTTCCAGCCAGTTGGCACCCATCCTGTACTGGTGCTTGTGCCGGGGGGTGATTCCTCTCCAACGCAGGACTTTCTGCATTTTTCTTTGTTGAACTTCCTAAGGTTCCTGTCATTTCTCCAGCCTGTCCGGGTGTATCAGGCACTCCTCCATGCCTGAGTGCACGTTCGGTGGGAGAGCAGGTCATACAACGGAGCTGCTGAGCTCTTGCAGATGGAAACAGGGTGTCTCCTGCCCTGCACGGGTTTGGGGGGGTCTGTAGCTCACTGACAGGCTAAAGGCTCCTGGAGTGTCCTATGAGGCCGGCGATTTTATTAAAGAAAAGTAGTTTTGTGTTATTATTCTAAAACACTCACTGAGTTGGCACACTGGGATTTAACCGGACAGAACACCTCTCCCTGGCAGCAGCAACAGAAAGTCAGAGCCCACATCTCAGAGAGACGCAGGGGTGCTCGGCCAGGGCGGGTGGGGGGTTCTCCTCTGCCCCCGGCCGGCAGCGACCCACGAAAAGCAGAGTAAGTGGGCGATGGCGGGGGCTTGGCCGGGGCAGGGAGCGGCTGCAGGCAGGCAGGGGCTATTTCTTCCCCATGGGAGGTTTAGGTTGGAAATTAGGAAAAATTTCTTTACGGAAAGGGTAGTCAAGAATTGGAACAGGCTGCCCAGAGAGGTGGTGGAGTCACCATCCCTGGAGGTGTTCAAAAAAACCGGGTAGATGTGGCACTTCAGGACATGGTTTAGTCTAGTCTACCCTTGATTGGTTTAGTGTGGACTTGGTAGTGTAGGTTAATGGTTGGACTGGATGATCTTAAAGGTCTTTTCCAACCTAAACGATTCTATGATTCTATGACATTTCTTCCCCACTTCACGCCGCCATCTCCCGGCCACCAGCTCCCCTGCACAGGCCGGCGGTGCATGTGTGGGCTGCATCCTCTGCAGGGAGAGGGCAGGGTGACCTGCAGGCTTGGCAAACCACATTCCAGCAAAGAAAGAGGAATCGAGGAAATTTAAGTAGAAATTCTGTGCAGAAAGGAGGTACAGAAACAGCTGTTTGTACTCAGCAGCTTGGCCCCAGCTGGTCCCCGCAGGTTAATTTGCCTAACTTGCCAGGGGATGAAAACCTGCCTGTGGCCAGTCACTACCTGCTTCACCAAATTTCACCTGCAGGTATTCTAAATATAAACTGCAGAAAGGAAGATAGTGCACTTACAGAGACAGTGCTCATTACCCCCGTAAATGCAATACGGCCTCCAAAGCCATCGTGCTCTGGCCATAAACCGTCATGTTGCCATCTCCCTACACTTGTCAGTAGGGCTAACTTCTGTTAGTGACAGTGGTAGTTTACTGCATGAAAACTATAATAAAGCAGGATAATAAACCCAACCATAATATTTGTGTAGAATATTATTACTCAAAAAATCAAATAACTATAAAAACACACTCCAGAAGTGCATCATGTTGTAGTATTTATTACAGACAACCTTAGAATACATTAGATTGAAGTCTCCAAAAATTAGATTGAAGTCTCCCCAGCACACATTGTATTTATTTTTTTTTACAGAGACACACACAAAAAGGAGCGTGTCCTGCCTCCTCCTGCCTCCCCCATCCCCATCGATCCAGCAGCATTGTCCCTCAGCAGGACCAGCCCCGCTCTTCTGCAGCTGGCAGTGAAGGTTTGGTAAGGACAGCTGGCGGGCGAGGGCTACTCGGCCCCAGCCTTAGCCTGGGCAGGGGGCTGGCAGGAGAGCAGGGAGCTGGTAGGATGGTCTCGGCAACCCGGAGAGCCGCAGGCTCTGGGCAGTACCAGGAGTTCTATTCAGAGACATGAGAAAAACACAAGACCTCCCCCTCTGCAGCGGAGAGGGCTTCCATGTGTGAGTGCACCAGTGGGGACAGACACTGTCCCTCTCACGGGAGCACAACACAGCTGTCAGGGAGACAGAGGCTGTAAAACAATACCTAAAGAGGTAATTTTACCTCTTCTGTGCTTATTTAAAGGCAAAAAATGCCCAACAACCTGGCCCACAACAAACTAGCTATGTATTTCTCAGGGAAAAAAAAAAACTACTTTCAATGTTTCATTGCTTGTCTCCCTTGGTCCTTCTTCCCCTCCAGCATCCAGCTGCAAATCCTGCTTGCATCACAGGACTTTTCCTTACATGTCCAGAAATAAGTGATCCATTGATCCTCCACACTTCCCCGGGGAAGAGAGTTGCCACCCGGGTTGGTCACGCCTGCTGTGTCCTCCTGGGCTCCATGGTGCCCACAGGAACGACAGTTCCCGGGGGATAAGCCTGTACATAAAACAGGACTTTGCAGGGCCTGAGCGGGTGAGTGTGCCAGGCACTCACCTGGTTGCAGGGCAAAAAAATGCCCAGGGGCTTGTAAAGTAAAGTAACTCGGGGTGGAGACATGGGGGCTCCTTCCCCATGCAGCCCCACGCCAGGCAGCAGCCGGCAGCTGGCAATGGCTCCTTGGGTGAAGGCATAAGTGGGGAAGGGAAGATGGGGACAACCTGGCTCCCATGGGACTCAGTGGCTTTTCAGGGTGCTCGAGGGCTTCGTGTTGCTATTTCTGTCCCAAATCAGCCTGAAATCTGCGACTGTGGGGCAGGGGCTGCTCACAGCAATGCATTTGTCAGCTTTCTCAAAATAACAGAGACAACCTGCAGCATCTCATCACAGAAGATTTCACTCAAAGCAGAGAGGGAAATGCCAAAAACCAGAGCAGACACTGAGCAGGTTACATGCGCTGTGCCAGCCGCACTAACGAAGGAGGGATTTGGGCAGGGACAAGGGCAAGAAATCTGCTCTTTACACCAGTTGGTCCTGTGCCTGCAGGCACGGGCACAGAAAGACCAGGTGTGTGTGCAACAAATGAGCCAGATCATAGAATCATCCAGGTTGGAAAAGACCCTTAAGATCATCCATCCTAGCAAAAGCAGGGAGACCTGCCCCTGACTCCTCTGAGCTCTGCCCTGCGTCCGGCTGCACAAGCCAGCACCACGGCCGCCCAGCGTGGGACACTGCGGGACAACAGTATGTTACATTTCAAGAGCCAGCCGATAGAAATGTTATGCATTATACAGCAACTCTGGTCTCTGCAAGGTCCAGTTCCAGTAAACTGCAAAGTGAAAGAGTTTGCTAAAGATTTTCCCAATTTAAGCAGCACGTCGTTGATCGAGTTCATCAGTGGGAAATGACGGGGGGCAGGACTGGCTCTCACAGACTGCTGGCTCGCACACTAGGCAAAGGCTCGCTACAACAGGCAAACACCTATTCAACAGTAACATCAACAATAAACATTTTATTCACAAAAATAATTACAAAACTACTCTGACGCCGTTAGAAAGTGGTGCTTCGAGTTACACTCTCATCAGCAGGAAATAATTACCATAAATGCTCCAGAAGTAAAAGCCACACACAGAAATTAGTTCACAGTTTATGCAAGGGGAAAAGAAAAACACAAACAGTGCTTTACTGCAAACTTTTAAACCCAAGCACAGATCAATGGCTCAAAGACAGACTAACAATCTACAAATGTACAAAATGCGAAAACCACTTTCTCACTGCTTCAAACATCAATTGCAGTTTAAAAAAAAGGGCATTTAACATTAGCTGCAAGTGACGTGTAAAAGGAATAATGACACATTTAATTAATTTTCTTAGATAAATGAGCTATACTCCTGAATGCTCTTCAAAATTAATTTGCAAGAGCTTAATATTAGGGTTTAATATGTACTTCAGAAGCTCCACGCAGTTCCCCCTGATTGCTTGTCCAGTTTAAATTGAAAAGACCTTTCCTGGTGGATATGGAGCCATGGCAAAAAAAAACCCATCTCTCTACAAAATGACCGACTTTACTGGGAATTAACACTGAATTATTTGTAGCAAAGGCATAGGTATATTTATGGGGAAGCATTAACAGCTTCACTATTAGAAGCAAATAGAAACCGTGCTGGGTTAGTGCCGTGGCCAAGCCCTGCATTTATGGTGGCGCCATGCTCTCAGGATGCTCCGAAACGCGTTTCTGCAGCGTTTCTCTTCCCTCATCGTGCTCCAGGGCAGGCAAGGCCCTTCGGCTCTCCCAGGCTCCGGGAGTGGCTGTGGCTGGAGGGGACTGCGTCAGACCAGAGGTGAAGGTGAAGGTCAGCGGCTGAAACCTGCTTTGCGCCCAGCAGCCCTCTTCCTCTGATGCCGATCATGGCCTGACCCTCTTCCCTACTTTCTCCCTGTTTCCTGGCAGGGACTTCCCAGCTCTCCTGCCAAGATGGGGCCGGAGCCCAGGAGAGGCACCAGGCATGGACTCCTGGCTCCATTCTGTTTCAGACAGCTTTGAGTGCACAACTCCTGGTATAAACCTCTCCTTCCCTCCACTGAGTGAAAGGGCTGTGTCTCTTGGCACCCGCGGCCTCAGCGGACAGACATTTTGAAGTGAGTGGGAGCTCCTATTCTGGCTACAACAGTCCAGCTGTCAGGAAAAATCTTCCTCAGGAGATTAACACAGAAATTTTTCTCCTCTGATAACTTTAATTCTAAATGTCTAATAGTGTATTTAAATTTCGCTGACTTTCTTAAGAAATGCGCCTGACTGCAGATGTAATTGCTGTACAGCATTTAGGGTTCCTGTGTACTTAATGATGTATCTGCTCCTGAAAAATCAACACTCAAACTCACTACTGGCACAGGCAAAATGGGGTTGCTGTGGGTGGAGCGCGTCTCCAGCACATCGAGGGGGAATTGAGTCTCGGGTCTCCAACAACCAAAACCCAGCCCTGCCAGAAGACCGCAGCCGGCCAGGCGCCCGCTGCTCCAGCCCTTCTCATGACACGGAGCGCCAGACATGAAGCCACGGAGAGAAGGCAGGAGGGCTGTCTGCTTGCAGCTCCGCAGGGAGAACAACCCTCCAAAATTACCTTGCAAAATGCCTTTGCCCAGGCACCGTACCTGCCCATCTTTTTTTCACCCAGGAATAAGCATAAAGCACATGTATTGGCTGCCCTGTGAAAGGGGGATGCCACTGTGAACACAGAATAAAACACTGTTATCTAACATGGCATGGGAAGTACTCAGCTTTTTCAAACAAACAAATTGACCTGAAGTTGAGGGGGAAAAATAATGGTGAGAAAAGAATGCGGTAACTGACCCCACCTCTTAATTTCCTCTTCCAAAGGCAGATGCTGCCTGCAGGAGCGGCCGGAGTTGAAACCGTAACCGGAGACCAGGGCAGAGGCAGACGGCAGCAGATGGTGGATTCAGGATATGCAGATTTTGGCTTTATACAACAGTGAAGAAAGGTGAAGAGAGGGGTTGAATGTCCATTTGATACGGATGAAAATGCCAGACTGAGAGCCAGTTTTAGGAAGTATTTATTTAATAAACTCATACAGCTGTGGCCTGCCCTTCACTACGGGTCAGGACCTGGGTTTACCTGCACTATCAGAAACTGAGGGATTGGAGACATGGTGTAGAGGTTGCTTCAGAAAAGACACACCTACATTAAGGGATTAAATTGCTTGATTCTACAGTAACTATACTTAAAATATTTTCTTTTTGCTGAAGCAGAAGAGATCAGCTAATATTTGCAGTATTTCTTACATTCGCAGCAGGGATTTTTGTAAATACCACATCTATTTGTTTTTATAAGGAGCACCACTTGCTCTGGCCATTAGGAAAAAAACCATGATTGGGATGGCAGAGAGGCACCCAGGAGGACAGGCTGGACTCCCAAAGGCGGCGATATCTGGATATCTACCAACTTCCATCAGCGGAAGACGTTCTGCACTTCTTTTTTAACATAGCAACCCTTCAGCACAGCTGCAGGCATCACAGCAAGTCCAGGTTGCAAACGCTCTCCTGCCATCAGCTCTGCGGCACGTCAGAGTCCTGCATGACAGCGGACAGAAGATTAACTCCTGCATTTTCCCATGGTGCCAGGAAAGCCTTCACTGGCTCACTCAGCTGATCATTCCCATGGTTAATGGAACTCCTGTCCGTACAGAGTTACTGGATAAGGACTCTTAGGGTATGGTAAAATCAATGTGACCTTTTCCTTTCTTGAGACAGATGATCTTCCAACACAACTACGTAATTTTTCTGGACACTGTAATTAAAGAAATCCAAACCTGATGATGAACCACGTGTTTATTATTCCAGTCTACAGAGAACTGCACTACCCTTTTCACTTCCCAACAGCAAGAAGTTTCAGCAGATGGGTGTGCTGCTGGGGCACTGGGAGGGGAGTCTCGCCTCTGAACAGAGGGCAGTACGGTTATAGTATGGCAGCTGTCACAACACTGCATTTCAATACTTCACATTACCTCTGCATCCCAGATTAACAAGAGGAGAAGGTTGACGTGCAGGAATCTAGGTCTTCCACCCCAAATTCAGTTGTACCACGAGGGATCCCTGCGGCATTAGCTGGGGCGGGTTTGGTGGGGCAGCCGACTTGCGCTAGCCTCCCTGCATCTTCAAACTTCAGGGGATGTTGGATCTGGTGGACAAACCATCAGGAGAGGCAGAATCCAACACCCGAGTCCATTCCCGGGACACTCTTAGGACCCTGGAGGTTGTGCCACATGAAGTTCACGTGCTGGCAGGAGTGAATTTCTTTTTTCAGATGAAGTTTAGCATTCAGCTGGGTGCTAATCACAGCTTTACTCCTGGAACTCTACAGGAACCTTTTCAAGACTTCAAGGTTTGTCCCTGCAGCCTTCAATCGCATTTTCAAGTGACAAGGAGTTTTGGTTACTAACACAAACCATGTTTTAATTGCCCTCGCCACACATAATATTTTTGAACCAAGTACATTGGACTTGTGTCATATTCAACATCCAGAGAGACACCCAGCAAGAGCCAGGTTAGCAGCTTGTTTGAGAAAAAGTGGTGGGTTTTTTGATAAAGATTGTCTTACATTCAAAGTGCAGATAAATACTTGCTTTGGTCCCTTTTTGTTCCATAGGATTTCTTATCACTAATATATCAACATGTTTCCACACATCTCCTCCTATTTACTATTGTTGCTGGGTTTTGCCCTTTTGTTTTTAATTGCCTATGTAAGTTTTACATAAATTTAGCTTTGGAATACACAATATATTCATCATTCTTAGCTCCTCAAAATAGTTATTTGAAAAGGCACATATACAAAAATATTTACTAACTATGAAGTACAAAAAAATATATTTGGCTTGCAAATAAGTGTGGTTTTCTTTACCTGCTTATCCCAGAAAATACAGCTGAGACGCAAGATCTAATTTTCCTCTCATCTGAAGCTTTTCAGCTGAGTGGAGCAGGGCTTGTGCAGGCAAACCAACTTCTCCAAGCCCATACAGACAGGCTAGCTCACCAAAGATCAAAAATACAGGATCCTTGGATCAAATTACTGCCTTTTCTACTGTAGGCTCTTAGGAAAGGGGTTTGGAAGAGATGTTAGTTTTATGGCAGTACCTTTTGTACTAGAATCTCATGTTCCACAACAAATATGCGGACGTTTTACTTCCAAGTACATCATTTTACCTGGATAACACCCCACAATTAACGTAGCCACAAGAATTTTGATTCTCTTCCTCCTCTTGCAGTACCATAAGTCTTCAGGTACTGCAACCATTACTTCTTCAGGGAGTGTTTTATATACAGATGCACTGTTCAGCACGTCTCTGACTTCACAGTTGCTTTTACAGCTCTTTGATGCTACTGATGAATATTTTCAATTTGCTTTAAAAGAGACCTCGTATCAGCAGCCCCAAGAGTGCCGTCATTGGTCAGGGCCTCCCTTTCAACAGCTGAAATACAGCGTTCTGACTGGTTTTTCATGCGGACCATCTGTGTATTCACAGGCTCAATTTAACACAGACATCAGCTAAGCAATAAATACATGAGGATTTTGGAGGGAAAAAAAAAGCCTAACAAATACATTTGGTATTTGTACAGTGCATCCATTTACCACCGGTCCAAGCAGATACCGATGCATCATAACCTGGCAGTCTTTCTGAGCATCCAGTGGCTGCAGCGCATCCAGGTCGACTCAGTCTGTAGCACTCAGTGTCCCAAATCGTTCCCAGTGAAATGACACAGTCGAGCTTTTCCCCGCCAAAACACCACACATACTTCAATCTACATGTTAGGTCACTCCTTTCTATCTTGCCCCTGGGGTCCCCAAACAAACCCTAAAACAAGAACAAGCTCTTTCAGCACAGTTTGCTGACGCGTTTGAAGAGATACTTTACTCCTAAATGGAGAGAAGAAATGTGCGTATGGGTCTGTACTGCCAACAGACACACTGTGCTCACCCCTGTGGGAAACACGGTCATGTTTGACAACAATGAATTGAAAGAAGCCCACTGCTACAGGACTGGTGCAATCCACACGGGGAGTGGAAGGGGGCACTTAGTCAATGCATGAACAAGGAGCTGTGTTCATTTGACGTGTATTGCTTGAATCCTTCCCAGCCCTCGAGGAGCGTTTGGGAATCTCCACCACAAGGCCTGCAAAAGCCCCGACTCTTCTACCTCTCCCCAGCTGGAGGAACAGTCTCTTGTCATTGCTGATGACACCTGGAAGGTGCTGCTGTGCTCTGCCTGCAGATGAGCAATGTGGTGGCCCTGTATGTTCATGGCAGCCAGCTGCAGCTACAGAGGGCTTACAAATCTGTCGAAGGCTCTGCCCTGGGGCCAGACCGCAGCCTAGCGCAGAGCCTGAGGACAGAGCGTGAGCACAGACTGATCCGGATCACATCCCATCCTCTCACCTGAATGCCTATGGCACAAAGTCCAATTTCAAGTGGAGTTCTTCACGGGGGTGCTCAGACATACACCTAACAGGCATCAACAATAGATAATTTGGCACCAGAGGTTAACTTGAATACAATCGAGTCTCTAAAGAAAGTCCCCACATTTGAAAATTAGGTCAAGAAATGGCATTTCTTCCTACTAAAATCCTGGTACTGAAATATACAACCAGTTACCCAGCTTCAAAACAGGAGAGCTCCTGAAAGAAGTCAGGAGAGGGAAAAACAGGGGAACATATCAACACCAAAAAAAAAAAAAAAAAAATTAAAGAGTATCAAATTATGGTGTGATGACTTAAGAATTTTTCTCTGTGGTCTCTTGCACCTTGGCAGCAGTCATCTGAAACTGCGGCATGTATGGCACAATGGCTTTATACTTAAGGCTACTTTGGATAAATGCATTTAAATTAGGAGGTGTATGCTGAAGAAACCCCACATCTTTGAGCAGATCGGTTGTATGGAACTGACACATCACCCTGGAACCTTTTGTTAAAAAAATGTCATTTTCTCTTTTTTCTAATGATGTTATCCCTAGGTAATACAGGCTCCGCTCAGGACTATTTCCATCTGTGAAAGTGTCATCCTGATCTGAAGGCTCTGAAAATCCCTCTGAAGAAATAACAGAAAGAATCTTGCTGGGCTGCCTGCCAGGCAGATCAGGTAAGATGAGGAATGCCCCATTTCCCACCTCCCAAGAGCTACTTGAGAAGGCGCCTGTAACTAAAGAATCTTTAGCTAAGAAGCATCTATCAAAACAACTTCTTCGATTCATTTTCTGTTCGTAAAGCCCACTTGATCTAGAGTTACTGATAATAGTAGCGTATTTAATATCGGACTGCCTTGCAATTTCTCCACTGGTTTGGTCATCATGGGAGCTCTCAGAGAAGCTGCTACTATTGACATGGCTGCTAGAGCAAGCGGAGTCATGTTCAGAGTCCTGAATTTTTGTAAACATTGAATCAATTACTAACAAATCTTGTGTGTCTTCTTTTTTCAACGCTTTAGTAACACTGATGTCTTCCAGCGCTATTTCTGGTTCCAGAAGAAGAGGCTCAAACGACATTGCTTCAGGGTGCTTGATAAAAAGATGCTCAAAAGTTTCAGGCTAGAAGAAAAGATATATTTTAATGCTCATCTATTATTTAATAGCTTTATTTCAGTATGAAGTTACTGATTTTAAGAATCACAGACAAAAACCCCATAGTTTTAGTAAGAATATATAGTTGAAAATCCTCTAAAGCACATTTCCTCTTTTCTTTATGTCTGTGTGTAGGTGAACATTGAGGGACAAGACAAAAAAAGTGAGAACCTGTTTGTGTGTCAAGTCCTGCAAAGCAAGCGTTCTGTGAAGTGCTCAGTACTCCAACCAAGACAGCGTACCATTTAAGCTGAAACAGAAGCAACTGAATGGTTCCATTCATTTCAACATTAATAAACATGTGCGTATTGTTAAAAACATATGCAAGTGCTTTGCAGACAAAGGTCTTATGCCCTTAGATGTCCTTGGCTTTTTATTTAGATTGCATAAACAATAGACTTATCATTTACATGTCAACTAAAGTAACTTTCCCTGCTAGGATTCTATTATTTACGGTCAAATTCAGCCTTTCTGTAGTATTTTTAGAGCATTCCCATCTGAATAGCAGCTGTATGTTGATCTGCATGAGGAGAAACACACGCTTATTTTGGAGAAATGTATGCTTTACTACTACCTAATATATATGCATGTAAAATATACAACAGCATGAACTGACAGCAAAACTGGAACTCCTAGCTACAAAGGAAAATTCACTTGAAAAACATGTATTTCCTAATGAATTCAAGACAAAACAAATAGATAAAAACAGATTTTGTGTACATCAGCAAACCATATTTTACAGCAGGAAAGCTGCCAAAACAACTAGGAACATGTCAAAATACTTAGACTAGTACACAATTATAGAAAAGAGTAAACTAACTTGCATATCTGAGGCTACTACTTCAGTCTACACTAGCTATCAGTAACGCCTATGCCCTCACATGGCAAAGCTGGCGAGCAGGTTTCTAACCGCTTTGGTACTTGCCCCACACAAGTCCATCACCTTCCCACACGGAAACCAACCCGCACACTGGAATCTCTCCTAGTCTTCAAAATAATGTCAATCACCACATATAAAATTAACCAGCTATTGAAATGAGCTGTAGGCTGCTACTGTGCTGTATACATCAAGCCATAATGATCGTAACTTATATTGCCCAATGAAAGCTATCTTCCCTCTCACAGGCTTGCTATGAATTGACACAGGAACTCAGGCACTGCTGTGCCAAAGCAGACTGACACTCCAGTTGGTGTATACTGCCCACAGCGGCATTTTCAAACGGGAGGCATATATTGTCGGAAAGCTTTAGAACAACCAGAAAACCATGTTTCCTCCTGATACACCTGCCCTCCTACAACCAGCAGCTGGTTTATCCTCAATGGAGATGCTTTATGTTCCTTCCAAAATCTGCTTGCTCCCTCACCCCAGCCCCCGGTATCTGCTCTTACGGGGACCACAGAAAACATATAGATATTATTGCCTGCAAAGGTTAAATACATCACATTCAAAGACAGGAATATTCTTTGGCAAAGGCCACCATCTGTCAACTCAGACACATCACTTATTAAAACATGTCAGAGATTTAATCAAATACAACGCATAATCCAATGTCCTGAGAAAACGTAGAACTATAGCATCTCAGCAATTACAGAGTAAGCTGGGTGAATAGCGCTGTATTTCCACAGTGTATGCACGTATGGTATAATTTGGGCACAAACTGTGTTAAACAACAAGCAAAGCAGTTCCATAAAACTCGGGAGAAAAATCACAGTCTCAGGTCACCAGTTCCCAAACTCTGCTGACCAGATGAAACAAGACCCAAACAAACAAGGAGTTTCAAGCAACATCGTATTTTGCTCTCCTGTTCAGTCTAGGTTTTAAGTTCTATTTATCTCATAAGCCACAGGCTACCTCTGAGCTGTAAGCCAGTTACCAGGCCTGAGACAGGTTAAGGTCAAAGTTACTTTGCATTCTAGTTGCTTAACACAGATATATCAAAATATGCTATCAGCCTAATTCTGCCATGACCAGATTTTGACTTTCACATATGCCTTTACACATTGCAAATCAGCTGATGGACATAGTAGGGCAATTTAGATATGCATGAGTCTTTGCAAGACTGATATTAATTTCCCTGTAAAACATCTGTAGTTGTGTTTAAGTAATTTCTCCAACATTAGGTCCTAAAGCTTTTTTATTTACTATTTTATTGAGCAAATAAGAGGATTTTTTATGATTTTGACATTCTGCATACATGTAAAGGCTCTCAAGACAGAGTCTAGATGCAAGACTTGCCTGGTTTAGATGATGATTTTAACCTCTTGTTTCTGTGACCAATTCAATCAGGATAAAATAATACTCTAGAAATGCAGTTCTGGAGTACCAAATACGCTATATTGAATATACAAAGTAACGGTCAGATGTTGATTCAAGGATTTAACATTGATATGTACCAGGACAAGCCAGGAGTTCTACATCAAATGCCTTCCAAAAGACATCAGAACTTTCCAGTAGTGGTATATAGGCTATTTAGGTAATCAATGCTTTTTACAACTAAGGAAAAATACCATACAAGTAGCGTACACTCCTTTTTCTACTGGAAATTCCATGCGCACATACAAAAGCAGGATTTGGCCCTAAACACACGATTTCAAAGAATGTGTTCTGGCCTTGGACACTCATGAGGCGAGTGAGAGATGAGCATGCTAATCTGAGGACAGACACTCTGCTTTCAGTGCCATTTACATTAACCAGTAAGATTAGTACAACGTACGGAAGAGGCATGCTTTCTACTGCATAACAAGCTGGCAAAACTCATGTCAAACTTCAATTTCTTTCATATTGCATGCATCATTTCTTTTCCATTAATTATGGAACAAGGCATATGAATATGGAGCAGCATCACCAGGGTGTGAGCTTTAACCCCCTTCCCTAATTAAAACTTCATCAACTTTAATACACTCATTTCAGCTCTACCAGTCGGTGAGGAGAATCATTTCCAACGTGCTAAATCCAACACGCGAAGTTCATGCACCTTTGCAATCAGGGGCAGTGAGGATTGTCATGAGCTCCTTTTGCTATAGATGAAAAGATTAAATAGACAAACACAGGTGCACCGGTGCAACTTATGCTCCTGCAATTAACAGCTGTTTGAAGAGCCCAGCCCTTCCCAGGACGCAGCCGTGGAAGCAGACATGTCAGACTGGTCTGGGATTTAACAAACTGCGCAAGTAAAACATGCTTAGCTTTCTAGACCAAGCCACAGGCACAGGCTCTGCTAACGCCAGCCAGCGTGACCGCTGCCGCAAGGCTGGAGAACACCCACTCTTCCCTCCATCCGACCACAACTGCATCTTCCCCAACAGAAGGATTTCCAGGAGCTTCATTTAACATTAAAACATACAGCATGGTGTATCTGAGAATCACGTACTTTAGCGCATTAAAAAGCCACAAAGAATTGTAAGTCAAAAAATAAGCAGAAACTGCCCTAACACCACCAAAATCAGATTTTCCTTGAGGATTTCTGGCTTGCTTTTTCAAACACAGATCTAATGTTAGAGATTATTCGGGCATCTGCATTGATGTGGCTGCATGTTTAAATGATAACAAATGAAGAAACGATACAAATAACATGCACATTGGTATTTTCAGGCAAAAGCAAGCAAGCAAACGAAGAACCAGTAAGGCACAACACACACCCAGTTTCTGCATTCTCTGAGTTGCTGCTGCACCCAAATGCATGTAAAAAGTTCAAAAGACCATAATGGGACAACCAAGTGCTTGTGCAAATATGAGGTTTGATCATTTTGATGTGCCTGAAGTCAGCGGAAAGTCCCAAGCTAGCTCTCATTTAGAACAAATACTCAATTAGAATAAAAACTAACTTTCAAGTGAAGTCAATAACTGGGCAGGTCTTGCACTCAAGCTGGATAAATCCCAAACCAGTCTAACATCTCTACTTCCACAGCTGCATCCTGGGAAGGGCTGGGCTCTTTCAACTCCTTTTGAAAGCCAGAGCTTGAGAGGATTCAGCCCTTTGCCAGTCACAGCATTAGTCAATAGGGCAGTAAAACAGAAGTTAAAAACGCCAAATCTAAAGTAAGTGCTTCTGCCTGTGCAAGTGACAAACCATGTTTTGGTCTGTAATATGGCACTTGCTCCGAAGTTTTGTGAGGGCATTTTAGATTTTTGACAGAGCTACTTCCAGGATTCGTTATATTTAAACAAATCAGCATTGTATTGGATCTGTGCTTCCTGTCTTCTGAATATAAATAGAAAAATCTTCTAACAATTCTGTATAGGAAGCCTGGGAGCTGGCCCAGTGGTTCAGCAGGCAGTGACCATGATTAGACTTCAAAGAATGTCCATTCTCTGTTTAAATGAAATAAAATAAAAGATGAGAAAAGAAGCCTTCACTGAGAAAGCAAACTAAATACCTGAAAATTTTTCTGCCATTAGATGCTTTTTCTTTTAGAAATAACAGGCCTGAATTTAGATTATTGTCTCAATGATTACACACTCTCGAACTCTGGGACCATGAGAAACTTTTGTCTGCTGGTGCAAACCGGCTAAGTCCACGTAAAGGCTCTTACTTGTCATAGCTCCCGATTCACGTGCCAAATGGAGAAGCAGCTCACCCCAGCAAAGAATTTGGCCTTTGATACACACAGGTGGCACTCACTGAGGTGCATATGTATTATACCTATGGGACTCTACAACCGATTTACTAATTGCCCTGGAATTTAAAACAAACCCTGCATTCAAAAGAGATGGTGGTCTCTGGTCCTGGCCTGTTTCCAGGTATAGGCTTTCTACAGCTGAGAGAACTGCTGTATTTCCAACCTCAGAGGCTCCCAGTTGCTTTGTTCAGTAATTCACATAGGGTCTAGTCTAACCAATAGGTAGAGTTCAGTACTGGGCAAGCAGCAGTCAGACCCATGGGGTGGGGGAGGAAGCATCACCAGGGAAATACACACCTTCTGAAAATTAACTCCTTGTGCCCAGGAGCAATTCTTGGGGTTTGGAACATCTTCCCAAAACAGTTTCTTCATTCTGAAATATTAGGTAAATTCTGGAGTTGGTACTGTTCTCATATATTCTGTACTGCTGTCATTCACCTTTGCTATGTCAGAAAAGGAATCTGTGCAATTTTATTTATCCAGAACACTATGACAATGAAACAATCATTTTAGATATTACAGATGGCTAAAATTTATTAGGAAAAAATAAAGAAAGAAAGAAGTGACATACCAGGTGGCAGTTTTGCAAAAATGTAAAAAGTACAGGCAGTCGTTGCTGAATACGACCCCAACCCACCTTCCACAAAACTCAGAGGGATCTTTTTCAATTGGCTTTTACTTCAGACCTTAGTTTGAGATGACAATTAAATATGGAACTCAAGAGTGCTTTACAAATTCAAAGCACATGACACTCGTTAACTTGCCCACAAATCACGCTGCAGAAGTAAGGAGTATGGGGTACAGGCTGAAGTGCTACTTCCCAGTGAAAATGAACAGCACTGATCATCACCCTACTGCAAGGACACCAGACCCGAAAGGGCAATGGTCTGACTTGCACAAGGTAACAAGCCTGTGCGCTCAAGACACTTTAATTCTTGGTGCTGTATTCCACAGTCCACTGCCTTTCAGTACAGTACATCAAATATACGATAAAAAGAATTCCTGGCTTTCCCCAGAAAGACTCTGACCACCAGTTCAGCAGACAGGCATCACCTAAGCTGCATCACCTTCTTCTGAAGGCCTTCTGGGACTTCTATGTGACAATGAACAGCTTACCTTTGGTGCGAAACCAGCAATGCTCCAAGCAACAGAACTGAGGTTGAAATAACTATTGGCAGAACCACATAGAGGCTGGCATTATTCTCATTTTCATATCCACCTGGAAATAAAAGGAATTCAGATAATAATGCAGTAAAATAATTTGTCTGTGAACAAATAGTCTGCAATAGGGAAACAACAAACAGTAGACACAACAGCTTAAACACAAAAAACCAGTTTTATTGCACATCAACAAACCTTTACCTTGAGAACAAACAGACAAAGAGGAAGGAATCATTTTAAGTACTGAGGTGACTCCTCCATCCCTGTGGGAGGTGCCCACTGCTCCCTTGCTATTAGGAAATGAAATGAGAGCACTTGAAATAAGAGAATAGTCCACGAATGGAGAATGAAGAATCACAGGGACCTAGGATCTCAGCTATTAAGTTAGATGCATGGGAATTCAGGTCCCTCACTCAACTAATCCCACAGAGTTTTCAAATTAAAGCAACTGAAGTCTAGATCACTGTTTATAGTTATATTACAACTACTTTATTACTGACATTTTCTTCTGATAAGATACAGACTTCTCCTGCATTTAAAGTTTACTTTTACAAGCTCCTATTTCATAAATAACATGGAGAAAGATCCTACAAGTCACCTTTGGTAAACTGATCCGTTGCTCTGGATTTGCCAACTCCTCCAGCAAACACAGGGTACAGGCTGAACTGGTACTTCTCAATCAGAATAAAGTGATCTGGAAAGAGGAAATCAGCCTTTTGAATCAAAACTATTATCCTACTTTTAAACAATTACTTCCACAGAGGTTCTGGTCACATATCAGAGTTCAGATCATCCCAGAGAGGGGAATAATGAAAGCCATCTTTTATAGATACATACTTTAATATCAGGAGATTAATAGTTTTAATTACACTGGATAATCCAGCATTATTCTGTCATGGAATTAACACCTTTATGGAGCTATTGTAAAAATTTCTTAAGATTAAAGCCAAAATGCAAATGGAATGCACATACGAACTTAAATCATTAGCCGGTGTAGTCAATATTCCAGAACTAATTTTATTGCATTGCCAAAAAATGAACACACTTCAACTTCACTCTTTGTTAACCTGATTATTAAGGCAACAGTCAATCCTTTACAGTCAGTCCTCTAATAACAATCAAGAATTGCTCTACTGGTCCTTACCATAAAAGCCATCAGAGGCAGGGGGAGGAAAGGAATCCGAGAGCTCAGTAACGCTACATTTTTCTGTTCCATAACAATTAACCTAAAATATTATATTTTCAAATGCACACTCACCATAAATATAATATTTACTAATATTTGGAGGAACTCGCACCCATTTCATCTCCTCTTCTTTGTTAAGGTTCTTCCATTCAATAATAAAAGATGTTATCACATGTATTTGAGGTGAAAGTGTCCAAATCAAAATCACACAAGTGCTGTTCACTGGGTAAGCACTAAGAGACTGCACAACATTCACTGACAGAACAAGGAGAAAACAGCCGTGAATTACATGAGCTCAGACAGAGCTGAGATGAGAGCTGGGTTAGCAGGAGAGGGGTACACTATAAACTACGTGCACACGAATGACTGCTACAGTTTCAGCACTTTATCACTTACTTGTTTAATTATCTTCTATATAATAAAGCCTGATCTTTAGTTCACATAAGCAAACATATTTCTCTCTAAGCCAGCAAAGCTTGGTTTACACCTACTAGTCTCGAACACTAAACAGATCAAGTTTCTTACCAGACATCAAACAAACATCCTGATTCTCATGTGCACCTCCTTAATTATCACTCCTTAACCAAAAAATTATCAACAACTGAACTGGCATAATCTAGCTAGTAAAGCACTCATTGAGAGCCTTGTAAGCTAAATCCTACTGAACCTCTCAAGTAATGCACCAAGATAACAATCCCGTCAGACAAATGCTTCCCATTACATCTGCTACCAACCACAGGGTTTCCAGACTACGCTTACACACAATAGCAGAAAGAATTTTATCCATAAAAATGCTTTAAAAATTGCATTACAGCAGTAATGTTTCCACAACATATATTTGCATATGAATGTTACACAAATGAAGTATTCAAAAGCAATAGCCTTTATTTTATTAATAAAGCAGAGTGCAGCTGAATCAATGAAGAGGCTGCTTAGAAAGTAAAGCCAAACCTCTGAAAACTATGTACTCTGGCAGTCCGTCAGGTGAGCAGACAGAGAAACAAGACCATATTTCATTCTGGAAACAACAAAACATTCCCTAGCAGGAATGTTGGGTGTTCCCAAGACAAAGTAGATGAAACATCAGTTCTACAGCAAGATTTTATTTTTCTTTGATTAATTACTTTATAGTCTGTTAGCGGAGGGAAGACAGCCCAGTTAAACACAACTCTTTTCCCAACCCAAAGATCATTAAGATTTTCATGGCGATGGAAATTTCATTTTTCAAATAGTGTTTGGTTGGTGTGTTTGGTTGGTGAGATACAGAATCTGTTTCCCATATATAGCTGAACATACCACCATAAAACAGTTTTTATTCTAACAGAGGGAATTTTATTACAAAGCAAGTTTTGTCCAAAAGCATCACAAGGATTCCTAGCATTTTCCACATCTCAAAATGGTTACTAATTGGTGTTCTTACCTGTGCTCATTTGCTGTGATAGAGTTAAATTAAAATTAACTGAAGAAACTCCAATTGAATTCATGGCTAAAACTGTAATGGTATGTGTGGGTTCAGTCCATGGAAATGAACAGGTAGTGCCATTATCAACATACTCTGACCACGTGGTGTTTCCTGATGTCTGATGCTTTATAACATATCGGCTCACACTGCACAGTGAATGATTCTTCATCAGTGGCTGCAGCAAACATTGGCATTAATAAATTTCCCAGTCTTTGATTTCGAAAAACAATTGTTATTTGGGCAGAAGGCACTGTTCCAATTACAAGAAAACACGACCCAATAAAAGATATGCTATAGACTGGCTACCGTCCTTTTAGCAAAGGCACTGTAGTCCATTTAAAGACTTAATTTCTTCCATCTCTCTCTGCAAGACCTGACACACTTGCTACCTTTCCAGTGAAGGGAGGGCGGGGGGACAAGGAAATACAACCTTTCAGACTCCTATAGTAACTCATTGTTTTAGGTTAGTATTTTTCAGGATTGAAAAAACAGACAGATGACTGTTTGCATACTAAACAAACAGGAGTGGGCGGTCACTGATGTACTTTTTTTCCTGTGTCCTGCGTTAACCTTTTAACATAGCTTTGCCCAGTTTACATGCAGTTGCAGTGGTGTTTATACAGGCAGCTGTCTAGGAGTCAGTGGCACATTCTGCTCAGAGGTCTTGGCCAGCAGAACTTGGCAGCTGAAGACAGCATCTCTTTGATTCCATGTTATTCTTTTTTCTGAGTATTAGAATGAATTGCAGGTTAAGTCTCTGTTTCATAGCATTTGTATAACTAACACTGAAAGTGTAGGCTGACATGAACATGTCACACAGCACTGACACTTCAGCTGCATCAGTACAGCTCAGACAGCAGGTCTGGTCTCCACACATAGGCAAGGAAGCTTGCAGCCTGCCCAGAGATCTGAGGGCTCTCCTGAAGCAGCAAGGACTATAAGACTTCAGGAATAATGGGATGTTCCTCACGGCTGTGATGCAGCACCACAAGCAGTTCAACGTGGCTGTGGTGCATGCACCTGGACCTGCACAAGAACAATCTGACTGCAATCTCAGATGGGTCCACTGTACAAAAATCAGCTCACTTAGGAAGGCTGGCCTGTGAGCTTCCTAAGTCTGGAAATACGCCTGTTGCCATTGTAGGCCTGTGCTGAGCCTCACCTACCTGTTCATCCAGAGCAATCACACAGCACTATTATAAAGTTTTTGTCCTACTACATTACTATAAACTCAGTAATGATTAGGGTAAAAATCAGGTCAATGTGTGCCAGCTAGGTGCAGAAAAGATTACAGAGAATAAAAACAGAAAGGGAAAGGAGTAAAGTACAAACCATCTCACCTTGTATCACGCTATTACAATGAATATTCACCAGCAACCTCTACTTGCCTCTAGTATTAGCCAAGCAAGAGACAGTAACACAGAAGAAGTCATATCCCAAGTGCCGTGCACATGAAGTCCCATAAACAGTGACTGCCCAAGTTTGCCTTCCAGGGCAGTATGTGCTTATCATACTCCCTTTTGGCAATTCTACCAATGGTTTTTGGATCAAACTGAAAGACCAAAACGTAATTGTTCTCACCTTCCACAGGAGTGTAACATTCTTCCGCCTCCTTGCTGGATCTTCAATAATAATTCTCCAAAACTCAGGGCCTTGTAAGGGAGCTGCAAGATGACACAGTTTTGAAAGAACAGCGTCACACCACAGTCTGAAACTGGACAGACCATCAGAGTGCACTCTGAAAGCACACATACCTTTGATATCTTTTACAAGCGTATAGGCTGGTCTGCTCCAGTTGCTCCAGTAACCTGATCCATCCAGTTCTCTGCACCGGACCTGAACAACATACTCAACACAAAGTTTCTGAACTTTTATCACAGCTGATCTTGGTGCGTTTGAAACTTCATAAAGCTGTAACAGAAGTCAAAATATTTAGAGTGAGAACAAAAGGCTGTTCAGGCATCTGTTAGAGTCAAAATTCCTGAAAATGAATCCAATGAGAAAGTGGCCTAATCAGTAATATTCCTTTGCTAGATAATGCAAATGCTTATAACCGTGATTCATTGCATGCCGCAAATTCCACAAAACCCAGCTAACACACTAAATGAGAGTACTGCAACAATTCATGCTTCAACCTACATTAAAAAAGACAGTACCTCCCATGTAATTTCTTCCCTGTTCACAGCATACCGAATCTGAAATTTAAGATCATCGTTTGTAAATATTGGGTTTGTCCAGCTCACATTCAGCAGCCCAACATTCCTGGTGATTTCTGCTTTAACATTGGAGGGAGGAAGCGGCTTCACTACAAAATTGAAAGAAAAAAAAGTTACTGTAATGTCTGCACTGACATTTCTCATTAAATCCAATCATCATGGTTTACTTTCTTCTGTCCTGAGGGTGGCAGGTAACACACTGTGGCCTCTGCTATTCCAAGTAAAGCTGGACTATAATGCAAACATAACAATTCACCAATCCAGGCTGGCTGGCCCATTCACTGCAGACAAAAGCGTTGCTGACTGAGAAAGGCAATGTTTGTCTAACAGGAAATTCATTCCTATTTTGACCCAAACTAAAATTACCAAAGAAAATCTTAAGTTGAAATATCAAAAATCAAAGTTTCTTATAGAACAAATATTTAAAAAAAAAAAAAATCCATGGGCAGGTTTATTTTTATTTTAAACCACAATAGCATCTATTGGTGCTAGCACCTGGTACCTCTCCTGGTACAAGCAGCAAAAGACATAGCCTGGCACTAACAGGGTGCGCCACTGTGGAAAGCAGCAGCACACATGGCCCAGAAAGGCAGCTCCTATAAAAGACTGTGACAGACATTATGAAATGATTAATGGAAATACTACATTAAGTTTTTATTTTACTAATAGGAAATCCCACCAAAATTGAGCTGCTCCAGCAGACTGAACGTGAATGTCACAAAGCCCTATTTTGTTAACAAAGCAAAAAGTTAGAATAAACTTGTTTTGACTAATAGATGGTGAGTGAGGAGAAACAACAAAAAAAATGAAATAAGCTTTAAATTTAGGATGGTGCTAGAATGAGTATGCTTTGTTTTACTATGATACAGAGTACCTTTCATGCAGTGTAGGTCAGTTCTATTCATTGCTTTTTATTTAAAGTGATGACTTGAATAAACCAGACTTCTAAAATTCTGCTAGAATTCCTCACTGGGCAGCACTGTATAAAGCCACCACCTTTCCCCAAAAGGGCCCAGCCAACTGAGAGCACAGACATGCCCGACACAGACTAACACTACAGCTGCCATGCTGACAAGGTGCCAGGTTCTCTTGGCAAATTGTCTAAGCAGCAGAAGTGCAGGATCCCTACCTGCCATCCCTCACACCACCCTCCTTTCTGATGCCCAAGGCTGCCAATAGTTCTCTGCTAATCAGCGAACTTGCTTGTCAAAAAGACACAAACAATCCTCTTTGAATGAGACAGAAGCAACCTTGAAAACTACAAGGCCACCAAATTAATAGTAATAATAATTCCCATACCCCACTTAGCTATAATGCACTGAACTTTGCCTTTCCTTCCTGTGACATTCATGTTTGCTTACTCTCTTTAAACTTTGAAATGCGAAGGATAGTTTGATTTAATTTATGTTCTCTGTATGCATGCTTCCACACACACATCATAGATGTATTTTATTCTGCTTTATTTCATGTAGCACTTCTGCGGTCTAGCTGCCATGTTTGCTCTCTACATATGTTTGCATTTGTGTCAAAAATAGCCCAATGAATGCTCTGAGTCATAGACCAGGTAAGACATGCTTTGCACATTTTACAGTGTTTGAAAACACTCAAACACTCTTCCTGCCTCTTGCTTTTAAACAAACTTAAGTGCTCTGTGTGTCACAGAAGAAACTTTGCAAAAACATGCAAGAGCATGAACAGTCCCTGTGATTTTAAACTAATATAAAAGTGTGTAAGTAATACATATAGTGCTACACTGTATCAAAGTATAAACTTAACAACTGAAGACTTCAGAAAAATTAGATAACCGAGAATCTTAAAAATTAGACTGCCTTTTTAAATATAATAGTTGCATTTTCTGTAGATGTCTTTGCAAAACACCCAAGAGGATAAACATGCAAAACTGGACGTTTCATTTTATAGGTATTAGCTGCAGTTACAATCTGCTCCTGTGCCAAGCAAAATGTATGGAAATAACATTTAATCCAATGTCTTTTAGAAGACAGTATCAAAGTTCTTGTGTGGTTTATGTTCTTTCCACAATCAAATTTATTTAAAATGCTATGAAGAAGTACTTTACCTACACCATATAAGGAATGAAATCCAAGGTCACAAGTGAAGAAAGACGTGCACAAATCTTGACCTACCCACATCTGCTGGAACGACACAAGTTGGTGAGGATTCAAGTGTTCCTAGTGAGTGCTTAAACTCTATCCACATGGTATATCCAGATAAAAGAAAAATAGGCTGAAATGTGCACTCATAAGAATGATTCTTCTGTAAATGGCATTCTTTCACCTCTGATTTTGGAGAAGTATTTGGAAAGTCAGAACAATAAATTCTGCTCCTTAAAAGAGAAAAAAAAAACATTCAGCTAATACATTGCAAACTATAAGCTGCTCATGGCATCAGTAAAATAGAACTCTGAAGGCAATAAAACAAATGGTGTCACTGGAACCATCTGGGGTTTTCTGGTTATTATTTGGACAGATCTTGAACTTGACTCTGCACTAAATGGATAAGTAACACTGCAGTGTTACTCCTTAAAACTTTGGCTCTTGGCCTGAAAAAAGTAGGACATGAAGGCTCTCCCCAGTGCAAAATCTTTTGATAAGAGACTAACAACAGGAAGAAACAGGTACGACAAGAGCAGGCATCTCCAAATACTCATAAATCATGCTTCTTGAGTGGTATGTATTAGCCATAAACATAGCAAGGCAGATCTCCTGCCAAGAAATTACTCCAGACAGGAATATGACTTTCAAAATACCAACAGGCATCCAGAGGAAAGCTGCCACATGGACCAACTGGACATGTACAGCGAAGTCTCCAGGAGATGGAAATCACATAACAATATCAATTCTGGAGGGTGGTATTAAAATCCCACTTACAGCCAGTATCGCATCTGGCAACAGAAGAGAGGAGGCCTGGACTCTGGATAAAATGGCACTGGATATCTTACCAGTGATGGAAAGGAAAGTTTTCAGATTTCTCCTAAGCTTCTGCACAGCTCAGACTTGTGGTGAGAGTGGCTAGATAGGGTATTAGTTATTCAGCTGAACCACAAAAGTTACACTTAGCTGAATCTCTCCTTTTCCTGTCAACATAGCTGATACTGATTAAACTGTTGCCTTGTGCTTTGAAGGTTCAGCTTAGCATTTTGTTTTTACAGGATGATCATTTCTGTGCTGTTTCTGTTGGCAGCACTGACTGTAGAGGAAGATGTAGTAACAACCCAACCAAAACAAGACACCAACAGCAAAGCTATCACACCACATTACTGTAGACAGTTGGATTTCATCTATAAAATGTGACTGCATCAGTAACTAAGAAGAATAGCTGTGTGCTTCTGGAAAACCTGACGAGTCTGATGTCGATGCAACACATCTAACCTCCAACTTTCATCCTGTGGACCTATGTCTAAGTAAATACTAGCAACTCCAGCGTATTTACAGTGCCTCTTACAATCAAGCTTGGGCAATTAAAAAACCTGACCATTTCATTTGGTTTCAAGCTTGTAAACATTCAAGTTCATTTTGTATTTTTGCTCCCGATATGCAATGGGATCTTATGCAAATGTGTTTTCATAACTACAAATTTTTAAATGTCTTATACTTCAACTTTTTGGTAGTCAGTACATTTGTGTGGTCCCCCATGATTTCCCCCCCACCCTTTTCAGCCCTTACTATTAGCAAACCAAACAAAAATAAAGATCACAGTAAATATTAGCATCTGGGAAGCATTTTCAGTCTGTATTAGTGTTCACTGTTTGATCTAGCAGGAACACTGTAAGAAATGTACAGATTATCACTTCGTACTAGAAAACAACATTTTTAGCTAAACCTGAACAGTGAAAAAATGGGAATAAAAAACCTGGCAAGAGCAGCATGGTTTTTATTTCAAGCTCCCTGCTCAGCAGGACACTCGTTATATTCATATTTGTGAAGACAGTCAAAACAAAACCTACCTTAGCAGTCAGCTAGTCACTAATCGTGCCCTAAAAGCCTCCACTTGAAATCTCAAGCATTCTAGTTATTGCTCCAGTCCACAAAATCCTGAGAAATATTCAGCTTGGTACCAATCATGGTTCAAAACTTCAGTCCACCTCCAACAGCTAAGACAGTCCAGCCTTCCAAAGGATTAGGCCCTCAGAGCTGATTTAAGCTTGTTTGCCAAAACTTTTGCATATCCAGTCCAGCAGAGCAGTAAAACTAAAGATTTTTTCTCAGGAAGGGTTGTCTGTCCATCTTGTTTATATAAAGACTAACACACTTCTAGGAAACTCTCAAGCTCAATGTATTAGTAACTCAAAGGGATTTTTTAGTTTCATGGTAAAACAATATTATCACAGGCACTATTTGTGCACATGAATGAAGATAAGGATGATCATACCACTGATTTAATAATTAGTTTTGTATTTTTCAAACAATAATGTGCTTGCTCCACACCACACCCCAGTTCTCCTGCTCTGTCCAAAAGACAGACAAAATTAAACCAACTATCTGTAAACAAGCTAGGCCAAAACACCTGACCAAAACCATGAAAACTAAGAATTGCTCTAGCCACCAAAGATGTTACCTTCACAAAGCAATATTCCCTTTATGAACTAAGATTTGATTCTCTCTTTATAAGCAAGATTTTTTTCCATCTGGAATGAATTAAATTCCATCCCTGTGTTTTTATCTACTGTCTGTATATAGAAAAAAAGATGCAGAATCATAGAAAAATCGAAGATTGGATGGAGACCTCAAGAGGTCTCGAGTCCTACCTCCGACTCAAAGCAGGGTTACATTCAAAGTCAGATGAAGTTGCCCAGGGTCCTGTCCAGTCAAGACCTGAAAGTCTCCAAGGACAGAGATTCTATAGCCCTTCTGAGCCACTGCTCCAGGGCTCAGTCACTCTCGCTGTGAATGTTTTTTTTTCCTTATTTCCTTACAATGTGTAGATGCGAGCAACTAGAAGAATAATTTTTACAACTGATACAAGCAAACACAGCTACTTTAAGAGAACTGCCTTCCAAACTGCATCTACAGGTTTTACAAATGCTGAAGAACATTGTAAACAGAATCCACGTTACATACTTGGGTATTAAGGATGTGGTTTAGTGGTGGACTTGGCAGTGTTAGGTTAATGGTTGGACTCGATGACCTTAAAGGTCTTTTCCAACCTAAATGATTCTATGATTCTACCTATGGTCCCCTTTCTGCACACGTAGTTAATACCTCTGGAGTTCCAGTTGGGAAAAAGTCCAGCTTACAAATGTAACACTATTTCCAGAGCAATGCTTTCCAAACATAAAGAGTGAATTAAAAGCTATACGTACCTGTAGTATCTTAACTGCAAGGAACTCCCCAGAAGCAATGTGTCTGGGTTTGCAGACCATCTGCAAGTCATTTTAGTTAAGTACCCATCCGTTTCACATGTGATGTTGATATTCACATCTAATTAAAACACATTGAAAGTTTATTAATCAAAATATAATTGTTTCTACAAAAAACATGCATTACAAGTCATAACTGCTCAATAAAACCTAACTGGACTTTAAAATGGAATATTCTGACCTTACTATTAAAATGCACCAAAATTGTAATTTAAAATCATCTGGAGTCTTACCTACTACATATAATTCAGCGTATCTATGATGACATTCCCTATTTTGATGACAACAGTACAATGCGTTATAGAAGAAATTTCCTCTAGGTTTTGTTGCTTTCAAGTTGAAAAGAGTAACTTTGCTTACGCGATCATTCACAAGCGTATACTGACTTTCTGGGATTTCTTCTGCTAAATTCAGCCACCAAACAATCTTCTTGGACACTACAATCTTTGTTTTGTTTTTATAGATGCAATGAAAGGAAACGTTAGAACCCACACTGGTCAGTATCTTAGGAGGGAAGTACAGGACTTCAGCTACACAGAAGAGGAAAAAAAGGAAAAAAAAATCCATTGGCATTAGAATCTGAACAAAAAAAATATAATAGCATATGTCAATAGAATATTATTATCTATTGTTGTTTTCAGTTGCATTTCTAAGTTTCCTACTTCTTAATTACTATTAATGACTATAGGGGAGAGAGGCAGAAATGAGCCCTTGACTGTCTTCCCCCGACAACTGATGTTTGTAAATTCTGATAAAAATAATCTTTAATATCCCCAGGCAAACAGGAATTAAATGAGCAGAAAACCACTGGAGGTTATAGTGAAAGCAATACACAGCAGCACAAGGGAAACAGGGAATCGTACAAGCTCCTGTAAATTAAATCTCAGGAAACTAGATTAACACTGCTGCTTTCTACTCAGCCCACTTTTTTAAGGCATCAGGTCAGCTTATTTACATACTGCAACAAGTACTCGCAACCTAGAAAGGCCTAGCTTCTGTAACTTGTCTCACAAAGACAAACACCACAAATTTTAAAATTGTAAAATTGTCCTCAGGTAGAAGTGAGAGAAGATCCAAATAAGAGAAGAGTGACGTTTGGGTTTGGAAAAAAAAAAAATCTAACCCTTTGAATCCTGCAAGGACATTGAAATCATATGCTAGCTGAAGCATTACTGTAATAGTGGAACATGTATTTTGAGAGAATTGCTATTCAGAACTGGGGGCGGAGGGTTGAAAAACAATAAATTAAAAAAAAAAAAAAAAAAGCTTTCCAGTAGTTACTAATCCTATTCCTATTGAACTCAGCAAGAGATTAGTGTCTCAAAAACTTGTTTACCATCTCAGCAGTGTAGTTAATTCCAAATGGTAGCAGTGATACAGTAGTTCGCCTACGCATAAAGAGACTGAATTTGTAAAGCATGTAAACATGCATAAGCTCAGCCTCAATCATTCAGGTAACTTAGGGGAGCTACAGGTGTTATATACCTGCTGAAAAGGAACAGTTTTCCAGAGATCAACACAAAGCCAGCATGAAAATCCTTAAAAGGTCAGGTTTGCTTTCCATAGTTCAGGAACCACCTCAGATATTTTTAGGATTTTTCTAAAATACAGGCCTTCTCAGATAGTAGAGCAGACCTACAATATTGTCATTGTCAAAGACTCTCATATTAAATATAAATCAGAATGTGAATGTACAAAAATATAACTGCCTGATTTCAGTATTTACTCTTCTGGTGTTAATGTGCCTCTGTGAATGCAAGGCAGCATTCCTGTTACCAGCTGCTTCGCTGCTCCCAGCTGTGCTGCATGCTCCACTGTTCCTCCATTGGCTCATCTTATCATTGGCCATTGGAGGCCACTTGCCAATTTGAGCTTCCTGCAGTGAAGAAATTAATCCCTCTATGCTGCCATCAGATTTGTCACAACGGGATTATTTTGCTGATGAGATGTATGTTTAATACAATTACATATCCCATAACAGGATTAATAAAAAATAATCTAACAGTATCTACTGCACCTCTTTTACATCTGTATTTCTCAACACACTCCTAAATCCTGTCTGAAAATATCAATATATGCATATGAGAGAGAGAGAACATGTGTATTTACCCCCCAAAAATTCTAAAAGCTATATAGTTCTATACACATATATGCACACACACTTTTTTTTAATTTTTATATATAGAGAGAAAGAGATAAATCCAAAAGACTAAGGGCCAGTTAGGCCTCTAATCATATAATCAGGCATCCCGTGTTTCATGCTCAATTGCCATGAGGGCCTGTGTATTTTCAGCTTTCTTGGAAGAGAGTTCCTTCTGCAAAGTTTAGTTATTTCCTTGGAACTTGATTTAAGCACATACATTACATTATTTAGCATACAGTAAGCAGGTGTACACGTAAGCACCTAGGTAAAGCACTAGTATTGTCATGTAATAATTCAGAGGATACCTGTGACAACACAGATCAAAACATTACCAATTAATTGTAAGGAGAGCATGGGAAAATACAATGCAAAAACCCTGAAATCTTTAGGCTGACCCAAAACAGCTCAATCTGCAAAGCGAATCAGCAATCCTGGTAATTGACCAAGGATTTGCCGAACAAAATTTCTTTCCCTTCCTATACACTCTGACCATGAATAAAGAGCCATTATGATCTATCATTTCAGCAGGAGCTGTGTTGATATAAAGGACCTCATTAAATCATAACAGCCCTTTACTCAGTTCAGGAGAGCTCTTACTGTGTGCGACATGTCAGGAACTCACCCTATTTGGGTCGTAAATTGATTACAGTATATAAGATTATATGCTTAACACTAAAGCCACATGCATTGAAACTGACTGACTGGGGCTATTATGCCATTTATGAATGGGGCTCAGCATTACAAACCAAGATGGATTATGTTAAATCTACAAACCCAAAACTGTGTTCGGCACTTTTAGTTCAACTCCAAAGCCTCGTACTAAAATAAAAGTTAGAGAAGGCATTAGGAGAAAAATCTTCTATTGAGTAGAGGTTAAATGCTGCCAACTGTCTTTTGAAATGGAAAAACTCTTAGAAAAAGAGCTTTTTCTGGGTCTGAACAGGTGCTTGGTGAGCAAGCAACAGGGCCAGACAAGGAGGTGTCGTGGAGCTGACCATGCAGTCTGCATGCATTACTCTAGAACTCTTTTAATGCAAGTCTTGAACAAAGGAAAGAGTGGAACCTCAGGCAAAGCCATGCAGAAAGAGAAGCAGAACAGGAAAGAACTTCCACAGGTGTTTTCAGCCCAACTCATGCTTACAGTACCTCCCTGGATAACACGTGTTCTCAAATACTCATTCCACAAAACAAAACAGAGAAATCTGTTCTATTCCAAAAGACTACTTACTGCACATAAGCAACTGCACGTAACCTACCTCCCAAGTTGAGATTATAGGGTGTGCTCCAGTCACTCCAGAACCCTGGACCATGACGATTCCTGCACCGTACTTGAACTAAGTATGAAGAATCAAGTGGTGTATTGTCTATGGCCAGTGAGGTTTCTAGAGCAACTTGAACCATCTGTTGGATTATCAGAAGCCATTACTGTTGTATAATGAAACAAGAAAGAGACAGAGGGAACCAAACCAAATAGTCTAGAGAGTAGTTTTTAGGTAGCAAATTGGGTAAAAATAGCTTTCTTCTTTAAGTTTGAATATGGTAGAGGTTGCATACCTCTGTGGAAAACGTGTTATTTCATTACGGACAACAGAGCCAGTTGCATGGTAGCAATTCACTAATAAAAGTTATAAATATTAAACATATATGCACATATCATGGAATTTCAGGTTTGCTGAAAGGAGAGAGCTTTGCCTTTAGACTTCACAGAATCTAGCATTTCATCCAAATGGAAAGATGGGAGTTTGTTTTTAAGACCCAACAGAAGACAGGTCTTTCATCATTGTGTAGTGGCTCTCCTAGTGTAAGAGATGTAAAGCCCAGCTTGCCAGCTCTACCACACTCTGCTGATGTTTACCAGGGTCTTCTGAACACACCAGCTCAGGAGAAACCAGTGGGCCATGCCCAGCTCCACCAGACCAGCCATGTCGCTCATCCCACCAGAGCCACTGCCCCAGGACAAGGAGCATGGTAAGAAATCCTGAGCTCTGGAAGATACCCACCAACCTGCACTGCTCCACCGTAAAACAGTGAGCAGAGCTGACGCACCTGCCAGCCATTTTGACCTGAATTTGCAGAGATCTTCACTTCATACTGGAGTGGGTATGGCATCAGCACAGGGTCAGACCAGCAGATTCTCACTTGACCTTTCTCTGTCATTTCCAGATGCAGGTTCGAAGGAGGTTCAGGCTTTACTGCGGACAAATTAATTGACAAGTTTATCACTAACCTTATTGCCTGTGATTGCTGGCAGTAATGTGTTTTTACTGATTCACAAGTCTCTTTCATGCGTCTTCTTCAAATTCAGCTTTCAAGAGCTGCTCTACAGCTAGTGTATGACAGACTAATGTTGTGTAATATCACTGGAAAAGTGCACCCTGGCACTGTTGCATAGTTAGTTATCAGGACATGCTGCCTGACCTAATGTTTGCCTTAAAACTACATGAATTTCTTGCCTTGGGCCATGACTCTCCCCAGTAACCAAGCACTAACTTACCTGTTTTGCCGAAAAGAGGACTAAGAGAGATGGGAGTGCTGAGCAAAGCAATTAGCTCAGGTCCTTAAGAGATAGGAGATAATGTCTTCGTACTGTACACAAAGAATTTCTAAATATTCCCAACCTTTCTACAGTGATTATGGCTATTAAAGAAGGTCTCCAGGAGAGCTGCATTAGGGCAAAGTAAAAATGGAGGGTTTCAGAAATTTCCCACAAGGATGACGAGAATTCTCTGGAGAGGGAAATGGATGGGCAATTCAGAATGATGATTAGGATTACACCCACTCTTCCTTGGAAAAAGGCGTAGCTTTTAAAAGAAAAGTCAGTAACTTCTACATCATGCTTTCGTGATTCTTACAATAGAAATGATGTCTGTTCTACTGATGCCACCTGTTCTGCTGGTATCATCTATAAGCAAGTACAACTCTACATTACACAAGTATTCATAGCATTACTTTCACAATAATTTTTAATTGAGCTAAATCTTGGCAGAACATATACTAATATTATGCATTTTTAAAATATACTTCACTAAGCAGAACAAACTAATTATGTCATTTTAAACACTGGCAGATGCCACTCTGAATTTCTAATTTTTTCCTGTAGCATGATTTAAAAGCAGCATGATGATAAATGCAACCTCTCATCTTCAAAACTAGCCTGCCGAGAGACTTTGAACTTATTCTGTCTGCAAAGCACATCAGTCAGAAAGAAGTTTATAAAACTTCTACTTTTTTTCCCCACAGCTGACAGAGTCCCTGCCTTTTTGAAATTTGCCAAGATCTGCAATAACTGTGCATACTGGATAGCAACACATATCAAATCCATAATGTCAGTATGGTTTTAACTTGATTAAATACAGAGGAATGTTTTCCGAATTGGAAAATGCTGGAACTGTACGTGCAAGGAACAACAGGACAACAGAGCTGCTTGAAAGAGGCAGTTTTGCTTCCTAACTAACTTGAGGAACAGCTTTTTTTCCTCCTCGGTTTTTAATTTAAGTCCTCAGTAACACAGACAAATAAGCTCCACCACTGCCTCAGACTCAGGCACAGAGCTGTCCTGATTACAAATGAAAGATCAAGTATGTTGACAGCCTGGCCTTTGTTGAGTATGGTTTTGTACAAGAGCCCAGAAAGGCATTAGGCGGCTAAGAAACGTGTACAGCACCACCCTGAGCAAGTGAGACAGCACCAGGAAGCCTCTTCCTGTTCTGTCTGTGCCCTCCTTCTCCAGAAAAGACATCCTGCTGCTGTTCTCCATTAAAAAAGGTTTAAAATATAGGTCAGTCTTACCTATGTCTATGGGCTTGACTGACATCAAAGGTGACCATAGAGGTGTTACACCAATCGTAATCTTCAGCCACATGATGTAAGTGTAGTTGAGTCTCAGAGAAGGCACACAGCATTCACATTTGTCATACTCACTACAGTCACACTGAGCAACCAAGAGAGTCCCCTTCAGAAAGCTTGTAGATACATCTCCCAGTGAAAGCTCTGATCTACAAGGGAAAAAACAAACCATAAAACAAAACAAAGCAATATTTCTTTCTATACTCTATCTCAGTAGAGGAGGTTTGTCCATCTGGATAAAGTTTACTTAAAAAAAAAAAAAAAAAAGAAAAAAGTAAAAAAGGCAGTAATTGTAACCAGTTGCTTTTACTTTGCTGCTTCTCCCTTTTTAAATGGTTTCCAAGTAAAGTAGTTCAGATGATTTCATGAAAAGTATTCCCAAGGTTTGACTTTAAAACAAATGTGTTACAATACTAGATGATACCCATAGTTTAGTCAGACTACTTTCTGATTCCTGATGGTAACTATTACTAGATACTTCTTAGGCACACAAAGTTAGTTTACCTTACAGTGGACTAATTGAAAGCTCTCTGCCACCCCCATAGAGATTATGTTCTAATTCCTATTTATGAGGCACTGAAATAAAATCTAAACAATTTAACATTCCTTCTAGCTTCTGCTACAATTAAGCATTACAAATAATACAATAATAACAAATAATTACTCAAGTGAAAAAGAAGTTTTGGAATAGCAAAAGGCTAAAGAACTCCACCATTCAGAACACATTTTAGTACTCATTTTCAACAACTTACAGTATTTGGGGGAAAAAGAAAAATACACCTGTGTCCTCTAAAAGTCTTAACATTGTGCAGTTAATTCCAAGATGAGGCTTTAATTATTTTTATGCACAGCATGTTTGTCTAGTAGATAGTCTGATGTTTTCTAGGAAAGCAAATTATTTATTCACACACATTACTGCTATTGTCTTGGACAGGCTCACGGAAAGTATTTAGTAAGTAACTTACTGCATTTTGCTTTTATTGCTTCTCAGAGTAAAGCTCATGGGACTATTTTCAACTGAACATTCAGATTTAGTTTCAAGCTGGGTTTTTTGCCTTTTTTTTTCTTTCTATTAACACTCCTTCCTTGAGAGTTTAATATACACAGTTTTTGATTACATAATCCACTGCAAAATTTGTATGGTCTAAGATGAGCTTCTGAAGTTTTAAACAACTAATAGCTGCATGGGCACAATATATGTTTCATAAACAGTTTAATCAGATTTTCTAATAAAATTATTTAAATACATTGTAAATGAAGTAAATTACAAAGTAGCATATACTGATAAAAGCAGTCACGCATTACGTCTCTTGAGGCTAGCAAATGTTTTATAGGATACACAAAGAACATACGCATTCATATTGAAACACAGGCCATCACATTTAGTTTGTATCTCTAAAACAAATACAATTTTCCTTGGTTCAACTTCAAGAAGCAGCATAAAAAAGACCATCAACTTCAGTCAAACTATTCTTGATTTTTGAAATAAATACCACACAAGTAGGCACACAGCTGCTTCTATTCTGAGAGCATCCAGCAGTTCCCAAAGTATTCTTCATTCTCATTTCTATTCCACAGATATTCTTTGGGCTCTTGCAAACACAGACACACATTTATGGTGTCCTGCAGGTATTCAGTGACACAGACCTCCTTAAGGCAGTGAATTTAATAGTGTGAATACTTTGTGGCCAAACTTCTCAAAGCAGTAAAGCCAAGACAAATCCTGACAGTTAAACCATCCTGGATTCTTTCCTGCTTTTGACACTTCATCCTTACAAAAAAAAGGTTATGTTTTGAATTGTTCTGAAGTAATTTGGGAATTATTTCTGTATAGTAAGGGTTTTGTTTTACTAATTCAGAGAAAGAAATTGAAGTTAATAGAATAAGAGCCTTTCTGTAAAAGTTTTAAATTGTTTTATAGTTGGTATGACTCATTGTAACACTTGAATTCAGGGAGGGCAGAGAACTCTACATTGGAGGAGAAGAAAGGACAAGATTTTCTCCTTTTTTTGTTTTTAGTCAATTTGGTATCTAGTGCATTTAATTGACTGCAGAGCACAGGGGAAATGGGCATGATTCATTGATCCTGTTACCATAATCTGCCCTACTTAAAAAAGAAAAGGTCAAAAACCAAGGAGAGTTTGGAAGCGAACAAAGGGCTGATGAATTACAGGGAAGAACACGTGCAGATCATGCTGACTGGGACTGCAAGGGAACCCACAACGTACACACATGGATCTCCTTGAATTGGGGCCCCGTTCTCCTCATTGTTCACTGATCAACACACACATTATGCATCCACCTTGTTTTTAGGATACTCTTTGAAGCTGATAACACAAGGATTTTCAATAACAGTATGTCCTCATAGCACCTGTACTCTGCAGTAATGATCCCATAAGCTATGCAGCTTCATATGACTATGTAGTTTACATTTATTAGTGCTACAGTCAGTCAATACTGACATTCGTAAAATAATTTTTACCAGGACTCATAGACTTTAGGACACAAGAACTATGGAACCTTATGCTGATGGTATCTGGCAGACATACAGCTTTTAAATGACTTGGAATACTTTTGGTTTTATAGTTGTGGCTCCACTTCTTTCTCCTGAATTTCCTTTCAAAGACTTCGCAGAATTTTAAGTTTCCCTGCCTTCTATTGCTGCTCACAGATTTTATTAGTTTCAAAAAACCCACAATCAATCCCTAAGAACAGTCTTTTCATCAAATCGTGTCCTTAATCCAATCTATCTGGAAAGCAGTTACCACCACAGCACCACCCCCATCTTGCTCCTAATCACTCCTAATAATTATTTCAATTTTTAACCATCAAACTGAGCTTATTTGCACCCAGAAGACCACCTGTGTACAGGGGAAAAAGATGCTAGAGAGCTCCTCCCCATGTTGTGTTGTGCCAGTGTTGTGTTTTGAAGGCCGCTTATTTGGGAGTAAACAGGCATGGGTTGTTATTTCTTCCTGCTCCCACCACACAAACCCTTTCATTTGTTTACGGTATAAAATGCTGTGTGTAGGAATGCAAGGGTAACTGGAGGAAAACCCTGTGACTCCATGCCAGGCAGGTCTTCCACTTGTGACAGAGAACTATCAGTATCTCACTTCTATGCTGTAGACTTCTCTTACAGCTCACTACCTCTGCAGGGAACCAACACAAAGCCAGGGGAAAGACCAAGCTATGTTATCAGATGCCAGGTCTGCTCCCAGAGGAAGGTACACAGATACTAAGATACATGGTAATGATCCCTGCGTTTCCGTGAACTGGCAAGACACAGGGACTATCTCACAAAATTGAGTTTGGGATAAGAGAATAGATCAATGGAGGACATGATCATGAGGGGCCCCCACATCAACTTATTCCAAATTGCCAAGCCTGGGCTAAACGATTGAGACCTGATTACAAGCCAAACAACAGAAAGCCAAAGTATTTTGGAGAACTGCAGCAGCCTAGGATTGCATGAGCAGCCTGTCATCTTCAGTTTGACTGCAGATGGATCCAGTCACAGAATAACCATTGCTCCTAAATTGTAGATACTGACTTTAGAGGAGTTTACGCTTCTAAAGCCCTCACAAGTTCAGGAGAGGTCAGTGCCTTCATTCAGTAGAATGGCAGGAGAAATTTTGGGTAAACTTAAAGCAACAGGCTATTAAAAACTGGAGTTTTCCATCAGACTTGCAGCACACTGAGAGAAGCTATAAATCCTGGTTCAACAAGCACTTTACATCACACAACAGCAATCAGATCTAAGCCAGATCCAAATTGTGGTGGGGGGAAGGAAAGACAGAGGGCTTATAAAATATATGAGTATATACTATGTCCCCCTCAGTTTTATAGTGCTGGCTGCTGGAATTGGAGAGATTTGTCTTGGCACAGAGAGGTAAGCAAAAAACAGATAAGTACTACGCATATGAACTTCTGTTAATGGATTACCAGAGCCCACCTCTGAGATTCAACAGAAAAATAGTGAACTGGATGTAAATTTTAATGGCTGGCAGAGAAGGGAGAGAGAATGGGCAAAGGCAATGTGACTTTAAGCTGGAAACATGGGACTAAAGCATAAGACACTGCAAAAGAGGGGAAAAAAAAATAAATACCATATGCCCTGAATCACAGAAGTAATTAACATTGCAACAAAGGTATGCGTCCAAGGCTTGCTTTTCTTTTCTACTCCAAGCACTGCATTTTTCAGTTGTGCACAGATAGTTCTTTTAGTCAACACCTTAAGTTAACACTTCCTAAATGTTTGGTATTTTGGTGCACAATTTGACCATACTTCAGTAGGTGTTGTTACTGATGCTAAATTAATCTTTGGCCCTGTGGTGAACTTCTAGACTTTAAGTTAGAAGCTGCAGAATGTCTTTACTGAATTGCAATCAACTTCTTGCAATTGGAACACCTAACCGAAAACAAAAGGTCAAAATTGTTTTAGGAAGAAATACATGAACTTCTACAATTCCTCTGATTTCAGGAAAGGTACAACATCACATTTAGGTAGCTATGTTGAGGCATATCAGAAATAAGGTTACCATTGTAACTGCTTTCAATATTTCAACAGAGTGTGTTTGTACAAGTGCTACCTTTACTAGGAATTGACAGAGCAAAACTGTCTAGGGTTCTAAGAATTTTCACTAATTATATCTCAATCTATTTGATATATAGCAGCTCTAGGACAACACTTATTTGACCAAGCTGCCCCATTAACTGCAGAATATCTGATGGCTGCCTAGCTCATGAGGGGATAAGTCTCTAATGAAAGGTTAATGTTCTCCAGCTGAAGAAGGCTCAATGTATAATTGATGCACTCAACTAAGCCACCAGTCTTAAGGTAAATTGCATGATTTATCCTTAAAAACATGCAAGAGTAGGCCCAGAACTAAAGGACTGCCTCACAGGTACTTCAAATAGGTCAGAAATATGAGTACACCCTATACATCATCATCTGCTGAAAGGGCGAACTATCATCAGTGCTCAAAATTTAAGTGGGAGCATTCATCTGTGTCACTACAAAAGGATCCCTAAGGCTAAGTGATTTCAGTTAATGTAATTAACCATCAGGGTTTACAGCATTCCTAGAATACATACAACTGGGAAGATCATTCACTTTTGGTAGACAATTAACCTAATTTCTCTAATTAAGTTTCAGAATAATCTTTCCCCTCCCAAAGACATGCTGCTAGGGAAGGTAAAAGCCCTATCGCTACCCTTCTTTGAGCCTCTTACAGAAAATACTGTCATAGCGCTGTTTTGGACAGAACAAAACATTTTCTATTCAAAGTAACTCAATACCATTTACAAGCAGGCAAACTGTGGATGTGTAAAATAAGAGGATACTTCTTTAATGCTGAAAAACTTAAAAGCTGTTGAGGACCCAAGCTTTTTTGTTGTAGACTCTTCTAGGTCATTAATTTTGTACATTGCCTGTCCTATATGTGAGAATTCTGGCTTGATCTCCAGAATCCCAGGGAGTAACACATGCCAGGAATGCGTATTTTTAAAACTGGGAATGTTTTCAAGGTATTTTGGCTCATGTGAATAAAACGTTAAGGTATCAGCAAGCCAACAAGGAAAGCTGTCACCTTACCAAAATCTGAAATGTTTTGCTAGCTGTTCCCCCAGAACATAGGGACCCTAAAAGAAAAATATTAATATGAAATGAGTGAAACAAGTTCTCCAATGTCAGGGACTGCACCGCATCTCACCTTTGCAGCAAAAAGTAATCAAATACAGAAATGTCACAAGGACTCTAGTGAGTCTATAGGGCCTGCTCCCATAAATTGCATGACACTTACTGAATTCCCTTCATAATACAAAGAACACCTTCATCCCAGCTGGGACTTGAATCTGTTATTCCACAGATGTTAGGCATACTAAAAAAATTCAATATGGAGATTACTACACTAGGATTACTAGCAAAGATTTTTCTATTGCATTTGAGACTGGAGGAAACAGAGGCAAATTCATATCTACTTTTCCCACAAACACACACGTAATGACATTTCAGAAATCAAAGTCATGAGAACGCTGGAAATGGGAACCCACTCAAAAATCTAATTTCAGCTTTCAAGTATTATGTCAACTAAACAATCATATTTATTACCAGTTAATACACTTGCTTTCTACCCTGACTACAGGGATAATTTATGGCAAGTGATATCTGTCATCCAGTTCTGGCTTTTTAAGTAGAAGTTGTCACCTGTAAATTCAGCTAATTCAACTATTTAGGTTTAGCCTGTTTCCTAAGGAAATTAAGTCTGTCTGTTCATGCCATTCCTTCCAATCTGTCAGTAATACAGAAAAAACAGTGTGGTTTCGGAAATGGAATCAAATAGATCTTTTTATGATCAAATCAGGCAGGTCATGTATGCAAGCCCTATTCAGTCCACAGTCAGTAAGATTACCATCTATTACCATTCCAGAGAATATTTACCACAGTGGCAAGTGCACAGGTGGGTGTCTCTCAGAGGCAACGATGTGATTAGAGTAGCATTTGGCATTGTATTAAATGTTAAGTAACATAATTACTTCAAGAGAGAGAACATTATGGTCAAAAGCATAAAAAAGGCAGAATCAAGAAAGATACTTTAGCAAGTGGTGTGCTTTAACCCGGCAGGCAGGTAAACACCACACAGCTATTTGCTCACTCTCCCTACAGTGGGATGGGGGAGAGAATCGGAAAAAAACTGGTAAAACTTGTGGGTTGAGATAAAGACAATTTAATAGGACAGAAAAGGAAGGGAAAATAATGATAAAAGAATACACAAAATAAGTGATGCACAATGCAACTGCTCACTACCCACTGACTGACGCCCAGCCAGTGCCTGAGCAGCGGCCCCACCCCACCGGCTAACCTCCCCCTAGTTTATAAGCTGAGCATTACATCATATGGTATAGAATATCCCTCTGGCCAGGTGGGGTCTGCTGTCCTGGCTGTGTCCATTCCCAGTTTCTCGTGCACCTCCAGCCTCCTTGCTGGCAGGGCAGTATGAGAAGCTGAAAAGTCCTTGACTTAGTGTAAGCACTGCTCAGCAATGACTAAAAAAAAAAAAAGTGTTATCACCATTATTCTCATCCTAAATCCAAAACACAGCCTTACATACCAGCTACTAGGAAGGAAACTAACTCTATCCCAGCCAAAACCAGGACAACAAGTAAACACTGATTTCATTAAAGCATTTTAAGGAACATGGAAAGGACAGACGAGGGACACTCTCTATTCCAACCATTTCTCATTTAAAGACAGAAACATAAACTTTCCATATTGTCCAAGATGACTTTTAAATAAGACAAAGGTATATAACATCATCTGCTTGCAAAGCTAGTACTACCACTGTGTTGTAAGCTTGAGAGGCCAGTGTTGATGTTTTAGAAAAAGCTTTCAGATTTCTAATGCTGACAGTGACAAATTTAACAGTCTGTACTTACACAGCATACAAAAGATTAACCTTCAAGTCGGCTCTCAAGTACAACTTCAAAAGCCGCAGGCTACAAACTAACAGGTCCAGCGTGCCTTTAATCCAACATTCAATGTTCCAATTTGAATCTAAACAAAAGAAAGCGAGTAAACATTTCTGAACTATATTACAACCAAAAAAAAACAACTGAAGAGCCAGGATAAAATTCACTCCCAAAAAAAGGACAAGTAACAGATATTCATGAAGGTGAGGCTGGACTCCAAGCGTGCAAATGTTTATGAATAATCCTTGCTGAATTGGGCACCAGTATATGTCCTTCAACACTCAAAAGGCTAACAACCTATGTGATACTGCTGCATTCTAATTATTAGAGAAGGAATATATTTCACCTGGCTTTACGGACAAGGCCACAAGGAGAAGAAAGAAATTAAGCTGAGGAGGATGATGAAGGTTTTGTTACTGTTAACCGGTACAGCCTCTGTGTGGCTATAGTGCATACACTTTGTGCACACATATGCAGCTGTACTGCAATACACAACAGCAAGAAATGTAGTGCGGCAGTCTTTAACAGAGATTTATTTGTTCCATGGGACATTTCTTGTAAAATGAAATTCTACTCTGCTGAGCTCAATGAGATTCCTGCCACTGATAGCAGTAGGCCAACTGGCCAGTATGCTGCTCGAGACTGTGGTTTACAGGAGGAGAAAAGCAGTCGAGGAAAAAATAATTCAATCTAATCCATGTACAGATATTTAGTACGGCATCCCAATCCAGACAGAAAAGTTGGCACTTGCTCTCCATCTCCCCTGCCTCCTGAAGGAGTTTAAAGCCCACATCCACAAAAATATTTAAAACATTTCTCACAGCATCTAAACACCTTTGAAGATCTGGGCTTACATCCTCGTATGCAGTGCTACATATTCTATTCAGCATTCCCCTAGAAAGAGAGCCAACTATTTTTTTGCCCTTTGAATCTGCACTACACAATGTCCTTCACCTTCCACTACAGAATTCTGTGAGGAAGGATTTTACCACACTACATTGTCTGCTCTGGATAAAAATGAATATACATTAATAAAACCCAGCCCCCTGCCCCCCCAAACAACAAATCCCAACCTTTTTTTTGAAGTAGTAGTAACTTCTTATGCCCTTTAATGGAAAACATACCTATTTCCTGAGAAGCAGAGACAACTATTTCTGAAGGAATAAACTTCCTTGCTTGCATGCTTGCTCTGTACAAAGAACAATCAATGTTGTTATCACTCCAAAGGCAACACAGAAAACTTTCTTCATTCATTAGCCAGTAAGGCTTAGTTTCAGATGCTCTCCTCAAACCAGACCAGCTCTCTACAACTCCAGCAGAGAAAGGACTCAAAAATGTCTCATTCAGCAGCATACAGGGTAACGTAAAGTTCCTAGGAGGAATCTGCTGGACCATACAGTGAGCAACTGCCATTTGAAGAAGGTCTGCAAACATGAAGGCAAAGATATTGGAAATAAAAGTTCATATTACTTGACAATGAGAAGGGAGTAACAATGTTATACAGAAGCACATTCACTACATAAAAATCAGACTATTTCCAGGGGCTGCTCTCCTCTGAGTTGGAGACAAAATTACTAAAAACACCCCCTCTGAACTGGTGTCACATCTGACAGATGCCAAACTTCTCCCCCAAAGTCACTACACCTAACATTTTGTTTTCTCAACCTCTTGAAATAGGTCAAGACCAAGACTGTAGGGGAAGCATCTCTTTGGGGTAAACTGGCTTATATTAATTCAAAATACAGTGAATCCTAAACATAAGTTCACACACTATACAGGTATGAATCTCATCTTCCCCTGCAGTGCTGGGACACTCTTATAACATGGTTTCATTACTGCAGAAAAAAATAATCCCATCGTAAATATACTACTTAGTCACTTTGTAACTGTTAAAAACCAAAGAATAGGATTATAAGAATACATGACTGTATGTAGCTACACAACCCCAGGGCATTATCTGGGAAATGAGATGTAGGAAAAGAATAATCTTTTCCATCAGACTTAGATTCTTCAAAATAAAATCACTCTGACCACATTTGTAGCTCTTGTTAGTAAGTCATAGCTTGAATTACGCTAACAATGATTTTGAGAATGATAAGCGTGTCAGTTTTGGAAATAGCTAACTGTAAAACACTGCATGAATTTCAAAGATTAAAGCTCTAGTTACAGAAAGGCATGTGGGTCATTTGTGCACTTTGCATTTAGCTTTTCACTCACTAAGGGCATAAATATTTTAAGCAGTTCATTAGATAGAAATTAATTCATGCTCTATGCCTTCCAATAGCCAAAATAAGAAAAACAGACTTTCTCTAGCACTGTTGGGTTAATAGCACATAAGCATAAGCTAAATAATACAAAAACACAAAATGAAAGCTTTTAAAAAAAGTAGATGCATGCTACCTTAAAAGCAGACACTGTGTTACTATGCAGTGTGTTAAAGTGTTTCGTTTTCTCTTCACATAGATTTTGAATTGGCAGACTCCTGAAGGGTTCTGCTCTTTCCTCCTCTCTCATTTAACAGAGTTTGTGCCTCTGTAAATATCAGCTTCATTAGACCTCCTGGCTCCATGCAGAGGATTCAGTTGACCAAACAGACTATTAGTCCATAATACATGATTTAAAAAGGACAAATGAGTGAGTGACATGATGTGCCTATGAAGCAGGACAGATAACTAACATACTACGCAATTCACAGAGCCAATTGCAGGGTGGGAAGAGATTCCTGCCAGTCATCTATTTTTCTAAAAAACAGACTCCCCCCTCGCATATCACACCAGACAATCTCACAGGATTAATTAAATCCTATAAATGTGTGCAGCTACTTACCACTGCTGAAGTGTTAAAAAAATGATAATGCATTACAATTCAGAACATTTAGCATAGGATTGCTATAGCTTTTAAATGCCCATTAATAAACTGCAGCATGCATTAAGAATGTTTTCCTGCTACAGGTGTACCAGCTTGCCCATGACACAGACACGCAGGAGGCCATCACGTACAGTTCTGTCCCTCAAACAGCAGCTTACTGCATGTCTGGGTTAACAGGGCTTCAAAGATGCCAGCCATAGCTGCTAGTTTATTTGGAAACAGACCAAGATGGCCACTCAATAGATACACTGACTTTCAGTCATTACAGGCCATCAGAAAGTGACAAACATCTCTGAAGCCTAATGAAAACTCCCTGGGCATCCAGGTTGTCCAATTAAAAAATACACAATATGTTTAGATTACATAAGGTATCTAAAAGAAGAATTTGTGAACAACGCAATATTTGATACTGAGTGGATAAAGGTATGTATATAGAAAGATACAGAAAGATGTCTATGTATGTATACAGAAAAGATATTGAAATCTAATTCATCTTTTGTGAAGATGACACAAATGTTGAAACTAATTTCACTGGATTACAGCATCTGCTTTCTCCCTAAGCATCCTCACCAAAAGTCTTTAAATAGTTCTTTTTTTAATCAAAAAAAGAAAGGCAAATACCAGCTGTCCCTGAACAGCATACAGCAATATTGTTACAGACACTTCCCAATTAGAAAATCAGTTTATTATATTAAACATTTACAGTTAATTGAGAGCCATTTAACAGCACTGTGCACATGAAAGCAGTTATGTCAGCTACCTAAAAAAAACAGAGCTCAAACTCAAAGTGACACCCTGGCTATACTGAATTAAACAGAAACTTTACAGTTCTGATGGAACTGGGATTTTGCCTTCCGCTTTTGGATCTATTAGGGTAACAGAAAAAATTGCCCATGAACTTCCATCTTACCAAATTTTCACGGGAGCATTTATTTGAATGCATCTTGGCTCACCACATACTTTCTACTGATGTGTCCTGATCTTAAAAGTCAGTTGCACTGCTTTTTGGGATAAGACACACAGACACAACTCAGAGTGTCAGCATTGCAATTCCACACAGTGATAGCATCAGGTCCTTTGTATATTCTAGCTGCATGTTGTGATAAGATACTAATCCAGTATCATGACTTGAAACACCACTGTAAAACAGAAACGGTGATTGCTCTTCATTCTACATAATTTCTAAGAGACTTATTTTTTTAGTAACTTACCCAATAGCACAAACATGGTCAGAATGATTTGCCAATACATCTTGTTTTGTAGAGCTGATCTGAAAAACATACAGAAAATTAACTGAGAGCTGATAATTATCAGTCTATTATTTCATTAGGGTTTCATTTAGGTGCACTTCACTTAATTTGATACTCACTCCTTTGTAAGCAGAAAGGAAGAACACAGTCAGAATGTCATTTGAGGAAAAAAACCCACATTGCTTACAACATCGACTAAATATCAGTACAATTCTTCTTTCATCATTAGAACTATATAGTACCTCATTTCTCCAGGCTTTTGCTGATCATTGTTCACCTTCTGGGTTCGGTCATCTGAAAGGCACTACAAATCTGAACAATCAAAATGCCCGAGAGATACTCAGTTTTCAAAGTGCAACATACACAAAAGCACTCGGGTACCCATTTCAATGGTGAAAACTTCACTATACTTTACAGCAATATTTCAATACTGTTCTTTCCTCTGAGGTACTGTGTTCTTTTTGATTTTCGTCCTATAGTCACATAAATTCTGTTAAAACCCAAATATAAGCATTTTTGTATTTTAAAAAAAGCTGAACAGATTATATCAGAGGAAAACATACTGAGTTTGGTTGCCTTTGTAGTTAACCAGAACTAGATGATTAGTAAAATTTACATATCAAGTCAGACAGAGAATGCTGGGGCAAGAAGTAAGATTTGGGGAGTCCCTCCAAAACATTCTCATTCCTTAAATATTTCTGATAACAATTTCCTTGAGAACGTCTATGTTGCCAAAAGAACTGGCACCAATGCTGTGCAATCCACTGGCCTCTCAGTTTGGAGGTGCATGTACTGTACTATATATACATACACACTGTATGATACATACAGGCTACTGCAGTGGGAGAGTCTCCGTACCGGCTACACAGCTATTGGCTCTGCAGCCTGGAAGGAAAGCATACGTGGACACAGGAGACCAGAAGGAGAGAAACAGACTAATTCCCTCTTGGTTTTTACCACTCTGGTCACTGCACAGTGCGAGGACACCCCTATTGTCTCACCCAGGGCAGTGCCTCAACAACACAGCACAGAGTGGAGCGTCAGCCCCACAGAGGAACCAGTGGCTGCTAATAAAACCAAAGAATTTGGTTACAATAAGGAAAGCCACCCTCTGCTCACACCTATCCCTCCTCCACCTTTTGTCCTCACCAGAGACTTTGATATGATCATCCATTGACCCTGACACAGCTTTGACCATGGCTTAAAACAGAGGTGATTCAACAGGCATAGCTGTCTAGGTGAAGCAGCAGACAACTGACCAGTGAAGTTACAGTAGTTTCATATTCTTGTCTCCCTGCAAGCTCTCCCACAAGGAAAGCCCTTGCAAATTCAGCTGGGGCTGGAGCCGGAGCCAAGCCATTTCTTCAGCACAGACCATCTTCATTTTGGTCTGCAAGATGAGTCAGTCCCATTCACTTTTCTCCCCATTCACCCACGTTATAATCAGAGTACATTTTAGGCTACATTTTGAGCAATTAAAGAGGAAAGCTCAACGTTTCAAAGGCAGTGCTTCACAGCCCCTACTTCAGAGGAAAATTTGCCTCTCAGCACAGCTGTTAGGAGGCCAACCTCACCTGTACCTCTTCCATTAGCCTATTTCCTAATAGGTGAGCCATGAAGGCCAGAGGAATTATCTAGCTACAACCTTCTATTAAGTCTGTCATTTCACAAATATACAGGCCAGGATTATTTCCAGAAGCCTATGATGGAAGTTATCTAGTTTTTTTCCCAAGTTTCTGACTGAAAGAAAAAAAAAAAACCCAACTTTTAAAATAATTTACTTGACATAAGCATACACTATTCATACTATTAAACGCATGGTTTAATGAAAAACAGTCCATGTTCCTCTTTTAAAGATGCAACAAAAATTTACTGTTCATAGTAAATAGTCATTAAAACATAGTCCCACTTCTCAGTAGGAAACTGGCAGTGATCACTTCCCCATGTTGTACAAGAAAATCAGCCATATATCTCCAAGGCTTATAAACTCATCAATATGTCATGGATGTTATTGCAAATGCTTTAAAGCTCTCACTTTCAGAACAAGTAAAAAATGTCTACCATCAAGAGCTCTAAATAATCCATAAAGTTATGGTCCATCACTTGCTCTCCCATCACAGGCACTGCAAGAAGTAAAAGCTGTCACTCGGATATCTTAGCCATATTGCTCCTAGATATTTGAAGAAAAGAACCACTATTTCAGTAACTGTACATATTTCGTTGTACTATTTCAAAGCAGAATGTGAAATACCATCTCTCATTTGCTCCTGGAAGTGAGAAGACAAATAGTTAATCACATCAACAGCAGCTGCTGTGTTAGTTTCACCCATGCAATACCTACCATGAACGGAAAAGAGAGCAACCACAGATCCCCAGAACCACATACACCTCAAAGAAGGAAAGTTATAATTATGTAGTCTCTTGAAGACAAAGGCATTTTCACTTCCTGCTGCCATATAAATGTCCAGATAGAGCAAAGAGATTCTGATATCTGCACTAATTTAACCATAATTATCAGTATTTGGACCAGAAGGCAAAAATACAGTTCAGAGCAGCTCAAGACATCTTCTTTTCCTACTTCTATTGCATCAATCTAGGCTGATTTTTACAAAGGCATTATTTTTCCATCCTGGTTCCAACAATATTGATGAGCAAAAAACAGTGCTGTACATGATCAAAAGTAAGCTACATGCCACCAGCATTAGCTCCTTTTCTGTTCAAAGTTCAGTATTGCTTGTGTAAACTTTACACGGGAATTGGGTAAAAAGAGGTATCTACAGATAACTCCCAGGACAAGATGGACTAGAGAGGACTACCCAGTATCTTTTCTAGTGAGAATATTGAACTTTGCAGAATTCCTAACTTCATTGTAAGAAAGAATACAAGTTTTACAAGAACAGTTATGGGGAAACACAAAGTTAAATAAAGGAGAATTATTAAAGCCTGTAACTACAGCTCTATCCCAGAGAGAGAGTAAGTTAACACACAAGGACAAATGATTTTATGCATGGCTGGGGAAGTATCCATACAAACGGAAGGAATCGGGGCTCATTTTAATGCATCTATCTTAAGATACGGCATTCTGAAACCACCAACTTTGCTGCTGCTACAAACAAGAAATTTTCAAATTTCATATGTAAATACTATGTTCCTCTCCATGCTAACCACTGTTCAAAAAACTTCAGTAAGGAGAGTCCCTCTCATAACAAAAAAATCAATTTAAAACAAAACACAGAGATATGGTAAAAAGGAAGAAAACAATGAAAGTAAGATTTTTTTTTTTTTTTAAAACAGGCTGGATGAGAAGTCATACAATCCACTGGCATATCAGCATGAGAAGCATTTTCAGCACAGCCTGAAACAAGCATGACTGGTGCTCCACAAACACGTCCTCACTGGGCAGGGAAAATGTACTGAAAGTTTTCCTTTTCCTTCTGGAGCTGCCTTTTTTTTTTTCAGTTCCTTGTCTTGACAACTTATATTTCTGCATGTCTCCTTTCTGAACTACAAAAAAAGGGTTGACTTGAAAAGAGGACTGCAGTGTGAGGCAGGTCTATCTGTCCAGTTTGAACACCAGTGAACAGAGGGTGGCACTGGTGACTAAGAGCGCCAAGTCTCTACAACCCGTCCTGGACGCCACGGAGTAGCACAACCCTGACACCACTAAACTCAACTCACTGACTTTTGTAGGGACAAAGGGACTAGATGAGCAAACGTTGCAAGATCAGAGCCTTACATGTTAGTGGTTTCCAATGAGCAATTTCAAAGCCTACAGAAATTTATACAAACTCAATTGCCAGGATCTCCTATTTTTCCTCGAGTAATGTACCACACACACATACAGGGTCTGGAGTTCTTTTTTGGCTTTCCTTATTCCCACACTCCCAAAAAAACAGCAACAGCTGCTAGTTAATGAGAAACAGGAACATAATACTGCAAGCATACAAGCTGTCCCTGACTTTTGCAAACACTCCACTACAGCTGTTTTTAAATATTTAAAAGATCTCTATAAAGCATAAAAATATTTTAGTAATAATGCCTATGCACAGCGTCTTCTGGCCTGCTCTTTAAGGGTGCCGAGGACTTTCCAGTCCTGTCGGTTTTGGCAAGACCATTGGTTCTTGGTCAGCCATCGTGGGCACGGAGTTTCATTGTGTTTGTTTGTCATTTAGTGTATTAGTAAACACTATTAATAAAGAGTTCAGACTAAATGGAACATATGAAATAGCAATGAATATGACTTGCATTGAATAATTTTGCTTTCTAATACTAAAGCTTTAACCAAGGCAACCCAAGTTGCACGTCTCCCCACACGCTAAGTACAGTAGAAGCAGCAGCAGAGCTCCCCTTGTCTCACTCGTGCACGACTGCTGGGCAAAAGCACAGCTACAAAAACAGGCTCCAAGTCTGCTGATGGAGCCTCTCTTCTGAAACTCAACAGCAAAGCATCCCAAACTCTAAAGAGTTTCTCCAGATTGTACAATTTCTCTTGATTGTGCTGAAACTACCCCCTCATTTCACAAACATCCACCGTGCTCAAAGTCAGGTTCCCTTCACCAGCACACGACAGAGACGGAAGGCAGGGGATCCAGCAGCACAGCAGTTGCATTTGTCCCTGCATCTCACTACCACAGCGCTGAACGCAGTCCTGGAGTTTGTGTGCACTCATGACATGCAATCTGAGAGACTTAAGTTTCATAAATATTCCTGATTTTAAGTCAGCAATAGAGAAAAGTGGTTTTAATTAATGGTCTCTCATTGTTTTTCACTGATAAACATACATTGTTTTTTCCTTATATGCAGATGTAAGCAGAGCTCCTGTAATTACCTGGCACTTCAAGCTCCTTCATACTATAGCCACACTTGTTGGTTAAGGGTCCTCAGTGTTTTCATTATAAACTCTATTTACAAATACTGTGTCAATAATTAACACTACATTTCCAAAGTGCTCTTCTATCAGAACAGGCTATAATGGCTTCTCAGCATCAGTGACTCACAACCCACATTCATGGAGATTTCTTCTTTTCTTTTGCTTCAGACACTAAGCCTCAAGAGGAAAAAAAGAAAAAAGAGGGCTGATGTGGGTACACCATGCCAGCCTCCAAAGTTGCCCGGTCCTTTCGCGAGCTGGTCCGTGAGGGAAAAGACCGCACTCACCCACCGGCTGGAAGGGGGCGTCCCGCGAAGCCGGCCGGCCGGGAGGGGAGGAGGGAGGGAAGCGGGCAGGGGCCCCGGCGCCGCCGCCGTCTACGCGGGGAAAACCGCAAGGAACCTGAATTAAAGAAGCGGGGCAAAAAAAAAAAAAAAAAAAAAAGTAAATTCACCGACCTACTTCGCTTCATTCCCGGAGTCTTGACGGACAGCCGAAGTCACGCCGCGGCGGTCGGGTCTCGCTGCTCCGCCGGGCGCCTCCGCCCGCTGGCCGCCCCCGCCGGGAGCAGCAGGGCCCCCGCCGCCCCGCCCGCTCCCCTCAGAGCCCCGGCAGCGCCCGCGCCGCCGCCGGGCGCTGCTGGCCGCGGCCCCGCCTCGTCCGAAGGCTGGGCAGGGCAGGGCAGGGCAGGGCAGGGCCGGGCAGGGCAGGGCAGGGCAGGGCAGGGCAGGGCAGGGCGGCGCGGCCCGGCCCGGCCCGCCGCGCTCCCCCGCGGCCGCGCTGGCTCAGGGCTCGCCGGCGGCGGTGCGGCCGGTGCCCCCCTCAGGGCCCGCAGCCCCCGGCGGCGGGGCGGGGCGGGGCGGGGCGCGGCCTCCCCTCACACCCGAGGTGCCGGGGCGGGGTTCAGAACGCGGGTCCCCTCCGGAGCGCGGCGCCCCCTCGCAGCGCAGGGACGGGGCGGCGTTTCCCCCCTGCGTGTTTTAATTTCATTTCTTACAGCTAGCAGTCGCGCAAGAAAATAAAGTCTCAGCCTTCGAACCGCCCGCAGCCAGCGAGGCGCGGCGAGGGCCGCGGGCAGGCAGGCCCCGCGGGGTGCGGGGGTCCGGCGGGGGGGTGCGGGGCGGCGCCGGTCGGTGCCCCGGGGCCGCGGTCGCAGCGCCAGGCCGGGGCCGCCCGCCCTTGGCTCTCGGGCCGCCGGGGGTTCAGCTGCGGTGCTCGGCGCCGAGCGGTCGGTCAGGCCGGATGGCATCGCTTCTCTCTCCTGTCAAGCGTACGAATAAAAGCGCTCTCACGGGAAAGTTTCCAGGCATCCTTCCACATGGAGCCTCGCCTTGCTTCCCCGACCAGCCGTCGTGACACTGCTGCTTCGCGTGGGGGGCGCGTGAGTTTGTCCAGGATAAGTTCAGGGAGAATGGGGAGAGAATATTCGAAGTTGTCCTCTTCTGATTGCATTATGATTATTATAGAAGGAAATTTAATGACAGTTCTTAGATGTTTGGGGGTTTTTTAATGCAGCGTGGGACTATTTTACCTAAATAGAGAACCTTCAGGCAACAATCAGTGCTGTCTGGATCCACACACAAACATTTGTTAAGAACTGAATTAACATTCAATTAAGTATTCCAGTTAGTGTTTTTAACAGTGGAGGCTGTACAAAATAGCCAAATGTCAATGTAAAAGGTGACATAAACCAGAAGTGAAGGGAATGCTTTCTGGCTGTTAAGCCTATTTGTTGTATTTCCCAAGGACCTCTGAATTTTCACAAAATGATAAGCGTTGTGAATTATTATTGATAACACAAACATGTCTACTTGTCAGTAGGACAAAGATTAGTGTTTCAAAAAAAAAAAAGATTCAGATACACTTTTTTTAAATGGCGCATTAAGCAGTGCTATCCAATTAAGTTTTAATTTGTTGAATGACGTACTAGAAAATGAGTGAAAGTATCAGAATTTGGTCATGAAAATCTCGTTCTTCAAAGCTGTGAACATGTTAACATTAGTAGCTTGCCAAAGACTTCCAGGGTGTATTAAGTATGTGAACAAACAACCTAAACAGTTTGTAATACGTAACTATTTTAATCCAAAAATGTGAACAACAGCTTAGTGTTCACCAGTAATGTAAGAATACAATTTTGATCAAGAAAAGCAGTTTTACAATCTCAAACAACACAGATACAGCAAATGTACAAAATAACCCAAGATGATTATTTTAAAAGATCAGTTACTTATAAACTACCTCTTATTTTAAAAACCTTGTTTATACGAGGCAGAATGTAATGTTGGGCAAAATACTGGAAGTTTTGCCATCATCTTCACTGCAGTGATTATGTCACCTGTAGTATTAGGTATCATTGGAATTTGTATTTTGATTGATTTTTAAATTGTAATCTGTCCTAAGATTGTTTAAGGACAAAAATCAGAGCTTAATTTTGACAGTAACTCATTATCCTGTGTCTCCTGATTTTTCTGAAGATATTGAAAAGCAAGATAGCTTGCTCTATCATCTTTGTTTAAACTGTGTCGGTTATATACCCAAAATCATACATAGAGTTTTAAGTAAAGCATACACGCACAGTTCTAAAGTAATATCTGGTACATATAGATCTTTATTAGAAGGTTACCCTGCTGCATACATTTTTTTTTTTTTTTAAAGGCAATCCTTACGGAAAGTCTCAGTGTTTTTATATACTGGATGGTACATAGAGAAGTCTGCTGCACTTTTCACGTCACAAGTAAGCGTTTGCGACTGATTTCACAATCCAAGCACTCATGCATTTGCAAATACAAAACTTGGATCGTTACTTTTGCTTGTGCTGGGATGAAACCTTCAAATGGAGATGATCCTTGGTATCTTTATCCTTCCAGGTTCCTTCTTACCCTATATGCAACCCCGCTCACTGAAACTCCTTGTGGGCATATGCTGCAGTTCAGCAGGACTAACATTCACTGTCCACAGAAGACTCCTGTCCTGGTTTCGGCTGTGATAGAGTTAATTTTCTTCCTAGTAGTAGGCATAGTGCTGTGTTTTCGATTTAGTAGGAGAAGAATGTTGATGACATGCTGATGTTTTTAGTTGTTGCTGAGTACTGCTTATGCTAGTCAAGGACTTTTCAGCTTCCTGTGCTCTGCCAGGTGCACAAGAAACTGGGAGGGGGCACAGTCAGAATAGTTGATCCAAACCGACCAAAGGGCTATTCCATACCATATGACGTCATGCTCGGTATATAAACTGGGGGGGGTTGGCCGGGGAGCAGCGATCGCTGCTCGGGAACTGTCTGGGTATCGGTCGGCAGGTGGTGAGCAATTGCATTGTGCATCACTCGCTTTGTATATTATTATTGTTATTATCATTATTATATTGTTATTATTATCATTACCATTTTACTTTATTTCAGTTATTAAACTGTTCTTATCTCAACCCAGGAGTGTTTCTCACTCTTACTCCTCCAATTCTCTCCCCCATCCCATTGGGGTAGGGGGGAGTGAGCAATGCGGCTGCGTGGTGCTTAGTTGCTGGCTGGGGCTAAACCACGACACTCCCTAGTCCGAAGAAATTTGTTCTGAAATGTAATCTGAATTGACTCTCCAGAAGAAAAATCTAGAAAATGTGTTTTCTTTTCAGAATTATGTTATTAAACAATGGAACTATTTCCTCAAAACACCTAGATTTCCAACTGGAACTCATTTCTGCATCATAAAATTGTCAAAGATAATGTGTTTTTAAAACAAAGCACTAGGTTTGTAATTCAGTTTTGAACCATTCAAATGAAAGATAATTATTTCCCATTATCTTAAAAATTACACATTTCTGTGAACAATCTGGATACAGAGAGACTATTTTAATCTCTTTTTTACTATACTACTCTCCTATGGCTAATGATGTTTTAATACCAACTATATGTGGATTGTTATCACAAAAATTTTGTTTAACTTAAAAATCCTGAGCCATACCGAAGAAATTGACAGTGAAAATTAGTAACTAGAACTAAGCTTAAATCCTGACCTTGAATTGTTAAAATGAGTTTTTCAAGAATTAAATTCGCGAAGACCAGGTCAACAACGAATACACCATAGCAATCTGTACTTTTCCAAAAAGCTATACCATATGTAGCTTAGAAGCTACCTTCACATGAAATTGGGCAGTCCAGTTACTAAATGGAGATCAAAGATGCCACTTTTTTTGTACATTTGTTCTTTCTTCTAACACATAGCTATGGGCCCAGTTACGCACATGAATTTCCAGTTTGGATCAGGCCCACAGTAGAATATGTGCCAAGAGCCCCTTGTCTCTAACAGTAGTCCACACCAGGTGTCACTAAAGATATGGCAAGAAACCCAACCACAGGAGACTTGGAAAAAATACTAAAACAAACAGCAAAAGCAGAGATTAAGTTACAGATTAGAGATAACCCCCTTAAAACAAATAGCAAAAGTAGAGATTACAGATTTGCTATAACCTCACAGTAGATATAGAATCTCCTTAGTTTGCCATAAAGATAACAATGTTGACCGTAGCATTAGGAGCAGGAAGGATAACAAGGGGGAAAAGAAACTAAAACTACTACAGCCAAAGCAGGGAGAACATTGAAAGAGTTTTAATACATGAAAACAGAGTTATGAAAAATTAGCACATGACATTGCAAGACCCAGGCACTGGTATTTTAACCAAATCTGTTAAGCAGTGAGACAATAAGAGTTAAAAAAAAACCCAACCAAGCAAACAGGGTGTGATAATACCTGATTTCTAAAACATACAAGACTTTAGAACAAATGGGGGGGAGATGTTGAACAGTTGGGGAGTAAACCCCAAGGAGAAGCAATTACGAACTACTTAAAGCAAAGGACAATACTGGCACTAAGTCAGATGGTTATAAACCTGGCACAGAAACATTTCGGCCTGTTATTAAAATCTGAGTCTTGGCCAACAGAAGACTAATTTCTGGAACAATCTGCTAATGGGAATAACAGGACAAAAAAGAAAGTGTTTAAGTGAGGGTTTAAGTAGTTTATGAAAAGAATGATTATATAGGTTTGTGCCTCTAATAAAAAGAAAACTCAGTACAATAATCTAGACAGACTGTTCTAGCCTCATGTTTCTTTGCTACCAATGAGAATTCCTTGAGTGACTACCCATTTCACCCACATTTCAGACCACTCAGTACCACTCCCCCTTTCCACGAACACAGATTTAAATTCTTATACTACCTGACAGTCAGTTCTCTCTCCCTCTCTCTGTTTGAGTATACCTTTCATCACACTGCTGCTTGAAATGAGCCTACACTTCATCTCCCACTTCCTCACTTCCACAGTTGCGTTCAAGACTTGCATAGTAACCCCTCGTATGGGTTATTTTCTCTTAATGAGGTTAATTCATTCAAACCTCTTAAAGACCTGCTTCTGCTATAATGCATGTATCCATTACCTGCTGGCTCTCTTTTTTAAGAGTAGTGGATAAAAATCACATTTGACTCCACAAGTAGTGGAGTAAATCACATTTTGACCCTTTTGTACTTCAGTGTTTGTCCTTGTGAATAAAGAGCTCTTTGAGACATATGTAAAGCAGTATCACATATTTAACAGGAACTTCCAATTAAAAAACAAAACCCAGAAATTATGTCAAGGAACTTAAAGTGAAGACTGAGCCCTGCTAGAAAAGATGCACCTTTAATCTTGCTTGTGTTCATCCTTTTTCTTGGAAAAAGCAGCAAGAGTTTAGGACCAGCGTACCAGAGACTGATAAGTCCCAGATACATGCGACTGAGGTTTTTTACAATGCTTTTTCTTTTCAGCAATATTATTTTAAAATAAATGCAAAACCAGTATCTCTGCTTCATAAGGTATGAAGAAAAATATTTTTATTTACCTACTGCAAGCTCTTCTCAGTAAACAGACTTGAACATGATATCATACTATCTTATGTGTTGTGTAAATAGTTCTACCATGGCTGTATAAACAAACCTACTGATTGGCTTTAATTTATTTATTGACTTTCCGTAATTCGTGATACATTTCCTTAAAGTAGCAGCAGCCAATTTCGCTCTTTATTAAAATAACCACCATCTCTGATAAATTCTATTTTTAAATTATTTCTGTATTCTGACAGTTTGGGAAATCTGACTAGATACAATTTGTGTCTGAGGTTAGGAAGCCGTTGAAGTTTTTGTATCCCAAACTTTCATAGTGTAAGCAAAAGCTATCACAAGCTGTCTAGCCTGCCATGTCTCTGCTAGGCGAGATCCAAAGAGGGACCACTAGCAAATAATTTTCTATTTAGGTTAGAACATCTTGAGACAAACATTTGACAAAGTAAGTTTTCTTTCACTTCCCCATGTAGCACCAGTGTTCAGTGAACCAGAAAAAAAATCCCCTACGTGACCTACACTAGTGCATATTTATTTATTTATTTTCAAAATTTTTTTCCCCCTCCCTTAATATCTAAATTAAATCTTCCTGAAGTTTAATCCTCTTACTTTTTCAGACACTTGAGAAAGACAGGAGACAGGTAATTCCTCCTTTCAGAAGTCCTTTGGTGTATGTTATGTTGTTGTCTCATACTGATCATTCTTTGTGTAAACTAAAGTTCCAGTTCTTTCAGTCTTTCTTTATAGATCATCTTTTCTGGAGACCTGCTAAGGCTAACTGATCTCCTTTGGACTTACTCCTGTTGCTCTCTCTCTTTTCTGAAGAGCAATGCCCCAAGTACTCCAACCAAAGTCTTGGTAGTGCTATTTAGGTGAAAGAACTATCGCTTTTTACATGAGATGACCCCGTTTACACATCCCATAAGGTTGTTTGCTTTTTTTCCCTCCCAACAGCCTGCCTCTATTGACTCAGGCTCTGTTTGCGCATCTCCCTAACCCTCAGATCTTTCCTGCAGAACTTTTGTTTGCGCGGTTGATTATTTCTCAGCTAAGTGCCTTGCACTTTTCTTTATTGAATTACAGCCTATTTATTTCAGACCACTTCAGCAGTTTGTCAAGATCACTTTGAATTCTAATCTTGTTCTCTAAAGTGTTTGCAACTGTTGCTAGCATTTTGTTATCCAAAGATTTAATATAACATGCACTTTTCAAATATTCAAGGACTTACTGAAAATAGGAAATAGTTTTAGACTTCAGGTGTACCCCTGAACAACCGCCCCACACACATATGTCCTGTGACTTGTTGACTGCTCTTTTTTTTTTGGGGGGGGGGGGGGGGAATTTCTTTCTGTCCAGCTGAACACTTTACAGTCATTTGATGTAGGCTAGACTTCCCTTGCTTGCTTAGGAGAAAGTCATATTAGATGGCATAAAAAACATCACTAAAGATAATATGCTATGACTTTATAAGTTTTCCGTATGTAGGAATTCCCCTCACTACCAAGAACATTTTCTTGGTCACCCTGAGGCACCCTTTTGGTCCTATCTCTTCTGTCCTTTGTCTTTCTGATTTACCCCTACATGATTGTGTTATTCTTTTACAAGTCCTCTTCAATAACTTAACCTAGCTTTCAATTCCAACAAAAGTTTTGCATTACTGACGAAAATACTGTTTGCTCCTCTACTAACTTTCCTACCTTGAATTCACATTGAAGCAGGTGATTTCTTGCCTTTCATGTGTATTTTTTCAAGAAAATGCCAACTCTTCTGGACAATTCTCCTCTTTAGACTTACTTTCCATTTGATATTTACCATAATAATTCCCACAGCATTCTCCTAGGGAAGCTGGCGGCTCATGGCTTAAGCAAAAAAACTAGGTAAAAAACTGGCTGGATGCCCAAGCCCAGAGAGTTGTGGTGAACAGAGTTAAATCCAGTCAGCAACTGGTCACAAGTGGTTTTCCCCAGGGCTCAGTTTTGGAGCCAGTCTTGTTTAATATCTTTATCAACAATCTGGATGAGGGGATTGAGTGCACCCTCAGTAAGTTTGCAGATGACACCAAATTAGGCAGGAGTGTCAGTCTGCTCGAGGGTAGAAAGGCTCTACAAGCTGGATCAACGGGCCAAGGCCAACTGTATGAGGTTCAACAAGGCCAAGTGCCAGGTCCTGCACTTCGGTCACAACAACCCCATGCAGCGCTACAGGCTTGGGGAAGAGTGGCTGGAAAGCTGCCCAGCAGAAAAGGACCTGGGGGCATTGGTTGACAGGCGGCTGAACATGAGCCAGCAGTGTGCGCAGGTGGCCAAGAAGGTCAACAGCATCCTGGCTTGTATCAGAAATAGTGTGGCCAGCAGGAGCAGGGAAGTGACTGTGCCCCTGTACTCAGCACTGGTGGGGCCACACCTCGAATACTGTGTTCAGTTTTGGGCCCCTCAGTACAAGAAGGACGTTGAAGCGCTGGAGCGTGTCCAGAGAAGGGCAACAAAGCTGGTGAAGGGTCTGGAGCACAGGTCTTATGAGGAGCAGCTGAGGGAACTGGGATTGTTTAGCCTAAAGAAGAGGAGGATAAGGGGAGACCTTATTGCACTCTACAACTACCTGAAAGGAGGTTGTAGCCAGGTGGGTGTTGGTCTCTTCTCCCAAGTAACTAGTGATAGAATAAGAGGAAATGGCCTCAAGCTGTGCCAGGGGAGGTTTAGATTGGATAGTAGGAAAAATTTCTTCATGGAAAGGTTAGTCAAGCATTGGAATAGGCTGCCCAGAGAGGTGGTGGAGTCACCATCACTGGAAGAGTTCAAAAAATGGGTAGACGTGGCACCCTGGGACATGGTTTAGTGGGCATGGTGGTGTTGGGTTGATGATTGGAATGATGATTTTAGAGGTCCTTTCCAACCTTAATGATTCCTAGTCTTACTTTCATTGAAGAATAATCCAGCCACCAAGCCAGGAAACATGAAATTAATTATTACTCTACCCTTAATTGTTTTAGTGGTGGACTTGGTAGTGTTAGGTTAATGGTTGGACTGGATGATCTTAAAGGTCTTTTCCAACCTAAACGATTCTATTGAAGTTTTCTTTCTCAAATGCTTTTGTCTCTGTTCTGCTGTGTCCTTACATCTTCACATTCTCAACTGGTTCCTTTTTCTCAGTCCAGAAAAAAAAAAAGAGAAAATCTAGAAGAGTCTTCTGTCAAGATGTTAACCAGCTCTGGTTAAAAAGGTCCTCATCCACCAGACTTCTTTGGAAATATACAATAAACACTTACCTTGATCTTTTCTTCATATCTTTGCCCAGATACTTTCAGTTACTTCACCTCCTATATATGCTGGATCTCAGCAAAAATCATATGCATCTTTGTGAGAAAGACTTCCTTCCTCCTCTGCCTTCAGACCTCTCTGAACAAGTCCTTCCTTTCACGTCTGAATTATCTCACAAAGTTTCTGTTTTGCCAGTGAAGTTATCACTGACTCAATATAAAGATTTTCAGTTTCTCCATACTTTATTCATTAGTATACAGACATCCAGGATGTTAAGCAAACTGACCCATGATTTTCCTTCTTTTGCTCCTGTAACTGTACCTTGAGTGAGCTCCCTAGCTTTTGCACCTTTTCCATGTTAACAAAATGTACACTTAACCATTGGGCCTACGACAGTGGTCCCTGCCAGTCTGAATTCAAAGGAATCCACTCCAGTTTAGCAGGCCTGTGACCAAAGACGATGCTCTCCAGCCTCAGCACAGCATCTGCCCTTCTTAGGGCCTCACCCTTTGTGGAAGTGAAACATTTTTTGGAGAGTGTCTTTTTAGAAAAACAAACAACAAGGACATTTATTTCCTCTCAGCGTCACATTTCACCTCAGACTTTCTCCCTTGAAACATTATAAAAATAACAAAGGTCCAGAAGCCTTTCAAAGACTTACATATTGAAGAACAACAAAATATCATAAAATACCAAGTCCCAAGTGTTTTCGCAAAGCACGTGGGAAGATTTCAGTGACCTATGTGCACGCTTTGCAATTGACTGTGAGCAAGAAACATGTAACTGTAGATGAGGTTTCACTGACAGAACAAAAGTACTTAATGTTATTTAGCCTTGAAGGTTTATTTAGTTATTTTAAAAAATGCAACATTAAAACAATTCCTTCCCTTCCACCAATCATGCTGGATACAGTCATATAGCTACTGTGTTGGCAGATAGTGATAGTACCCGGACCTCTTACAAATAAAAACATCTATAACCAGAAGAAAGAACAATTGAATAGACGTTAAAACTTACTGGACATACCATTATTTAAAACAACCAGGTAATTACATGTATGTTCCTCCTTTGCTGGAAACCCCTAGCAGTTGCATGCTCAGATTTCCTCTCCAGATTGATGCAAGTGTAACTATATTCATTTAATAAAGATAAGCCAAAAGACACACCTTTCTAATTTAAAGCAGGATAATTCCTCCCTACTATTCACAAGTCCCCTGTTGCTTCATTTTGTTATAGGACAAAAAGTTTAAGTGTTGGTTTGGACTGTAGAAACAATTGCAGCTCTGGGAGCACACACATTTACCTTCCAGGAGAGAATCATTCATCGTTAACTGTCTAAACCTCATTGACAGTGTTTCACCTTGGAGGCATACAGGAATGAATCACATCTGTTAACAGCAGAGATGCTAGCAGCAAAATAGGGATCTTAAAAGGTTGACTCACTTTCAGACATTTTATGCCAGCATCAAGAGAAACTTTTGAACAAGGTGTAGTATGAATAGATTGTCTCTTTTTTAAAGATCTGTAAAACTCTTATCTTTGTCTCACGTGATGGCAGGGTAAGACCAGTTTGTGAATACTGGAACAGCTGAACCATCGTGTCTGCAGAGTAGTTACTGCGGAGTGCCCTGGTGACATGCTCTTAAGATGCCCGCTGGAAAAAAGAGAAGTGAGATTCCAAATCCATTTCTTTATAAGAAAGAATAAAATTTGTCTCTACCTCTGACACATTGGACAAGCACCTAAAAGCAAGTAGATCTTTCTCCTGTGAGAAACAAATCCAGGTGAAATTATTGACAAATAGTTAACAAGTTCTGTCTTTGGGGTTAAATTTAGTATTAATGAAAAACCTGCCTCACTCTGAAGAATTGTATTAACCTTAAACCCTTTCGCCAAAGAACTTCATGTTTTAGGTACTTTACCAATGCACTATGAAAGGATGCTCTCTGTCCCAAAAAGCATGCAGGAAAAACCAGAAGGATACCAAGAGACAGATGAAAACCTCATGAAATAATAGGCTAATATTCAACAAAACTCTGATTTAGAACTGTTTGGCTTTTCACTATAGTTCCCCTAGCATGAGTATTCCCGCCCTGGCTGAAGGAGGTCAGTGTCCCAAGATAGATGTGGCAGTCCATATTGAATCTAGTGGCGTGTTGCTAAACACCTGATGGAAACACACAGAAGCGAAGGGAAGAAGTCACTGCCAGGCTAACATAAGAAGTGTTGTCCTCAGGATATTTATGCTCAGCTGCATATTCCAGATGCTCAGAAATGTGTACATGCAAATACTCCATTCCTAATAGAGAAAAAACAGAAGAGACACCTAAATATATGTAGATTGTGATATAAACTACTATTGCCATCTTTAATGGAAGTTTTTGAGACAAGAAAATAGTTGCAGAGGATGAAGTAATTCAGTGAGTCAGATAGACAGAAATTACACAAAGCTGATAAGTCTCTGAGGATCATAGAGACTTTGAAAATCATTCTTGAGAGAAGTGTAAAAAGTTTGATTCATATGCAACGAACTGCCCACTTCTGCATCATGCTTTTTTCCCACACATTAATAATTCAAGTCGATAGGCACATCAGGTTTTTAGATTTTTATGTTTCCTTGTGCTTTTAAGCTTCTGCATTAGTTCCGTTAACCATCTTAGAGTTTACCAAATAAGTCTGTCTGAAGCATCTATACAAACAATACTAAAAATACTTAGGAACAGCAGGCATTTTTGCAGGAAAAACATGTCATCTTCTGGATGCATCAGTGCAAAGCTTTTTCACAAATTGGCAAGTAGTGCACAAATTCCTATGGGGAGGTTATCAAGAAGACAGAACCAGGCTCTTCAATGTGATGCATGGTCAGAAGACAAAAGACAACAGGCATAAATTGAAATGAGAGGGTTCAGAAATGATAGAAATAAAAACTTTCTTCCCATGAGGACAGTCAAGCAGTGGAACAGGAAGAGCAGTCTCCATCCTTGGAGGTTTTCAAGACCAGGATGAGTAAAAGCGTGAGCCACCTGGCCTCATCTCACAGCTGGCTCTGCTTGAGCAGAAGGTTGTTTTAGAGAGTTCCTGACATCCCTTCTAGCCTTAAATACCCAGTGATCCCATCAGCCTGTGGAAGTTGTATCTCATCATCAAGAGAAATTAATGATAACTTAGTCAATATATGCTTTTAAAAAATAACTGGGAAAGAGATTAAAAACAAAAAAATAAATAGTGCCATTCTCCCTTATGAATGCATTCCTGTATCTGTACACATGCAGAGATGCATTTGATATTCTGTGATACCCTGAAGAAAGTTTTTCTCTTTCCTCAGGCAGCTAAGCTTACAAGGTTTAAGTTGAGTTTGTAGCTGTGATTGCTCATGGGCAGGACAGCCTGAGCACAGCCCGAAAGGCTGGCTCTGACCATGCTAACTGGTCTTGTAAGAGGTGGGGAGCAAGTCACTGCGGCTCTGCAAGCTGAGCCTACCGCCTCAAGTGCGGCGCCAGGAGAACAGGTCTGTGGTGATCTTGGACCTATGCTGTAAGTTTGCATGGTGTCATGCTGGCCGTACAGACTTGTCAGCCAAGGCCTCCACTACTTGCACCATGTTTGTGTAGATTTGATTAGTCTGATCATAAGCAAGTCACTAGAACTGGTCTCAGCCCATCGGGTATTCATTGTTAATACTCACAATTCTTCTCATCTTGCCTGTTAAAGTATCATCTCCTCAGGGCAAGTGATTTCCCTTGGAAACACTCATTCACTGCCCATCACAGCGAGTCCTGATCTCAGCTAATCAGCAGTATCAAAACTGTTTTAACAGCTTGAGAAAGATCACCATCGACAGCAAGGGAGACTTAAGCTGCATCTACGTCATAACCCCAGACGCACTGTTGCACAGTAACATTGATTTTTCTGTGGGCTAGGTCAGATTACAGATACTATGCATACAATTTTTCTTCTTGCCATAGCCAGGAATCTAACCAGACAGCACTGTACCTTGCTCTGTCGCCATGCGGAGAAGCACCTCAGTCTCCCTCCATCCTGTTGCAAACTGTGTAAGAGCCTTTCCCTCTCTGTCTTGGACAGGTGAGTTGCATCCAGATTCTCCAGTTTTCTGTTTGCTACCACCCTCTCTGCCTGGGTGACAATCTTACAATATATTTGAGCCCCTGTCCGTAGATTCAAGCTAGTTCTTTCCATCTATAAACAGGCTTCACACCCATTTGCTCCTACCTCTCAGCTCTCAATCTTTCCAGTCCTTGTTAGGACTTTTCCTTCAGCCTGCCTAGGGGCTCAGATCCTGTTGGTAACCATTCTAAAAGCTTATCTAGGAGGCTTGTTCCCTTCACATCTCCTTCCCAAATCCCATCAGAGAGGAACCCTGCAGGACATACCCCACATGTTTAAAGCCTGAAGGGTACCAAAACCCTTCTGAGAACTCAGAGCTGGCAGATCTTTTAGAAAATAAGCTATGTCAAATACAGCACAAGGTAGGTTTCCTCCTGGCAATCAACCTTAAACGCATCGATGGTCTAGTCACAAAAGTCTCACTGTCTAACACAAAATATGTAGTATTTTGTAACAGGTTAAACAGCAAGGACCCACTCTTTCTTTTACGCAAACAACTAACATGAGTTTATGCTAGCAAGCACAGGGAAGTTTTCAAAATGGAAAAGATTAACACAGAAAGCAGAATATATCCTTGATATTCATAAAACATGATTCTTCATTTATGCAAATTTGTAATTACTTTATAATCAAAGCACACAATGCAAATTTGAGAGAGCAGAGCTGACACCTCAGGGGACAGGCAGCTCTGATGGCAGCCCTGGCTGTGGCCAGCACAGGGTCAGGAGGGGCACAGTCGCACCAGCTGCTCAGATGGAGCAGGAGGAAGGAAGAGAGGAAAACGCCACTAAACACACTTGGCTTCTCAAGGGACGCTTCTCTCCTGTTCAGCTGAATCAGTGGAATAGGAGGGAGGAATATATAATATTTCATAACATATTCTTAATTCTTTTTATAGTTAGGTAGCTCTAGCTGTTAGGAATAAGCTTTCAGGGGAGGCAGAAGGGAATGCTCTACAGAAAATTCGCTAGAAGGAATCTTCATCCCTTTTTAAGCCTTCACATGGCTGCATCAGAGGTCCCAGGTAATTAGTGATGTCACCTTTAGTGAAGCCTGAGTGCCAAATGGCAATTTGGCTAGAAGAAAATACTGACTACATCTGAGGGAAATTGCAGCAAAAATACAAGTTTGGCAAAAAAAAAAGTGTTCCTTCAACTAGCAGGCTCCATGGTTTAACTTACATTTTGACAAGTTATATGGGTTTGATATGTCTATTTACTGGGCTTTTAAATAAAAACAGTAGTTACTATAGTAACATTTACATCATAGGTTGTACTTATGCTGCCTCTGAGATACAGAAAACCAATCTGCTCTGTGAACCTTTGTACTTCACTTCTGCAATATTTTAAACAACAAACCCGTTTTCTAATAAATTGTCTTTTTCTCAATTATTTTACTTCTCATATTATAAATTAAAATACACTTGATCTAATTGTCTTTTAAATGACTAAGCCCCATGTGTAGGAACATGAAATCTGGTTTCAGGGAGAACAAGGAGAATGTATGTAGGAAGAAAACTGCAGTATGGGGAAGTAAGACAAATCTCGCTTTTCTAGTCCTTCTGTAGTTTAGTTTCCTCTTGTAGGAATCACGGTAAAATGACAGATTATTTCTTCTTTGGACAAATAGTCTTCTCCTCTGTAGCTTTTATTTTAGCTGATTAGAACAGCAAAGCAGCGTGGCCCATTCTGAGCTCTGCCTCTACTGTCCTTTCCACTATTTTCCCAGCCTCTTATCAGTTGATTTGTTATCAAATGCTTCTGTAGGTCTGCCATATTTGCACCCCCGCATACCTATCAGTTTAATAAAGTTACAGTTAGCAATCACAAGACAGAACATAGACAACCTTGCTCAGCCAGCTTAGGAAGACCTATTATGCTCTCCATGAGGTCTTACTGCTGCAAGCTGTCATGCTTAACACTGTTCTAACTCTACAGAAGCAAGATACTTAGATAGCAAAATGTGACCCTCTTTGGCAGATAAGGAGGAAATGAACCAAGGACATACAATACTAGAGAACAGGTGCCTATAGGTGCACCTTTCCATAGTTCATATCATTACAGGCAGGAATAAAGACTGAGAGCACAAAGGCACGATGAAGTTACAATAAAAGCAACTATTGAAAGCCTCCTCTCATGTGTCCCTATGGTGGGGAAAACAGAAACAAGCTCTCCACATGTTCTTCATTTCCCTCCTCCCTGAACTCTTCATCTTACAGCATTTACCTAGAGGTCAGTTTATGGACTGTGCGTGATTTAACACATATCCAACTTACAGTAGCAGAATGAGATTCTCCATGAGTTCTCCCCTCTGCAAAGATGTGCTTAAACACTTACGAGAGAAATGTGTTGGGGGGAGGCATCGTGGTTTAACCCCAGCTGGCAACTAAGCACCACACAGCCACTTGCTCACCCTCCCCGCCCCCGGTGGGATGGGGGAGAGAATTAGAAGGGCAAAAGTAAGAAAACTCATGGGTTGAGATAAGAACAGTTTAATAATTGAAATAAAATAAAATAACAACAACAACAATAATAAAAAATTGTAATGAAAAGGAAAACAACAAAAGAGAGAGAGAGGAACAAAACCCAGGAAAAACAAGTGATGCAACTGCTCACTACCCACTGATCGATGCCCAGCCAGTTCCCAAGCAGTGGTCACTGCCCCGCAGCCAGCTCCCCCCAGTTTATATACCGAGCATGACATCATATGGTATGGAATAGCCCTTTGGCCAGTTTGGGTCAGCTGTCCTGACTGTGCTGCCTCTCAGCTTCTTGTGCACCTCCTCAATGGCAGAGCATGGGAAGCTTAAAAGTCCTTGACCTACTATAAGCACTGTTTAGCAACAACTAAAACATCAGTGTGTTATCACATTATTCACATGCTAAATAATCCAAAACATAGCACTATACCAGCTAGTAGGAGGAAAATTAACTCTATCCCAGCTGGAACCAGGGAGGTGCATCAAAAAAAGGGAATTTAAAAAATGCAGCTTGACAGAGTAAAAGGTCATTGGTGCTCTAGCCAGGGTTCTTGATTCCTGTAAAAACACTTCTTGATCATGCATTTCCCTAACAGGGAGTAGCAGCTAGAAAATACAGAGAGCAGAGGATAACAGAAAGAGTGAAGGTAACTTATATAGAGCTATCAGACACCTCTCCAGTGGATTGACTTGACTTGCTTTTTCCTTCCATTTTTCTTCCTGATGTGTATTCACTCAACTCAGACTGCAGTGAAAATGTGCATGAATGGGACTGTAGCACAGCCAAAACACTGCTGGTCATGTAAAGTTACTCTTTGCTGATGCTATAACCATGGGAAAAAAAACATGATTTGCTTTTGGTTCAGAAGAGAAGCATTGTTTAGTCTATTATCCCCATAATCCCTGCCAGGATGAGAGCACTACTCAACTACATTTCAGTGAAAAGAAAGTAAACACCACTACTTTTTCCCTAAGGGGGTGGTGGTGGAAATATATCTCCAGAAGCGCTTTATAAAACCTGGCACCAATCTGAGTTTCTCAAGTGTGTCATCTAGCACAGAGGATATGAATTCACAGAATATAACTGGCAAGAGAGATAAATGATGGAGAAAATGAGAAGGTATTTTGAATAAATACCTTCATGAAAAAAAATCTAGGCCTTTTAGCAACTTAGACATTTCTAAACCCGGCAGACATTTAGCCTGTTGCCCAGTGTGACATTTATGCATTCAATACTATAGAGAAAAAAAATACCAAGTGAAACAGTGGTCTAATCCAAATTGAGGCCACTTTTGTGGTTTTGGCTATGGAAACAGGATTTTGCTTCAAATGTTTATGTATGAGTGATGAGTTTCATCCAACACAAAATAGAAACCCCATCTTCTTCATGCCCACAATAAATGAAAATGCCACCATTTTTTCATGAAGGCCGGGGAAGCTAGAGAATGAGTACCAGGATCCTCACCCACCTTGTCCCACCATCCCAAAAGCGAAAAAATTCCTAAGTAAGAGGGACCATCACACATGTCTCTCGTAGCTCTCTTCAGAGGCATTATTCTTCTCTAAAAAAGGAAAGGATCATATGTCCATCCAATATAGCTTAAGAGGCCATTTTACAAGAAGACAAAAAAGGCAGTCCAGAAAGGAAGCAAATGTCAAAGAACACTCTTTGACAAATGTAACTGCAGCAGAGATTCTGGACATGCCACTGTCTAAGAGTACCAGACCTCCGGAGACTGCAACCACCTTCGCATCAATGCATGCGAAGACTGAAAGGATCTGACCATAATTTCATTTTTACATTCTATTTGTAGTTAGAATCCTTTTGTTAATATTTCCTATAATTTAATAGTAGCCAGTGCTTTCATAAACCCCTTATCAGACTTCATCCTGCAAAACAGAAGCCTCACAACTACACTGGCAATTCCTCACCAGAATAATTCCTAACCCATCAAACATGTATTTAATGTCACAAGCGTCATATGATTCCAGCCAGTCCTGTCACTCATCTTCTGTCCTTTAAGTGCCTGCAAGGCCACAGTGCCTCTGTCCACGAGGTCAGCCTTACTTCTGCCTCTCCTGCCACTCCCTACATGTTACCTTCTCCCAAGCTGTGCTGCATATAGATCTTCTCTAGCCCACTAGCTGTGACCCCCAACTGCTTAGTCAAAGACCACCTCAAAATTTGTTTTCTCCAGAATCAATTTCTACCTCTCATGTAACACCAGACTATGAAGGACAAACACCTCTGTCTAAATTGGTATTTAGAAAGAAGTATTTTAAAACAAAGAAGAAGGAAGAGATTAACTAGAATTTTGAGTGTTTGGATGGACTGTCACACTGTGGAGTCTCTGAGACTGTAAATTCCTCTAGGTGTAATCCATCTGTTTTACGTGACTTGTACAATATTCAGTCAATGCCATGTAAATGCAGTGATTAAACTGTAAGCTAGTATACCTGCATGACTAGAATACACTACGCGTGGAAGAGATTTCGTTGCTATGCATTTGGAATATCAGGGTCAAAAGTAAATGGAGATCATCGCAATATACGAACCGCGCATACAAACGCTGCATGCATTCATGGTATATCAGTAATCATACCTACTTCTGATCATAATCGCCTCTAGAATATGGTTAAAATCCTAGGAATACCCACACAGCATTTTATAATGCCAAGATGAATACACTGTATTTTCAGGGCAGGCAGAACTCACCTTCAACGCACCAGCCAGCATGGTGTGCTGTGGCAGCCCAACATACCATGTTGCTGTTGTTATATACGACTCTGCACAGGAATTCACCTCGCTGAAGATACCAGGTATCTTAAAAGCACCATCCCATGTCTGCTGCTCCACTTTAGCAACAATTGCTATTTTGAGTGGTTTGTCAAGCAACTATTAATTAATTTCATGGGGCTTTTTGGCAGCAGCCCTTTTGCTGAGCTATCTCAGCCTTAGAATCTTCTTCAGTGCGTCATGTTTGATTCTATGATTGGGTCTGTTTCATAATAGAGTGTCTACTGAGAACGTGTTTTTTTCTCCTAACTTCTGGAGAACTGTGTAATCTTCCTCAAAGTAGCTGCAACAATGAAAAAACCTAAAAATCAGATTGTTTTACCTAAATATTGAGCAAAGTCCTAGCATACTGCGTCCAGTTTTCAGCTACCAGCTTTTCAATGTTGCTCCAAACCACATCTTTAGGCACTAATTTTAGGGGAAATTTGGCCTCTACCTTTGAGGACCTTGGCCTCAGTCTCCAAAATCTGGCAGTATTTCATCCATATTAAGATGCACTGTGATCAAGACCTATTAGAAAACACATTTACACATTTACATCCACCTCAAAACCAGGTGTACTGGGTTGCTGAGACATTATGTGCAGCAGTGAAGACACTTCTGTCTCAGACTTTTCAGAGCCAGATCTGACAATTTCAAAACATCAGGGAATATTCCAATGTTAAGTGGCCAATAGTTTTGGAAGGAAATCAGAAAAATGGAGTGAAAAAAAAAAAAAAGAGTGGGGAATGGGTGGACCCCCTTCTATGCTCAGATGTTGACATTCTGCATGCTTTACTTTCTAAACAAATAATAATGGGTGAGAGGAAGGCACAGCATGGGAAAACAGCATGAGAAAAGAAAAAAAAAAAAAACAAGACTATAGAAAGAGTGTGTGGTGGGAAGACAGGGAAAGGGCCAGATATGGGAAGAAGCAAGAACAACAAGCAGATGGTTTCTACCGGGGCGGAAATGATGTGTAAAGATTGCCCTGGCACAGAGGAGGTGTGACCGCAGGGAAGACCATGGGATTCCGATATGAGGGAAAGGGTCAGCAGGAAGACAGAGCCCCAGCAAAAGCAGGGGATGAAGTCCCTGTGAAGGGGCTTATGCTACCAGCAGGAAGGGTGCTATATCCTTGTACTTAGGGGCTGGCGAGAGCACTTCTGACTGTGACACTGGATTTTGAAATTTTTGCCCTCTATACTTGGCAACAAAAAATTGGAGCAGTAAGGCATGGGCACCAAGCCAACAAGCACTGAATTGGACAGCTGTTTCCTATTATAACCACCCCAGTTTTCAGTGCCATGTGGACTAGGCTCAGAGTATGCTGACGCATGGAGGGAGGCTTGTGGGGAGGAAGGTGATCTGTATGCTGTATTTCATTCCCACATGAACTCCACGTGGGAATTGTTCCCTCAGACAGTATTACCTCCCTTTGCCAAGTGCTCTTACTTCTGCACAAGGAGGTAAAAGCTAAGCCACTGCCGATGCTGGAGAAGATGAGAAGAATGGGCAGGGAAGGAGTGAGCCCTCTCGCGCTGGTTTCTGTTGGCAAGGACCCACACCAGTGAACCTAGAATCTGGATCACAAGGAGAGCAGACATGAATTTCAGTCCTTCCACACACATACAAAAATGCTGTGCTGTATGCAGACCAGAGCTGTTCATACAAGACTTGATTAGAGCAGAAGAGATTCAGCTACAGAACATAGACTAGTCTGTCTTTCACTTGTATCCTATGCCTTGCATCCTGTTTAAAATGTCAATCTTTTGTTTTGTACATTTAGAGGTATTCTGCGTCTCCAAACATCATGATTCTCCCTTATTGATTAGATATTTTAGCCAAAATGTCTCCACTTGAAGTGTGTCAAACACAAATCTAATTTGATTATGCAGTTCAGATAGGTTTTCCCTTCAAGAAAGGCCATATTTAATGCAGTATTATTCCATCATGCATCTGACTGCAGGACATCTGAACGGCTGCTAATACTGTGGCACCCATGGATAACCCCAGTGAAGCATCAGTTGCCTTTCCCTCCACCTCGCCACTTTTCATTTCCACCACTCCAGTTTCTTTGTACATGGGTTAAAGAGAGATAAAATTGACTATTGAAGATGATTGAATAAAACTAACTTCAAAAGGTTTCATTTTGGGTGGGAAGTTTTGATGTTTAAATGAGAACAAAATAGCCTAAATCCTGTTCCCACACTCAGTCTCCAAATAAAAATACAGTAATAATGAATGGCCTATTACTGCAATTTAAAAGTTTCAGAAGGCCAGGGAAATGCTATCAAGTTAACATGATTACTAAAAGCGCTACAGGAAAACACATATTGACTGATCCTCATAATGAGTTTACCTACAGACTTCCTCATTACCTGCACATTACAGAAAAGATTTAGTGAAGAGAATACAATTAGCTTCAGTAACTTATAATACCTTACACCATAACTGAGCGGAGTCGTATACAATAAAAATGGGCACTTAAATGTCAGACAAACACAGCTGGAAGAATGATGGTTTTACCCTTGATTTACTTATACACAGCTCTCTACAACGAATCAGAAAGTTCAGGATCTATTTGCAAATGATCCACAAAAATTAACTTTGTTTATTTCTGTCTATCGGTGTAATTATTCTCGTCACTTAAAAAAAAAGGAGTATGCATAGATATCAGTGCTGTCATTAACTATGACTTCCATCACTTCTCAGAAGCATTCACTGTATAAACAGAAGACAAAGCTAAAATTAATTGGGCCATTTTTCATACCAAATCAAAAAGGTATAGATTTCAAAAATACCTCACAGCCCACAAAGTTTGAGAAGCCATTTTTGAATAAACTTCACACAGTGTAACACAGTAAATCATAAACACTGCCAACGCATATACTTTCAAGAATTATAAAGCAGACATTAATTTTTTTATATTTAATAAAAATTCTTCCACTCTATACACAGCTTAGGGCATGAGTAAGAGTTTATATTTAAAACGGAACATTAAAAACCATCCAAATATGCCAAATCAGAGCTAGTGAAAAAGTTTATCTTTTAAAACTCTTCTAAAAATTATTAACAAAGCCTTTAAGATTTAGCACAAGGAATTTACTGTATATCTCACCACTAAAAAGGCAGGTAAGACATTAACAGCCCAATTACAATCATCTGACTTTTTTTTTTTTTTTAATCAAAAATATCACCATTGTACCTTAAGAAAAGCTGTAAACTTTAACCTGTCTGTAGATACCAGTGTAGCATCACAGCTACTGATGGTCTCATGTGGAGCTGGACCATGAGGAACTGCTACCTTTTCATTTGCACTGCACTCCATTGCATTTTGCCTCCTCAAAAGCCACCAGACACGACATTAATCTACTTCAGCTGCAGTTTAATGAAGTTTAATGAAAAGATTTCCACAGAAAGTGGACTGGACTATGAAGGTACCAAACTATGTACTACTCACTGAGGGAACAGAACATTGAGGCCTAACCTGAAACCCAGTGATTTCAACAGGAGCTGAATCAAGCTCCGAGAAGAGCAGGATTGACATATTTATTCATGTTGGAATGCTCTCACTAGTTAATGATCAATCTACCACCATCCTTTAGTCCAATTCAACCCCCAGACAACTCACTGACTTGCAAGAGAAACGTTATTCCGTAAGATCTTTTTTTTTGGTCTTTCAGGTTACTTGCTGCAGGAAAACACGTTTTTCTTTTTAATGCATACACTATGATTTTATTTTCAGTCAGATATTTTGTTCCCTGTTCAAATCCGAGTTCTGTTGTAGTGAAAGAGTGGTCTCTTTCCTCTTCCTGGAGTCATTATGCATAATATTCTATGTTTCAATAAGAATTTATACCTACAAAAGTCTGCATGGGAGTATATGAATATATATACATATGTACTTACACAATGAACAGGAATTAACTACCATTTTTCCCCATTACCATGATATGCCCCAGCTGTGTCTGTACAAATATACCTTTACATGCTCCTAGAAAAGCACAAGTCCTGACCTATTATAGGACTTTGGTTATCAGATACTCTGTGGCAAACTCAGTACTTGAATCCCAGAAGTGGAAGTGTTGTTGGAAATATTTGTAAAACTGTTCCTGCCAGGATCTCATACAGAATTCACTGAGACCACCAGGAGGCTTTCAGCTCATTTTTAGGGGATTTTGGGTTAAGCTTTTAAGGGAAGATAAATGATGAACTTTTAACAAATTTTTTCTGTACACAGGAGCAAATCAGGGATATAATCTAGACACTTCTGCTGTGCCAGTCGTACCAGTAAGGTTAATGAAATGCATCCTGGTATAGTAATTACTGGCCTTATCTAGTAATGCTGGATTTATGATGTATTAATACATGATGCTCAAAAAGCACATTCTTCAAGAGCATGTGCTAATTTCTCTGAAAATAAGGACTCAGTCTCAAGGCTACCCATAACATCTATTCTGCTTAGTCTTACCACATCTAAAAAGAGGCTCTAGATAATCCTCACTACATCCCAAGGAACCTTCTGGGGAATGAACTCTATCCTTCTACCCAAGCCCTCTGGTTCATGAATGCATTTGACAAAAAAGTGACTACAACAACAGGAGGTAGCATTCAGCACCTCAACACAAACTGTTGTACAGCTCTCAAATTCAAGGCCAAGCATCCACCTTGAATAGAGAAGTTGTTTTAAAAGTTAGCCAGTGTTGTAGTTAAAAAATGCAAACTCAAATTTTTCCTTAAACGAGGCTGTGCTTAAAAAAAAAAAAAAAAAAAAGCTTTTTTTATATGCATGTTGCTATAGCATGTTATACAACAAATCCTGGCTTTAATAGCAAAGACACCAAAAGGCAAATGAGGGAAAATGGGGCAAGGACAATCAAGACAATGGCACTCAAAAGGAGGAACCATAATTGCCCAAGCTGTTTCTCTCTGGTTAAAGAAACTGTCATCTCAGAATGGTTTCTTGGTGTATTCAAGAAAGTCAGTCCTTACAGAAGAGCACTGAGTATTTTTAGCCTCTTCCTGTTAAACACAAGTTTAAATAATAGAAATTGGAAGTCAGAGCCATCAATTCACATCCAGAACCAATTAGTATTTTATGACATAGTTCTTTCTAAATTGCCACTTGCCTGCCCCTTTTTCCATCTTGTTAATACTATCCATAAATGGGTGTTTGTTGTTTTGAATGCGTGACTCGCTTTTGGCTCAGCTTCTTGTGACACCCAGAGCTGACAATAGCTCAGTCCCAGGGCAGGGAAGAAAGGACTGGTTGCAATTACCGACTGTGGGAGTTTAAAATTCACTCTGTTATCCTGCAGAACCTGGAACTGCCAGCAATTGGGGGAGGGTTGTTTTGGGCTTGGTTTTTTTTTGGTTGGTTTTTAATGGAACTGTAGCTAAAGGCACGTGCGGAGCAAGGAGGGGACTCTCTAGGTCCTACTGCAGGCTAGGGTTAGATAAGGGATCTGAGGGCCTTCTGAGCAACCCCAAGAATTAGGATGAGGGCTGAAGTCAGGACAGAGCTGCAGCTCAGCACTTATTTGGAGCTGGGACCTTCTGTGCTTTCCTTGCAGGGCTGAGCGCTGCGGGAAAAGGACTAAAGAAAGATGAAGAGAACAGACTAATGATGGGGTACAACCACTCACAAGTCTATGGGGCCAGATGGGATCCAGCCGAGAGTATTGAGGGAGCTGGCAGAGGAGCTTGCCAAGCCACTCTCCATCATCTATCAGCAGTCCTGGTTAACAGGTGAGGTTCCTCATGACTGGAGGCTTGCAAATGTGATGCCCATCTACAAGAAGGGCCAGAAGGAGGACCCGGGGAACTACAGGCCTGTCAGCCTGACCTCGGTGCCAGGAAAGATTATGGAGCAGGTCACATTGAGTGCACTTAACAGGCATGTGCAGGTCAAGCAGGGGATCAGGCCCAGCTAGCATGGGTTTATGAAAGGCAGGTCCTGCTTGACCAGCCCCATCTCCTTTTATGACCTGGTGACCCGCCTGGTGGATGAAGGAAAGGCTGTGGCTGTCATTTACCTGGACTTTAGCAAAGCCTTTGACACAGTCTCCCATAGCATTCTCTTTCGGAAGCTGGCAGCTCATGGCTTGGATGGGCATACTCTTTGCTGGGTAAAAAACTCGCTGGGTGGCCAAGCCCAGAGAGTTATGGTGAACAGAGTTAAGTCCAGTTGGAGGCCGGTCATGAGCAGTGTTCCCCAGGGCTCTGTTTTGGGGCCAGCCTTGTTTAATATCTTTATTAACGATCTGGATGAGGGGATTGAGTGCGCCCTCAGTAAGTTTGCAGATGACACCAAACTGGGTGGGAGTGTCGATCTGCTCGAGGGTAGGATGGCCCTGCAGAGGGACCTGGACAGGCTGGACCGATGGGCTGAGGCCAACTGTATGAGGTTTAACAAGGCCAAGTTGCCGGGTCCTGCACTTCGGTCACAACAACCCCATGCAACGCTACAGGCTTGGGGAAGAGTGGCTGGAAAGCTGCCCAGCAGAAAAGGACCTGAAAATAGCCAGCTGAACATGAGCCAGCAGCGTGCCCAGGTGGCCAAGAAGGCCAACAGCATCCTGGCTTGTATCAGAAATAGTGTGGCCAGCAGGAGCAGGGAAGTGATTGTCCCCCTGTACACTGTGCTGGTGAGGCTGCACCTCAAATACTGTGTTCAGTTTTGGGCCCCTCAGTACAAGAAGGACGTTGAGGTGCTGGAGCATGTCCAGAGAAGGGCAACAAAGCTGGTGAAGGGTCTGGAGCACAGGTCTTATGAGGAGCAGCTGAGGGAACTGGGATTGTTTAGCCTAAAGAAGAGGAGGATAAGGGGAGACCTTATTGCACTCTACAACTACCTGAAAGGAGGTTGTAGCCAGGTGGGTATTGGTCTCTTCTCCCAAGTAGTTAGCAATAGAATAAGAGGAAATGGCCTCAAGTCATGTCAGGGGAGGTTTAGATTGGATAGTAGGAAAAATTTCTTCATGGAAAGGTTAGTCAAGCATTAGAATAGGCTGCCCAGAGAGGTGGTGGAGTCACCATCACTGGAAGAGTTCAAAAAATGGGTAGACGTGGCACCCTGGGACATGGTTTAGTGGGCATGGTGGTGTTGGGTTGATGATTGGAATGATGATCTTAGAGGTCCTTTCCAACCTTAATGATTCCTAGTTTTTACTTTCATTATAAATGATCCAGCCACCAAGCCAGGAGGCATGGGGTTGCTACTCTACCCTTAATTGTTTTAGTGGTGGACTTGGTAGTGTTAGGTTAATGGTTGGACTGGATGATCTTAAAGGTCTTTTCCAACCTAAACGATTCTATTCTATTCTAAAAGAGGAGAGGAACAATGAGACACCTCCATCAATCTTTAGATGTCTAAAGGGATACAAATAATCTGAATCCTAACTGAGGATATTTGCTGAATCCTAATTAACTTTACACATTGCTCACTTAAGAGACTACCAGATAAAGACTATGGATTTTGAAATTGTTTCTAATGAGTACCTGTCTAGCTATTAAAGGATCCTTGTAAACTAACATATTTTCTGCTGTAGATTTTAATTAAACAGCAAAATATTTAAGAATGCAATCTTCTTTGAAGGAATGACTAGAAGACACAGCATGCTCTACACTGCCTAAAGTATATTATTTCATGTTATCCGATTCAAAAGGTAAAATTTACTTTATGTATGCATATGAGAAATATTCTGCATTTCTTAATATTTTAAAATTAAAATAAGACCACAGTTCTCTTTCAAGACTTATTACATGGGAAACTGTTTTATCATCATGGAGTTGTTTAAAACATCCTAATGTCTCATGGTAATCATTAGCATTTATTTAGTTAGGAAAAAAACAGAATACCAAAGAAAGATTGGCCATGCAGGGTGACAAAGAGCCATGTTACTAGAAACAAGGACAAGCTGTTAAATCCTCTCTCAGAGCAAAGTGCCCTCTGTTGAAATACAGGCATATGGATTTTTTGTAGCCAACATCACCCCCATATCCTGTGTAGTGCAGCCAGAAGAAACAGATACTCAGACAAGATGGGCAGTCTATTCCATAGAAGTGACTCATAAGCACACTCACAGATTGCCCTCAGGCAAGGGTTTCAGCAAGGGTTTCAGCATCTAACAGGATTAGGCCTCTTTCATCTCTCTTTCCCCACCCCATTGACCCCAACAGCAAATTCCCACCAGCTTCAAAAGGGGAGAACTTGATCAGTAGCCAGTAAGTTACAACTACTGCAGCTTTTGTTTCTATGTTGTGTAAAGGCTTTTTTTTTCTTTTTTTTTTTTGATGGAAGACTGGTAACAAAGGCTCCTATTGTATTGTGAAATACCAGTCTTAGGCAGGAATTAAATGAATAACAAAATCACAAGCCCAGATCAAACAGTCACAACAAACGGTAAGCAAAACGTGTCACGATCAACCCTCTTATTCCAAGCATATGCTTTATAAAGCACAATAAATACCATTTAACTTCTCCCCAAATCCTCAAGCAAACAAAAACATCCAAGCAGCATCTGTCATTTATTCATATTGACAAAGAAAATGAAAGAACCTTAGCCAGTATACTGGAAAATGCAGCTCAAAGCAGGTGATAAAACCAAAATTCACAGACATGGAGAGCCTCAGCTGACCTCCTGGACCTACCAGGAGACATCAACATCCCCTTTTGCCTCAAGTTCTGTTTGAGCCTCAGCACTATATCCTCCACTTAAGGGTTTAGAATGAACTACATACAACTTGACCTTGAATATGATTTTGGTTTGGGGTTTTGTGTGTGTGTGGTTTGGTTTTTTTGAACTCCACAAAAGTGAGCAGTTAACTTTATAAGCATTGCCTGGGAAAACATGCAATTAAAATTACAATAACACAGGCAATTTCCACCACTGAATGCCAGTTCAGCTGCTAGCAAGCAAAGAGCTAATAAAGAAAGAAACAGGGTTTCAGATCAGAACACCTGGGAGGACTGCTGTTAACTACATACTTGAAATTCTTCATTTTAATAGACAGGAATGTTGTATGCATGTTTCACAGGAAGAAGTATTCCCTATATGCAAAGACTCCAAAGCAAGACTACATTACATACAATTTTGCACTATTACGTTCATTATACATAAATTACGTTATTAAACAAAGCCATAGGTTGAGTCTCACTTTGAAAACAATCTTCCTCCTATCATCTAAGGATTTTCTGGGAAGGAAATAGCATGTTTTTATAATCCCCGTGCTCTCCCCAACAGTATCTGCCTCATAGATGGCCAGAAGGACCTCCAAGTGTTGAGGGCCAGCAGGAAGAAAGCCATCTGCACAGGCAGACAAGGGATGACAACCCTCACGGAGAGGAATCAGGGAACAATCAACCAGTCCATTTCAAACAAGCCATTAGAAAGAAGCACTATCCAGAATATTTGTTAGAATCTAGAACTAGTCTATGGGAAGTAGTAATTCCAAAAAAATAAGCACCTCCAGCTGAAGTGCTAGTCACAGGGCATAAACAACTGTAACCAATTTTTGAAAATAATCCAGAGACACAGCTGAAATAAGCCTCAACATAAAGAACAAAAGCAAAACAATAAAATGAGATAAATATTGGAACAGGCCATCGGAGAAAATGTTTCTCTAAGAGTGTCCAGCTGATCTTTAAAATTTCGTCACAATTCACCAGTCAATGCTTCTTCACATGTTTTATCAGGAGACACTTCCCCATAAAGCCCCCTAGTATATACTGATCATGTATTTGCAGGGGCCACTTAAACAAATCAATTAGTCATTAGTACCTAGTGTGCATCCAGCTTAATGAAATAGTCTTTTCATCCATTAGTACAGATCAGAAACAATCCCTGCAGAGTAAATGATGCAGATTCTTAAAAGTCATGCTGTGTTAACAATTGCGATCAGGGTTATAGAGATCATCTTAGAGCTTTACATAATTTTCAGTTTAACAATAACAATTTACATGTGGCTTACTAGGACAAGTTTGTTTGGTTAACTCCCAGCTATTAATGAGCTTACATTAATTTTATGGGATTAAAGTCTGTTTAAAGTTTTTAGAAAGTTACCCAAGGTCATAACTAGTTAGGAAGGTTACCAGCTTTCTTAAAGGACTGAACAGACTACAAAACCAGTGCAAGACTAACCAGCACCCCCTGCTCCTGACCCCTTATGAAGTTTTTATTTTTTTCCTCCAGCTAAGTATAAGTTGACAGGGAACAGCTCTGTTAACTACAAAAACAAGCAGCTACAAGAACAAGGGTGGGAGGGATAGGAAATAGAAGTTATAACATACAGATAATATAGCAAATCCAGAACCAGGTTAAATTAGGGAGCTCAGGAACCAAGCCTAGAGCCTGAAGTTACTCTATATGCAAAGCATGAGTTGGGCTAGGCAGTGCAGAACAGCAATCCCAAACATTCATTTTGCAAAACAGGGCAAAGCCAGCAGCTAACTGATTCAAAGTGCAAATATACTTACCTTCTCCAAAGCTTAGTTGCTAAAATCATTGCTGTAAACAGAAAGCATCAGCTATTCATCACACAGACGCTATAGCCTTCTTCCCACCTGATGGTGGGTGCTCTCACAAATTGATTAAAATAACTGAGCAAGCTTCATTTTCACAAGCACTCGTGGGATCAAAATCACCGACTTAATATATTCACCAACTTAACTACAGGAGTACTGAGCTAGAAAAGAAAAAGAGCTTTGATGCCTTCTGCATCCCTGGTTCCATCAGTGCTGACAGAGCAGATGTGTCTTACTCTAGACTCTTTTAAAGCAAGGAAAGTGGAAGAGGTCAAGTATTATCTTAAATACTGGGTTTTTTTGAATGCCTTTAAAAAGCTCACAGATTTAACATGTACATAAGAGACAAGTGATAGTAATTTGTCTGCATATTTGAATATGACCTCTACAATAACGCATGACATAACACTAATTCCACCTATTGCAGTAAGGATCTAAGGATTATGGCTTCTGAAATTTGTTCGCCGTGTTTCATTCTCATCAGTGCTGACTGACCTTCCTGTTGACCAAGAAGCCGAATATCAAAGCCTCTGCAGACCCAAAAGCCGCAAGCACTTACTACGTATCTCCAGAAAAAGATGCGAAGGAGCTCTCGTACAAAGAACACCTTGCAAAATAGTCCCCAAGGGTCCCAATACTAAGAATCCACTTGAAGACCCCATTTCACTACAAAGCAATTAAGAAATATCAATAGCAGTACAAGAGACACTTGAACTGCTCATTAACCTCCTACTGAGGCCGTGCCTGACAGCTACAATACCATTATGAAAGCACCACTGGATATGTTCTCTTGTCTTTCCTCTCACACAAGAGTCTGTTGTCACCTCTTGAAATTTAAGACAGACAAATACTTAAGCATCAGATATGTTTATTAGACAATTCAAAAAGTCAGTTTTATTAGACAATTCAAAAAGAAAAGTAGAATATGTTTTAATTTCCATGTTTTAATACTTCATCCTCTCAAGAACCTGGCAATCACAGAAAATAAAAATAGTGTTTACAAAAGTTACAAAAGCTGCACTGCATTCCAAATTACAGAAAACATGATTAGTTGACAAGGAAGCTTTATAAAATGCAGTAACAGATCTTCTCCTGATTATGAAACATAGCGATATTGCCATGTATATGCATTCACAAAAATCAGCACAGTATTGAAATTAAGGCACTTTGGATACATAGTATTCACTTCCATATAGGAAAACAATTTCAGAGAAACCACAGTGAATTGCTACTGGTAGATAGTGACAGTATGCCCAGTACTGGCCATCAAAGCACCAGGTTTGTGTGAATGAGTGAAGCTCTTGATAAGAAAAGCACTGAAAACTTTTTTTACCCTACTTGATATCGAAGACTCATTCAAGCAAATTTACTTTTAAAGAGGTCAAGGAAGATTTCCACAATTTAAAAACTGTTCAACACAATTTTTGAAGTTAAACATTTTAAAATAAAAGTCCATGGTGAAAACTGCATGACATTCACATTAAGGATTAGTGCATGTAGTTGCTTCAAAAGGAGAAAAAAAAAAAAAGCATTGACTTTCTCCGTTCAACATTTACCTGCCATTTCACAAGGTACCCACCAACCACAGTAATATCAAGTAATATACAGTACAACAAAATAATTTGTCAAAGAAACAACCTCTCTTCAAGACTGTACTTTCTAGTCCTCCTTTTCATTTTAGATTGTCATATGTTTACTGCCCATATCCCAATCTGCCACAAGCACACTATTTACCAACAGATCTAGAACAGATTCTACAAGTAATGATTCTCTAATTTAAAGAAAAATTAATCCCAGCTGTTTTTCATGCCACTGTCTTGAAAGTAAAATTTCATCAGTAATTGAGTAGTTTTGTAGACTTCTATTGCAGCCTTCAGTATATAAATTCTAAGGAGTAACACTACTCAAGAACCTAATCCTGCAAGTATACGAGTACTTTAACAAGAGTTAAAATAAAATTGTTTACAGCATCAGGCACTGAAATTGTGTATTATTTTTGCTGTTTTACTTCACCAATTTGAATGAAAAGCGCCATGGTATAGGAAAAAAAGCAACTTCTTCAAAAATCAAAGCAGGACTTACACATGGACTAAACAACCTGCCTCATAATTAGAACAAATAATTTCCCCAGTAGTACTTTACAAATCAGTAGGGTCCAACAGATTTCACTAAGTCAGGAAGATGGCACTGTAAGAGAAATTGTTTATGCACAGCATCTTTACAAGTATACTCCTGCTATGTCTTTGATGAAGCATGAGCATCCAGAAAAAATCTGTCATTTAATGTTAATTCTTCTTTTGCAAGAATGACAGCCTAGACACACTTCAGTATAAAATACAGCTACTCAGCATTCCTCAGCACTGAACTGTTCACCTTACACACATCTGAAGTTTAAAACATGTGATTAACCTTCCTGAGACATGATATTCCATTCCTACGTAAGGGATATTACATTACTTGGACCACAGAATGATTTCTCTACCCTTCTTCTAGGGCATTGAGCAAGAACAAAAGACCCAGTATCAGAGCACTCATGTAACATTCATTAATTTGTGGACTTTTGCTCTGCACAGCAATGCACAGGACACCATTTTGCAGTACATGAGTATTGAGAGAGTTTGGAGAGCAGCATTAGTAGTTCCATACAACTTAGGGGGCAAAACGCACTGTGTTGGTGAAGGTGCCACATCTTGTAGGGTAGATTCTATTACCTCCTTATACAACGTCCCTCAGAGCTATACAGGGTGATAGCTGACAGCTGTGAACTAACTCACACAACAATAAAAAAATACTCATTTCCAATCTGCTAGTCTAAAGAACTTGCAATAGTACAACATACCCTATGCAGGAATTCAGCTTCTTACTTCACAGAGCAGAAATCTCTATGTCCATTTTTCTACGAAAGAATAAACTAAGACGTCTCTTCCTTTACCCCTTTGCAGATTACTGAAATGTCTTCTAGAGTTAGGGTTGTATAAGAATGCATTTTTACAAAACTACATGCCTCCACAATTTGCAGGATTCGGCAAGTCAAAACAGTAATAAAGTTTACTTTTATAAGTGCGATTATGTAAATGTTTACTAGGATAATGCCATTTAAAAATATAGTGTTTTAATATAACAATCTCTTCTTACAGACAAGAAAATAGTTGTTGAATAAGTATGTTATAAGAGCAATGAGAACTGAGGAGATAACAAATCCTACCCAGCAGAACACTCACTTCTTTACAATTCAGGCATTTCACACATAAGAATACAGAGTTGTATACTACATTGTGATTGTAAGTGTCCTGAGCATAGTTTCTTGTTTTGTGAACCTTCATAAGAGAAGTAATGTCAGCTCTAAGCATTAAAGAGGCATTAAAGTATATTATTCCCAAAATACATCCACAGTTGTTAAGTTGAATGGGGACAAAGCCTGAGTATCTTGGGGTGGGGGAATTATTTTTTAAATGAACACCATAAGTGGAAGAAAGGATTGTTAACTGGTGTTATTTTCTTTTTCTTTCATTAGACAGTTGTTTTTATGTTATCAAGAAAAAACACTAAAATTACAGTTACTTAAATGAAAAGCAAGTACTCGTTCATCCCAAATCAAAGGAGAAATATCGATGAAGTTGAACAATACCAAGTAGGATAATCTTTATATTGACCTATTTTGATTACATGGTTAAAAAAAACGTACGTGCATGCTGACCAATATCACATGTATCAGCGATACTACTGTGATTAAAACAAAAGTTAATGCATATATAGGGAAAAAATTAGTTAAAGAGCCAAAACCAGGCCAGTTTTGTAAACTTATTTGGGGACAAATTTGCAACAGTGATTCCAGCTTTTACTGAATACATTAAGACAGCTGTCACAAGGGCCTTCTCCCTTTGGCTGAAATGCATTTTAAAAAAGCATGTTATGATCCAATAATGTAAAAGTACATGCATATGCACATACATACATCTCAGTGTGCACACACATATGTTATAATATATACACATATACACACACAGAGTATACATATGGTGATACATGCTGTAAAATATTACCAGCATCAGAGCGATGTCCTACCACTGTTCCCAGCTAAAGTCATCTCCTCTACCAAACACAAGAAAAAAGCCTAAAATAGTAAGGAAAATGACTGCATTGCCAGCCAGCACCAGACCACAGGCTCCCCATTTGATCTGAAATGCAAGGAAATGAAACAATCAAAGCAGTTCTTATAAGATAGGTTCAGGCCAGTTATTTATATGCATTAGATAAACTAAATGAAATACTACAGAAAGGTGCTAAAAGCACAAAGAAAAAAGACAAACAATCAATAATTCAATTTATGTGACTAATTATTCAATTAGCAACCATTCACATTACTAATACAACACTTAAACAGACAGGCTAATAATGCTATGTTTTAGAACAAAATAATTACCTTGCTATACTAATCACTAAAACATACCCAAGTCATAGAAAAATCTGGTGAAACTAATGCTCTCCTTTAATTGCTACGCAACAAAACAAAAGATCGCCTTTCAAATAAAAGCCAGTAACAAGCATGGAAAACAGTACGTGGTCTTAAAGGTAAATAGCTTGCTTTAACGATCCGCCCGACTAAGTTTACCCAAATAAGCGACATTTACTCTTAAAAGATATAGCTATGAGTTAGAGTTCCCCCTCGTGGTCACTTTTGGTTCTGCCTACTGTCAGGTCCAAAACTTAAAAACAAAAATGCAGCGTCAGGGAAATTGTGCATTACAAATAAATTAAAACTAAGCACACAAGTTTTAAGCAAAACTAAAAGACCGAAGGGGAAAAACAACACAACACATACAAACGGCATTGGGTTGTTTGAGAGATGGGACAAAAGAGTTCTTTGCCTTGCAAAACAAATGTGACAAAATCTCACCGCTGAAGGGCAGTTCAGAAAGCAAAGAAAAAAGAAGCTAGCAGAATTTCCTCAGATTTTGAGGGGACAAAGCATGAGCTTGGGAAATGCTCTGAAAACCAGAAGGACAGCTCTGGAAGTTTGGCCTTTTATCTTTTAACTGATAATACACTCCAGTCACCAAGTTTTCAGCATCCTAAATGGAGAAAGCAGACAATCTGAGATAAAAATAGGGCAGGTGGTGCAAGAAGCAGCACAAAAGTTAATGAGACAGAGAGGCATGAGATGTAGGAGAAGATAGTATCTTGTATTGGACCAAAACAAATCTGGGAAAAAAAACAGCTAAAAACTTTTCAGTCATGCAAGTCCTTTGTTCAGGTCAAAAAGCAGCACTGACAGACAAAATTTCAGCAGAGTGGTTATTTTCATCAGAATCTAGAAACATCATAATAATGAAATTAAAGACAGGATTCGCAAGCGGCAACAGTGCACTTAAAAGATTATACTCAGTAACTCATGTCTTACAATAAAAATTAGCAAGCAGAACTTACCGCTTCCACCCGTGCAAGGATTATAGGAAATCCAAAGGCAGAAACAACAATTCCAGTTGTGAAGAAATATGCCAATTCCCTGCAGGCACTGCTGGCTGCATCACTGTCATCGCTTACTCTTTTTGCAATGAAGTGGGGAATGGGGCAGATGAAGTAAAATATTAAGACAAACAGAGGCCAGTATACACTGCGGAGGGGGAAAAAAGGAAAAACACAATCAGTTTAGATGGATGGTTCAATAAAAAAGTATCTTCTGTTTAGAAAAAATAATTGCAATAGCTGTAATCCTACTTTAGGGTTTGAAAAGTGGGTTACATGATTTAACCACAAGCTTTCACCCGAAGGGGCAGTCCTACCTCATTTTCCCTGCATACTGGCACAAGCACTCATACAGCCTCATGTATAGCAGGATCCACTCTTTCACAAGACTAAGCCTTAATTTATTTAGATTTGCATCACCTTGCTGATTTAACTCACACCACCGTCTCACAAAAACAACAGTCACCGCACAGGGAACAGGAAATGCATGCAAGCAGGACGGGAACCAAAAGCTTTCCCAAATTAGAGGGATCCTGGAGTATAAACAAGTTGATTGTGAAGGCACACCCTTGCATGCTCATCTCTTTGTGAGTGCTCTCATTAGCTTCACCTGGATTTTGAAGTGTAATAGCCATCTCAGTTGGAGTCCTGTGGTAGGAGGGTTGTTTTAAAGAAACAGGAAGTAAGGGAAAAAATTGTGCGAGGATAAAAATGACTGCTTAGCAAGATGGCACCGCTTTTCCTGAGGAAGTACAGAGCTGGTTGCACTTTTTTTTTTTTTTTAATGGAAATGCAAATACTGGCTAAGGAGGTGGTATTTAATCACAACAAACTGCCATACGTCAAGAGCCAGAAAACAGGTGACTGCTGGAAGACAGAGCCAAACAGCTCAATTAGATGAGATTAACACCTCAATTAACAGCCAGAAAGCAGGGGAAGTTTTGGGAACGAAGCCGGCCCGCTCACCCGTAGTATTCCAGGGCGCAGCCCAGCATGAGGAACGTCAGCCCGATGGCTCCGCTGAAGGACAGCGCCACGAGAGCTGCAACGGCAGAAGGCAGACGGTGAGGCGGGAACCGCCTCACCGGTTACCGGTTACCCCTCCCCACGACGCCCGCCCGCCCTCCCGCTGAGGCGATGCCTGGGAAGGGGAAGCGCAACCCGGTCGCTCTGCTCCCTCTGAGGGAGGACCCCGGCCCGCGGGCGGGAAGCGGCTCGGAGCTGCCGGACGGCAGCTCCGAGCCGCTTCCCGCCCGCGGGCCTGGGAGCTCTCGGTACCTTTGATGCCCGCCATGTTCAGGGCTGTGTACGACGCCCAGCTGAGGTGGCGGCGGGCGACTTCCGCCTACCGGCCGCTTTACCCCGCCTCCTCCTGCACCACGTGAGCGGCCGCCTTAAAGGGCCAGCGTCGCCAGGAGGCGATTCCCGAACCGCCCCGCCCTCGCTGGGGAAAGGGAGCGATGCGCGCTTTAAGGCGCCGGCGTCGCCATGGTTACGGGGCGGTGTCTCGCTGCCTCCTCCAGCCAGGCCTTGGGGCGGGTGTTTAATGTCTATACACACAAACATACGTGTATATGTAAGGCGTATGTGAATAGATGTATATTTGTGCCCACAGGCAGGGTTTAAATACACAAACACAGTTTTAAACGGCCCCCACCCAGCAGTCGCTGCCATTTTGCAGCCTGCTCCTTAAAACCCCTGTTTTCACCCCAAAAAACAGGCCCAGCTGCCTGCTTGTTTCATAGGGTGCCTTCTCAGGATGTGGATCGTCCCCCCTTGACAGGGCCCTGTGCTTCTGCTAATCCACACCAAGAAAGATACCTCTTTTTTTTTTTTTAGAGCAGTATTTTTCAAGCCTTAGATTTTTGAGACCCCATTTTTGACCTAAGAACAGCCTTTCTGAGGGAGATTTTGCACAACCCTTTGGATACACCTTCTGAGGGAGGTTTTCTTTAGGTATCTCCCATCTCTGCCTCTCAGATCTTCTTCTCGTTTCATATTTTCTCCGATACAGATTTTTTCCCCACATTCATCATTAATTTTAAATAGTTCAGAGCCAAGAAGGCTGCCTAATTAAAACAGTAGGCTTAAGTAGCTAAATGCTTCAAGTGACAATTTTATTAGATGCTGCATTTGCTTACTTGCTTGGCTCTGGGCCTCTGAAGTGTAGTAGCATAACAACAGGAAGTGACAAATCGTTTCTAAAATGTCTTAATTTGGGAAAACCACCTGTAATGCCAACTGTGAATTACTGCATGGCACTAGCGACCACTTTAAGAGGCAATATTGATACTGGCCGAGGCACAGCACCCGTATCGCGTGAGCTGGTGTATGATGTTAATCTTGTGGTCTGGTGACGATTGGTGAGCTTATGTCTGGGCTTATTTTGAGGCATGCAAACAGAAAATGATATGGAGATCCTTTCACTGTACCCTCCCATACTGTAAATCCTTTGGCTGTCATCAACAAGCAAAAAAACCCTAGGGGTTTTAATACAAGCTTAGCAGCAGCTGTACCAAGATGTAATGTAAATGGCTTTGTACCTACAATAAATATATATACATACCTGACTTAACTTGTCTAAACATTCAAAAGGTAGAAGCAAGTTAAGTTACCATCTTCTGTTTCAGCTGGGTTGAAGGATTTTTCTCTTAAGTACAAAAGGCTGCATCCTTTCCCATTGCAAGCGTTGTCTAAATTAAGCCCTTACTGTTCTTATAACCTGCTTGCAGCAATGGGAACTGGCTTCTTCATGTAGCTTGTTTGCTTTTGAGGAAAGAAAAGCTCTAGGAAAAAAAAAAAAGTATTTTTCTCTAGAGCAAATAATTTATGGTTACCTTTACGTGTACCACACAGGTCCCACCCAACCCTGCACTAGAGCAAGAGAGGTGTTACGCATACATATAAGACATTGTAGACAAAAGAAGTTTCCATTTAACATACATGGATTCGTTGTTGTTTACCCAGCATTTGCAGAAAAATTACTCTGAACTGTGTTTAAAGCAAGAAGGTAGAGGTTTTTCCCCACAAGCACAAAAGATACCTGAAGATATTGATTTGAGCTTTTTAATGTATATACAAATGTTTTAGACCAGTCACAATTTCATTGAGTATATACTGTATTTACAAAAATTACAATAATTTAGTCAAACAGTAAACCTGAACATTGATAACCTCTGTCACTACCAGATATGAGAAGAAAAAAAATTTTTTTGTTAACTATTTTGATATACATACGTCCTAATACTTTCATGCATCCATAAAAACATCAGGGATGGAAGTAATCAAAGCTCAAGTGGGGTAGGGTTTCTTTTGGTAGATAAAGTTTAATGATGGATTTGTATTTTGTGAATGAATGAGTATCCAGAGTTATGTGCCATGACAAACTTGATACAAAGCTAATGTAGTTTTCATTATTAAAAAAGTACATTATAGTAATGAGATCCTTTTTATTATATAGGCATAGGTCACAATATCTACAAATGTGAATGAGAAACAATAAACCAACAAATCACAGGAACATGATTCACATTCCAGTTATCTCTTTAAATAAGACAAGCACATACTGGATCAAAACATTAATAAATAACATCCAGTTTGTTACTATTATCTTAAGGTCTTTTATATAAAAGGAGACCTATGTGTTGGTTTCACATTTTCAATTAATGGTAGTAAATAATGGACCAATACAACAAAAGGATGACTTTTATACAGAAAGCAATGTACTTTGACACACTGTCTTTGCAGTAAAAGTTTTGCCACTTGAAAACCTAAGTGCAACAACAAGTGGATTGTCTTTAAAAACCACCAGCTTTAAAGACTTGCTTCAGATGGCAACTTGTTCCTTAAGCAGTAAATGCAAACGATTTCCTGCCTGTCTTCTGAATATACCTGCCTTTTCAAAGCTCAAATACAGATACCACACATTGGTAAATAAACTGCTAGCTTTAGTTATTCTACAAAAGGAGAACACCAGAATCTGGGGTGAAGAGTGTAACTTGCTTTTTAACTAGGAAAGATGCTTCAGCTTTAGCATCAGAGATATTTCCTTGTGATATTATTGCTTTGGTCCAATATAAACTTTTTAAGATAATCAATTTCCACTGTATTTACCTCAAAAATCAGACCTGGTCCACAGATGTCTACATGACAGCTTGTACACCGTGGTCTGAAAAGTGAAGTTGCAACAGGTTGCATTCTGCCAAGAGCCTTTGCCAAGTGCTCTGGAGCTGATAAAGGCATAGAGGCAACACAAGTGGGCTGGAAAAAGTCTTCTGAATCCTCAGGAGAGGAACTGTTACCTATAGACTGGGAAGTGTCTAAAACTTTGCAGCAGAGTTTTAATGTGTTGATATTTCTTTTGTTTGATGGTTTCAAGCTATTGATGAGAACTTCATGGGAAATGCAGTACATGCTCATTCCTCACTTCTACAAATGTGGATTCACCCTTCCCCCTAATTCCCTATTCCCCCAGAACTGCTCTTTAACAAACCAGCAAGATGCTGTTTAACATCAATTACTTGTTGTCTGCTTTAAAAGACACTTGCTCCATAATGCTGAGGAAGTTCTTCTGCACGTTTCACTGCTGGACTGTGAGGTGAAGTACAGTATTAATGCATAAAGCAGCAGTCAGCTGCCACACTGATCTAACTCAGGATTCAGCTTTGTCTCTATTCAGGCATACTATACTATATGAGCAATTAAGCAGCAAATAGTGACTGTTAGAAGTGTGCCTAAACCACATCTGAGCACTGAAATTTCATAAAGTTTGATCCAAACCTAGGAAGAAAGTACATCGAAGTTTGGGCTTCACCACCAGTTATTGAACTCAACTGAAATGTTGCCATATCACATACCACAAAAAAAAAAAAGTAGGAAATTCACCAGCTACACTGTGTTGGAGACAGAACAATTCCACCTTTTCCCAGAATGTGTTCTCTTTCGCCCCACTTGAATCCAAAGAAAAATATAAAAGTTAGAAGAAACTGTAACCCCGTGGCTCTCATATGGCAAGCCAGGTGGCTAGAGTTCCTCTGAGCTCAGGATTCTTGATACAAGTATAAGGAAACCTTTCTCTTGTTCTTCATGATAAGTATTAGGCTCTTAGTTTTCTGAAACTTCTGAATTTCCAGCCAGAGTTTGGTTGATCTGTGACATTTGTGACAAGAGACTATACAAGCACTAGCACAGGTCTGTAGTGAAGACTGAGAAAGTACCTAATACAAGGGCTTTTGTCCTTGGTTTTCAAATTCTGACCAAGCATCATTTAGCTCCATAAATATCATCTTTGCGTATTGTTCATACGGCTGCCCAGTGGCCTGGAATAAAAACAGAAAGAGGGATATCACATCTACCAAATCAGACTACAAAAAGTTCACATTTGAGCAGCTAGATTCTCAAGCAGTTATCGTTCACTTTCCATGAATGGTTTTCCCTTATTCTTTGACAAGAATAAGCTACTGTTGAGGGCTGCTTACCTTGTTTACAGCTTAAGAATTTCAAAGCACTGCAGTCCCAAGGGCAAAAAAATTTAACCTAGGCTTTGCAAGACGCATTTTACCTGCACTGAAGGGAAAGAGCTGCCACGTGACAGTTCCTTGATAAAAGCAGTATATCTGCAAACCTCTGGGCAGCCTTCTCAAGCCTTGCCCACTGCCCTGAAACTCTAAGGGCTTCCATTTCCTTAGAAGTGGAAGCCTCATCACCACAGGGATTCCCAGATGGTGTCATTGCACTCTGGTTGGCAACTGTAAGCAGCAACACCACAAGCTGGATAATAAGATAACACAATTCTTCCATTTTAGAAGTTTGATTTTAAGACCCTTGTCCTTTCATATGCCTTTATCACACCCTCGTCTCCTTTAGCAGGCACAATATTCTGGACTATTGTTTACCACTAGTATGGCTTAGAGTCAAAGTGAGGGTGACAAAAGCTGAAGATGTGGATCTCTGTTGCTTGGAGCAGCATGTACCAAGCACTGTCTTGGGGCTGGGAGTGGTTAGAGTTCTCACCTTTCAGAAAGTGGCAAAAATCTTGAACTACTACCTTCTACAAAGCTGTTTGCACCAATAAATTAAGCGATCACATTCAAGACTTTATAATTAAGAGAACAATGACAATTTCTGAACAATATGAAAGTAGGAAAACCTTACCTTGTCAGGATGAACAACAAGCACTGCCCGCCGGTAGACCTTCTTCACTTGCTCTGGCGTGACAAGATCTGCCATACTAACAGGTTTCCACTTGGTCTCCCCTGCCCATAAGACTGTATGCATTGTAGACAGCAGAGCTCTTATATTTCTCTCCTTCCCTTCAATCCATTCCAGGACCTGCAGAGAAGAATGTGAGTCTCAATTTATGCCTTATATTAGATATTCCAGTAGGAAAAAGTTTCTTCATTTGAATAGCAATGACTCCAAGGAGCATCTTACATTTCTTCCCAAGCTTTATAAAACCTTTGGAAAATATTTGTCAGTCTCTACTTTGTCATTAATTTTTATATCACTGCTTGAAAGGCAAGACACACCTTCAGCAACATCCCTGCTAAAAATACAGAGTTGGTAACACTTATGAATGATCATTAGATGGAATAGTTAAAAGATAAATTAAATGTTTAACTGTGTGGCTCTTTAACAAGCTTAATTGCATACCTAAAGTAAGCTCAACTAGAACTCTGCTGTGCATGTCTAGTTAAGTCTTCTAAAGACTCATGTTCAAGGTTGGCTTCAGTACAAATCCTTTTAAGCTCTAAAGTCAGAAGCCTCAATTCTCTCCATATGCCTATTTGCTACCTGCAATCCAGCAGTCAAATAAAACAATAGGTAGCCCACTTTCCTAAATGATGTAGCCTCCCTTAGTGGTTGCCATCTTAGCCAATGTCTGGGGAAGGGGAGGAGGAAAGGGAAGTAAACATGAAAAGCATAAATAGATTTAACAGTTCCAGGCTGAACTGAAGTGACTCAATGACATAAAATGCATCAGAGCAAAGAGAATTGTATTGGGAAGGAAGAATCAGCTGGGTGCTTCAGTTTGCTGGGGGGGAAATGCTGCACAAATTAAGTAGTACCACATGAATTGCTGAAGTTGTATAGTTTATGAATTGGGAAAAGTATTGCCCACTTGATGGCCTGACAGCTGTCCAGCTTGGTTATGAGTGGCTGATGTCCATGTCCAACGTGGTTGCTGGCACCCGTTTTCCAAAGGTTAAAACCTTTCCACAAGGTTAATTTTTTTTTTTTTTTTAAATTCACTCATTCTGTTTTCTAGGCGTTTGCTTGGCTTTTGCTTGGGCTTTTCCTCTCAGTTCTGTATCCTTCTGTAATTATAATTCATGGTTTCATATTTCAAATGTAGAGCAGGACGGACTGAATTTCCTTCCCTTCATAACAGATCTGTAGTTTGGCAGTTTATTCAGGAGAGATGAGAGAATTCAAAAGCAGTCAAGATTAATGAGACAGAGGATTAGTTCAATTAGCTGCGCCTGCTAATCAGGGCTGGAGTGATGTGGAAGACCAGCAGCCCTGACAGTAACACTGAGCAAGCCACTGTTTGCCACAGTCTGGTTTAGGACAGAAATGTAACCTTGCAGTTTTAAATCTGTTCCAAAGGATGTTCACATCTCCAGGGAAGGCATGAGAATTTATTATATGAACAAAGAGCAGGAAGTTCTCACTTTCTGCCCCAAGGCAATCTCATCATGGGGACAACATCCCTCATTTCACCAAAACCTTCGTTTGGCAGAAGGACTGGCAGAGATGGTCACTGCTCTTTTATCTGGTTTATTTGTAAGAAGCTGTTTCAGAACAGAGTTTTTACAAACTTACCACTTTTTCTAAACAGTATCTCTCATTCTGATGAGATAGTGGAGATTCTTCCAGATATTCTCCAACACCTGCAGTTTATGTCTGTCTTTCTGGTCACACTAGCTTATTGCTGTCTTGCATGCGAATGGGGAGCACAGCAGTTTATGATGCTATCAGTTTAGATACCTACTTTATGGAAAGCAAGCATGAGAGATAGCACATGGTCCTTAGGACCCAGCAACGCTGCGGAGGCTACACACTAAAGTAAGTGCTAAAACAGGAGGATAGCATCTGGCACTAAATGATCTGAAAGATTTGCTCGGCTGCCTCTCACATGCAGGAAGGCTGGTGGCTTACTGCCCCCTCCACCTTTCAGGGGCAGTGTTTCAAGCAGCCTCCAGCATGATGAGAACAAAAGACACGTTGAATGATTGTAAGAGCATAAACAAGAATATTGCTTACTTTTAGTTTTTCAGGGTCCATCTCCTTAGCCATTTCTTCTTTTCTCATCTCAGCTATTGTTTTGGGGCCCTTCTTGTCTTTGTGAGCATTAAAACCTTGACCAGATAACAAATCTTCGAAATCTGCAGACACTTTTGGTTTTGAATCTTGAAAAAACAAAAAGATTTGAAGTTGTTATCACAATACAGGTTTATTTAACATTGCTTTACTACCCAAGCCACACCCCACACTTATCACTATAACAATCTCCCAGTGCCAATGAGTGTGCAGGTTCTCACAAAAGAGGTACAGGCTGATGTTACTTTTGAATTATTATTATTGAAGCCCATTTGGAATACAGGATTTCCTAAATATTAGCACGCTTTAGAGTCAAGGACAGGACAACTAGCGTTGAACTTGATATATCATCAGATTATGAGCATGACTTACTTGCTTAGACCCTAACCTGTTAAGGTGTTTGAGCATTAAAGCAGTATTAGAAGGAGCCAACCTTTCGGATGCTGAACTCTGAAAAGCTTACCAATGTTAGCTGGTCCTTTTCCACGTTCATTTTGTGCTCCCGGCATTGCTGAGAAACTGACGTTGTAATTGGGCTTGTTCTGGGGAGAGGCATGAGGCATGCTTGGCTGGGCTTTGGGTTGTGCCTGCTGCCAGCCATAGCCAGCTCCTTGCTGCCAACCACTGCCGCCCATGGGCTGGGGAGAGTGTTTCTGCGGTGAGGGGGGGAATCCTCCACCCATGCCTGTTGGCGTGGTCGGTTTACTGGCAAACGAAGGGCCACCTGCAGAGTAGGGGGAAAGGAGTGATGGTGGGCATTAGCAAACAGGATACTCTCTTGCCTTCCGAAAAGGGAACCTAAACCAAGTCCCCCAGGCAGCTGGCTTCTATTTTCAGCTCTGCCACAAACTTATTTCTGCAGCATCAGGCAAAGCCCTTCAACTTTCCTGTCACTGCTCTGTAAGTTGCTTAAAAGACAGCACCTGCCTTTGAAGATTGCACAGGAACTGGAGTAGCAGCTCATTGTGGAAATGCAGGGAAAGCTACGTGCAGCTAACTGGTGCAGCTAACTGGGAACCACAGCTGCTGTGTGTTATGGTGGCAACATCACGTTGACATATGTTGAATTAGTATCTCCTTATGCTATGCTGATGTAATACTATCCCACAGAGTTCTGTGTTTCAGCACCTTGTCACTTTAGGGGATACTTCTCTGGCTTAGTTTGTGGTGGGAGGTACGCAGTGTTAATGTTTTATTATTGGAGACTAACATCCACGCTCAACTTTGAGCTCCGAAACATGTCATGGAAACTGGATCAAGTGCTTTCAACTTAGTAATGAACAACAAAAATGTGGTTAAATATCCTGTGGATGCCAAGTCATTTGTTTTTAAACTCCATAACTTTGCTACAGAATACATGTTTTAAAAGCACCTCTATGGCTCTGACATGGGTTTTGGCATACTTTTTATTTTGCTCCTGTAGAGCAGCTAGTGATCCAGCAGAGGGAACTGGGAAACCTAATTCCAGAACCATGCTGGTACTGACGCAAAGGAGAAAACAAACATCAGATAAAACCACAATGGCTTGCAAAGAGCTGAGGGCAGTGACAAAGGGAAGAAAAATCTATTTACCAGAGTCAGAGAAGCCAGACATGCTGGGTTTTAAGGAAAACTTAAATAATTTGTCAGAACTGCCTTTTTAACGCTGGGATCGAGGGTTTGCTGATCATTTTCTGAGATAAAACAAGGAGAAAATGCTTGTCTAAGCAGTCAAGCAAACAGTTCTTTGTAGCCAGGTGCAAATGAAACTGGGTTCAGACTCCACCTTTAGATAGTACCGCAAATTAGAGGCAGATTAGCGAGGTTCCACAGGTTTCCTCACAAAGGACAAAAATGAGTCAAGTCTAGAAGAAAACAACTCCTCAAGGACCCCAGTAGCTTTGAAGAGCCGAAGTGTCCTCCCAGGCACTGCTCCAAGGTCTGTTGCAACAGTTCTCCAGTCCGAGTTACAGACAGAGCATCCTTAGCCAGAGACTGTTTAGACTTATGAGAGAGAGGTTACACTTTGCAATCCATATAACCTACCAAGGTCCCAGCAAGTTGTTAGCACTTTTTTTGATGGAGGATCAGTAAAAAGGACAGATTTGTGAGAATGTACACAGAATCAGGCAGGAGGAAAAAACTTGAAAGCAACACTGGCATGCAGGCAGGCTGAGAGGACCCATAGAGCTCTCTGTCACATACCAGGCTGTTCATCCTCTTTCTCTAAAACAGAGCAAACTGGTAATTGTTTTTTGCTTTGGTTTTTAAATAAGGGATGCAAACCTGCTAAACTTGCTCCAAGTGTCCCCAGATCTGCAAATGGATCCAGTGTTTGGGGTTTAGGCTGATGAGTGGGAGTGCTATGGAGGGATCCTGTAGGACTGGTGGCAGCTGACTTACTTCCCACACCTAGGCCACCTTAAAGGGGAAAAAAAAGAAAAGAAAAAAAAAAAAGAAAAAATAACTCAGTTTTTATCCCTATTTTACATAAGTGCAGCTTTTCCCCAGTGCTCAGTCACATGTTAGAAGACTGCTGTTAAAATTAAGTGTACTATTGTCAGGTTCCTAAGCAGTCTTAACTCAGCGTTGGCCCAGACTACTTGCACACCCACTCACAATTAGGCTCAGCAACAAGAACATTCCCTAGACTGTCTGCAGTGACACAGTAATTATGACAAATGGATATATTTTAAGAACTAGAAGCCTTCAGGAAGCAACTTATGGTAGGACATACATACTATCCCAAGATTAGAAGGACTCAGGTTATTATTTAGTGGCAAAAACACATAGCACTTCCCAGGTCCTTCTCTTGGCTCTACACTGGAATGAAACACAACTATGCACATCCTCACTGAGCATCTGTCCTGTTTCAGGCCCTGGTTTCTTGAGGAATGAAACACAGATTTTTGAACAGAAAGAGTTTGGTAGTCCCTAGCCAGATCCTTGCTTGGATGACTGGGAGACCAGGACAACAGGTAGCATGCCTGCTGCCATTGAGATGAGACTAACTAAAATCCTGATTGAAGTTTTGTTGTATTAGTCAAAGTTATAAGCAGCAGAAAGATGGAACCTGTTCTCTGCCGTCACTGGTAGCATCTTCCATCTGCCTCTCCTCTCTCAGGGCTCCTTAAGGGTTTTTTGTTAAGTATCCTGAATTTTTATGATACATACCTGGTTTGTTGGGCCAGTCCCAACCACCGGAAACATCTGGTTGTATGGAAACCGTTGGTGTGCTAGAAGCTAAGCAGAATGATTACATATAAATATCTCAAACTAGTAGAGCAAAAGTGTCCACCTACCATTTGCTAATTAGAAGTGAACTTCTCCCCTACAATGGGCATTACAAATTTAACGTTTATTTCTGATCTCATACTACACAGAGGTAAGTGGGGAAGGATGCAGATTTGCAGTGTTCATTCTATGGTGGTTTTGGTCAGAGGTTTTATGTACTTATTTATAAAAGCCTTACCACCAGAATAACACGTGGGGTTTAGTGTTTCTGAATACATCTCAACCCAAGGAAATATTCTACATGCAAAGTGCAAGGATGGAGAAAACAAATACAGCCAAACAGCCCACACAGATGTAAACCAGAAACAACACACACAGAGTCCTTCCTTTAACCCTGTATCAAATAAAGCCTGTACATCTATGCAGTTCACCCTGCCAGCAGTTCATTATCTGTAGACACTAGCACTGTAATTTAATACCTCATCATGCTGGGATACCATTTAAATTCCTCTCATTAGTGCAGCCAGCTCCAAGTGTGACCCAACCATCTTATTCACAGAGTTAATATCCAATACCCGAGTTTGGCAAAGCAAGGGTGCAAGCAGTGCCAGCGGCGCACTAGTTCCCTTCTTTGTCATTTTGGCTTTCCAGCGAGACTGTTGCACCCAAGGGACATTTGTTAGATGATCAGCCACAAACAAATTCATATCTGAATGTGTTTCAGAGAAGGTTACAACATTAAATATTGGCACAAGGGGAGAAGGGGACAACTAAGGGACATTTCAAACAAAGTAAGAGAAAAAAAAAGTCCAATAAAGAAAAAAAAATTCCTTCTCTTCAAACAAGAGTCAAATTCAACTGTGAATTTGGCCAGGATTACTATCAAATCTAAAGAAAGCAGATGCCTGTAAATAAAATCACCAAAGGACGTGTGTTTTCTCTAGCAGGCTTAATATGCCATGCTCTATTTAGCTAAATTAATGGTAGTTTGGTTCAAATGAGACCTCATAACCACAGGAATATGCAGACAGACATTCTTCATGGTCTCTTTTTTCATGTATACAAACAGCTTATTAATTAAGTATAAGACTTGAGCAAAAAAAGTCTCATCCTACCACACTTCAAATTATGAATATGCTTTAAGTCTAGAGACAAAAAGCTCTTTCCTGGTTTGTGGGGTTTTGGTGGTTTAGAGTAATTTTATGGTAAGCATCAGTTTGTACTTAATAGCTCCACCACTATTTAAAAGCAGCATTTCATGTTTACTTAAATACACAAGAGCAGCCTCACTTTCTTACCCATGTGAAAGGGATCGCTGTGCACAGTTGGTGAAGGACTTCTTGTTGCTTGAAGGAAAGGATCACCAGGGACAGTTGATGAACCAAGAAAGGAACCCAGGAGGTCTGGACCAGTTTGCTTAGGGCTACTTCCAAATGGATCAAAGGCAGTTGCTGTAAAAACGTATTTGAGAAAACTAAATCATTAACTTGTACAATGAACATGCTTCAGGGAAAAGACACTGGTGTGTGGAGAAGAAAACCTAATACATGCAGATGCCAAACAGGAGACAGCATGCAACAGAGAGAGAGCAACTGGAAAATATCAGCACCCTAGCCAAATTCTAGGGGACATAGGGAGCCACATGACTTGGTCATGGCAACACATTTGTTGATCCCATCTGTCTTTTCCAAAGATAGGGGCTGAATCTAGGAGCAGTCGAAGAGAGTATTTAGATACTTAGACACTTCACATGAAGTTTCAACTTGCACATACTGCCAATACATAAATGGATGGTGAGGGACAGCCTGGAGCTTGGAGTTAGCACCCTGGCACAATTCCTGCTTCCTCTCAAGAGCTGAACGCAGTCCAAGATGATCTTAGGCTGTCAAAGGTTATACATGCCGAGGGCAAAAAGAATGTCTTTTAGAAATAGCTTTAGAAAATAACTGGTATCTTTCCTACGTAGCATCACTTGTTACAAAAATCCGGTTCATTCTCAAACTCCATTTTTGATCAATTTGTTTAGCTTACTGTCTTTCATGTAAAAAAACTAACAAACCCAACCAACAAAAGAAACCCCTATGAATTCACTCAAATTCTTACTTGCCAACAATTTTAAGGTAAAGAGCATCTTGAACAGATGCAACATATACTCCTGTAAGAAAGATATAATCCTGAGACACTGTGCATTGTGTTAATGATACTACTCATTACTTATGCTACTCATTGCTTAGGATACTTAATAAATTACTAGTTTTTGCTTATCTCCCAAGCTCTTATTCTCTTCCGGGCTGGGACAATTCAGCTGTGTGCTACCTTTCCTCTCCCTTTCAAGGACCAATCTGGCCTCTGCAAAGCTGCATTCTACAACTCCTGTTGTTATGCTTCTCGCCAACAATATCCAGAAATCTTTTCCTGATACTGTTGCTGCACCTGTGCCTTGTGAGATACATGTCTGTACAACCTTCCCATCCCCAGGCAAAAGCTTTCAGACTGAGCATACAACAGCCACAGCAAGGTGGACCTTCTCCATATAAAAGTGGCCTAATTTCTTCCACTGAAACTTGTATTGTCCCCTCTCCTGCTTTCAACCCTCAGTCTCCTCTTCCCTCCCTTCGTAAGTCTTGGTGCAAGGAGGTTTTACTGTTCCTGTCCCTCTCGCTTCAAAAAATACCATAGGCAATCTGGTGTTTGAGTGTACTAGCAGACAAACCTGCCCAAGCCCACAGGTTTGGGGTTTTTTTTTTTTTTTTATAGCTGAGAAAGGAGGACTCAAGAAGAGTCTTCAGAAATTGGCTGCATGGCCATCCTGTGGTAGGTGCTACTGGTGTCAGTCCCACCATCACCCAAGCCTGTGCCTCCTTAACAAAATGAAAAAATACCATTTCTGTACAGAAAGTTGGCAGGTGTTGCAAATGCTTTAAGTTATTAGTTGCTGAGAAAAAGTTAAGTAAGCATACTGTGCTCTTTGAATCAGGTACGTGTTGACGTCAACTCTTAAACTGTAACATAAAGGATTAGGCTAAACCAAACACGGGGAGGCTGTGCAGCTCAGCGCGGTGCAGAGAGACGTGCTGCCAGATCAGGCCACTTGTCCACATTTTGCCTTTGGCAAAACTCACCATCTGTTCCAGAGGCCCTCAGTGAATCTGAGCAACTTGGATTGGGCTTTTCACCTGTTCACTTACAAATGATTTTCACTTGATCTCCTCCATTCACTTAACCCTCTGAAAGATCCCTCTTTCTAATATCTATTCAACCACTCCTTCTGTCAGCTTGATCTCAGTCTGTCTTTGAAGAAACAAAAGATCTTCTCGTATTGCCTATCTTCATCTGTGGAAAGGCCAGGAACAGCAGAACTGTGTAGCCATATTGCACAGTCCAGGACCAGCATCACAGCTCCAAACCCCCTAAAGCTAGAAAGAAGTTCAATTCAAACTGCTATGGGTCTATCCAAAAACCTAAGAGGCTTTTTTTTTTTTTTTAATTAATACTTATTCTCCTCGTATGCATTATTGGACACATAGTAAGAGCAAAACTGATGATCTCCAGTGGCTGTCAGCCTAAGAAGCCAGCCAAACACTTGGGTGAGCTGCAGTAGAGACTTTAGAGAACAAACCAGATAATCTGGTTTGTGTTCTTTACTGGGAAGATGCACTAAACTCCTGCCTCAGAGTAGAGGAGCTGGCTGGCCTCTTGGGATCCCTCGCAGCTCTTAATTTTCATGAAATGAGTGTATCCAAGAGGAATCCAACAGCCCAGAGCAGATCACCCAGGTTGGATTCCCAAAGCATGTGCCCCACCAAGTCACACACTAGGAATAGACACTATTACCTTCTCCTACCCTTGGGGACGGGGATGGGGATGCTGAAGCTGCAGAACGCCGAGGAGTTGACTGCACAGATCCAGGTCCCCCCACATGGAAGACCTCCTCAGCAGTGGGCTGTCCACTTTGACTCTGTGAACTTGGCCCACCAACCCCAAACAAATCATTCAGCAAGTCTGAGTTAGAGGGGGCAGCAGTAGGCTGTGAGGGAAAACTCTTGCTCATAGGGCTACCATCCAGGCCCAGCAGGTCCACATCTTCAGGCGGAGGTGGTGCTGGAGGCTCTTGCTGCTTTTTGCTGTGTTTTGGTGTCCCATGAGGCTTGTCACCGCTGGCGTTACTGTGCTGACTGGAAAGTGACAAGAGTTCGTCATCTGACTGTTCGCTTTCCTCATGCACCAACGCTGCTCGATCCTCTGAGGTAGGGTGAGAGCTACTTTTGTCAGATTTCTGATCTAAATGATGATTAAAAATAAAATTAGGTGGCTGTTAGTTTTGTCATCGCAAAGGTCGCATTAAAAAAAAAAAAAAAAAGAGCTTACATGCAGAACAAAAGGCTACTGAGAAAACCACAGCAGCGTTTTGCTGGATTTTAAAATAAGAGTCCTTTGCAAAGATTAATTTAAAGTCTTTGCTGGTCTGTATTGTAAAAAGCCAGCTTTATTGATCAGGAAACACAGGCAGAGGTTAATTGACTCTCCTCAAGCCTGAAAAGCTAGCAAGTGTAAGGCCTACAGATGCAAACTGAACAAGTTTCTGGGTCAGGACCAAGCATCCAGGATGATCTCCAGCCATGCCTCAAAATCCAGGCAAAACAAGGCTCATTGAAAAGGAGTAGGGACATAAACCACCCCATTAGCTGTGCGCACAAGGATCTCTTACACTGGGCGCCTACCTAGCATGGTGCTGATGCCAGAGGAGGAATGCTGCATTCGGCAGCATCGTAAGATTTTCAAGGTGTTCAGCACTATTAAATGGCCTCTCAGACAAACACTCAGTGCTACGTTCTTGTGGCACCATATATGAAGTGCAACGTTAGGAAAAAACAGCTTAAATTTGGTTTTAGGATCGAGGAGGCCTAGGGCAAAGCTTTACACTACAACAATGTCAATAATTGTATATGGCACAAGCAGGCAATGTCTGAAGAGGACATTGTAGGACATTAATTCCCACTCAGTTGCAACATAAGGGTATGACCAGCAATCCACTGTGATCTAATGGGAAAGACATGTTACAATCAGATCCTTCAGCCTGACTCTGTGCTTGGGGGAGGGGGAAGTTGTTTATCTTGTTTGAAGCAGATTTTACTTTGAAGACCAAGTCTGCATACCTTGCCAGCTGAGAGATGAGAAGAATGCACTCTGTCCAACATTTCTTATGTTATCCTGGGGTGAATCAGTGGGACCTCTACCTGCAGCACAGAACACCAAATAAATAAATAAAATCAAGCAAAACAAAGTTCAGCATGCAGGTAAGCATGCAAATTAAATGAGCAAACCTGTGCAGCTCTTACCTGCCAAAGCAAGGGTGTCCTGATGCTCCTGATGAGAGGAGAAAAGAATGGTTGGATTGATGTCTTTTGTCGTGAAGTTCTCCCATGGGGGAGTTAATTCGGTTTGTCTATCAGTAGACTGTATTTCTATCTCCAGTATAACATGAAAGAGCTGAGGATACTTGTCTGGAGAGTCACAGGCATCCAATTCAGGCCTAAATGGGGACAAGAGTCGTTCAGTTAAAAAGGAAAGGATATTTCTGCAAAGCTATATAAAGTCTTTCAATATATGCATGCACACAGACTTTTCACATTTCATCTGTGAATATTCTCCTTCAGCCTTCATAAGGCTTTTATGCTTCAGGTTTGATTAATGTTCAGCTTTAAATACTCACTTGGTGAATTTTAGTGTGGTTGTTCCCAGGGCTATGAATCCAGTATGAAATTGAATTTGGAATATTTGTGTGTTGGTCATCTGAAAAAACACAGAGCACCAGATTGAACAAGTGCTTAAATTCATTAAATTAAAATATTTGTTTATAGCACATGCAGACAGTTAGTTAAGTCTACCTTACTACCAGTTACTATACAGACTAATTATAACTGCTATATAAGTAAATTCATTCTGCTTGTTCTACAGAAAGCAGAGATTTTCCTTCTCAAACCCCATTATTTTCATCTGCCTTAAATTCTGCTGCTGCCGCCTCCACACGGCAGAGTGCCTTCACAGCATTCAGGAATACATCTTCATCCCCTGCTTGGCTTTATTTCTGGGATCTATTTGACATTTTAGCTCTTAAATGAAACTGATATCTGTTTCCACTGAATACACTGGAGCAACAGGTTTGTACCCCAGGAAAATACAAGACCATTTCACTTGCAGTAGAGGCTTCAATACAGCAAACAGCACCAATAACAAATTAAGAAGAGAAAAACATTCATTGGTCACTCTGCAACTTGAATACTAAGGTTTCGAACATACCATCAGGAAAATTATCCAGATCTCAGATTAAAGTATCAGTAGATAAAGTGACTGTTCGAGAATGCAGTCACCACACCCAGCTAGTTGTGGGAGTCCGGGAGCTGTTCTGCCTTACCAGGCATGCAGCACCCATCTGCAGGGAGCAAATGAGGTGGTACTCAAAGCAGGTGGGACAAAACTTGGTTCCTCCCTCACTTTTTGTGCTTTAAGTCACTACAATTTAAACAGGTTATTTCACCAAGTGAGCCAATCAACCCATATCACTACGAAGGTTAATGGAGCAAATTAGGGTGTGACAACTACTGATTCAATTGTTGCAGATCCAAGTGTTCTAGGCTGAACAGACTGCATTTCCAAATTCCTCTTCTGCAATTACAAGAGACAGAGAACAGCATTTTAAAGTCTGCATTAAAGCCTGGAACAGCACAGACATACATATTTTCACTATCAGCACTGCTCCTATGTTATGGGAAGGAGATATCAGGGTACGCTCACTCCAGCACCCCTCTATTCTCTCTCCCCAGTTTCCACTGCCTCCCATTTCTTTGATCTGCTAGTATTAAGAAGCTTTTTGGCTATGAAGAGTGTGCCTGTCTGAGCAGCCTGCAGCTTAAATGGTCTTTCCTATCCCCATGGCTGACCAATCCATATGGATTGTCTTTTTGCTCTAATGACCAAAAAAGGTGAAGGCTGCTCTAGAGCAAGCAAAACAGACACTATGCAGGAGTGATGGCTCAGTAAGTCATTCTAATTTGAGCAGAAGAAAATCTTCTTCCATCTTCTTAGAGTGCGTAGGTAGAGGCTTTGGTTGTGGTTTGCGCTGAGCTGGTTACTGATGGACTGTTTCTGTCTTCTACATTAGCTGGAAGGATCCTACACTCTATCAGTAGACACCATCTCCATAAAGAGATACCAGAGGCGTCACGGACTTCTCCATATGCAGTTCTTTGTCTTCACTTGGCACTGCTTAAATTTGTGTTATGTCTACTGTCAAGTAAGGAAACTTTCATCACAAGTGCCATGTACGTTCTTAGACCCCATATTTAGCCACCTCTACATTGCCTCTGTCATGCAAGAGAAGTTAAACAAACTCCTACTTTTGCTTGAAGGCGTCCCCCAATGGTTGATCTCATATGGTAGACAGAAACAACAACATCTCCATGGACAGTGGCTCCCAGTGGAATTAGGACTTTCCCTTCTTGCACACGGTATTCTCTTTGAGGGGAAGAGAAGGAAATCCACAGTTAAGCTCCCTTCCACAATGCCATTACCACACATCAATGATGTCAACATAAAAGCTATCATCTTGTTCAGGCCAAGCAAACAGCAGGTGCATTCAGCACTCTGCTTAATGTTAGGATTAGTTGAAACAGAAACATTTCACAGGGGAAACTAACACAGTACTGCACTCTCTCTATGAAGGTATCCCACTGCATGACAACTTCAAGCTCACTCTGGCTGTTTATTTCAAAACTAGGGACCAACCTTTAGTTAATATATGCACTCCATTTATCAGGCAGTCTGGCAATGACTGCAGCACAGATACTAGACACATTACAGCAAAACGAAAGCCTCCTTGTGTTAAGCTCCTAAGGATGGTAGGATATCACAGCAACTCACTTCATTCTTTCATACTCCTGGGAAGTGGTAAGGATTCTGGTTTCTCCGCTGAGAATGTCACAGAAGGGCCGGCACCCATTTCGTTGCTTGTTGAAACAGGGGACTGGACTGAGGGTGACCGACTTGATAGTAAGCGGTTTGCAGTGAGGAATGACGGGCTTGTCTGCTATTAGATCACATATGTATCCTATGTATCTGCAGACAGAGAAAGCCATTACTGAAATCTCCATCCCAGGTGACTAATTTTCATTCTGAACTTGAAGTCTACCTTGGAATCCAGTGGAAGTGTGATTCTTTCACAGTTCCAGGACTGGAGTTTCCATGTACTCCAGCATCCTTGCAGCTGGCACAAAATCTACACTTCTATTTCTGTTCAATTACAAGAACTGGAGCTCAACAGGAAGGAAGCTGGCCTTCTGCTCTGAGCTGAAGATCATTTCTCCTCACCTTTTAGGAGAGAAGGTGCTAAGCAATGGTTTTTCTGGTTTACCAGTAGAAGTTTGCCTTCTATTTTACATGCACATAGCAGATGAATTACTTTGTTAGTCAGGTACTGAAGGATCATTATTATTACATACATAACACCATATCTTTGATTTGCTCCAACAGGCAGTTTTCCCTCTGCTTAATGGAAATTGTAAAAGACAAATTTTACAGTGTGAACTCCTGTAAGGATGAAGCTGACATAGGGAGAGGGATTTACCCAGACCCTGTCAATGACAGCTTTGTCAGCTTTCCTGAACTAGTGAGCAAAGCTATTGTAATATTTGGGGTTTGTTCCTCCATTACTATTGTATCAGTGTGGGTAAAATGCAAGTGGCCATAAACATCAGTGAAGACCTGTCAAAGCTAAGTACCATGGCTAATGCTCAAGTTTTGCCCATGCAGCAATAGGAATTCTGGAGTTTTCAGTTTGTCACCTCCTGCCAACGCCTTCAGGCTGGTCTGGGTGGAGAGACCAGGGCATGCAGCATATACACCCTTCAGGTCACATACATTATTTTATAAAATAATAGAATAATTCAGGTTGGAAGAGACCTCTGAAGATCATCTGGTCTAGTTCTCTGCTCAGAGCAGGACCAACTTCAAAGCTGTATCTCAGAACCAGATTATGCTGCCAGGGGTGATACCCAGCCAAGGATCTCCAAGGACAGAGATCACACAGCCACTCTGGACAACCTGTTCCAGTGCCTGATCACCACTTTGCCACTTATTTCTGGGGAACAAAGTGAAATCTGAATGCCTATCTCAGCCTAGGGGCTGGGAACACATCTCCAGAACACACACAACAGGTACTCAGGCAGTTTTTAGTGCGAGGAACGTAGTTCACGTGTAGCGTTTAGCCAGTATACTCTACCTCCTGTGAGATGGCCACAATACAATTCCAGGTCTCTTTGTGTTCAGCAACTGCACAGCAGGGCCTGGATTAGAGAACAGGTGACAGAAACAGAACATCGCACTGACCAGAACGGCTGAGGCTGCACGGCCATCCTGTTAAGGAAAGGGGTGGGAGGAGGAAAAATGTGTTAAGTGTCAGAGACAGCCTTTAAATTTCAGCAGAACACTCTCCACTCTTCCTTAAATCACATAAAATAATTTCTCCCAAAAGACTAGGATTAAGACTGCATGATGAGGAGGAATTTCCAGTGCTGTGTCATTTGTTTAATACCTAGGACTTCAGTGAGCAGCACTGGCCTGGATCAAAGCTAAGATAATATCCAGTAAGCAGTCAAAGCTGAGGATGGTTTAGACTTGTTTTGAAAGCCCAGAAGTACATTTTGTCTACAAATGTTGGTATTTCATGGCTGCTCCCAAGCTGTAATATTATAATTATTTCAAACATAGGCCTGGAACTGACCACAGGGGTCAGAGTACACCCATCCCACAACTGCAGGCAGTCATCCAATAGAATTTTAACCTAGAAGAATTCACAAAAAAAAAAAAAAAAAAAAATCCAGCCCAAGGCTCCCTCACCCAAACAGCTCCAGAGCCCTCAACCTACAGGTTGCTCCTGAACAAGTCTACAATTTATTTAGGATGATAATGAAGGGAAGTGTGTTTGCTGAGTCAGGCTGATACAAAAAGACTAAAAATACAGAAAGAGCAGGAGAGAATCAAAGTACCTCCAGTGCCCTGTGTCCTTGCTATACCCAGCAACATATGAGGTGATGAGCCATACGGACCATACCCCAGCTCTGGCAAGCCAAGCAAAAAGAAAAAGTCCTTCCATCAGCTTCCACAAAAATCCAAGTTTGATGCCTGCTTAGTTTTGGATGCACGTTCACGGTGCAGTGATGGGCATGAGAGCCTGCTCAGTAAGTCACAGAAGACGCCAGAAGTCAAGGCTCATTTACAAGGAAGGAGTGGGAAACCTACTGCCCCAGAAGGCAGGCAGTCACCCTCAAAGTCTGAAACACAAGTGAAAAGTTATACAGGCTCCTTGCAATTACTTATTTCAGGCACCTTTTAGGCACTTCAGCCATGCTGTAGGATCAGAGCTGACCCAGACCCCAGTAACCTGCTGAGCCTGAGCACATGCTCAAGGTTAACAGGTTATTTGCTTTTTTAAGGTTTAGCCCCTGACAGTTGCTCTGAACAGATCTCTCAGGTTCATATAAACTAAGTGGGCTTCTGCAGACTCCTTAGAAAGTGTTAAAAAGGACTCCCTGTCCTTTACAGCATTATTTGGATATTCATTGCTCAAAGGACAGGAAAGGAATTGGATTCTTGAGTAGCATTTCCAGGACTGGAGGTATCAAGTGCATCTTCATCTCTGAATGGAATTTATATCCTGTAGCCACTGGCTGTGCTACACAAGGCAGAAACGCCACAGTCATATTTAAGGTCTATGCAGTTTGGGATCAGTCATTTCCCCTGTTTCTTCCAGTTTATGCTAATCAGAGCTGACAGACTCCCAGATTTAATTTAGGCTTCAGGAGCAAACCAGAACTCTCCTTTTGGGCATTACTGTCAATATTAAAGGTTGTACGGGGTAAATTACAAGTTAGTCACACAGAATCACACAACTGTCATGCATCCTATCCACAAGTTGCCCAGTACCTAATAGCCCTTATGGGGGATTTAGCAACCATTTCAGCTGTGGTGCACAGAGAGGAGCAGAAGGCAACTGGAATTCTTCAGCCAGGCCTGACAAGTAGTGACTGCAAGAGACTAACAATCTCAGTTTCACAGTTTGACAGAATTCCCAACTATGAGTTTTCTCCCCAATACCCATCAGTAACCTTCAGTCTAGAGGCTGCATTCTGTCCTGTGACTACTTACAATAAAATGCAAAGCCATAACAGGCTGACAATCCTTATGGTCAGTTCTTGGGTGAAGTTCAAAACCTTTTTGCTACTTGTCACCTCTAGCAGTTCACTGCTAGAACAATGGTGACCTCTCTTGCTTTGCATTCCTGCTTCTCATTCAGTGTTAGGTCTTCCAGTTTATCTATGTAGCTGCACATGGAAGATGATGTCCCTTTCTATGGGAGTCCGTTTTATTGCATTTCTTTTTGTTTTAGAAATTGTCACCATCCTTGTACACAGATTGTAGACATGCAACGTGCAATGAGACTTATGACTCATAGGTCTAAAAGTGTGGTTACTTTCTGGTGTACTTACCATGCAGTGGATGACACACACATTTTTGGGGTTCTGCTGTAGCCAGTTGTGCATGTTCCTACAGACTGCATAGAGGTTGTGCAGACTGGGTGCTTGTCGTACTGGCCAGCTACATTCAGATACCTGCAGGAATTACACAGTGAACAAAAGGCAGCTTCATAAGAGCATTAAGCAATGCATGCTTTTACAAATGCTTTCTGCCAAGAAACATACTTCTCTTTAACAACCTAGAGTTATGTACTTGAAGCCTATTCCATCTCTTCTCATGCATAATTCTGCTTCATGACTTTCATGAATTATGAGGAGACAAACAGAAAAGAATTCTCAATTAAATAACATAATATTGATGTATTGTCACTGCCTATACATTTTAAGAAATTTACATTCCAAGTCAGATTATCTCGAATGGCCTTTAATAACACTCCAGTCTCACAGCAGCACACTGATTTCTGCTATGTCTAAAGCCTTTGTACAACTTGTCCCTAAAACCTATGGCTCTGATTTTCAAAGGACGCTGAGCATCTGTTGTTCTCAGACATTTTGTGTCATAGGATTTTCAAGCCCTATTTGACAGATATTAGACTGACGAAAGGGAAACTTCTGTTTTAAAAAAAAAAAAAAAATCATCTCAGTAAGTATAGTTAAGATATGAGGCAGAAAAATGAATGACTTTTTAGAGCTGAAAAGCCACAAATCCTAAAGTATGTCTAGTTACTATTCATCGATGTATTAGGTCTGAGTCATAACACTTATCTCAAGAACAGTTCTTGCAGTCTCAAACAGCACATCAAATAGCCTTCTACAGGCATCTCCATTTCATCTGGTTTTAATTGAAATATCTTTTTTAAAAAGGCATTTCTGGCTAGAAGAAATTTAAAGTTGAAACGTCATAAGGCTTGTCCTCAGACAAAGAACTGGTTCTCCCTCTCAGCTGACATTTGGATCCTGCTTAATGAGAACCGGGGGCAGGAAGGAAACGGTTTGCCCAGATGTTCTTAAATAGCCATATGATTTCCATACCTGACCATTTCATCTCTCAGAGGAAGGAAGTGCTCCACGTTTCATAAAACTTGTATTTAAGGTTCTCTCTTACATACACCTGCACGACATCTTATAGCAGAAACAGGAACACCAACTCAAACCGGAGAACTATCAAGCTGTTTTGTCTCAAACAATGGCTCCAATGACACCCAGAGCATACAGGGACAGAGCAAGCAGGCAGCACTGCCTAACCCTGCACATCTGTCCCGCTGCCAGCCTTTCTGGCCTGGCGGACCCCTGGTTAACTTTCGGGAGATTTTTGTCTAATCTAATATCTCATTAGATATTTGTCTAATCACTTTTTAGACTCATGAAAGTTTTTGGTCTCCACAATATCCTGAAATTCAGCTGTCCACTTGGTGAGCAAGTGCAGGTTTGCATTGTAGAAGCTACCCAATAAGTCAATCCATGCTCAAGCTTTGGAAGTCAGTGAATGGCCATTCCCTATTTATCCTCTCTGCAGTGTTATCCTCATCCCCCATCTTCTCCTGTCTTGAGAGCTGTAGTGTATTTCATTCCTTCTGTTGTATACACTTGATTTTCCCTTGCCGATTCCTTTTCTCTGCATTTTCAGGAAGGACCGATGGGGCACAAAACACCCAAAGTTTCACTATGCAGTAACATCCAGTACAGGAATAGCCAGCGTTAGCTTTGTGTTCCACAGATCTGACAGCGCATTTACTGCTGCAGTTATGGGACCATTGTAAAATCTGAATTACAGAGTGATCATAAACATTTATTCAATTCTTTAATAGAGCCAGAGTACTGATGCCATAAGTGACATATATTGTTTTATATTATCAATTATTTTATATTATCACACCAATTATTTTATATCAGGCAAAAGTCTTCTCCTCCCAACTCCAACTACTTTTGCAGCAGGCTTCTGGAGGCACAAGATCCACTTGCAGTTAGACCACTAAAACACAATTCAGATTCCAAGTGGCTGTTAAAATTAATATGATCAGTGACCCTTTCACTGACAATTTTCTGAAGAGACCTCATGACAACACACTGTCAAGCATCTGGAAAAGCCATTATAACTTATCAAGTAAATAATATACATTTCCCAACAGTCCCTAATTATATATTTACTTTGCCTATAATTACACATCTGCCTGCTGGTTCGCAATTAGGAAATTAAATATGCACTATGTAACATTTAATTTATTTCAAACATAACCTCACCACCACTCATGAAAGAAAACCTTACTGAAAAGTAACAGGAATTCTTCTAGAGCTTTGGAAATAAGCAGCCAGCGCTTGTTTTACTTTAGCAGCAGGGCAGCCACAGCCAAGAATGTGACCCATCAGGGACTTTGAAGTTTGGTTTTGTTGTTTAACGCTATATTTGAGCTACATGTTTTCAAACTGCTCACACTTCCTTGAGCAGCCGTGAGCCCTCCTCTCCTGCCGGGGAGGCAAGGCAGGGAGGAGAACAGAGCACAACCAGCTTTGAGCAGCAGGTTTCAGTGTTCATAGTCCCCTCTTCTCCTCAACAGACTGGGCAATTGGGGCTTCATGCCCCGCACAGCCATGTCAGGGCAGGAAAATGGCCCAGCAGGACATAACTGGCATCTCCCTCCTGTGCCACTACACAACAAAGTGACCTACTGTGACGTTAGGTAAAAAAAGTTTTAAAGAAGATAGGAATTAAAAAGCTTTTCACTTCAAAGAACAAGTGTGCGTCTCAAAACTTCAGCTCATCTGGCATCCTCATCCAGTAAATACTCTTAATGTGATTTCACCTCCTTGATAGCCCATTAGTATTTTTTTCTAATATATATGAAGTTCAACCTCGTATTTATAATTATTTCATGTTTCATCTGATCTCATGTATTGTGTTGTCCATATTTCGTTTTCCTGAAAAGTACTTGGAGTCAGTATTTCCTAGCCCATAACCTGAAAGTACAATATTTTATTAAAAGACACATAATTTTCTTCCTCTGTGTGTCAAGACGATAGCTTACAAAGCATGCTTTGAGAGTGACATACAAAGTCATCTGTTAAGCTGTTGGGTAGAGTAGGAGATAAAGCACAACGGATGGAGGAGTTATGGCCAGGTCAAGCAATATACCAACAGATGTTTAATGCTGGGCTTTCAAAAGTAGATCCATCTTTCTCCTCCCACCAACAGCAAGAGCAATGCACCAGAACCAAGCAAGACTGAAGATTCAGAGCCCTTGATATCTTTTAATTAGTCTTTCCTGTTCATTTACTCATATTTGAAGTCATGGCTGGTTACTGATTGCCACTGAGAAGTTTACTTCAAGTGTGAGCGAGTGATTTCTGGTGATGAGAGCAATTGCTGAAGACAGATTCAGCTATACCTCAAATTAAAATGAAATTAGGTTTATGCAGCATGAGACTTGCTTACCCTGACCAAGAGTTAAGCCTGGCAACTGCTGTTGCCTTTTTTGTTGAAGCCAACAAAAAATAAGAAATTAAAAAAAAAATATCATCACTCTTGTGGGAGAGGGAAAGAACAGGAAGTATTCCTAAAGATTAGATCTAATCTTGCATTTCAACAGCAGTATTTCATAGAAATTTCCTCTAAAAGCCATTAATGAACCAGAGCCTTGCCATGCTCCTGTACGCTGCTCTGGTTTTAGAGAAGGAAACGGGCAGAGAGTGGAGGTGGGTTTTTAAAGTAAGTCATATGCTAGTGGAAGAGCCAAAATGCCCCTTAGATCCCCTTTCCAGTCCTGTGCTTTGCCTGCTAAGGGCTCCTCCTTGATCAAAGCACAACTGAAGGATCATTCAACATGAAAATAATCTATCTTCTTCTATTGGTATTTTTTTCAAAGCACTTTTGTTTTACTCCTTATTTCTCTGCAGCAGCTTCTAACAGCTATGCAGGAGCCAAGAGCAGCACAGGCTCAACTTATGTTGAGTAAGCGTAATGCCACTTAACTCTCACAGGCTCCGAACACAAGCATTATGCCCTGAACTTTCCAGCTCTTTAATCCCTGTGGTCCCTGGCATCAGCTAAAACCCAGAAATGACCACAGCAGCTTAGAAACATCTCTAATTCCTTTTTCATCTTCTTACATTCTGCCATGCTCAGGATAGACAATAACAGGACCTGCTGCCCCTTTTCCCAGGAAGTTTCCCACCCTGCTCTTGTTAACCTCTCGGAAGACACTCACCCGGTTGTGAAACTTGGCACTGCGATAATACTTGGGTGACAAGTTGAAGACCGTGTAGTGGTCAGGATGTCTGGAATCCAAAAATGTCCGTACATCTTCAATGTGGTTCCTGAATCCCAGTTCAACGCCTTCAGCCGGAAAAGACATCACTAGAAAGATAAGAAGCCAGGCTGAGTATGCACCATAACGTGCTTATGGAATTCTGAACCCTGAGATAGATCAAGTTTTATTTATCCGATAAGCCGTACTTACCTATGATTCTTGAGGTAATGTATGAAATATCTAGCTCCCCCTTGGTGTAACTAAAAGAAGACAAAGTAGGAGACAGACATTATGCACATGTTTACAGAAGACAGCACATTAAAGGAACCAGGAGAAGAGTGTCTTCCCACAAAGATCTGCTTATAACACAAGGACAGAATGATCTTAAAACTTATTCTTTGTACTTTGTCATTATGTCTTTAGAGGGTGCAAATAGCTTCCTGCAGACAGTGACCCAGCCTTCCCTTCTACATACACAATTAACTGGATGCAGAAGCTTGCAGAAAAGGTCCCTTTTCCCTTTTGTCATTAATTTTCAGTGCCAGTTTTCAGGAGAAGTCTCTAGTAGTTTGCCACTTTGCAGATCCCTCAAAGCCTCTGAGGTCTTGCATGCATTAAGTTTCTTTAATTTATCATAGCCTCCTATCCCTCAGAGGCAGGTAGAGTGCCCAGCACAGGGGACAACCCCAGCAGAGATAACCAAAGCAAAGTGACCTCAGCTGTTTCTTCAACTCAAAAGGTGGCTTTAGTGAAGGGAACAGTTACATCAGCAAGAATAGTCTCCTTGCACAGCAAAGAGAATGCATACAACATGAGCCAATTTTCAGCGACAGAATATTCAAATGGTGGCTGAGTAGAAGGACCCCACAGGCATCAGTGAAGGAATCAGAGACCAAGTGCTCCACTTTCACTGGGGAGGGCTTTTCCAGATTTCAGGATGTTGATGCTCACTTACTATGAAGCTTAGATTTTTTTACTTTGGTTTTCCTGCTTCCTTGAGGCCAAATACCAATTATGAGACCAAATCAAAGAAGTCACTTGTGATTTTCACCTCCTTCCTTCATTAGGTTAGCTGGAAGTTGTGCTGTGCTAGTTAAGACGTCAGCTCAGACAGGTATTTTGCAGCTAGTGATTTTACCTGCATTGGGCAGCTTCAGCTGTACTGTACCTGGCAACAGATTGCATGACCTTTGAAGATGTATCTTTCAGGGTATCCTTCAGGTTATCCTTCAAATTGCTGAAGAGTCTCCCTGCTCCTCCTTTCACCATATCTAGCAAGCCTCCCCCATAGCTGGACTCCATGTCTGGCGATGAGGCACCTTCAAGTACAACAAAACCAAAACCAACATCACTTATTTGGAACAAAGCCACAGAGCCAACTGCTCTATTCAGACTGAATATATTCACATGTACTGCTGCATGTCAAGCATAGGGCAAAAGTAGTTTTACTTATCGAAATCATGATTTTCCAGAGATAAGAGATAACACATTCTAGCCAGCTGGGCTCAGGAATGATCATCGACTCAATAGGAGACTACACACAAACCAAGAGCCATTTAAAATGTTATTTTGGTGGACTGTGATATGGCCTTACACCTCAGATGTTTGCATTTTGCAATTATAATAGAATAACTATTCCACTGTCTTAACCAAGAACCGATTCGTTGCAGCCTTCCTTCTTATAGCGGTGCTGTGTTAATAGCATCCTGCTTAGAAAAGTAGAAGTATAATAAATTGGATGTAGACTTGAGTAAATGTGGTTTTGTTTTACTGCAGAATTGAGTTGCTAGACACAAACCTGGTAAAATGATATTTTAACTGCTTATTAGCTACAAATTAAGCTCTTTACTTTAAAATTGCTTTCTGTTCACCAGGCCTCAAGTATTTTGATCTTAGCAAACTAACTACATTTGTTACCTCATTACATCAGATTAGTCAGAAGATCCTCTAGCACAGCAAAATAAGCAACAAGCAACCTATGTAAATGCAGGCCACACTCTCAGGTAGTCTTATAGTCAAGAAGGCATCTGCTAAGCATTGCCTTTCCCAGAGCACCCGGAAAGTCTGAGAATATTTGTCCTGCTGTAGAGCCATGGGACAGCTGCTTTGTAGAACAAACGTGCTGGTCATTACTAATTACTCCGGCACCCAGAAATGGGAAAGATTTATCATGGTTAAGGCAGGCTGGTGGCATTGCCGGTGCTCGTTATGTATTTTACAAAGAGCCCTTACAGCTATCACTCCTCTGCTTCTATAGCATGTCCATGAGTGGTGTTAGATGTACACTACTGAAATATTGCTCACATAATCATCATTAGCAGAAGAAATATTCTAGAGGCATTCAGACTATTAACAAACATGAAAAACCTACATCTAAAAAAGCTCCTACTGATTTACTCTGTAGATTACTAAACCCATTTAAATGGCATTCACTCTGTCAAAACCAGAGCAAGCTATCAATAAATATAATATATATCTTTAAACTGGAGACTCCATTCCTAAAGTAATGCTATTCATTCCCCTATGCACAGAGGGTGCTTAATACACTCTGATGTGGTCATGATCCACATGCACATGATCCATGTGCTAGACTGGTAAAATTAGAGGCTGTATCTTCTCCTCTGCATTGTGCTGTTAAAAAAATAGATAATACTCTGCCAGCTTCAGAACAGATGATGCCTCCTCAAGGCACAGGAATATTTCTTTTGCCGAACCACTTGCAAGTATCTACTTCAAGAATGATTAAAAAAAAAAAAAAAAAGAAAAATATCAAAGTAGCTTGTCGGCTTCCAAGTTGGGAATCAGTGTTTGATCTCTCTTCAAAAACTTTACTTTCATATTACTCTGTGCTAGGAGAGCCAAGGGTGGAAGGAGGAGGTAATGTTCAAAAGGTACTTTCAGTTCTGCAGGTCAACTTTTAAAAGAAAGGAAGGCAGAAAGGTGGTAACTTGGAACATGAGAAAGGGGGCAAAGGGATCAGAGGACCAATGGTATTGGACACATTTTTATGGTTGGAAATGCTGTAGGAGAGCAACAGAAAGGCTTCAAGAGTATGGAAAGCCTAAATCTTTAGAAATCAACCCGGGGGGGGGAGGAAGAGAAACAGAGAGAGAATGAGAATTTCACTGTATTTCTAAAAGAGGCAGCAGCAATTAGTTTCAAGTTTACTATGTACACTAAAACAGAGAAACAGAAAGGATGTCTAATGAAGAAATGCAAGCTGGTGCTACTTAACCAAGAGCACAAAACTAGTATTTAAGATTTAACACGAGACAAGTATTACTTAGCTATTGTGACGCTATTGAGGAAGCTTACAACATAGCAGCACGTGGTACTATACCAGGTGCAGAAATTTGCTCAGGTATCTTTTAGTCACTGGATGAGAGCAACATCCTTGGTGCTGACAAAGACAGTCTTTCTCAGTTACTAGGAATGATACAGTCTTCACAAACTGTTCATAGAAAAACAACATAAATACATTCAAAGGCTCCTCTGCTAGGCAGCGTCTCCTACAAAGCATAAAGATGTATAAAGGAGCAGAAAGGGTTAATGCATTAACACACAAACTTGACAATATATACAGAAACCCACAAGAATAGCCAAAAAAAACTTGATTAAAAATGGTAGCCTGCCGCTGCATTTTTTGCTGAAAAAAACATTTCTGTGCTAAGTCCCACTTATAAATGGAGACCTTCAGAGCTACTGCAGACCTTTCCAAAGGATGGCTATGGTTCCCTGGGCCACATGCAACAGCCGCTGGAACGGGGCACCAGGACAGCAGGGGCTGAGCCCCTCGTCCCACACATCTCCTGTGGAAATCAGCCACCTGGCCAGGCATCACCTACTGCTGCCATTGCACGTCCCTGAACCATACTCAGAGACAGCTGTCTTCATAGGTTTGCTCTGCTTGAACATAGAAGTCCGGAGAAAAGAGCAGTTGAGTTTTCCCTCAAGCACACTGGCCAGCCTGCAGAGGACTATGACCTATTTTGAGGTGGAAGAAGAACCCATGACACTCGCTGAGTCTGAAGGGATGAGCCCGTCGTTGCTCCCTCTCGGAGCCTGGCAGGAAGGAGGTTCAGGTTTCACCACGCAGGTAAGTTGATCACCACTAGCTTGGTAAGGATATTGAGTTAGTGGCATAATGGCATTTCCCTGCTTGGAAAGATCTTCCTACCAGAGTCAGGTGGTAAATTCAGAAGAGAAAAATAGTTCTCTCCCTTAACACAAAGGCAAAAGGCACATTTTGTATTAAAATGAAGTGCCCGAGGCACATGACACCCTCTCCCTCCCCTCCATCCCACCAGGAACCGCATTCTGTGTGCACATTTGCTTATGCTGCAGCCAAAGCCAAAATTAACATGCACAGACCCCACACAAGCTCCAAAAGCATCTTCTGCTACAGCAGAAACAGGAGCTCACAAGCTCATCTGTGTAGAAATAGTGTGCTGCAAGTGAGCAAAGCAGGAGCCTGCCACGCGGCTCGGATCCCAGTTTTCAGCATGTTATCACATAGCAGTTCAGGTAACGTTGACCATGGCTTGGAGCTGCTGCCTATAAGTCTGATTATGGCAAATTAGTCTCTATGTATATGAGATGCACCTTGTGCCTTACACGGCAAGAACTCTTTATTAACCCAGTTTTTGGATATTCCCTGAAAGGCTTAGTGCGCTTCAGAGACATGCTTCTGACCTGTATTTGTAGCACAGGTTTCAGAGGGATCACTTGCTCACTGAAGGCTTTTCATTTCCTAAAAGGAACTTTTAATGTAGCGGTTTTACTGCTGGGTGTGTCCTGCAAAGTGTGCCTGAGATGCATGGGATGGCTTTTCTTGAATAGCTACGTTAGGTGATGGCAACAACGATCTCCTCACTGAAGTGCTTCAAGTCAATGAAGCAGCATGAAAAAGAGACAACTTCAGTTTACAAGGTGAAGTCTGTATTTGTTCTGGCTGAAGGTACTTGCTCTGAGTTAATGCCAGCTCCGAGAAGAGACTATTCTGCGTTCAGCCTCCAGCAGTCACCAAGTAAAGCAACATCCTGCTGCATCTCCTTACAAAACTAAAATATGTCATACCGTAGCATTCCTATCACAACCCCTTCTCATCATCAGCCAAAGGGTGGGATTTCTCTGGACAGATTACAACTTGAAGGAGCCTCTGCTGACAGAACCAGCCTTATGTTGTACAGGAGGGAAGCTGGAGAGCATAGAAATGTTAATTAAAGCACTTAAGCTCTCTCCTTGCTCTCTAGCCAGTTTTACAGAGTATCAAGAAAAGGACGCGCAGTGCAGGAGGAGAACTTCTCCCAAGGCAGAGAGACTGCTGAGACAGCGCAGCAAACGCGGCATCCCTATAGACATGTCCCACCACAGTGGGTGCACAGCTTCAGAGGAGAATGCTGTGACCACCAGGGAAGTTCAGAAGGATGCACTCCTGTACAGGAACAGCTGAGCATGGCTCTTCTGCCTTCTGTCCCACCATGACCTGCTCACCAAAGACACAGGTGTTACGCCAGAGTGATGTGAAGTGCTTTAGCAGGACAGCTTTGGGGTGTTCAGAGCTTAAGGAAAGACTAATATTGATACTGTCAAAAGAGACCCACTGTCATCTGTCTTCCCTTAGTAGAGCAAAACCATCAAAGTGTATATATCAGCCAAACTAGGAAACTCATCTTCTGCATATGGACAGAGAAACCGTGCTGTACCCAGAAGGGAAATACCTCCCTCCTCCCATACCCCCACGAAGGACCACTTGCCTCAACTCCTCTTGCTGCAGTCCCACAAGTAGTGTTTGTGCCTAATGCCAAAATCAAAGCCTCCTAAACCAGTCCTGTTTTAAAGGCTGGGTTTTGAGGCCAGAAATGGGTGAATGAAGCAGGTGTGACCCTGTGTGATGGAGCATGTTTCGGCACGAGCCACCATCACTGGCAGCCGGACGTTTCCCAGGGGACCACAGAGGGGCCAGCAGCAGAGGGTACCAGGGTACCACACTACCACCAGCTGACAGAGATGCTCACTGGTTGGAACAAGAGAGAAATGCCTGGTTTGGAAGCTTTCCCTGCAAGATCTGCACATTGTGGCCCTCCTCTGCCTGGGGGGTCCCTGAGCACCACCACCCCCAGGCAACCCACAAACCCTACAAACCACAGGCCATGAATTCCAGCTCTCCAGAGAATTAAGGGGGAAATGAGCCGACATTTAAAAGGCATTTAAGACTGTGTCAGTCTGAATATTTATGCTGATGAAGCAGTACTTAGCTTGAGAGGGGGGAGGTGAAAGCAAGATGTCTAGAAATTGAAGATCAGCAGTGAAGTACTGCATTTCATAGGTTACTTAGCAAGAGTAAACAGACCCTTTTTGCCTGTAAAGGGCAGACAAAAAGCAGACATGAAACCATAGGAAAGGAAGCAGGTTTACCCCAGTCTGCCCAGACTATATGTAACAGTATCTTCAATGTCAATTTTTCCCCCCCTCCCCCTCTCAGAGAGCTACTGCCTGTGCTTTCTTTAGAAATGGAGCAAGGAAAGAGCTAAATTTTCCCCGTTCTTCACCATGGTTCTTCTCTAGAAAAGCACTAAAGCCTTCATCTCCCCCCCTCCCAAAAAAGAGGTTAGTTTGGGAGTATTGAATGCTCCTCTGTATTCTCTTTCTATGGTACTGCAAGAGCCTGACACTATGATGAGAAAAAACTTGTTAGCTGCTGCATACATGTCCCAGATTCCACATATCTGGAAGTTTTTAGCCGCTCACTGCAGCCTTCTCCCTCCCTACAAAGTACTGGGGGGGGCTGTTGTTTGCTTGTCTTTCCCTTCCAGACCAGGGCACAGCATGAAAGGGGAGCAAGGGATGCAGTGGAGGCTGCCCTGTGCCTTGGCAGAAAGGGCCCTTTTAAAGGTCCCCGAACTGAAAGAAGTTGAGCCGCTGTTGTTGTGGCTTCAGCAACAAAGGCAGAATTGTTTTTAAGGAACACTCAGCAAAAAATGATACTATTTGTGCTTCTGCCTCCCCCCAGCAGCCCCGCCAGCTCACGTTCCTCCCACACGCAGCTCTCCCAGCAAAGCCTGTGTAATGCGGGACGCAATTTCACAGCAGCCTTAAGGGATATGAAGCCAGGCTGCCATGGTCCCGTCATTGTATTTATGGGCTTCACCTTGGCATTGCACGAGAGCCCACACAGCATGCGGAGGGCAGGAGGAGCAGCCCTGGTGCAGGCACCCCTGCCACATTATTAGAGCATCCTCATATACCCCTCCATACATGATGTACCTATATGTGTGCAAAAAACAGCCAGCCAAATCGACCCAGGAAGAGCAGAGTCCCCACATCCCTGGGTACCCTCAATGTCTCCAGCTCCTGCAGTTCCCCACACTGAGTCTGTCTTCCATGCTCAGCACTTCGCATTTCAGGGGATTGCAAATCAATTTGCAGATGTTACTGAAAGAGTTTAAACTCCCGTTTCAAGGGGGAGGGTGGCACACATTTCTAAATGAAAATTTCTGGGCAGGTGGCTCCTTTGCATCCAGCGATAATCGATAGCATTTAGATCCGAGTGCTTCATTTGTCAACTACGTTTTAAAAGCACAATCTCAGCACCCTGAAGCCCAATCCTCCCTAACTGTTCCTTCCAGCACATAGCTCTTTTCTGGACAGCTTTATCACATTTAAGCAAAGACTTTAAAACATCTATGCTATTATACGCACTTACATCCCCTCTTAGATCAGAGGTAGCCCAAGCATCATAATTACATCAACTTTTTAATAGGCACTGAGTGGTGGTTTGCAAAGGGGCTGGGGAGAAGTCAGCAGCAGCAGAGGCAGCTAAAACAGTGATAAAGGGACATTTGCAGGAAAGGAGAGCACTTCCACCTGCAGAAGTTTCTTCGGAAGTTCCTCAGACTCACACAGACCCTGAAGACTGATTTTTTCCCTTTTTTTTTGCTACCAGTCTCATCTGTCCCCTCCTCCACCACTGTCCCAGATTCCTGGTAGAGTTAGATTCCCTACAAGGCTGAGCACAGATATCTTAAGTGTTATTCTGTACAAATAAACAGCAAAACACATGCAGAGTAGAACTGCAGGACAACAGCAGTAGAACAGGCCTCTAGAATTTGATAAAGCCATCGCTGAGACTCCCAAACCCAGGTTTCACTAGTCCTGATGCTTTAAAACACACAGTGGTGGCATGCAAGTGGAAGGCTGCTTTAGCAAGTGTAATCCCCAAGAAAAGAGGTTAAAGCCCATGGGAATGACTTCAGCATGGCCAAAAGGAAGTTTAAGATCAGGCTATAATGATGTTTGCACTCTCTAAGGGCACAGGGAAGCAGGAGATGCACTGTAAGCCAAGGAACCTAATGCAAGATAAGGGCTCATCAGATCACAAATCACATGAGATTATAAACCAGTATTATCCCTCACCCCAAAACCTGCGCAGTTTGGCTATTTTGCACTAAGCGCATTAATGATGAGACTGCTCAAGACAAAACCCAGCGGTTCCTGAGCAGGAGGGGAAAGCTGGATTCACCAGAGATGAGCTGGGCGGCTGGCTGGCTATCCAGAGAGGAAACACTGCTTCAGGGAGCTCCCCCAGAGCACGGCCAGCTCCAAAATGCGTGGGGAAAACCAGAATATTTCTTTCCTAAGCAGGCAATTAGCCACTGACAGAGGCAGTTAATACAAACTGCAACTCTATAAGCAATACTAGGCAAGGTTGGGAGAGGATGGGCTACAGGAGGTAAGCACAGAAAGAGTTTCCAGCTTTCAGGAAGCAAGGACAGACAGCGCAGGCAGCTGCCAAAGCCACTGCTCCCCAGTCAGCATCTGCCCCTTCCACTGTAAGGACCGGTTCAGTGCACGGAGGGTTCGGCACAGACCCATCTTGTGGTGCAGACATCCCGAGCATTAAGAGATCTTGAATAATTTATTCAAGTGAGGGAGTACTTGGGGTTTTTTTGTTGTTGTTTGGGGGGTTTTGTTTGTTTCTTCGGGGTTTTTTACTGCAACTTCCCAGCAATTAGCTGGCACTGCACCTATGCAGGCCTTTTGCCTGGAATAGATAGAAACTGCCTCAAGACTCAAAGCTGCATTACTACCTGCCCAAGAACTTCTTGTCAGCTTTACCTCTAACGGAAGGGTCACCCCGTGTTGTTCTGCCCTTCTCACTCCCAAAAGCTATGAGCATCCTTTTCAGATGAAGTGAGGCTGGGAAGATAAAGTCATTATAAGCTTACAATGAGCTCATATAGTATAGACATTGGGAGGAAGGAGAGGAGATAGGAGGAACCCAGAAGCTCCTAAAGGAGATGCTTCGAATAGGAATATATTTTAGTTCACACCTTAAGGAAACGCTGGTACAGGGAGATTTCTGTGCATTTCTGCTGCTGTTGGGCAACACACGTCCAGGCAGGCAGTGTTGCTTCCCTCCTCAAGTACTGCTCTGACTACAGGAAAAAAATTTATTCCCCCTCCCACAAGAAGTCACCGTCCCTTTCTGGGTGTGGGCTGGGACAGGGTCCCTGACCTCCCCTAGGAAGCACTCGGAGCCACTGACAGCACATAGCACGCTGTAGGGTAGAGAAGCTCAAGAACTTCTTTTTGTGCTGTGCTATGATAAAATTCTAGAAGTACTATTGTATGAGCTCAAGGCTTTTTATTTGAAGGTTCATTTGAGACTGCCTAAATTTAAACTTAATGGAAATTTGAAGAATTAAGATATTTCTGCCTTTTGCTTGAGAAATAGTAACTAAAGAATGCTGCTTGCACCATCAATCAAGCAATATGGAGGATTTCCACAAAGAGGGAGTTTTGCTTCCTTTTTTAGAAGAGTAGTGATGGGGGGGAATCACCCCCCACTACTCTGCCAAATTTGTTTCATTTGTTATATATGTTATATATATATATATGTATATATGTTATATATATATATTCCCTTATGAAGCTCGTACTACAATGAACAAAACGCATGTGAGGCTGGAATACTGAACTACTAGCACAAACCATGAAATCGGTCTTCAAAGTTGATTGACATTCTGTCTGCTTCTCCTCCCTGTCAAAACAACAAAAAAAGAAAAGCACTACTGCCAACACCAAACCATTCAAGTGTCCAAAAAACACCAAGCAAACAAAAGACTTATTAAACCAAACCTCCCTGTTTGAAAATGCAGCTAGAAGAGAATACAAGACAACATTGTCAGCGACAGTCTTTGTCCCTGTGCCAGTGACATGGAGATGTCTCTCTTCTGACTCAGTGAAAAGGAATCACCAGAGTACAAGAGATTATGTTTGCAAGTGTAAAACAGTTCAAGAAATCTCAGCTTGAACACTTGCAATTTATTCAAAACACTTTTCTTTTGCAGTTTCTCTGCCTGGGGAAGCACGTAGCACAAGCAAGTCTATCCCGAGTGTTTAAAAGCTATTTTGTAGGTTAGCTAGTTTAAAAACACCACAGAAGAGCATAGAGTTTTTTCCTTTCGTAATGTGTATCCTTGCTGTTACTTTTATACCTTATTTCCTAGAACCTCTTCTTTCAATGCTCAGCCAGCTGCTAAGAAAACATTATTGAATGCCACAGCAAAAACCTAAATAAATTGTTTCTTCGCTGCCTGCTTTTCATCTTGTGAGCACTTTCAGCAACTTAAAAATAGAGACAAAAGGAGTACTACATAGATGCTCTTCTTGGAATTCGTTTTTTGAACTTACAATGTTTTGTGTCCTGCCAGCTTCAGCTCAAGTCTCCCTTTATCTCCCCTTCCCTCCATCCTCAAACTTCCAACCCAAGTCCAGCACACTTTCTGGAAGAACTGGCAGTTAGCAGTAATGTATAGGTCCTATTAGAGTTATGCGCTATGATCATGTTACTATATTGCATCTAGCATATTCCATAGGAGTTGTTTAAAACATTACATCGGGAAATGAACATTCAGCAGCTAAGGGCATGTGCTAAAGTTGCACAGAGCTTTAATGCCCACTCGAGGCATTGCAGAACTGAAGCATAACCGTGTATGAACAGACCACACTGTGTATTTAAATCTTAGATTTAAACCACACACTGACCAATATTTAATTCTGACTGGTTTAAGTCTGGCAAAGTTTAAAGCAACCAAAGACAAGGTCATCACACAAGCATCATCAGATAGCAGCAGTAACTGGTACAGCCACCCTACCTGAAATAAAGTTTCTGCTCTTGGCTCCTTTGAGCTAAACCCAAGCCTATCAGGGAGGCACTCGACATCACTGTGGGCAGGAGTTTCCATTTATGCTGCCTTTGAGCAGACAGGTACCCCAAGCTATACTTTGAGCAACTTAAATTGTCACTGCTACAGTTAAAAAGCTCATGTTAGCCCTCCTCTGCATGGCATGGGTGATGGTGGCAGAAAAATTTTTAACAATCTGAACCAAGAAGCATTTACAGTTCCAGAGACTTTGAAAATCTTATTTTCCCAGGCTCAGCCACTGGACACAGCCTGGTCAGACCCTCCATCTTAGTGCTCGCACCCCCAGCACACTGGCACAGAGGCGTGGTAGGGTCGGAGAGCCCCTCGGGAGCCCCTCTGTACCAGCTCCATGATCAGATCCTGCCTTCCAACAGCAACCCCCTCCCACACACACAGTGCTCTGGGTTCCTGGGTTTTTTTCTTTTGACGCTAAGTGATACCAGTCAAAAAAAATATTAAGCTAATAATCATAAGTACTCAGAAGTTACAGCATAGCTGTGACCACTGATTAATTTCATTGCAAAAAGCTGCTTATGAGATTGCAAGCCCACATTAAGAGATGATACTTTAAGATCTAATACTCTGAATTAGTTTTAAAAAGAAAAAAAAATTAGAAAAGCCCAACAGGGGCCCACTTTCTCACCTCGTGAGTTAGTGTCATTGCAGCAAAAGCAAATACAGCCATGCTAGCTAAACCAATGGCAATTTGCCCCAGAATTGCCAGCACTTTGCCTTCGGCACAAATCCTCACTCATCTAACTTCTATAATTGCTTAATATTAATCTACACACACATCTTCCAGATGCAAAGGCCATTTTTCTATGCCCAGAGTGCACTGCCCTGGTGCACATGAAACTTAATTCATGGGGAGAGCAGAGGAAGGTTTAATTCTCCAATTATTTAACTTCATCAAAGATGCTCTTTAACTGCACCCATAGATGTTTGGCTCAAGCACAGCAATAACCCTGCCAGACAGGCAAACCAAGGCACTGCACCCGCAGCCTGCTGCACCGAGCGTCCCAAATTGCTTGGTGTCACAGTGTTGTACCTCAGGACTGTTTCATTCCTCAACTGTAAACAGCCATTTTGATAACTCAGGCAGCAGCTGTTCTGCCACACATGAAACCATTATTTAAAATCAGGGGGAGGAAAAAAAACTAAAAAAGCAAAACTGAAATGTAAGGGAGGTCAGGCAAGTGGGAAGTACATAACGAGCTCTGATTTGGCCAGGGCACCTCAAGGATTTCACCCTCAGGGTCTGCCATCTAATTACGCAGAAGAGAGGCTCCCCTGCCCCACCAAAACCCAGCAGCACACCTCCCTTGCACCATAATGTGTCACCAATTTATCTCACCCTTCTCCTTCCCAAGGAATTCGGGTCTCTTTCCCAACTAAAATATGCTCTACCACTGCCCACCTTGGGAATTTCAACTTTGGCATAATTAGTGGGAGGAGTCTCAAGTATTTATAATATAAATATATTCTCTGTTTAAAAAACTGAAACACAGAAGGTGGGTGGTGTTTTCCCCCTTGCTCCTACTAAGCCAAAACCCCAGCCACCTTATTTTCCTGTCTTTCTCTTACACTGCTCCCTAATTCCAAACCCCCCATAACTCTCCATCTTCACACTGCATTAAAGATAAATCATGTCCTACAGTTAATGAGCAGCTTCAATTACCAAATCACTAGAAATCACAAGCACACCTGGGAGGTGGATACAGTTCTTGAAGCTTTTAGAATTTCACACTTGGCAAAGAAAAATGTCTTTGCAATGAACTGATAAAAATTAGGCATTTATCAGCATAAAGTGTTCAAATGAACAAGGAAGATACAAGTAAGGACTTCAGGTTTAGAACAGAGCATCACACTCCGTACAGCTTTTTTGAACTTCATGTGAAAATTTAGAAACAACCACCAAAAAGCCCTTATTAAAAAGATAAGGTATTTTAAAAAAAAAATCCTATAAACTCAATTTAAGGGGCATATTAAGGCCTGAGGTTTGCTGCTGCTTAAGTGTCAGGTGTGTCGTTGTTTATAGAGCCTGTAAAATTTAGGCAGTGAGAGTACCACAGTGAACTACAGGAAGCGAACTCTAGTTAACACAGATCTCTTAACCATTCGCTTCCAAATCCCAGCAAGCCCATGTGTTTAAGGGGAGAACATCCTAGAAACTGATAGAGGGCATTAATACAGTTAATGGTCTGGGATGTCTTGAGAGTTAGTAGCTGAATTGTTGAAATGGCTGAATATTGCACAAAACCTGTAAATAAAGATATTGTCTAGCTATCCGTGAGCATTTTTTTCCCCCCGCTCAGCAGGGAGTGGAATGCAACGATTGCAACAGCAACACTTAAATAATACACTGAGCTGACGCTAGACAAAAGCCATGACTTGACACGAGCTGCAGCACACTCCCACACCTGGCTGGATGCAAATGCCACCTTCCAAAACACTAATGCCTTTGGTTCTTAAAGTTCTAGGAAACTCATTCAGATAATTGCTTTAATGATAGATATTAAACTGACTGCAATATCTAGCCATCTCAGCAGATGCCAATGTAAGAATCCAAATAACTGTAACACAGCAGCCTACTGTGAGTAAGAATCTACTGACACATACTATGATTACAAGCAACTGTAGCAGAGATATTATAGCAGCAAATTCAAACACATTTCTAAAGTCCAGGAGTAAAAAACGTTAAAAAAAAAGCCAACCCCCAAAAGAACTCTTGAAAGCAAATTCAAATGGAAGGGGGAAGAGGAAAACACAACTCTTATTACATCAGAGAAAATGTGAAAAAAATTCAAGACTCTCCCCACCCAAGTCGAGCCATAGGTCATTAGGGTTTTTTTCCCCTTGGGAAGGGGTTACCACATTAAACAAAGGTAATGTATTTTAAGTACTTGCTGTCTTGGGCCCACCCTTTCCTTACATGGAAGAGTACAGGTATCACTGCAAGATCCCCCCATTACAATGGACAGACATCAAATTTGGTCCCCCTCAGCTAAACAGGGTATTTCCCTGGACAAGTCTGATCTTTAGAAGTTCTCTGCAAAGGCTGTAGATGTTCATTGCAATGGGCACATCTAACCAACCAGAACCAGAGCCAGTTTGTTTTGAGAGATCTCTTAAAAGCCATCAGATGAGAATTCTCGATTACTGGTGATCCAGGCAAATTTGAACCTGTGATTTAGAGGTGAAGAGCTCTCTATCCCATTACCAGTCATAAAGACCATCTGGTCCCCTACTCCCTGATTAAAAATAAATAAATAAATAAATAAATAAATGGTGCATTCAGTGCATCATCTATCCGAATTAATCCAACTCAGTTTGATGAGTGCTTTTGGGGGGGGGGGGGAAAGTAATGATGATTCCGTGAAATAAGTCAGTTGAGGAAAGATCCCAGGAGACTCCGTCCATTTTAGCTTCAGAACAACCTTTTCCTCTTTGGGGCTGAAAACAGGAGCCGACCGTGAGGACTCACTAGCCCCTGATTTCTGCAGCGCTGGCCGCCCGGCTCGCCCAGCCTCGGGTGGATTTCCTCCATCCCACCGCCCGCGCTTGGACAAAGGGCCGCTATTGTCCCCGGCTATAAAGGCTCCCCAACCCCACGCAACGCCAACCACCCCGCCACTGCGCAGCAGACCCTCCACGGCAGACACCCGCCCGCCTTCCTCCTCCCCCTCCCCCTCCCTCCCCACGCGCGTCGCGGCGACCCCCGTGGAGGCCGCGGGGCCGCCCCTACCTGAGCTGTCCATGGTGCTGCCGCCCTCGGCGCGCTGCTGCTGCTGCTGGTGCTGCTGCTGCTGGTGGTGGTGGTGCTGCTGCTGCTGCTGGTGCTGCCGCGCCGGGCTCCGGCCGCCCGCCCCCGCCGCGCTGCCCCCGGGCTTGCCCCCGCCGTCAGCGCTGCTGTCCACCAGCTGCAAAGATTCATAGCCGTCACTGCCCGCCTTTTTCCGGTAGCTCCCGAGCAGGCTCATGGGCGAGCCGGGCGGAGAACCTCCGCTGGCGCCGCGGGCAGGAGGGGAAGGCAAGTGCCCCGGCCGCCCCGAGGGGAGGGGAGGGGAGGAAGGGCGGGACGGGGCGGCCGCACCGCCCCCCCCCCCCCCCCCCCCCGCTTCCCCTCCCCTCCGCGTAGCCGGTGCCGCCCCCTCCCGCCCCTCCGGGGCCCGGAAGCAATCGCGGAGGCCGCAGCCCAAGCGCCCGGGCTGAGGCCGCCGGCAGAAGCATCTTCGGGTGAATGAGGTGACCCGGGTGCTGGCAGCGCCGAGCGGTAGCGGTCAGAGCGGTTTGGGGAGGGGAGGGGAGGGTCCGTCCCCCCCCCCCCCCCCCCCCCGCCCCGAGCGATTAGTTAGCAAAAAGCGCTACATCTACACCATTTCCTCCTCCGGGGCTATTATTCAGGCGTTCTGGGCAAACACATCCCTCTCCCAAAAGAGGTCCTTCAGCTCGGAGGGTTCGGCTGCGCAGCTGGCGCGAAGAGGTTCTCAAAATAGCGCTCAACATCAAGATACTGGTTAGAACACGGTGCTAATAACGCCAAGTTCACAGGTTCAATCCCTGCTCACTGCAGGGGGGTTGGGCTCGACGATCTCTCAAGGTCCCTTCCAACCCAAAGCATTCCATGATTCTGTGATCTTTCTGCCGCGCCAGGGAAAGGTGCGTTCCTTGGGAGCGGGCCAGGGTCACCGAGTTACGGGCTGACACAGCCAACTCTGCAGTCTGAAGGAGGAGGGATGGCACAGCAGCTCTGCGCTGAGCCTCCAAAAACCTGAAGAGCATCTCTGGTTCAGTGTAACAGCACGCCTGTCCGTGGGCAAGTAAGCGGAGGGGCTCCCGAACCGCAGCGCGGTGTCACGGCAGGCACCGTGGGATGCATCAGCAGCCCAAGCCCCTGCCCGTGTGGCTGCTGGCTTAAAACTGGTGGCACCCAGCTGAAGAAGCGCTACCTCTGACTGCTAAGCCATTTTTTGTTGTTAGGTCTCGCCACTCTATTTTTAGCTCTTCCCGTGTAAACAGACTTTAGACCAACACAAAGTGTGTCCTTGAACAACTGATGAGCCGTATCTCGCTCGGCGCGTTTTGCAGCCATGGCTAGTAAATCATAATTTCATTTCACATGGAGCAGAGGAACTGAGGGATGCTTTAAAGCAATGACCACTATTAAACTCTTCTAAATGGATTTCTTTTTAATTTAAGGAAAAACAAAGGCAAAAAGAAGCCATAGCATCCAGACACAAGTATGCCTTCAATCTCTTGCAGAAAGGACAGAAAGTACTCTGCTTAGAAAAATAGTGCGGGTTTGCTTCTAAAGCAATAACATCAATAAGCACTTCTGTAGCAATAACCATGACTTGAAATATCACTGACACTTGGCTTAAACTTTCCTGCTTAACACTCCAGGGCAGTGGGCATCTGGTACAGCCATACCTTGTCATGTGCTATTGTTTATATAACTCCTGCAATTTTACGTTACAGTGCAGACAAGGTACATCTGTGACCCAGAATCTTCTCAGAAAAATCCAAGCAGATTTACAAGCGACAAACTAAAATGAACTAACCTGACGTAAACAGTTCACAGTTAGCAGCAGTAAAAGCTTGAACTCAAGGTTAGAATTGTGTATTTTCTACCCCCTCGTTACTGGGCTCTTAATACATCACTCTGTGTGGAGCAATACACAGATTGCAATGTGTGCCAGTAGGAATGGGTCTCCCTCCCTCTTGGCATCCATATGCAGCAGCTTAATAAAGAAAAAATAAAAGCACAGGTATTTTTACTAGGGGTCATGTCTGTTAGCCTCTCCTAGTCAACCTAGGATACAACAATTCCTGTGCTCTAGGATGAAAATGGGAAATTTTTGGGGGGGCCAAGGTGGATTTTCATTTATTTTGCTTGCTCGGCTAACAGCTCAAACACGAAAAACCAGGCTCTCCGTGCACATTAAGGCTATGTAACATTTCTGTGAGTACTCATGCACACTCACACTGGAGGCAACTGCAGCCCGTTAGAGGGAACGAGCTGGGGAACCTGGCACAAGAGAACACCCTACATAACCTATCCTCCATCTTGAACTGTTACCTGTGGTCTCTAGCCTGCTCTGCTGTCTTTATCCATCAACACAAGAAGCTCAGCTTAGATAACTTCATATCCTAAATCCAGAAGTCATCTCTCTCACAGGTGAGCAGCAAGGGTCTGTCTGCACCAGGCAGTGAAAGGGAAGTCCTACCAAAAATGTTCTCATGGAAAAAGGGTACAAGTAAGAGGAGAGGGTCACTCCAGCAGGAATTATAGCTCGCCCTTCTCTGAGTACCATAGCCTGTCCAGAATTTGTACTTCCCCAGCCACAGTCTCATTGTCACTGCCCACTGGAGCCTCACAGCACATCTTTGGCTCAACATTTCCTACCCAATATTGATACTGCTGTCAAGTCTGCAGAGGCAGAGTACAGTCATACTTAGAAAGAAAACCATAATTGCTTCTACTTGGTGAATCCATGATTCATTTCTTTCTGCATTTGTCCCAGAGTTTGGGGGTTGATAGCTTGCTTTCCCTCCAAGGAGTCCCAAAGGGGAATCCTCACCATAGCCTGAAGTTCCAGCCTGGAGAAAGACGGTTCTGCAAAGCATCAGTGCAGGCACTGAGTAGGGACAGAGCAGTCTCCAGGGGATCTTGGGGCAGAGGAGGGAGGAGGAAACAGACTTCAAAGTCCCATCCTTGCTTGTAATTACCATTGCTAGAAACACAAAGAGACGGGATTAGGGAAGTATGTTGTGTGGGATTCGGTTGAAGCTGCACTTATCCATGCATTTTCCAGCCCTATGGGAAGTTTAGTTGAAGAGAACTTATAAAGTAATATTCACCTCTCTCCCCATTCTCCCTTTAAGTTGGGCTGATGAAGGGCCACATGGTTTCTCTCTTTTGGAGGTCTACAGCATAAAGAATGCTATGAACAAAAAACCCAAAATCAAATAACATGTTAAATTTCACATGATTTAAAAAAAAAAAAGAACAAAACTGGGAGTAAAGAAGGAAGATCTAGGGAAAGAGCGACTTAGGAAAATTCATTACCGTCCTTGAGCATTTATTGAGCGGCAGCCAACGATACAACAGAATATAGATGTATTCTGTTTGAATGATAAGGCTGGCAGGTGCCATTAAGGCTGTAGGAGACACTAATGACATGCTAAGGAGGATTGTATGTTGCTCAAGACTCAAGAGATACAAACCCTCTCCCCATTCCTGACCTTGGAAAAGTCAATTGATTTGCCCAGCCTCTAACTCTCTGTCTGCTTTTCTCTGTCTGGGTTGCAGCCTCTCCTGGGTAAAGTCTCTTTTCATAGCTGTAATCAAGCACCAACTATACTGAGGTGCAATTTCTTTTTTTCCACCTCTCCTCCAACTAGATGAACAGTTAAGGTGAAATATTACACTCTTAATTCTTCATGAGCGCATTCAAACTGTGGAGTGTTGTGAGAACTACAAATATAGCTTGAAAATTAATTTAGTATCTGGAGCAATGCCTTTAAAACTCAATAAACTAAACATTTTTTCCAACGTTACTCCACTCTGAACAATGAACTCTCCCTGCACAAAGTGTTTATGCAAGAAGTCCAAACCCAGGTGTATGTGCATAGGTAAGAATATGGGAAGTACCAGCTATGTTGTATGATATGGACTGCTATTACTGCCTGAAAAAGATGCATGTGTTATTACAGAAAAATCAGACTTGTTTAATCAGCTTTCATATTCCTCAAGCAGATTTCGTATTTCCATTTTCAGAAGCACCTAACGCTGCTGCACAAGGCAGCTCCGTCTCTCTGCAGCCCAAGCTACAATAATTTCTTTCCTCTTTCCTGTCTCCTCATGCTTACCTACACCTCATTCCTTGTAGTGGGACACTGGGCCATTAAAACATAGTCTAGAGAATTTTTGCCTTTTCCCTCCTCAAAGCACTCAAATCCTAATCAAATAACCTTAATTCACAGACTCCTGAATTTAGGCTACCTTCAACATTCCTATAACAAGTACTCTATAAAATGGGCTTTTCAAAAAAATAGCCAGCACAACCCCTTTAACTCTGCTTACCTTCCTTCAAACCTTGCAAGGAGCACCTGAGGCATCCAGCCACAGTTATGTTCTGGAGAATGCTTTAGCAACCCAGTAACCCACCCTGTTGCAACACTGATTTAAGCTGTGCTATGAGCCATCCCATCAGCAGAAGGAGGTTTAAGCACCTGTATAAATTGAAGTGGTTTGATAAACTTTTGATGGTCTGAAAAAAATAACCACCACCTTTTTGTGTTTGTTCAGTACCTAGACCTACAGCACAGCCTTTGCTGTACACAGGTAGCAGGGTATTGCTTCAGATTTTGACACTTAATCTAGTTAGTCATCAAAAATTTCATGTAGCAAAGGTGCCTTTCCTGCCCTAAAAACTATTTGGGTGTAGAACTGGCAGCACTGATAACTGTGTCTATCTCATCACATTTACCCCCAGAAGTCCCATGTCCTGCTAAAAACACAGACCAAACCTAAACCCTACCCCTTCCCCAGGCACTACACTGAGCCATGGGGTCACAACCCTGCTCACAGCAGCTCAGCCCCACCAGATAGGGAAAAGCATGCTCCACAGGGGCCAGCTTTCACCCTGGTGCCTACAGCACTCTTCCAGCAGGAAAAGCAAGAGCATCACAACATTTTTCTGTTGGGTTTTTCCTCCTGGACCTGCCCCATAGCACTTTTACTCCAGGAAGTATCCATTCCCTATATTCTTAAGAGAATAGTCTGTCCTACTGCCCTCCTCCCCAGGGAGCACTGACACCAGCATCTCCACCCCCAGGATGCTCAAGGCCTCTACAGCTGCCAGCATTTTAAATAAGAGCCACTTTTTTAACCTTGGTTAAGCAAATCTGATTGAATTGATTACAGCCAGCAAGTTCCTTGTCTGGGCTAGGACAACCCCAGTTACCATCAGTGCAGATGAGCTCTGAGAAATAATGCCACTGCATTTTGGGTCATTACTGCTACAGATGATAAAGCATATATTAATTTTTCTATTTTATTTTTGGCCTGGTGTGTTCAAACATAAACTAAAGATCTTAAAAACTTAAGCCATATAGCATCATTCAAATTAGCTTTGAGAAAGTGTTACCTCTTGATTGCATCTGCTGCTCTCCATTCAACTCACCTGGTTCTTGTCACGTTAGAAGAGTATTGTATTTCCCTCCTGATGAAGGCTTAGTGCAGTGAGGAACAAAAGCAAAGCTATGGTAAGAGCCAAAACAATTCCACCTCAGAAGAGGTTCAGAGTTTTGTCGTTGTTGTTGTTTTTTAAAAGACACCAATTCAGAAATCACAACAGCTAACTAAGGTCATCAGGAGGCTATATGATATCACCCTTCTTGCTTTACTTCTTGTCCTAAGAAAACTGGAACCAAAATACCTCTTCCTGTCTTCCCATCAAAATAGCAATTGTCAAATCTGTCTCAGCCTTTACATATACAGCCAAAAGATTAATCTTACAACTCATCCCTGAGGCCAGCTTAGGAAAAACAGTGTCTTCTAAACATTTTCTCTAAAAATAGCCAGATCCTCTCTCTGGGACTGCCTTGGACTTAGGTTGAGTCCTACCCTGTTACAGTGTTAGCGAGACCCTCCCTCCCTCTAGCAGGAGCCTTCCCGTTACTCTTACGTTTTATCTATAGGCACCAGCTTCCACTCTTGCAGGCTATGAATGCATTGAGGCAATCAGGGACGATGTGTAAGGGTTTCTTTCCTGACAGTTCATTGTCATAGCAATGGCAATAGCTGACAAAATAAAACCCCAGGAGCCACTCCTGTAGAATAAGCTCTTCACATTTCCATGTTCAGATGAGATGGGGTCAAGCACAGATGACTTTGGGGCTTATGTGACCTGTACAGCAAGGATCACACTTCTTGCCCTCTCATCTGGAGGCTTCATTCATTACTTGGGCAGTGCCATGCGCTGGCCAGGAGCATCGATTCCTGTGCACTACTCTGGGAACGGGCACGTGATAGCAAAATGGGTACAGGATCTCAGTATAGAGCCTGAAATACAATTTCAAAGCAGTATCTGGGCTTGTGCTGACAATAAATAAGTGGTATTTGGCCTGGAGTCAAGAGTAGCCATGTGGTTCCTTCTTCTGTATGTGTGAATGGCCATGCCTGGGTTTGCTGGAGAAATAAGGAGCTGTCACAGCCTGCCTATGAGCAGTGGTTACGCGGGGCAGCGTAGAGTATGTTACTGGTGTAGGATGCAGTGTGCCACGGGCAAACAGGGCTGGTTTTGTGGGGATCCAGGTGGAGAGAGAGGGGTCAAATGATATAATCCTTTTGTTACACCCCACCCCCCCAATATTCAGGAACTTCCAAACTGGCCGTTCCTGTCTTCTTCATCTCTAATAACTGAAACTTGGTGGGACAAATCCCATGACTGGAATGTGGCTACCGATGGCTACAGGCTGTTCAGAAGAGGCAGGCGAGGAAGGAGGGGCGGAGGCATTGCCCTCTATGTAAATAAATCGATACAGTGTGAAGAACTGTCCCCGAAGAATAGCCAGGAACAGGTTGAAAGTTTATGGGTAAGAATCAGAGACAGAGGCAACAAAAGGACCTTGTGGTTGGTGTCTACTACAGGCCACCTGATCAAGGGGAGCCTGCTGACGAAGCCTTCTTCCTCCAGCTCCAGGAGGCTTCGCGCTTGCAGACTCTCGTCCTGCTGGGGGACTTCAACCACCCCGACATTTGCTGGAAAAGCAACATGGCGAGCTGTAGGCAATCCAGGAGATTCTACAATGCATTGAGGATAACTTCCTAAGCCAGGTAATAGACACCCCTTCCCGAGGGGATGCAATACTGGACCTGATGGTCACCAATGCAAGTGAGTTCATTGGTGATGTCAAGACTGGAGGCAGCTTGGGCTGCAGTGATCATGCATTGGTGGAGTTCACACTCCTGAGGGACATGGGAAAAGCGAGGAGTACAGTCAGGACCCTAAATTTTAGAAAAGCAAACTTGCAGCTCTTCAATGAGTTAGTCAGAAGGACCCCCTGGGAAACGGTCCTCAGGGACAGGGGAACGGAACAGAGCTGGCAGATCTTTGAGGACACCTTCCATAGAGCACAAGAGCTCTCAGTCCCCAAATGTAAGAAATCAGGAAAGGAAGGGAAGAGAGACTCATGGCTGAGTCGAGACATGCTGGTCAAACCAGAGAGTAAGAGGGAACTGCACAGGCAGTGGAAGCAGGGACTGGTGTCCTGGGAAGAGTACAGGGAAGCTGCCTGGTTGTGTAGGGAGGGGGTCAAGAAGGCCAAGGCACAGATAGAGCTGAGTTTGGCAAGGGATGTAAAGAAAAACAAGAAGGGCTTCTACAGGTATGTCAACCAGAAAAGGAAGGTTAAAGAAAGCACACCTCCCCGATGAACAAGAATGGCGACCTAGTATCAACAGAGGAGGAGAAGGCTGAGGTACTCAACAACTTCTTTGCCTCAGTCTTCACCGGCAACCTCTCTCCTCACCCCTCCCGAGTCGATGGACCGCAAGATGGAGACCAGGGGGGTAAAGCCCCTCCCACTGTATGGGAAGATGAGTTTCGAGACCACCTGAGGAACCTGAATGTACACAAGTCTATGGGACCTGATGAGAGGCATCCCAGAGTCCTGAGAGAATTGGCTGATGTAGTTGCCAAGAATGTGTACTTGCAGCCCAGAAAGCCAACCGTATCCTGGGCTGCATCAAAAGCAGCGTGGCCAGCAGGTTGAGGGAGGTGATTCTGCCCCTCTACTCTGCTCTGGTGACATCTCACCTGGAGTACTGCGTCCAGCTCTGGAGCCCTCAGCACAAGAAGGACATGGACCTGTTGGAGCAGGTCCAGAGGAGGGCCACAAAAATGATCCGAGAGCTGGAGCACCTCTCCTATGAGGACAGGCTGAGAGAGTTGGGGTTGTTCAGCCTGGAAAAGAGAAGGCTGCAAGGACACCTTATTGCAGCCTTTCAGTACTTGAAGGGGGCCTATAGGAAGGATGGGGACAATCTTTTTAGCAAGGCCTGTTGTGACAGAACAAGGAATAATGGATTTAAACTAAAGTAGAATAGATTTAGACTGGATATAAGGAAGAAACATTTTACAATGAGGGTGGTGAAGCACTGGAACGGGTTGCCCAGAGAGGTAGTGGAGGCCCCATCCCTAGAAACATTCAAGGTCAGGTTGGACGGGGCTCTGAGCAACCTGATCTAGTTAAAGCTGTCCCTGCTCACTGCAGGGGTGTTGGGCTAGATGATCTCTAAAGGTCCCTTCCAACCCAAAAGATTCTATGATTCTATTCTAATGAAAAGCAAACATGGCCCTGAGAAAGTTTCCAAGTTGTTTTTGTTAGATATAGGGCTCATCAATTAAACCTTTGCTTTCCTTCACCGGAGGAAACCTTGAGCCTTTGCTGTAGCGAAACCTAACGGCAGTACTCAGTGCCTCACTGACAGCTGGAGCTTCAGCAGCTGAAGCTCCAGTGAATATGTTCTTCAGTGGATGGACACTGAAGAACATATTCACAAGCATTTGTCAAGCAATGGCCATAATTTCATTTCAGAAGTGTTCACGGTCCTTACGCAAGCATCTGTAGAAGGAAACCCTTGTTGCCAAGAATGCTGATGGCAGAGAAAGCTTCACAACCACTCCCACAAAAGCATTCCTTTTGGTCATAGTACAAAACTTGAGTATAATTACCCTGAGCACATCTGGGGATTTTGAGAGGGATAGTTTCACTGCGCACTATCAGGAACCTTGGCAAGGTTGCGCTTGCCTTGCTTATCTGTGAAATCAATTGGGGCACACCAGTGAGCCTGCATGGCTGCTTATCATTATTTTGTTTTCCATTGACTTAGGATGTGACTATTGTTTGACTCTCTGATTATCTTCTTACCCATCCTTTCCTCTCTGTGATAGCACACACCATTAAGTGCATTGCTGTGTCTGCATATTTTTTTATTTCTTGCCTTTTAGTCTTGTTGAAGTGCTGTCAGGGATGATACATAATTTACTCATTTCAGCCCAAGACTTTGTTTCGGAGTATTCAAGGATTTGACTGGCTCCTCAGCAACACCGAGCTGTGGAGCTGCTTGCCAAAGGCTGTTGTAGATGCTAAAAATGTACATGCTTCACAAAGAGGGTGGATAAATGTATGGGAAAAACAAATCTATGCAGGGCCATTAAATAGGAGTGTATCACTGTTCGCTCAGGAAGTCCCCAGCTTGCAAACTTGGAAAATTGGAAGCGGTACAGCCATTCATACAATTCCGCAGGTCAAAATCAGATATTTAGGTAAAAATCAGCTATTTTGCTACCTAACTACTCTTAATTCATCATTTCCCATTCACTGTGAGGTAAGTGGCTAAATACCAAGAAAAATCTGGGCACAGTCCTTCTAAAGCCTGTTTGCGAGCCTGCAAAATACATATACGTGTAATTCCTGTTAGAATGAAAAGCACAAGTTCAGAAAGACCCAAACATTTCCATTAGCAACAAGAGAAGTTCTACATTCATTAACCAAGACAGAGGTGGGCTCATAGTTGGTGCCTCGGAAAAATCTCAACTTTATATTAAACCTGGCTGCTTGCAATTTGCAATGAGTTACAAAGCAGAATTACTCAGCTCATGCATTTATAATGCATAGCTGCAGCTTGCATTAGCATTTGCATTTAAAACAATCTAATGCCCAGATCATTGCATTTTGAAACACATAGAAAAAGTCCACAGTGTAATTTTGAATTTCTTTTCAGCAGGTTATTGCTTGCATTGGAAAATGGCTGGTGGTAAAAACAGGGAGAAAAATTATACAAGCAAGTGAGTCATCAGGGGTAACTTCAGCTACTGCTGCTATGCTCAGGGACAGACTCCAGCAGCAAATAATACAATGAAAATAGTCAGGTCAGTGCTCTCAGGTAGCTCTGACCAAGGACCCCTCAACTTGGTGAAGTCTTTCCATGAAAACAGAAGGGAAATTAGAGGTGGCACTGCCAGCCCATGCCGATAGCTGTTGCACACCTCACCCACTCCCATCGCTACTTCATTTTAGGATGTATGGGATGAGGGTTTCCTTTGGGAGAATGGGCCAAGGAAAAAGTATCCTCGCTACAACCTTCCAAGTGATGGTTTCTCTTGGATGAATATGTAAGTGAGGTCCAGCTGACGAGGGGTAGGAAGATACAGGTGGGTCCAATAGCACAGGAAGGTTTGCCAGAAACCCAACACATCCCCACTGAAGTGGTTCTACCTTCTACCTTTTGGTAGCATATTTTTTATCTAATACTAATAGGAAAAATGATATTATTAGAGCTTTGTTGTTCTGGCTGCTATACAAAACATTAAAAAATGGTGTCAGTCTCAGCTTACAGTATCTACTGACTTACAGGTCTTGCATATCACACCTAACTGATGCAGTTTGGGTTCAGATTTATAAGTGCTCATCATTGCCAAAGTAATACTCAAGCAGACTGTATAAGGCTGCATGCGTTCTCTCCCACGATGCTGTTTTCAATCCGCAGCGCGCTCTGCAGTTTTGGAAGAATAGCTTGGATGTAATTCAAGGGGAGAGACACCCAGTTGCATTGGCGTGGGAATAGCTTGCAGCAGATCATCATGACTTTGGATGCAGGCTGTAAATTCAGTGGTACAGGAGCCAGAAGTCTGGTCCTCAGCGATGTTACAGCCCCCTTAAGCAAGGCAGGGAGCAGTGCTGGGTATGAATGCCCTCAGCCTTCTCCTGGTGACCCATTTACACAATGCAAAGTAACAAACCCCACTTTGCTAATTCCTACAACACTAACTGAATCAGCCTCTTGTAGATCCCACAGCTTGGTCGCCTGCCTGGGAATGCATCACTGGGATGCCTTCAAGATGCCAAGCAATAGAAGAGCTTCATGAACATCCAGATGAAGTGTGCTTGACTCAGCAGAAAGGATTCAAAGCAATCTTCCTCTCCCAGCGATGCCTCCTGTGCCTCTGTAAGAGTTCAGTGAGAGCTGGTCTGCGCCGCAGGATGCTCTCCTCGAGGCTGCAAATAGCCCTGAGCAAGGGGAAGGTGCTGAAACTGGGGGAAACTCACAGCTCCACCCAGATCCAGCTCAGGTTTTCAATACCATTTAGGGTAAGAAAGAATTTATCATCACATATGTTAACTCAGAAAGTAGTATTGCAGGGGATAGTCTATACCATGTGGCTTTGAAATAATTATGCCCTATGGTTCCCAGACTAGGAGTTTTGTGTGGATGTGTTTCACCTTAATCTGTCGGGGTGGAAAATTAATGCCAGCAGTAAATGTGTGCAGAATTGGAAAGCCTGCCTGCATCCTACCCCACGGTGCCTTGACAAGTGCCCCCACACTGGGGCAGAGACCTGTGCACGGATGTCATACTGCAGAGAAACCTTTGCTAGCTAGAAAGCAAAGTGCTCTTTCTGTAAAGTTTTCCATGACAACTATTACTTGGAAAAGAAATTCAAGTGTTTGGGTCATTTTTTTCTGCTTCAAAACATGGTCTGGGGAAGGGAATAAACTTCACAAGTTTCCTGCATGGCAAAAACCCCATTTCAGAGGATTTGGAGAAAATCCTGGCCCTCACCTCAGTCTCCCTGTTTGTTTCTCCATCTCTCTGCCTCCCAGCCATGATTCAGGGATGTAAATGATACCATTTCCTATCCTTATTATTTCTGGTTACTGAAAACAAGAACTTACTCAGGAGAAAGAAGTCTACATATTGTTTACAGTGCCTATCAAAACAGGGCCTTGTACACTATTGTCATGTAAACTAGCATAAGAGTTCATTAAATATTCTAATTTAGTATAAATAATAAAAAGTAATATTTATAGCATTTTAATGTTGAGAGGTTCCCACAGCTGCTTTATCCACCCCTGAAAAAGCATCTATAATCTAATTTTTACAGCGAATGGAAATTACAGTATCTCGGTCCAGTACAGTTGCAGCTGGGATTTCCAGACCGTGTTCCCTACAGCCAGAGATTTTTCTTCTCCAAATCTGAGCACTGTGGGACAGCACACACCCAGCAAAGTCCAGATCCCCGTGAGCAGCTCTGCAGCGGTTTCAGACATCTCCCCATCTCTGGAGCATCCCAGGAGAGGAGCAGCCACCCTTTTGGGTCCAGCTGTTCCTTACAGACGCTTGGGTTAGGTTCTTTGCTACATCCCTCGCACACTGGTGATGCTAATTCCCTTTGCAAGGCGAATTTCAGGCACCCAAGTAGAGCTGGGGGTGCAGTAAAACACGACCCCACAGTGTCAGCACTGAGCCCACGAGCCCCACTAGTCCAATTTTGATCCCAAAACCTTGGCGGCACATCTGGGTACCAAACTCTCCACCACTACAGTCCAGCAATTCCCTTTTCCATGCGGCCCCCAGGCTGCCACCATATTTTTGCAGCAAAGTGGGATGGATTTCAGCAAATCCTGCCCAAAAGTCCAGCTTTGAGGACTCGTGCAAAGCGCCGTGGCGGGTGCAGTGGGAGGCCCCGGGATTAATCTGCAGCAGGGCAAAGCCGTCCGTGAGGTGGATTAGTCGGGTCAGCAATTAAACATTGGCACTTACGCTGCCAGCGGCACACAGGAAAAACCTGGTGCTCAAGGACAAAATGTGGTTCCTCCTTAAAGGCTGCAGCCGCTCCGAAATGCTGCATCTATCTGCTGGGAGTGTTTCTGGGACCATAAACAAGCCGGCTGTGTCATGGCTGGCTAAATATAGTGCAGCCCGGGTTGCCTTCATGCTGCCTGTGCCGTCTGAATTACTTGGTACGCTGGGGTTTTTCTGGTTGTTTTTTTTTTTTTCTCAGGGAAGACTATGACTAAGAGAAATCCACGGTTGAAGTGGTATCAGAAGATGGAGGCCCTAGTTCAAATACAGAAGGTGAATAAAGTCTGTAGTTTGCAGACCTGGGGGCCTGTCCAAACTATTCCTCACCCTCCTCCTCCCTCTCCTCCTCCTCTCCTTGGCATTATCCCAAATAAGACTACAGTAATGACAGCCACAGAGACTTCAGCAAGACATTAAATATGTCTTGATTTAAAGTCACGGTGCTCCCAAGGTGATGCCTAGGGGGATAAACACCTACCTGAAGCAGCAGTGCCGTGGGGAGCAGGCAGCATTGACGGCCGCCCCGTCCCTGCTGTCCCCTCCCGGAGCACCCGGCTGGGGCTGCTTCAGCAGGACCGAAGGCAAATTCAATGGGATATGCTTTTAGCTATACTTTTCTCTTTTCTGGCCCAAAGTAGGGTTTTTAAATAGAATGCAATTCTGTGTTTGTCTCGGCATAATAAAATGGGGGGGGGGGGGGGTTGAAGGTCAGCTTCACAGTTGATGCACTGCAAAAGGCTGGAGATAAGTATTTCATAGCAGCATTTATATACTCATATATACACCCAATTACCCTTCCTGTAGGAAGTACAGCTATGTTCAGATATAAGCTACAATTATTATTTAAACCCTGAAAAGCACTTCATTTTTCTTCATTGAAGGTAATATGCCCAAATAGCTTTCACCGTCCTAAAATACACAAACAGCTATTTTGGGGTGCAAGAAGAAATGCTCATGTTCTGCGTGGAGTTATTGAGGTACCCAGAGCAGGAGGCAGCTCGAGGTTATTAAACGCTATATGCCCAGGTATACATTGCTGAATTTCAGCACCTTAACTTGCCATCAGACAGCAATATGTGCTATGCTGCCAAGAGAAGCAGTTTTCAGTGCAATATCTTCCCTCAAACCTATTATATAACAAGGCTTTAAAGAAGGATTTTTTTGCTTTATCCCGAGCTGCAGGATCTGAGCGTGCCTTCCCAATGATTACTCAGCACAAATTTGCCGTAAACAACATCCCATATTTGATCGTGCACCGTCTCACTATTCTTCCATCGCAACCCCGCTTTCCTTACCTTGCTTTTCACATGCGTGCATCCTCCTCTCCTGGCTCCTGCGGCAGAGCGGCGGGGAGCCCGGCTGCCCTCCCGCACGCCGGCTTTGGACTCGTCATTCGGCGACAGTCCCGGGTCACGGGGCGACAGCCATGGGCTGGGGCACAGCTGCCCGGGAACTGTGCGCTGCTCTGGGCCCTGCCGGGTTATATTTGGGATTACAGAGACTCAGGAAAGGATGAGGATGGAGGCAGACATATCACATCTTCTAAAATATGGCATGGAGTGGGATCGGGAGTCTGCAGGTCTGATCCATCAAGTGCAAATCTAAGCAATCTCCCCCCGCCCCCCTGATTTTTTTTGTTTTGGAGAAGATTAACTCCTTCAGACGGACTCAGCAGGGATGCGGTGTGTCAAAGCTTTGCAGAGCTGGGAACAGGGCAGCATGCTGGTTGAGGCACACCTGGGGCACTTCCCTGGGTACCCCAGAAGGCTAGCGCTAGCTGATGCTATAAACACACTATTAATTGCCCCCAAATCTTTATCACAGCATAACTACAGATGCAACTGCATTACCAGCTATCAGTGTCATTTCTTCCAAGCAGTCATCAGTAATTCCAGTTATCTTCCTTGGGTATCCCTTATCCCCGCTGTAGCAGAGCATCCCAGAAGCTTTAATCTCTCCGCACAGCTCCCAGGGGAAGCAGGGCAGTGTAATGACTGATGGAGTTCAAGGCACAGGTCCCTGGGGGCAGATACGCAAAAGGACAAGTTAAAATAACTGGGCTGTAAATAAGCAGCGTGGAGTACAGAAAGCAAATAAAGAATAGTATACTACAAACCTCATGTGAAGGGATCGATACTGCACAATATATACAAATATAAGAGAAAAGTGGGAATTTTAATGCTTTCAGTGTTGTTTTGAAATTCAAAGAAATATTTATTTTAGCAGCCCTGCAGGGACACGCTGCTTTGTGGGTGCCGGGGTGGTTTGTTTGTGTCCCCATCTGTGCCAGGCTTGGGTGCATGTCCCCTGCAGCTGGGGAGAAGCCCCCCCCATTTGGGGCAGCCAGAGGCACCCCAGTGTGTGCTGCGGGTCAGGCTGTACGGTCGGGGACACCAACCCTTGTGCCACCCCAGCTCCCCTGACAGCACTCGGGGAAAGCCAAGGCTTTGCTCCCAGCTTGATTTTGGCACTCCTCACATATTCCTCTGCTTTTTGACCTCCAAACTTTTGGTTTTAGACAGTTCATTTTCTAGCTTATGTAGCTCTTTTTCCTCCTTGTATTTATCTGCCCCTGCACCCTCAGACAGAGTTGCACAGAGGCAATACATCCCTTCTCTGCTTCTGGATTGCCATGACCCTGAATGCTGGCATCACCCGCACCCCTCCCACCAGGTTCACCTCCTTCGCCCACAGATGCCGAGGCCAACCCTTGGCCGTGCCTCTGCTTTCTCACCTGTCAGGCAGTGGTTTCACTCCTTATCACTCTTTTTTTAATTTCTCCTAGTCATCTCTGATCTCTGCTTACTCCAAACAGGGGACCAAGGGCCCAGAAGCTGCTATTTGGGAATTAAAGAAAAAAGCAAAAAATTACTAGATCTGTAAGCTGGTAGTGACAGGCAAAGGCACTTCAGCTTACAGCTTTTAATTCCCTTACCAAAATACATGATGGATTACACGGGGCACAGGCAATAGCTGGAGCCTTGTTGTGTCTAGTGATCCCCATTACTTTTATTGGGGGAAGTTAAATGGGCAAATAAAACCCACATGCAACAAGGATGGGAGGGCAGGAGCAACCACCTTCATCCACACTGTCAAAACTGGCTTTTTAACCAATATTTTGGATTATATCAAATAAAGGAGTTGGCTGTAAGACAGGACCCAAACAGCAGTATTATGCTCAAGCCCAAAACCTGGGGGACCTGAGGTGTTACTGAGGTGTTTTCTCCTGTGTTCAAGTGGGGATACTCGGACTCATCTTCTCCCCCCCTCCTCCTCTTCCTCATCAGCTCCTACAAAGAAACCCCAGGTCAAAAATGACCCGCTACCTGCAGGCATGTCCCACAGCCTCGGCGCAGGGCAAGGGCTTGCGCAGAGCCTGGCTTTCAGCGGAGATTGCGTATAACACACACAGACACTGCCAGCACAGGGATAAGCAGGAGAAAAATTTTATTTACATCTTTCGAGTAGTAACACAGCTGCAGCGATTCACCAGGAAGAAACTCCAGGAAGAAAACTCGGCGTGACGTGCCAGCGGTGCCCCGCGCATGGGGGGCCCTCCTCCCACCACACAGTATCTTGGGTCGGTACAAAATTGCCGTCGCTTTAGAAAAGGTGTGAGATTCACAGTAAAGTACCAAAGGGGAGCGCAGCGGGGAGGAAAGGCGAGGGATACATATCGCTCCGGGATCTCATCCCTGCCAGTATTTGGTCTATGAAAATGCATTGTACGACAACTCTTGTAGAAAAGTCTATCCCAAGGGCTCATGCCGAGTCATGGATTTCTACATCTACTACAGGGCTCAAAGCCTTTAAAACAAGCGCTCAGGTGGCTCTCCTGGGGCAAAGACGTCTGCAAGCCCTGTCCTGCCACTGGGCGCTGCGTGGGGCAAGCCTCTCTACAGGAGGCATTTTGCAGCAGGAAAGGATGAGACGCAAGAGCTAGGCAAGGGAAGGTAGGGAGCAGCCCCCCTGCCCGGCACTCAGCCCCAGCAGAGCCGCCCGCTGTGGCCAGGCTGCTTTTGTAGCCTAAAACCCGCCCCCCCATCATCTCCTCCCCTCCTGCCCAACACTGTTACAAAGAAAACAGCACACACATTTTGGCTATTTCTAGACTTGTGTTTAAAACTGGCCCAGACCTTCTTCCGAGGGTCATGGGAAAATCTAAAATCTTTCTTAAATCGGATTTCATTGCAGGGTGGAAGATTTGCATCCTCCCAGCCCGGGAGCTCTGGGGGGATGGAAAGGCCCCCAGGAACAGCAGTGAAACCCTATGGTCCCTCCACTCCAACCTGGGAAACTCCTATCCAGAGCGGGATGCGGAGCCCTCCTCTGCCGCTGTGGCATCATCACTTTCACCGGCAGGCAGGCAACGAGCAGGCAGCACGTGGGCAGAGATCCCGCTCGGCAGATGCCCGACAGCTTCTGGCTCCGTTATCAGGAGAGCACCAAGGCAAAGCTGCCTCTGTCGGGGAGAGCAAACATCAGGGGCTCCTCTCATAGCATGAGGATGGGGGAGGCTCAGCAGGGATAAAAGACTCCTCGGATGTGCTGAAGTTTTGCACACAGAGTCTGTGCAACCCTAAAAAAGCCAGTCAGCTCCCCCTCCCCTGCCGCAGGGCCACTCTCCAAGCAAAAATAAAACCAGTGACATTTCAGCAACAGAAACTTGCCCAGGCTGCTCTAATTAATCAAATGGGTGTAGGGGAGTGACAGCTTTTCTGCCTCCCTGCTGAGCCACCCATGGCAGACCGCAGCACGCTCTGCAAACACAAACAACTTCGTGCAGAGTTCCCAAAAGTCAATGCTAAAATTCAGCACTTTTTTTTTTTTAAACCTTTAAAAATACACATCTTGCTTTTTTCTTAAATATATATTCTATAAAATAAGGCAACTCGAGGAGACAAAAACAACATCCCCATTGCTCAGGTACTGCATCCTACCACCAAAGAGGGTTACAGTACTTCCAGTTGAGAAAAGCCACTCCACCTGGCCACAAAGCTCCTGAGCGCGAGAAGAGGAGCGACACGCTCAGATGATGCTGTAAATCTTGGGGAAACACGTGGGCATGGCCCTCAGCAGCCCCTGCACGCGTCCCAGGAAGGGAAGGCTCTCACCCCTCTGGGGGTTTGTGGGGAGGGAGCCGCTTCTGCCAGAGATGCTGCAGCCGCAGCGGGTACCACTTAGGGAACACCTCATCTCCAGGGGACCTCAGGGACAAAGGCAGCACAGAAGATGGCATGACTTGATTTCTCCCCAGAACTGAAGCACACATTAAAATGAATCTTTGGGAGAAACTCTTATAACATGACTGTATCTTGTAGTATTAAAAGCTATAAACAAGGTAAGCACAAAGGAATGCAGCTCATCCCCAGCACAGATCCTGCGCGGTGTCACAGCCTCTCATGAAAACTAGAGTGTACAGCAGCTTTTTATAACAGGGGTTTCATGTCTCTCTATGGACGAAGCACAAGTGCGTGTTTTACTACCAATGTTTTCCCTCTTTTATGTGTATTAATGCTGGAAATGTCATCTTCACGTTTCTGAGCTTCATAGTGTACATATTTTCCATGTTGCTCACCAATTCCCACTGGGCTAAGTCTTGCTTTTTAGAGCTTTATTTCTCTGAGAAATAAATTTAATAGAAAATAATTTATAGAAAAAAAACCCCTCAACCTAGAGAGTAATCTTCAGTGAACGGTACTGTGGAGCAATGGGATGGCACATTGTAGGCTCAGAGACTGGCATTTGTATGGGGGTGGCAGGGACATCATGGCAAGCTGTGTAAACCTGGCGTGATCATTACCCAGGTTTGCATCACTGATCTGTGTGTGTACTTGGACCATAGGCAGGAATACTTTATAGCCTCAGAAGAGGAAAAACCCCTTATTCTAGCAGACTTGACCTTATAATCAAAGATCATTTCACCCCAATACTGGCTATAACTGTGTATCCACCGATGTCACCCAGTACACCCGGGGAAGGGACTTTAGATACCGCACAATCGCCTAATGTGAGCACAGCCCCAGCACCACGCAGAGAAACCAAATTCGTGATGGCATTCACTCTTGGTCCTTGATACAAGCTGTTTAGTTCTCCTCATCCGAGAGAATGGGTGGGATCCTGCTGGAAAGCAGGGTGTACACGTACGGCCAGATCTTGTTGGTCTCTGTTCCCGAGAAGGAGTGAAGGATGCCCCTGCTCCTGGAAGAGAGATGGAAGGAGAAGTCAGTACCAAGGGTATTTGCAGTCCCGAGGACAGGGGTATTTGCAGTCATGTTGGCCATTGGCAGGGGACAGTCCGGCCAGGCTGGAAGCTCAGCTTTTTGGGCAAGAGGAGGGGGATAAAAGGGATGAGCGGCAGCTGCTCCCGTCTGCAGCATTTGCTGGGAGGAGCCCAGCTGCACTCACACATGGATCAACCAAACCCAGATAACCACGAATAATCACATTACCCAGGAGGAGAGCTCACCCTCGTCCCCCTAAAGACCACTCGTTCTCTGAAGTGCTTTATAGATGTAAATCAGCAGGATTTATTCATGTGCTTAAGCGAGTGGGAAATTCAGGGCCCCAGTTCTCCCCCCTCCCCTGCAATGCCGCTTTTGGCCCCCCATGGACCACTTCTGCTTTTAAAAACACTCCCAGACGCTCGCTCCCTTTCAGTAGTGGATTGCCACCCTACGGAAATCCATCTATTCCCAACTCGGCCAGGGGATGACTGCCCCAAACTACCAGCAGCACAGAAGGGACAAGCCCTGAAACGTGTCTGTGCTCACAGCAAACCCATCCGAGCTAGCCCTGGGGTCTCACCCTTCTCCTGCCCTCTCGCCAGTTGCCCTGTACTTTACCTAAATGCCTCGGGGCCCTGGACTAATTTTTTGCAGGATGACTGCACAGCACATACCGCCCTGGATCTGCACAGCACAGGGCGAATGGGTTGATTTGAAGCAGGGTAGAAAGCAGCTCGTGGGTGCCTGTTCTCTGCAACATCACCATCCCCACTTGCCCGCAGACCCTCAGCTCACTGAGCGACGGCTCTGCATGGGCAGGGCAGGGTCTGAGGCATCTCAGAGCTTCTCCATCTCTTGTGCTGAACAACGCTCACACAGAAGGAAGCTAAAACTCTTAACTGGTTAGGTTTCATAGCGCTGATGGGCAGCACCTCTGCAACGCAAACAGGCTTCCCACCTTGCACAGTGGAGCTGGGGGGCAGAAGGGATTTGCGAGTGCCTTCTGCCGCAGGCAAAAAATCACTCCCATCACCAGCACCAGCAAAGCCCTTTGTGGAGCCCAGCAAGACAAACAGGAGCTGTAAATTTCATCACATCAGCCTCCTCCCTCCAAACAGAGCCAGGGCTTGGCTGCAATGAATGGCTGGGGTTTGTGCTGCTAAGCACAGTGATCTGCCCCCCAAAATCTGTCGGGGGCTGTGCCGGGGCTCCTTGGGCTCTTGGGATGGGGGCATGGGACTGGCTGGTGGAAACAGCAGTTGTGCCTGTTTTTACAGGCACGCTGTGATTTTCTTGCATGATCCAACTCACTTGTACAACTCTATTACTGGCTTTGCAGCATCTTTGTATTTTCTGAGCCTGGCAGCAACGGCCTCAGGTTTGTCGTCCTCACGCTGGACCAGTGGCTCACCTGTCAGGTCATCGACGCCCTGCAGGAAGGCAAACACCATCAAGGGGATGCAGCCACCGGTCCCATCGCCCACACTGCAGCTCCCTGCCATGCAGCTGCTGCCAAATGTCTCGTCCTGCTCTGCATTGACTGAGCATCCTCAGACGGCATTTAACATAAATCCCATTTCCCTAATTAACATTTAGCACAACTCCTTCAGGCTGACTCCTGAGGGCAAAGCCCTCCAGTGCTCAGTGCTTACTACCTGGGATTTCTTCCCCAATGCTTTTTTACGATCTCAGCTCACGCAGAGAAAGGCTTCTCTGATCTTTTCCTTCTGTGAACTGCTCCCAGCCACCACCACTGCAATGCTACGGGCTCTTACCCGGACATGGGGGGGGTTGAAGTCCATGTTGTACACCCTCCCACTGGCAGGGTGGACCCAGCGGGCACTCAGGCGATCCTTCAGCGTCTCAAAGGGTATGTTCAAGCTGATCACCAGGTCCAGCTCGCAGATTCTGTCCAGCGCCTCAGCTTGCCCCAGTGTCCGAGGGAAACCTGTGCAGGCACCGCAACAGAAAGGGGCTGTCATGAGAGACAGGAAAGCAGCAATGATGGAGCCAAAAGCACCCACCCCACAGGCCTGGAGCTGCAAAACCACCGCGGCTCCTCGCTATAGCACAAGCGGTGTGAAAGACAGGCATCCACCATATGGCTATAATAAAAAATAGCTCCTACAGCACCGACTCCCAAAATATAGCACATGGGTCGCTGTGGGCTCATGTTTTCGTGCAAAGTCGTTGTCTGGTGCAGGGCTGGCGTCCCTGCACAGGAGCTGGAGGCAAGTAAGAAGGCACAGGCAACAACAAACCAGGGATAAAGGCTGGAATTAAAAAGAAGAACTTGGAGGAAACAAAATGTTGTGCACAGATGAGTTAACACACCCCTGGTTTACAAAGAGGACATCAAGGATACTGCGATAAAATGGTTTGTAGAGCCATCACCCAGCTCTCTCAAACCCCCGTCCTCCGAAGGTACCAGGTGGTACCTTTTGTTTAGAAAAGTCAGAGAGCGGGTGGGAGCATCCGCTCTTGCCACCAGACCACAACCAGGGTGACTCTGAGCTGGTCCCCTCTCCAGTTTTCTCTGCTGACAACACCCTTTTTTCATTTTTTTAGCCTTTTTTTACATCCGTAAAACCCTCTAAGACCTCCCAGCCTTTTCCCAAGCAGACTATTATTAGCTAAGAGCTTGTCAGGACATCAGCACAGGGAATGAATTGGACATTATGAGAAAGAATACATTTAGTCTGTCTTACCAAGTAAAGTCGGTCTGTTATTTAAGTTATCAAACAGACCACTTGAAATAAATACGCTCCTTGTCACAGTACTGCTGGAGTGGGGCTCTGACTGCAGCCACTGCTTGTGCCCGCAGGCAGATGAATTCCCCCAAAATTAGGAGGAAGAACGTGACAGTGCAGGGCTGCCAGCATCACTGCTGCCTGCATTCAGATTTTAGCTTCAGGGGCAGCCCCTCCCTCAAATGTCTTGGTATAAAGCGGAGGTCAGCACACAAAGCAGGCGGTTCCCAAAATCCTCGTTACCAGCCCATGGCTGGAATTACTTCACCCTTGCGGCACCCTCAGTGGGACCTCTGGATGCAAAGCTGTGATGAAATGGGAGCTGGTCCCCGGGCCAGGCTGCTGGGGGTCATACCACGATAAATCAACATCCCGAGCTGCAAGAACCCGGATCTGAGTGTGTCAATGCAAACCCCCATGAATGTGTTGAAATGCCAGAGTTTTAATTCAACAAAATATGTACTTGTTTAGGCAGTGCTTGTTGCTGTAATATGTTACTCACCATGTTCCCAGATGAATTAAGTGGCATTATGGTAAGAATAATGAAATTTTAATAGTGGGGATTCACAGGCATCTTCAAGGCAACATGAACCTACGGGGCTTGAGGTCTCTGACATCCTCCCTGCAAGCCCAGTGGGGCAACACTGCCAGACCCCTGGTGCCAACGCTGCCAGATCCCAGTGCCCGCTGGGGTGAGAAGAGCTCGGCTGGACCCCAAGCCCCAGCACAAGCCACCCCTCCTCTGGGGCCACCCAGGGCCACATGGGGAAGAAGCCTCGCTCCACCAGCCCTCCAGTCCATGGCACTAAAATGCAGACTTATTTTAGTTGTAAATTATTTTGTATTTTCCCTATCAGGAGCCTGAGAGCTCTCCGAAAGCCCAAGTCTGTTATAAATCAACTGGCTCAGTGTTATCTACGCATTCACTGACTCTTTCAAAGAGCTTCAGCAGATTGGCAAGGGAGGGTTTCTCCCCCTACAACAGCCACGGCCGCTCATCCCCATATGTTACACTCACCTGTGCCCAACGCCGCAGGTAAGTGTGACCTGCTGAGCCCTGTCCCATCCCCTAACAAAGCCCAAAGCGATTTCTAGAGCTGCCATCAGCACTTGCCAGCTCCCAGGCTACCAGCAGTGATGCACCACGGCTGCTGGTGTGCAGCTTCACTGCTGAGGGCTGCAGGAGCTCCTGGTGAACCCTCTGCTGCTCCTCTCACCGCGTGCCTTGCCAGTTTGCTCTCAGTGTCTTCTCCACCCGCACCTCAGGTGGCTTTCAGGCTTGGGATGAGTAGCTCCTTCGCACACGTACGGAAGCAGGATGACGAGCTTTCTTAGCCTGCCTCCAGCCCTGTTCTGCTCACTGGGTCCACTTTATGAAACACCCATCTCCTTCCCCTGCCTTTCCCTTTCCCCGATGTGTGCCAAGGGCTCAGCTGGACACACTCAGGGCAGAGGGAAGGAACACCTGTGGGCAGATGTCTCTGCCAGCAGGTCGGCTCCTGCCTCCCCTCCCATGGCCAGCAGGACCGGGAAAGGCACCTTCTGTTTTTTCTCTCTCCTGGTGCTGCCAAACCATTAGCAGCAAAATAATGTTTTAAAGGGGGCTGGGATTTTCCCATCCAGAAGGGACACTGGCAGCACACTCACCATCAAGCAGCCAGTGCTGCTCTCGCCGCTTCTCCAGCTCTGTCATCATCATGCGCGTGATGACGTGGTCCGGCACCAGAAGGCCTCGCTCAAGGTACTGCTTTGCCAAGACGCCAACTTCTGTTCAAGAGAAGGAAAAAAAAAAGGCAAAAAAGAAAAAGCATGACATTTCCGCTTAAAAAATACTGCTCCCCCTCAAATTCTGCCTGTCCTCCCAAATCACTCATCCAGGCGCCTTTCGGCAGCATCCCTCTGCTCATAGCTGCTGCTCCTGATAGCCAGGGGCCACGCGGTCCTTTTGGTGCTGTAGAAATGGAAATGCCTGAAATAGCCGAAGCAGGAACACAGCAAGCACCAGCCAAGCCCTTGCAGTCCTGCGAGCTGGCTGATGACGGCAAGGGGCACTGGCACCGTCCCTGCCACGCCGGACACATGCACCGTGTGCTACGCATGAAGCTCCTTTGGTTTTGGAGAAGGCACCGGTGTGGTTATGGGTGACACTGGCATGGATATTAAATGTTACGAAGACAGTGGACCAGCTGCAAGGGATGCAGCCAACCTCCGCATACCTCCGATGGTGGGATGGTCACCCATCCCGGACCGCAGATCTGGCCAACACCTTGCTACCTGGTTCGCTGCTTGCTTTAAAGCAATGTTGGTGCCAAATTCAGGATCCTAATAATGCCTATTCCTATATGCACTGAGCCACAGCTGCAAATTCTTGTGCCTTGGAGGAGGTTTCTAGTAAAGCCATGAGCACAATGATACATTTGAGCAATGCTTGCAGATCTGGCAGCATTTGGCTCATAGGCACAAAGTTTCCATGTACAACCATCACCAGAAAAAGCTGGCATCATAATTTATAAACAATCTGAAGAGGTGCAAATTCACCATTTCATGTGCAAAATGCAGCAGTAAACAGGCATCACCAGTGAGCCCATGCGAAACCCAAACCTCAAAGTGTTTGTTAAATCACTGCTGAAAGCAGAAGACGGCTTCCCATCCAAAGGGCTTTAAGATTTCAGAGCCTCAACTTAAGATACACTCAGATAAGAAAATTATTTCCAAGCTCAAATCCTTGAGAACATAATTGGGGCGTAACTGCAAGGTAAATGTACCTTACCAGGCGCCTGCCTGGGTCTGCCCTGCATCACTCAGCTGGAGCCGACGGCACTGCAGGAGAAGCCAGCAGTGGTTTCTGCACAAGTAACACCATACCTGGTTCCACCTTCACACAGCCTAGCATCACCCGGGCAGCTGCTGCCAGCAGTCAGTGTAACAAGGGTTTATTCTGCTTATATTTTTATTGCAGCTGGGGTACAGCAGATGTTACTTCAAGAAGAAATGCAATAAATTAAGTTGCTTCTTACATTACAGTTTGCCTGCGATTTTCTTTTAGCCACTCGGAGACACAAAGAAACTGGAAAATGCAAATATTCTTTGCCATTGCATGTGACAAGTCCTGATCCTGCCACCAGAAGAGGTCCAGGCTTTTCCTCTTGGAGTGGGACCCAACTGACACCAGTTCTGCTCTCTTCCAACAGCAGCTGAAATAGCATTTGTCACCAGAAATGAACAATTTTGCAATCAATTTTTGCAAGACTTTTCCTGAGGACAGCACATCTTAGCCGAGGACAGCACATTTGAGCCCTCCCAAAGTATGAGTCCTCTCTAAAAAAAGCTACAGGATCCTGCATTTGGAGGCAGGCTCTGGTTTTCCAGACTGCAGCAAGATGTCAGACCAGGCAGGCACATGCATCTGGCCACGGGCTGAACTCCTGAGCTACAGGAGGGGGTTTTTTTTGCAAGATATGCAGTTCCTGCAGAGAGTTCATCTGATCTAACTGGAGAACTCGATGCAGCCTGCATGGATTCCCCCGGGAGCACCGGGCCAGAGCTTGTGCAGGAAACCTCGCAGGCTCCTGAAATGGTCTGCAGATGATGCCTGGCAGGAAAGCGGGACAGGTTGGGGCTGCCAGCCGAGCCACGCTCCCCGTTGGCAACCTGCCTCCAAAACGGGGCAGGCAGTGGGCGCTGACTCACCAGCCTGCAGGGCTGAGTCACTGGACCAGAGAGTGTCCCCCTCCCTCTGCTCCATAAAGGCATTTCAGCTCACCCTGCCGAGCAGCTCTTTGCTCAGAGCCACACTGGCTGCCAGGCGCAGTGAGCAGAAAATACCTTTTTTCAATGACAGGTTTTTTGTCGCTGCCCATACGTCGTCAGCACTGCTGGCAGCTCTCCTGCTTGGGGAAGCAAAGGACGTGGGGATGGAAATAATACATGATGTCTTATGCAATCAGCATGGAGACCTGCTAGGGCATAAATATTATCACATCCACCTACATTTTTTAATATTTATTCATATGGTCTGCACATTGCCACAGGTTTGCAGGGAATGCACTCGCCGGCAGGGCAGAGCTGCTCCCAGGGCAGAGCCTGGCAGCCACAGAGGCTGGAGCTGCAGCAGAAGGTCCTGCTGCCGCCCCGAGGAGGGCTGGCCATCCAAGGGACCGGCTGCTGCTCAGTGGGGCTGCTGGAGCCAGGCCTGGTGCTGCAAACCAAAAATACACCAAGACACAGTTGTGAAGTCTGGAAATACAGCAGGGATCCACAGCTCTGCATCATGGAGTCTGCAGTTTTCCCACGCCCCCGATACGGGTGGACGGCTCTCCACTGCTCCACGATGGATGACTCCTGCTGCCGGGGATGCCGCTCCTCCACGCCCCTCGTGCGTGCCAGGGAGACACACCAGTGTGGGGGGCATGCACGAGCATGGGGGTGCACACACGGGCATGGGGTGCACATAGCAACATGGGGGGCACAGGGGTTATGCACTGGCATGGGGAGAATGCACTACCATGGGGGTCCACACACCAGCACAGGGTGCTGACTGCTTCCAGACAGCCACCTAAGCCCCTCCAGCCTCTTCTTTCCTGCCCAGCCACCTCCAAAGCACAAGCAGCACTGCCAGTCCCGTCCCACTGAGGAGGAATGGGCATGTATTTTGCATGAAGGACCTGCAGAGCTGCCTGGTCCCCTGGCCCCCAACACCAGGGATGCTCTAGAGCGCATCATCCCTGCAGCACAGCCCTGCTCCTGGGGGGTTTCTTCAAGGCAGCCTTTACCTTCAATTTTTACATTTGCCATCCCCTTCCCAGCTGCACCAGCTGTCAGCCCCAGAGCCCAATCTGCTCCATGCAAGCTCCATGCTTCTGGTGAAGGGCTCCCCAGCCACAAGCCAAAGGGGAGCAGGGTTTGGGCAGTCCTTCCTGAGCAGGGCGGAAGATGCCGGTCCCTGCTCAGCAGCTCCATGCAGATCCCAGTCCCCTTGCGTGAGGAGCTGGAGCTCACCCCTACTGCGCTGCACAGCTCTTATGCAAGCACCAAAATCCCCATTGCTATGGGCAGGTGCAGAGAGGGGTTGCAAGCATTGCTCTGCAGTTACTCCAGGTAGCAAGGGGCTCCTTAGCCACCACTCGTGCTGCCTGAGCTGGGCAGGCGGGTGCTCCTGGCAGTGCTGAGCTCTGTGCAAAACAGCCTCTTGACTCACGGGCTTAATCCCATTAATCTAATGACCATGAGTTTAATCCACCCTTTAATGCACAGGATTTCAGGCTCTCTGTGGCTTCCCTGAAGCGACCCTGAGCTGTAGCCATCCCTCCTTATCAAAGCAATGAGGAGTTACAGAGTTACAGCCCTGAGGGATGTCTCCTGCCCCCGAGGCCATGAGTGATAAAAGAGCCACCCAGGACGAGGCAGGAGGAGAGGCTGTTCCCAAACACAGCCCTTGGCAGCCTCCAGACCCGGCATGATAACCCTGGACTTTCTGCCCCATAGTGCAACCTTCTACATGATTTTTTTTATTTAGGCTACAGCAATGCGATCTGGAGTTAATGGAGAGAAGAAACCCCAGGTGGTTAACAGGGCACCAAACGCATCTGCCTGTGCACCAGCACAGTTAAGCTGCAACAACCCCGACTGGCCAGGGCTAGATGTCACCCCGTTTTTGGGACCCCGGGACCTCTTATCCGATGCGAACGCTGCATCCAGGGCCCTTGCTCCTACCCCATCCCTGCTGGCAGGACGCCACTTTAGGGAGCCAGAGCCTGGTGTGGCCCCAAATTCGGGACACAACCCACTTGCTGGATGGACAGCGGGGTCCGTCTCTGGGGCGGCAGCCAGCGCCAGGGGAAACTGCCACAGCCAGAGCATCGCTGCTGCTCCTGCACATAAAGATATAGCACTGACCCTATGGAAAAACAAAGGGCTGGCAGATTGCATCCCCTGGGCTCAGCTTTGACAGGTAGTTGGGCCCATATGTGGCTCTGCCAGCAAAGACCATCACCCACAGGAAAGGCTGGGAGAAGGACCGCGGGGCTCGGCCATGCACAGCCCACAACCCCCTTAGCCTTTTTTTTTGTGCTCACATTGGGCGACACTAACAAACGAAATCCATCACGAGGAGGGGACAGGAGCCATTTCTACCTCCAACAAAGCACATTAAAAGGAGTAGTGGGGCAGACAAAAGACCCACGTGTCCCTGGGAGGATGTAGACCCTCAGCCAAAGCCACTGGAAAAGAAATTAAGTTGTATTGCAAATTAACTGCCAGGTCCTGTTAAGACCCCAGAATGCTGCCAACACCAGAGACGACCACCTGGGTACCAAGGCAAGTATGGGCCAAGGAAATTGCTCACCACCCTCCATCACCCCTGCCTAGCACCAAAACCACAGTTTCTAAGTCTTCCAAGATCTTAAAAAGGCCCTTTCCTACAGCAGAGCCACCGCTCACTAAGCAAGACACTAATTAACAGACAAATGTGTGGTAGCGGATGTACTTGTAGGGTCACTGTAGCAAAACTTTAAACACTTCAGCAGCAGTCACGCGTTCAGCGGCTTCGCTCAGCTGCAAAGTGAAGTCCTGGTTCCCTGCGACTGCCGACAGCGGCGGTGAGCTGGGCACGCTCTCCCTGCCAGGTGGCTCAGGCTTCCGCTGGTGGCTGGAGTCCTCCATGCCGCCCGGGCCTGAACCCCACAGCCATGGCTACTTTCCATCGTGCAACGGCAAGCAGGAAAATCCCCTCTGCATGGATGCCTGCCTGCCATCCTTGGACTGAGATTACTCTACAAACACCAGACTGACGGGTCCCTTTGGCACAACACTTCTGTAACACAGCTGTTTGTACCAGAGGGCCCCAGCTCCCCTAAAATGCAAAGCCAGCGGCGCAGATGATAAACTCAGGAGGAGAGTCTACTTCCACCTAGTTTCCCCCGGAGCTGGCACACCGCAGTGCCGTCGTGTAACAGCTTGTCCAAAGCAAATAGCAAAAAAAAAAAAAGCAAATAGCTGCAGCTTACTGAGAGCTGTAACTGGAGGCTGAGTCAAAGGTGGGACCTGAACGTCACGCCAGCTGTACCAAACTAAGGTTGATTTACTTCTAAGTAATTTTACCCACACTTCTCAGTGTTGTTTCCTTTGGGAAACTGAATTTACCCGATGCGCTTTGGGAAATACCTTCTGCTAACTCCATTCACAGCCCCTTCTTCCTTCTCCAGTGTCCCCAGAGAAGCTCTACAGCAAGAGTATTAACTGAAATACAGAATCCAGGAAAGCCACTTGTTTAGACCTTGATCATGCGAGTTCCTGTGCGGACATGCAGTCTCACCGCACTGTCCCGCTCCCGCGCGCTGCACCTCTGCTTGCTTTTCACCCAGGCGTTTTGTCCTTCAGCCAAAGCAGTCATCGGGATTTTCCTAACTTTGAGCCTCCCTCCAAAGGAAATATTATTGTCCTTTTTATTTATAAAAGGAAATCTGGATATTTTTAAATGAGTGACCAGCACAGGGCTGTGTGTAATGCTCCTGCCAGAGCATGCAGCTCTCCAAAACTTTACCCTCCCTTTTTTTCCTCCTTCTTTTTGTTACCCTTCTAAAAAGGGAAATAATTTCTGAGTTCTCTCAGCTTGTTTTGTATCAACGCCGTTTTACCATTCCTCTGCCGGGTGAGTCAGCTTCCTCTCTAGGTCGGTCTTTCACACATTAGCAGAGGAGAGAAGGAGCTGTTGGAAAAAGCAATACGCTGGGATTGCCCAACGGCAGCTGCAGAGGAACCCAAGTGCAAGGTGGGGTGCAGCACACCCGCTCCCAAGCCTGGCCGGAGCCCGGGAGCATCTCAGCAGCTGACAGCGCTGCCCGGGGCATAAACACGGCAAAGACCATCAGTGCTCCCAAGGGCTTTGGACCTGGATGTCAAACTTGGGACGGGCAGGAGCAGAGAGCCACTGTGGTGAGGCCGTGCTCCCGCAGGCAGGTTCGCCTTGCCCAGGGGCTGCCCGCTGCGCGCTCTGCCGCAGGCCCTAAAAAGCCAGGCCTTGGCGGGTGCCCTGTGCAGGGTGGGTGCTGCTGCCCACCTCCTCCACCTCCCTGCTTTCTGGAAGAGAGTTTCATAAAGGAGCGGGGGACACACACCAGCGCCCCGTAACACCCCACCGTCCTTGCCGCAGGGGCCAGCACCGCACGGCACGGCACCTGGCCACAGCACGTCGTGACCCACAGCAATTTTCCCAGCGGGGTTTCCCCCGTGGACGAACGCACGTTCCCAGTCCCTCCCACTGTGGGTGTTGCACAGGCACAGCGTGCACCAGCATTTCAGCCATCTGCCGCCCACTGCTTTGCAGTTTGCACCCCGTTCCTGTACAACCACCTGAGGCAGGATGAAGTTATTAATAAGACGCGACCTGCACCCCCAGACGCCGCCGTTAACTGTCGGTGCACGAGCGGGTGGGTAATTCGTACCGGCTTTTCCGAAGCCGTACCCACCCGGCGCAGGGATGAAACTATTACACACCCACAGCTCCCCGTGGCATCGGACCCCACTTTTATTGGGCAGCTCCGTGAGCTCAGGCTGGAGGGCAAGGGCGATGAATGAGCCGTGCCACCCCCACGGAAAGAAAACGACCCGTGGCGTATCCGGGGGGATTCCCATCCACGTCGCATCCCCATCCCGTCAAAGATGCCCGGGGCTGGAGACCCCCGGTCCCCGCCGCCCCCCGACGGGGCGGCCCCGCGGGCACTCACCGCCGCCGCCGCGGAGGCTCTCCCGCAGGAATTGGCCGCTGGAGAGGTGCTGGAGCCCGAAGCTGCGGGCGATCCTCTCGCACACCGTCCCCTTGCCGGAGCCGGGGGGACCCAGCACCACCGCCCGCAGCAGCTTGGAGGCCATGGCCGGCTGCCGGAGCCCGGCCCGGGTCCCTGCGGGCCAGGAGAGCGCGTCAGACGGCCCCGGCCCCGCCGCCGCCCGCCGTGCCACGCCGAGCCGCGCCGCTCCCCCCGCATCCAGCCGCCGCCGCGGCCCGTACACATCAGCAGGGCGGGGGGAGCACCGGCGGGCTGCGCCGCCGCCCGCCCCCTCGGGCCGCGGCACCCTGGGACTTGTAGTCCCGGAGCCCGCCCGCGCCGGGCCGCGGCCCGACGGGTCCCCCGCCGCCCGGCCCGGCCCCGGGGGTCCCCGGCAAGGCGGGGGCTGGGGGCCCGGAGGCCGGGCTGAAGCTTGCGCGGAAACAGCCGGCGGTAGCGGCGGCGCTTTGGGCGGCCGGTGCACGTCCCGCACGGCCACCAGGCCGGCGCGGCGGTGGGTGCGGGGACGGGTGATGACCCCGAGGGCCCACGGCTGTGTCCGCACAGGGCCGGGGCGGCCGTGCGGGGCTGCGGCCAGGGCTGCAAACACACGGGCAGCGAGCGCACAGCCCGCACGCACAGCCTGCAGACAGTCTGCAAACGCGCAGCCTGCAGACATGCAGCCTGCAAACACGCAGCCTGCAAACGCGCAGCCTGCAACACGCACATCCCGCGGGCACGCAGCGTGCAAACGCAGCCCGCACACGCACAGCCCGCCAGGCTCAGGGCCCGCCAGGCTCACGGGCTGCTCAGGGCTGGTGACGCGTGGGGGGGGCACGCACAGACACAGACAGACAGACAGACACTCCCTCTCTCGCTCTCCCCGCTCTGCCCCGGAGGGGGGAGCTGCTGCGGGTACGTGTGCGCGTGTGCAGACGTGTGTGCGTGCACGCGTGCCGCCGCTTGCCGGGGGACGCTCTCCCGCACCCCCGGCGAGACACCCCCACCCCACCGCACCCCCCCCGAAGGGGGCCAGGCCCCCGCGGGACGCGGCCGGGCTGTGGACCCACGGGGGCGCGCGCCTGCCCCTGTGTCCGCGCGGCTCCGCCGGCGTGCAAGAGCACGTGCCTGCCTGCGTGCCTGCGTGCGCGCGCAGCCCTGCCCCGGCGCCCCACAGCGTGTACCTGTGTGCGCACGTGACCGTGGGTGCGCGTGTGCGTGCCCCACGCCCCGCTCGGTGTCCCCCGCGCGCCGCCGCGCCCGCGCGCCCGCCCCCGGAAGCGCCCGTCACATGGCCGCGCGGCGCTGCCATAAACACACCAAGATGGCGGCCCTCACGCCGCCAGCCCGTGCTGCGTCATGCCGCCCCCGGCCCCGCCGAGCGCCGCGCCCGCAGGTGGGTCCGGCCCGGCCCGCCCCGGCCCCGCGCCGCCCGCCGGCGGGGGGGGGAGCGGGCGGCTGCGGCGCGGGGGCGGCGGGGCCGGGGCGCGGCGCTCCCCCGTTGCGCACTATTATTTTCCGGGCGGCGGTGTTTACGCGGGCGGGGCCTGCCGCCGCCGCGGGGGTGCGGCCGCCCGCCGGGCCCCGCCGAGGCCGCGGGAGGAGCGGGGCCGCCGCCGCTGACCCTTCCCCGGGTGGCTTCCAGCGCTCCGGACGGACGGAGGACGGCGAGCGGGGCGAGGGGAGCGGAGCGGGGCGGGCGAGGCGGGGGCCTGGGCCGCCCCCCCCGCCCCGCGCCGGCCTCCCGCCGCGGCGGAGACGAGCGGGCAGGCGCGGGGGCTGGGGAGGGCTCTGTGAGAGCAGTTTGCCGGCGTTGGTTTCCCATCCCGTCCCGTGGCTGTGTTGCCAAGGCTGCCGCCTGCCCCCTGGTTTCAGGTAACGTGCCTCGGGAAGCGCCGTCGAAGGAAAGTTGGGAGGGAGCAGCTGTGGCGGCCCGGGGACCTGCCAGGGAGCGACACTTCTCACGGCCTTCCTCCTCCTCAAACGCAGCCTCCGTCCCCCTCATCGAAGCCATGTAATCGCTTGTCAGACCATCGTATCCTCGTAATATGCTGTTTATTTTCTTTTCTCTTCAGACTTGTACAGGTTTTTGTTAAAATCGCGCTAATCAAGATGGAAATCAGGTTTGCTACCTGCGCATCTCATAAGCCTCTGCAGAGGCAGGGCAAGAGTGACTTGTAGTATTCGAAGATACGTGACCTGGGCGTAGGGGTGGGGATCGCAAGCCTTCCAGGTTGTGGTCAGGGCACATCAGTAATTCTGTTGGTGTGATGCTGAGGGGATTTTGGTTCATATGAAACAAGTGGGGGGAAAACAAATGTATAGAATAGCCAGTCCCAAAGGCGCAGGAGGTGGAAGCGGAGTTTAAAAACCAGCCAGGCAAACTTAGAACGCTTTCCAAAGCGAGAACTGGCAGCAAACACTGGAAACTAGAGTTTTTTAAAAAGCATATGGAAACATGCAATGCCTTAGTAATAACAAGAACAAAAACATGTACTAGACTCCAAAACTAATGTGGGTTTTGCTTAAAAGGGGGATTCTTCAGGTAATAATGGGGAACCTACTTAGGCTTTTTGCATAGAGTCGGTGTGTCTTTAGTCCGACTGAAGCAGAGCAAAAATCAGCATGTGCGTGTTGGATGCAAGGAAACAAACCATATTTGTATTGGAATAAGAGCTAGATCCTCTCTAGAGAAAATGGCATCAGCCCTTAGAATATGTGTGTAACTCGAACAGTCTTTGTGCCAGAGGGTGCTGGGGAGGGATTGTTCACCTTTGAGGCTGTGTATCTTCTCCCTTTAAATAGCATAAGAGTAACTGCTGGAGCGTGGATTTAAAATCTTGAAACAGAGGTCAAGGCATACTTGAACTGTAAAATAGCAATTATTCTCTCATCGCTTCAACCTGTGAAGTGTAGGGTTCCCAGTCCTACATTTATGCCATTTTACTGAAATCAGTAGAATTTTTCTGCTGGAATAGTAATTGTGGTGTAAAAACACCTCAGAGTGAGAGCAAATGGTTCATTAGTTATGCAGCTTCCTTCCTTTTCAAAAGTCACCATTGTATGTACAGGATTTATTAATATTTTTTACCAAGCTTTCTGTCTGTTTTTTTCTAGCAACAGCAGATTGTTTAATGATTAATCTACAAATGGTGGTAAAATCTGCGAGTTTTAGGATATATGTTGAAGTCATCTGTGTCATCTTATGTCAGTATTGCATAATCTGTTGACTGTTCCCTTTTTATGTAATGTATATTTGTAGTTTGTTTTAAAATGTACAAACATTTTTTTCCACTGCGTGCTTCTCCTCAGATATTTCATGTTTGTCTCTCCATTGCCCTCTTGAGTTAAAAACTTGTAAGACACCATTTTGATAGCTGGATCCAGCTGAGTGTTACGTATTTCTCTTTTAAAAACAGTCTCCATAACATCTCAGGACATGATCTTTTCCAGGTAAGTTATTTAGAATGTTATAACGCTTGTGGAGTTTCTGCTTCCTTCTGGTAGAAACACAAGAGCAACTTGTTCTGGTGAAGTCCATCAACATCATAAGTGAACTTTTTATAAAAACTTAATAACACATTAACTCTTACTATGTAAAACCATTGTGTTTTTTTTAAACTAATTTCAGAACTCAATGTATTTGATTCCCTTAACCAAAGGGAGTGGGGAGGGGGGATGTGTGTAGACAGTTCCATGCTGGTTTCAGCAATGCCTGTTTTTAGGGAAGGAAAAAAGGGCGGGGGGGGGGGGGGGGGTAAAACATAGGTTGATGTAAGCTTATAATTTAACTAGTTTGCGCTGGAATTGTTCATTTTGTCATTTTGTATTTGGATCCTGTGACCTTAAAATGCCAGCTACATACTTGAAGCACCTCAAGCCTTTAGGTCCCTCTTCTGCTTACTCCAGCTGCAGTCCCTTGTGAATGCAGCTGGCTGCCTGGTGTTGGGTGCTGCTCCCGTTGAAGCCATTGGTAGGCATAGGAACGGGCGTCTGCGATGCCGGCTCCAGAAGCGCATGTGACAAACTCTGATTAAGCCCAGCTGAATGTGTTCACAGTGCTGTAAAATTCCACCGCCTGCTAGCCTGCTCCGCTGGCAAAAGCCTGGCAGGCTCGGTGCAGTATGCAGCGTGGTCACAGTGTGGTGCTACCCTTGTACTCAAGCTGTTAATGATTCTGCTCCTCAGCTGTTGCAAGCAGTGTAGCTCCATTAACTTACCTGGCTCTTTGCTGTTACACCCACTGACTGTCTGGTTCATGACATTCAATACTTAAGTAGCATAAACCAAATGCTTCTGTCTAGCTCCAGTGAATTTAAGGGGGAGAGAGGGGTGCCCCTGTTCTCTCTAGTGATATCTCTAGAGTGGTTAGTTACACTTTCTCCATTAAATCCAGCATTGGTGGATTTGGCCAGAAGAAGCTACTACTTAAAAACACTTTGAGCTGCATTGCAGAAGCCACCGTGGTCATTAAGATAGCACTGATTATCTGGATAATTTTCTGGACTGAAACCTCAGGTGCCAAGCCATTTCTGTTAAATGCTCCTGAGCCTTTCACCTGTCAGCGGGGCATCTGTTGGGGGTGATGTGGGGTTTTTGAGACACGTAAGGGATGAGGAGATGGAGGACGTGCCTGCTGGGCTTGGCAGTGTTGCGGAGGGGCCGCAATGACTGACAGGCTGCCCTGGCTCAGTTATCACAGTGCTGATGCTGTCTCTTGTAAAGGTACAGTACTGTGATAACTGAAGGATGGCAGCCATCTGAGCTTCACGGGGTCCCGTGCTGCCGGTTCTCTGTGCCCCGGGGACTGACGGACTGATGCACGTACAGCGCAGCATCCTGCTGAAGTGGAGTGTACTCATTTTAAATGTACCCCTTTGCATAAAAGTCAAAGGTTAAGAAAACTTACATTTTATTTGAATAAAATATTGCACTTTATTGAGAGTTTGCCTGTTAATTGACTGATTTGCCTTGGAAGATCTTCCGGAAATGCTGTGCTTTGGAAATCTTTGAAAATGGTTCAGAAGGCAGGGTCCTGTGCAGCATGGTGAAGTATTAAAGAGTGGAGGGGTGGGTCAATGGGTAATACTTTGTACCAGAACAAACAGAAATGACCCTGTAGCAATACAGAAAAGAAAGCCCTTTTCAGGTACTTTTTAATACTTCTTGTTAAAGATACCACAGTCTTGGCTAACTAGTCTCCTAGCTCATTTTCTGTATGTCTCAACACGTGGAAATAGATGGTGGGCCACGGGTTATCTCCCTGTCTGGCTGGTGCGCTAGGGTGATGCAGCTGCTTGCGCCACGCGCAGTGGGTTATTGGCGATGCAGCTGGTACAGCCCTTGGCAGGGCTTGCTTGGGACTTCTCTGCCCTGGTGAGTGGCAGGCTGCAAATTTCCCGGGTAATTTCTGTGCCACTTTCATCAAAATACCTAGAAAGGTCGAGGTTTTTCAGGGAACCTGCTCTTGGTCGAACCTGCCGTCGGTGATTTTTGTGCCACGTTGCGGGCGGCTGAGGGCTATCTGTCCCTGCCTCGGCGGCGCGGGGAGGTGTGGGTGCAGGAGTGCGGAGCTGGGCTGCAGTGCTGGGACACGACGGCAGAGGGGCCCCGCGGGCCAGGTTCTGTTGGGGAGCGTGAAATCCGAGGATTTTTGCATAAAATAAACAGACCTGCAGACATGTTGGTGCGGTGCCTGTTCCCCAGATTTCCCCCCCCCCCGCCGAGAAAGTGTATAGCCCTCAGGCTGCGGAGGCTGCAGGCTGATGCAGCAATTTCCAGAGGTCACAATTTATTCTTGATACCGATGTTAAGTGTGGTCATTAACCTAGTGGTGTTTAGAAAACCCTTCCTTCTGGACTGGATGATTCATGACTGTCCAGGGCCTTGCCCTGTGCTTCTCTGTGTAGCCCTGGCTGCTGCTCGCTGCTCCGGGGAGAGGATGGGGATTAGCTCAACCAGCGGTCTGCTCCAAGATGGCAATTAGATAGTTTGTTATTTCTCTGATCTTCTTTACTAGAAGGCGTTTCTGCCAGACCGTGCTGCTGGCTATGTCTGTGGGCCCAGACGGGGTCGGTGCTGTACAGCCATGATGGAACATTTTGCCAGCGTGCATCATTTATACAGGGGAAATTATTACTGGTGTTATGATAGCAGCTTGAGTCTGTTTCTGGAGGAGGACTCTATTGTACTAGAAACTCTGCAGATGATAAACAAGACATCCTGCTCCCAAGAGTTTAAGTTCTAGATAGATTAAAATCTGAACAGTCAACCCTCAGCTTCCTCTCTGCCTCTTTCCGAAGCCTGTGGGGACCCCTTGACCTGGGCAGGAATATGCTCATCCCAAAAAGGAGAGGCGGTAATTTCCCATGGTGCAGGGAAATTTCCCTGGCTGTATGACAGCAACATGCCTGCGGTCCTCCTTCACGTGCCATGCCACGCTCCCGTTTTGGTTACAAGATGAACAGGAGAGCAGAGGAGCTGTGGGATCTTGGGGGTGGAAGCATTTGCAAGCTTGCAGGCTGGCTAGGGCTGGGTTTCATCTCTCTTTAGCTATTTCTGTTGTCCTTTTAGGTTCCAGCAGGTGCTCAGGGAATGTGCATTCCCTTTCCTGGGAGAAAGGCAGGTGGCAGTGGAGCTTGGGGCGGGAAGTAGCATGGCATTCAGCCAGGTCCTCTTGGTGCTGCTCCAAGGACAGCTTTGGGTGTTCACTGATGAATACAGTTAGGGCGCTGACTCGTACTAGAAACTGAAAAGTTCTTGTCCTTCCCAAGGGAAGTAAGTTAACTGCTCAGAGGCACATACAAGGTTTGTTATGGACCAGGTCCAAGGAATAAGGTTCCTCACCTACCCAGCCTTGGGTCAGATTTGGGAGTTAATGACCAACCTGGATCATTTAGTGGGACGTGCAGCAAAGCTGCTTGCTGTGTACTGCAGTACAGGTCGAGTACTGGTGAGAGCAAAGAGCCTGTTCGAATGACATGGGCCTCTGGTTTCAGATTGTGATTCTCATTTCCTGTTACAACAAGTACAGCTTCGAGCTCTGGCATGGGACAGGAACTGAAACGCTGTCTGTGCCTGAAAACAACACCTCTTCGATCAGATTTACTGGGAGCCTTTATCTCCCTCTCAAGCTCAGCAGACATAGAGTCCACCTCTTTTTCCTGGAGCTTCCCGCTGATATCATAGTGGGACAGACTTCTTATAAATACTGGTGGGTTTGCTATGTCTAAATATTGCTACACATGAACAATGCAACTATCAAGTCTTTTTTGGCAGTGGAGGACTTCCTCCCACAGACCGTGTTAAAGCAAGATGTAAACAACATGCATACAGTGATACATCACATTGCTTTCTGCTCAAAAATAAGGTCTCTGAGGACCATCCGTTTTCTGATAAAGCTGTCTGTAATTTATGGGTTTGATCTCAAGGCAAGGCAATTTTCTTGTGACACGTCTCAGCTGTCATTCCAGATGGATTTGTTCTAACCCAGTGGTTCTCAGGCTTTTTCATCAGGAAAGTCCCCTTTTCCCATCTGGAGGCCGTCGCCTTCCCACCCACGTTTTGCATGAGAAGAACAGCAGTTCTGCTCCTGCGACGTCTCCTCAGGGCTGCGAGGCTGCAGACAAGAACGGCTGTTCTGTTCCTGGCTCTCATCCACAAATCATCCTTTTAAGGGTCGAAGTTTCTGCTCCGAGCAAGCTGGCCAGCTGCTATCAACTTCTGACAACAACAGGATAAAAGACTTCCATTGTCTGCTAGAGCTCAGCCTTGAAACCAGGTGAAGATGTTGCCTTTTCCCAAAATGCTTTTTTTTTTAAGTGTGACTTCTGTTAGTGTTCAGCATGCAGCATTGGTACCAAAAAGCCTCGTTTTAGTTGTACTAAAATAAAAAGAATCCTTCCCAACAGAGTTTCAAGCACACGGTTGTCGTTTCAAAGTCCAGCAGTGCCCCATATAAATCAGACTCTGTTTTAACTACTGTTCATTCAAATCGTCTCTGGCTAGCGCAGAGCACTTCAACTTGAACTTTAATCCAGGCCTTCTTGATTAAACATCTTTACAAATCAAGTAGCCTAATTGCAATGTCCCGATATGTGCAAATATTAGATGTACCAGAATGTAACTTGGTTTTAGGTCAGGTTAAGCAATTTCTGAATGTGAGCCTAGAGATGTTGGACAAAGTAGAATGAAAAACACAAGTTGATGAAGACTGTGGTGAAGTCTGTGTGATCAGAAATGTCAGCAGCTCAGCCACGCAACACTACTTTTTCTTCAGATACAGAGGTATCTTCTTGGCGTGCCAGCTCCAAAACCTGCTCAAGTAGAGCACCGTGCCTGCAAAATTTCATGAGCTTCACGACAATTCAACATTATTCATTCATTGCAAATACGCTCAGCTCAATCGTGGTAATATTTGCACTTTCTTAGAGTAAAATCGAGTTGATGTGTTGGAGCTGCATTCCCGCTCTCGCTATTCTCGGTGGAGTGCTGTGATTATGTTCTTGCTCCTGTTTCCAGGTGAGGGGTCCTTTTCCACTCAGTGCAAATGCTGTGCAGTAACAGCAATGGCGATTACATGTGCCTGTTACCGGAAAAAGTAGTCCCCAGGAGTACTGTGTGAACAGAGAATGGCATGATCATTTCTCCTTTCTGCATAAAGTATTTTTGACTGTATCTCACATTTTGGAGATATCTGCTAGCTGAGTTGTTGAAGAATATGTAAACCCTGCATTTTTGTCAGTAGCTTGATTCACAAAGGGAAACTGTGACTTTAATTGATGTCTGATTGGGGACAAAAATACTCATCAGGAACTGAGTATTTCAGTGTGGTACAGTATCAAAGTTACTGCTATCATTTCTGTATTCAGGCAGATGATAAAGTCAAGATTGTGCAACTTGATATGTAATTTGCTCTTCATAACATTTCACAGGAGCAGGAGAGGGGCATTCATCTATGTATGGATTAATATACCCTTACACGAGATCATGCATTTATGTTGGGTTAATGTTACAAACTTTCTGGGACCAAACACTGCTGGAGCCAAAGACTCCTCTTGACTGCAAAGGGCTTGGGCTCAGACATGTACTTCAGATCATAGGTGAAATTATGATCCCAGTCTCAAGTTCCCCATTGACTTCAAGAGGATGAGAGCTGCACTTAGTCTGGTGGTTTTTTGATACACAGGGGTGTGCATCTGACACTGGAAAAAGCCTCATTCAACTGCAGCAGAAAATGGGAAAAAAGAGTGGGGCTGCTCGGGAGGGAAAGAGCTCTTGGTTTGGATGGTTCCCTGGATCTTCTGAAATCAGGCACTGCAGCCTCAAACATAGCTCAGGACATGTCAGTCCCTGGTGCTGTGCACACACCGGTCTCCTTAAATTAAGGCAAACTCGTTAAGATTTGGTGCTCTGCTGCTGGTGGTCAGTACTGCCAAGGGAGCACAGCAGTTACGGTGTGGCGGCTTGCGGTGCAGGAGGGGTGGAGAGGGCAGGTGGTTTTCAGCACTCCCTCTGCCACAGTTTGCTGCCTCCTCCCTACCGTCTCCTGAAGTGAGAGCTTGCTATTGACTGCCCTCCATTTTAATTAACTCCAGAAGCAGGCAAAGTACACTGAATAATTCAAGAGACATGTGTTTAAACATTTGCACAAGCTTCAGATTCCTCCTGCCTAAAAATAAGTCTGTGAGAGCAAATGATTCCTATTCGAGCTGTTGGCGGATGGGCAACAGAGCCATGGACCCCATTCCAACACCATCGTGTTGCTCCACCCAAGAAGACACCATCCGTGGGTCTTGTCCTCGCTGCTGGGACCAACCTGGGGATGGTGGTGGAAGGTTCAAGGAAATGAGTCGAGGGCTGCATGCACAAGGGCAGCACCAGCACAGGCAGTTGTGGTCTGGCGGTAGCAAAGAGCTCGTAGCGAAGCGCCCTAGAGAAAGGGCTGGTAGAGGAGTAGGTGAGGTCAGTAACAGGTCTGAACATCAGCAGTTTTAACTGTTACTGTGATGTTACAGGGGTAGCTGTTTTCCATAACTGGGAGTCACACCTCCTGCATTTTTTCAATAAAGAGAACATGACTTTAACAAAAACACACAAGCAAAAACGTGAATGCACAGATGCCCTTTAGGGTCAGTGTTTTGGAGCGCCAGAGCAGAAGCAGTTCTTCCAGAGGGAAGTGGATGAGGAGGAGTCAGTATCTTTCCTGTGGAAGCGCACTGATAAAACGCTGCACCCATTTAGATGGGTACAGATCAGCAGAGACAACGTGAGAGGCTCCATGCTGCTGTTTCTGACGTGTGCCCGGGATTACCTGCTGATTTGATGTATTTCATATGCAAGCAATTTCCTTAAACATGTTGGCTTCACGTCCCCAGAGTGATAAAAGAAGTCATGTGTTTATTTTAGAAAAATTTCCACCCAGTGCAGTACAACAATGTCTCAAGACAGCATGTGATGCTCCCCTTCCAGCATCCAAAGCCTTGCTGCATTCTGGTTTGAAATGCAGTGCTCCAGGGGACTCTGGAAATTAAAATTTCCAGAGGCTTATTCCTAATGAAGCCTAATTAATTTTGGATGTAATTGTGACATGCTGCTGCAGTTGCATTTGCATCCCCATTAAAGGAAAACTCATTTTCATCACCATCCACAGTGGGTGCTTTATCTGAAAATTATTAGAGGAACGCAGTATCTATTTAGTTCCTTCTTAGTCTAAGGATTTTTCACTTTTTCACCCCTTTAATTCAGCTAAGTTAAAGGAAACATGCCACAACCTTTTAAAAGAATTGCATGAAATATAGTGTGTTTCACTTCAGAGAAAATGAGGAAAAACAGAGTTACGTAAATGGGAGAAGAATCCTACACTGCTTTTCACCTCCACAGGTTTCATGGAATGAAATGGTAACATCAGCTATTTTCACCAGATTTTGTATTGCAACTTGAATGCTCTCAGCGCATTTGAAACCCACAGCTAACAATATCCAAATGCATTGTAACAATTATCCTCTTATTGTAGACTGTGCCATTTAAACGCAAACCAGGGTGACAGAGACCAGCCTGAACCTCACCTTTCTCTGTCTCTGAGATCACTGACATCTTTCATTTTTCCTTTTCCCTTTCACAACAGCCACACAGTCCTGCCGATCAACGAGGCACATGGTTAAGTAGCATGGCAGGACGAAGGGAAAGACTGGGGCACTAAGCTGCTGACGGTGATGTTGCTCATCTTTAATGGGCTTGGGAAAAAGTCCACATTTCTCCAGATTTGGAGTTTGTCTGCCATCCTGCTTGTATTTCTGAACCCTCTGTGCCATTATGAGCAACACCCTTCCTGGAAACATGACCTTAATTCTCTCTATATGACAGAGGGAGGAGGAATATGGCAAATGCCACATAAAAATGCTGCTTTATAACATAGACCAAGGAAATGTAGTTTCCAAAAGTACACATGAGAAAACCAGCAGCAACCGAATGGGCTTTGGAAGTTGTCCGAGCAAGGCTGTATATCCTGGCTGCTAGTAATTCATTAAAGGTTTTAGAAGTGCTGCATGCTCCCGATTACGTGTGTTCTGAAAGAGATGGGGCACCTGGTCTTGGATTCTGGACACTGACCTGAGAAATGCCCCCAGACATGTAAACAAGCTCTGTGATCTGTGGACAGTGAGGGACGTGAATCAGTGTTCTGTATCATTACGGAAAGGCGAACATTTTGGTGACAAATGTGGCATTTCCAATCCTAAAACATTTAAATATTGCTCTGGTTGAATACTGCTCTGATTCGTCCCTCCCCACCAGGAGACCCACCTCCAGTTCCAGTTAGTGCTAGACTTGCCCTTATAAAAGCCAACTGTTGCACATACAGCTTTTTCTGGGTTATATATATATTTTTATATATATGGAGCTAGTATATAAACAAGTGCACCTAGCCCTAGTGCTGTGGCTGGCAGGCAGCCAGGCAGCAAGTGGGTACCCATGAACTGTGCCAGCACCAAACTCATCCTTCTGGAGACAGCTGTGCTGGAAAGCAGATGAGCTGAAGAAAATGCATTTGAGGTTCTGGGCAATATTGATTTGTCTTTGCATATTTTATTAGTCTGCTTGAAGCACAATTAAAAGGTGCTCACTGAATGAGTCTGACTTCAGTGGAGGGGGAATCAGAAGTGGGATTTGGAGCTGGCCACCATCACCACCATCACCACACTGCTCCATTACGTCTCAGAGCAGCAACGGCTGAGATGAGAAGCCAGATTTAGGCTGCACTGGTTGCTGTGTGCCAGCTGCCCAGCCATGGGCCCTGGTGTAACTCCATCCTTTGCAGCCGCTCTACAGCTCTTTACACAAACCCAGTTTCTGCTTCACAACAAATGAACATAAGGTATGTTTTTCAGCAGAGAAATCTGGAAAAAAAATGCAAATAATGCTGTTGCTTTGGTTTGTTAAGTGGACAATGAAGAACCAAAAAGCTGGCAACGGAAAAAAACAGACGATGAAGGCAAGCAGCAACATGAACATGCCTGATGCAGGGCTGAGACACGGAAACAGCATCTCTGTGCTCCCGAGGTTGGAGCAAAGTGTGCAAACTCCAGCCCCCCGGCCAGGGAAGTTCACATCGCTCTACCACCTCGCTTCAGCCCTGCACAGGAAATCCCCCCGCAGCTTGGCTTTCAGCAGCAGCTGCCATGGCACCAGCAGAACAAGCACTGCTTTGGATGGACAAAATGTAATCCTTTTTTTGCAAAGTTAATTTGGGCTACCGACATGAAGTACCTCTCCTTCCCCAAACTAAGATTATTAGAAACTCCACTTAGCTTAAAAAAAAAGGTTGAACACCATCTTTAAAAGTAGTTAATTATGAACAAGTAATTCACACATTCCTGATGTCTCAAAATAAATTCTCTCACTTGCTTTTCCAAGTGGAGACAAGCACTCTGAAAACAGTGTCACAAACACAGTTTCATGCATGTTATGTGAGCACAGGAAGTTTAAGATAAATTCAGCAACAGATCAGATGAAAGAACTGGTGCACTTGCATATCTATTTATACAGCTCCCGTGGCAAGTCCCACCCCATCACTGCAGTATCCGGGGGCCTTGCAGTCTCTAAGATACTGCATGGTGATGGTGTACACCGCTACCCACTTCGTCGATGGGGAGACAGGACATGGAGGAGGGTGCAGGGTGAATTCACCCGCGACACTCAGCTGACGGGCACCCAGTGGATGGTTTGGAGCACCGAAGGTTGTTGCTGTGTGACTCCCTTCGCTTGACCCAACTCTGCGCTGCCCAACAGCCTGGTCCTCCTGCTCCTCCTGGCCCCGCGTCCTGGCTGCTCCCCATGCTCCAGCCACAGGGTGAACCAAACCCAGAGCAGGTCCAGCTGAGAACAGCTTCTGCTCTCTGTGTTAGAAAAAATAACTCTAAGTGAAAAGATCAAAAAATGCTTGACTTGCTGTCCTTTGTAACTCCCACTTTATTTTCTGAACATAAAAATGGAAGAATGTTTTTCTTTCGGGAAAAAAAATTAAAAAATAAATTCTAATTTGAGCAGCACTGAAAATAGCCTGACACTCTGCAGAAGCATACAAAAGCACAGAGAATTATTCTCAGAATACTTTCTACTACTATTACAGTTTAAGGAATCGCTGACATTGAAAGTCAGCAGCCCATTTTACACATTACACTGCGCCTCTGACTTCATTACCTCCTCCTGATTTTTGCTAGTACGTATGAGAAGAACCAGGCTCCAGAATTACTGCCAGGAACAAATCAATGACAAACTGAAACCACTTAGATAGTATTAAATCACATTTATGTAAAGGCCCAGTCAATTCCAAGCTGATGGCATTGGTGATTTAAAACACTTTACTGTATGCAGGGCCCCTCACTGTACCTTGAAATGCTACAGAAAAAAAAGCTTTCTAAACATTTACACTGTTTAAAGTAGTGTGAAAACATCACCATTTCAGAGGCAAAGGTGAAGTTTGGCTTCTGGAAGCTTGAAAACCAAGCTGTAGAGCAGACAAATAAGGCGTAATTTGTGCATCCATCCCTACCCATTCTTTAAAGAAGGCTACAAGAGAGAACTTGTTTGAATTCAGTTTGATTTTTAATTCACAAGTACCAGGACAGTCAAGTCTAGTCATCTGTATTTTGCCATTTTTTTTTGTGGACGATATCAGCGCATCCGGGAAGTTGCAAAATAAAGACGTGCGTAAGATACAAAATAATTCTTCTGACCTGTCACTGCACCCCAGTACAGTATTTCCAGGGGAAAGAAAAATTTATTTTGCATCAAAGGCATTTTCTGCAGCGCTTTGCAAGCCTATTCTCATTATAAGCAAGAAAACATATTCAGCTACAAATACATGTGATTAATTCCTTAGAGAAAACTACTTTAAAGGTTTTAATACAAAATTACATCCTTCCCATAGGATGGTATGTTGTGGTAAAAGCAGATCATTTTGGGTATAGGTTGGAAATCCTCCCCTGTTATTAACATAGTTCTTGGAGTAATTTTTAGAAGCACATTGATTTCATCCCAGTTACATGCCACAGAACAACTAGTAGAAATCAGCAGACATCAGTGTCCTGAAATTAAGGAGAAAAAGCAAAACGCTCACATTGCAGGCAGGACTAGGAGACCGAACACGCAATTTCTGTGAGACTTAAGTGCCATAGGAGCTCAGGCCCATTTTTAAAAATGAGGTGTGTGAGCACGTGAGAATTTAATTCTCGCTGGAGGACACGGCCTTTGGGAGCCTGGGTCATTCCTGGACATGGTCTTGGGCTCTGGGCACCGATTTAGATGGAGGCAGAGGTAATGCTGCTCTCCTCTGAGCTGCTGCAGCCAGGAGCAGCCAAGGCTAAGCCCCTTACGCAATCCTCCTGTCGCAGCCACCTCCTCGGCTTTGCTTTGATTTGCAGGTCTGAGCTTCAGGATTTAAGGACATTCACAGCATCAACTGCTGTGCTGGGAAATGAGTCCTGCCTGTAAAGCATAAATAATAAAGATCTGGTATGTTGTTGGGCATGAAAATGCACCGAGAAAACCTGATTTTACCATTATAAAGGCAAAGCCGTGGAAAGGGCTAGCAAGAATGAAAGCTAATCGAGGAAGCACAGCCCCTGTGGGCAGATCACAGGGGGACAGGGAACCAGAGCAAGAAGAAGTTGGGCCTGAGAGCCATAGCAATGGCCACACGTGTCTGCAGGGTTTGACCTCTCTCCTTCCAACCTCAGGCTCTTGTCTAACCTGAGTTAAGATTACCAGAGTGAAGGAAACGGGGTGAGACTCCAGCGCTTTCCCGTGCACCCACAGCGGATGGTTAATCCAGACCCAACGATGCCATGCGGCTGAGGAAAAAGGTTAACGCGGTGCGAAAGCATCCAAATTATGCTCTGCTGGTTCCCCGATAGCTGTGGAAACAGGTGGGGAAGGGCTGGCTTGTTTCCTCTTGGGAGAGGGGGAAAAATACAATGATTATCCATCTTTAGTTTATAAACTACAACCGCCCAGACATGCACACGATCGGCCCCTGCCTCCCAGCTCCCATGTGGGGGATGAAAAGCTTTGGGTTGGCTTCCTGGAGAAAAGGTTCAAAACCCAGGATTGCTGAGGCACAAGGCAGATGAGCCAGGACCGATTAACTCTATCGGCGTATAAACGCTTCATAATGGCAAAGGCACTTGCACACCCATGTGCTGCCATGCCCAAGAAGACCTTGACAAAAAGAGGTTATCAGCGTGCTCTGCTTAGTCTGCCTTACATCCTTCTCCCATTACGTAGAAAGGGGGCACGTTTACTAGGGCGGGTTGTTTTTTTTTTTTTTTTATGAGCAATTCAGCTATTAGGACGGTGCCCCCAAAAGGCAGCAGCAGATTGGCTCTTCTTTCAGAAGAAAATGCCAAATACGTGCGGGTGTGTGGGAAGGAGGGAATCATCTTACTGAACGGAATCATCTTCTTACTGATCCTACTTCCACTTGTGCCTCCAGCCAGGAGACAGAGCCGTTGTAACCCCAGCCCCCGCCTTCTCCCTGCCGGGGCTCCGGGCACGCCGCTGCGGCCGAGGCAGGGCCGTCCCCGCCGGGGCTCGGCGGCCTCTGAGGGCCTGAGCCGCCTCCTGCCGCCCCCGCGGGCCGCCGAACCTCCCCGGCGGCGGAGCGGCGCCCCGACCCCAGGCCGCCATCCCCCCCTCCGCCCGGGCGCCCAGAGGCGGCCACGGCGAGGCACCACCCCCGGGCGGGCCCGGCCCGGCGCATGCTCCACAGGCGGGCGTCGCCGCCGCCGTGCCGGGAGCGCCGCCCTGCCGCTGCCGAGCGCTCCGCGGGTTTCGCTCTCACACGCACCGGGCCGTGCCGGGCCGGGCCGCGCCGCCCCCCCAGCCCCGCGGGGCCGCGGCTGAGCGGCGCGACCGCCCCGCGCTCGCCTCACGCCCGCCCCGCCGCACGGCGAGGCGCGACGGAAGCGGTGAGTGAGGCCGGAGGGGGCTCCCGCAACCCCCGGCCGGGCCCTGGGCCGAGGGGAGCCGGGGAAGGGTGGTGCGGGCAGCGGGCGCGTCCCCTGAGGGAGGCTCCCGAGATGGCCGACGGCGCCGGGCGCGGGGGCGGCGCGGGGCTTTCCCCGGCGGTCGCGCCGGCCCCTTCCCGGGCTCAGCGCGGCGGCCGGGCCCGGGGCCGGCGCTTGGGCTCGGGTGTGCGGTGCCGTCGGCTTCCCCTCAGCGGAGAGGGGCCGGCGTGGGTAGCGGGGACGAGGCCGTGAGGGCAGTGCCGGGCGGGGAGGGGGTTTTCAGGGCCACGCTGCAGCGAGCGGCGGCGGCGAGCGGCGACTCCTGCGCGGCCGCGGCGGGGGAGGCCGGGTTTTGGTGACAGGAGGAACCAGAATGAGATAACTTTGGTTCTGCCCGCTGGTGGAAATGGGTGAGCTTAAAAAATACCCAGGTGCTCATGAGCGAGCTCAGACCCCCTGTGAGCTTACAGGGGTCCTCGGTCGCCTTTGCAAGCAGAGGTGCTGTGGAGATGCTGCTGCCCTGCACTTACGTGCAAATTCAGGGCTTGGAAAAATTGATTGGGTCCAGCTGTCAGTCTGGCGCCTGTGTGTGTGTTAGGAAGAGAGACGCTTTCTGGACGTCTTTCAGACCCCCTCTGTAAGTGCTCCTTCCCCTAATGCTGGTGACAGCCATGGTGCAGGCAGGTCACCTGTCGGTCGGATGTCTGTCACCCGAAAGGACAAGCAGGGATGCGGAGCAGGTAACCTGGCAGTTGGCAAGTTGCACCTGCTTTCCGCCTTCTCCGCATACCTAAAAAAATGTAATTCTGCTTTACGCACGTGTGTGTGAAAACAATTGTTATGTTGTTTGGATAAACCTGTTGAGTTGGGATTTTCAGGATATGTGTAGAAAGCTCATACATGAGGAGCACCAGGAAGCAGAAGTCTGAAGCGTGTCAGCCCTGCTGCTTTCCGTGTAGGTTGATGGCAGAAAGACAATATGGCAGTCGCTTGGTGTGGCAGGAGAGGCTGGACCTGGCTGGCTCTGTTTGAACAGACATCGAGTCTGTGCTTAGAAGGAGGATGGGGTGGTGCTGGGGAGATGTGTGGCGGGCAGCAGCTCGGATGGATTAGGGATGTGGGGGTGTATTTTGAGGCATAGAGACCTGGAGGGCAGATTAGTGCAGTGCGAGAAAGTTTGGGGTTTTTTTTGGAGGGGGGAGATGGAAATAATTCAAAGTTGCGTTGGTGTTTAAACTTAATTCTGATTAGCCCAATTTAACTCTTGCTCGAGAAGATTCTATGCATCTTTGTTCTTGAGCAGAATGTATGTACATTGGTACTGTTTTATTCATGGCTGCTGAAGCTCAGTATTAAGTTCAGTTTTGACCATATATGGGGAGTGGTAGGCATTTCCTCCTGGCACTTGTTTTTAAAACACACAGGAAGTTGCACCTTGATCTGGGTTTGTGCTAGGTGACACCGAGACAGGTGCTTTGAAATACAGAGCCAGTTAAGGACATGCTGCTCATGTCTGAGCAAACAACAGACCACGTCAGGCTCTTGCTGTCGTTTGTGGTGTTAAAAGTTAGTGATCGTAGCCAGATTTTACAAGTGTTTTTGTCGATGCATTTTTAGTGATTCAGTTCTTAAATATGTTATATGTCTAAGTATCTGCAAGCCGTTTGCCCCAAAGTCCAGTGGAACAGAGAATATACTATGATCTTACAGAGCAAAACTGCAAACATTTGACCTTTGGGAAAGGTTAGGTGAAAAACTTGTAAAAACCCAGGTCAAGTGGATTTAGATGTGCACAAGAGTATCAACACAGAACTGGAACAACTTTTAAGTTTGTGAACTCCTGGAAGGCTCTGCACTGCAAAAATATTTCAGAATTAATTTCAAAGTGGCCTTTTTTGAGAGGTAGATTCTGTAAATCTTGAACTGTTCAAGAATATGCTGTTTTCTGTATGTCCAAATTGACTTGTATGTTCAATGAGTTTATTTAAAAAACAAATGGGAAGCAAGATCTGGGGAGAGTATCTACAAAAGCCTTGGAAAGCAAACCTATATCAGTTGCAAAGCAAAAAGCTGAAGTGTACCTGAACAATCACTAGACAGACTCAGTGGGTAAAATCAACATACCTTTTAAACTCATTTTTTCTGTAGTCAAACGGAGTCTGCAATTTAAACTTACTTTAATTCTTTTACCTTACGTGTTGGGGGACTGGAAGTAATCTGGGATTCTTGGCTGGAAGAATAAGTGATACTAATTCAGTAAGTTTAGACGGGTGCTTCTGTAGTAGTTCAGTCTTGCAAATAAAAGACTGATTTCGCAGAAACCAGCTTCCCTTTTTTGTGTAGAGGGGAAAAATCTTTCCGTTTTCGTAGGCAGCATCCTGACAGTGATGCCTGCTGTTGTGGGCAGGAAGATTTTACCTCTTTCCTACCATGTACCTCCCCATCCTCCCTTGATTTGGAGGTGAAATGCCTTTTTCACCTGTAAAACTGGCCTCAGGTTTCTTGGCACATTGCTGCTGCCTGACTTAGTATGAGGAAGAGAGGTTCAGAATACAGCACAAACCCAAATGGAGAACCCTTGAATCCGTACGCTAGTTGGGCATGAATTGCACAAGAAAGAGCTGCTCTGTGTTTACACAAAGAGGAAGGCGTTTGAATTGTTTTGAGAGGTTAAAGCTTTTACACATAAAAACAAACCCTTAAGACTGGTTTGTATTTAGATGTGAAAAGGATTGTTATGAGAACCTATGAACCAGAAAGCATGTTGAGAAGCCAGGTTATGGAGAGAAGACTGTGTTGGGTCTTGGTTCCTGACTCATCTCATGTTCAATGGCAATTAAAAATGACAAAATGTTTTCTTCTGGACAATAAACTGGCAATATTTAAGTTCTTTTGTAGCCTGTCCAACAGTTTGCAATTCCTTAAAGATTGGGCATTATTCCTGTAAACACACTCCGAGTTGCTCTAGATCTCTAAAGCACTTAAAATGCAATTAGATGTCAGGTATTCGTAATGGCAAATGCTTGCTGAATTGATAGAAAATGGCTTCTACAGTTCAAGCACATGATTTGGTCAGTTAATACTCAGAGCCTGCCTTTTGCAAAGAAAACTTTTTTTCATGGACTGGTACTGCTCTGTTTTGCTAGTAGGGTGAGACAAATATGCTGGAACCTCATCAAAAAGGAAAGTGGAGTCTCAGAACAGCATTTTGGGTGTTTGGCAGCTAAATTGTTACTTCCTTCTATTGGTATAGTTTCTATACAGTACATGAAGTGGCCCATTGGGGGGGATTATTCTGCACTGGATGTCTTTGGCAGTGCTTTAGGTACCCCATCCAGTATTTGTTTTCCCCATTCACCTGATCCTTCCAAAAAACTGATATAATACTAAAAAGTACTAGGTTACTGGAAAAAGAAGTTGATGTTGGCCCTCTTGAGCAAATTGGTTGCAATTTCTCTTGGTTGAAGTTGGAGGGGGGAAGTGAGGAAGTGTGATTTAGTGGTTTTAATGTCCTGGCCCATTGAAAACAGGTGGATTTTTAAGGAACAGGTCCTGACGTTTTTCTTCATGCTGAAGGGCTTATAAAACTGCAAACAGTTTCACTGGGTAGAGTAATTCTCGTTTTTTCCCTGAACTGGTTGTACAAATGTAACATGAGTTGCATAACTGACAAGAAAAACTGAACTACAGGAAAGTGGAAGAGCAGCTTCTACTTGGAGAAATATAGTCTGTACCACTTGTGTTGCCTGTCATCACCTTTTACCATCTTCTGACACTGTATGAGTTGTTTGGTAAGTGACATGAACATGGTTCTCTGCATGTTGTGTGATTAAGATTACACTTTAAAACAGCTGGCCCATAAAACTGTTCTGTTAGACACTCCCACCCCTCCCTCCCCCCCCCCCCCCCCCCCCCCCCCCAAGATGTGAAAGGTAAGATAGGAAATAAAGTCGGTGGAAAAGTGGAAAGTGAAAAATCATCCTGAACTATGGAGCAAGGTAGTGGTGAAAGCCTGGGAAAAGTCAAATTGGAGTTTTTGTTTGAGGAGGAACCTACCTGCAGAGTTAAGATTCTGAACAAGTGCAGTTATAGCTACCAAAGAATAGGAAAATTGTTTGTATTTGAGTAAGTGGCTCGGTGTTGCTATTGATTCTGCTTTGTCAGCAGTTTTGATAGTAAACAACCCATCTTCCAGAAATACCAAGTCACTGCTCTGCTGTAGCTATGGAGCTCCAGAAGTAGCAGCAAGGGCTTGCTAGTAAAGGACAAGCTTTTATAAAGTGACTGGCTTCAAGGAACTCATCCGTCATAAATGCGCATATCTGGTAGCTTTGGTCTATGAAGTATTTTGGACTTCTTTGAAGTATTTTGGACTTCTTTGAGGGTCTGCTAATACATTGAATAAATTCAGTATTTAATGCTATATTCTCTGACTTTTGAAGCATGTAGGATTTACTATGAGTCCAAGACTGGTTGCCTGTGTGTGTACTGGAGGAGGGGGCAGAAAGGTTCACAAAGAAAAGGAGTCAGTCTGCAGGTGGATAAGCATATAGTGCAGAATTTGATGGGTTTAGAAGCCTTGGGGTGTTTTAATGTCAGCTGTGTCACTGGTCAGTGCCTGCCTTTGGCTAAACAACCTGTTTATTCCTTCAACACGTTTCTCCCCCACTCTCTCCTGGAAATGCTGCGTTCCCTCCTGAGTCCCCAAAGGCTTAATTCCCTTTGAACACAAAATCTAAGTGACAACTGCTATTCATACTTCCAGGAGAAAACTCCTAAAGGAAAATTTGCACATTCTTCAGACTGTGGTATGCAATCTCCCTTGTTTGCACAGTGGATCTGAGAGGGACCCTGGCTTGTTGAGGGACCAATACATGAAAAAAGTACAAGTTTTGAGCAATTTCAGACACTAAGTGCTGTTTAAGCTGTTGCTTGAGTGTTTCGTTTCCTGCCATTTCCAGCTATCCAAAGACTGAGCAGAGTCTGGATTGCCCATCAGGTGGCCCAGTTGGAATTCAGCAGGGTATTGAAATATTTAATTTTATTAGCAGTACTCTTAATAATTACCCTTCAGTCTGGGGCATGTTCTGTCAAAATAACTTTGGTCTTCTACTTCAGATTTTTAAAAGTACTTAATTTTACTGGCTGAAGTTGAGATTGAGGTAATATTGACTCATGCTATTTTGTACAGGAAAAAATTCTTGTTCAACGTGGGAGGTTGTACCTAGATCTCCTGTGAGAGCTACTGTGCTTAGGGCTGTGCTGGAGACAGCAGTTCTGGAAAAAATCCTTACACCTCATATGTCAGGAGGAAGGGTAGATCTAAGCCTTCTACTTTTCTTGATAAGGAAAATGAAGCAGACCATGCTAGATCTGTGACTTGGACAGGGGAGTGAGGGAGGAGAGGGAAAACTTGCAAGAAATTCGTTTGTATGTGGACTCAGTTTTTCAGGAAATTAATTTGGCAGAACTGACTTTTATACTCATTTTGAGACATTAGCAGCACAAAGAGATACATTAAACAAAACAAACCTTAAAAGGCTTGGCACTTGTACAGTCTACATAACTTCCTGTTGCTTGCCATCCATAAATACCTGTCTCTGCAGTCCTCTGCATTTTATCAAGGTATAATAACAAAGTAGTTTTGTGTGTGGGTTTTTTGTTTGGTTTTTTTTTTTTTTTTAATAAAGCTGTATTAGTTTGTCGGGCATTAGATGTTTAAGGGGAAAAAAAGAAGTATAAAAGGTACCATCTAGCTTAAGTGTTGCATTAGGCTCAGTCTTTTGTGTTTAAATCTGCTATTTTGCATGGGTTAGTTTTTCGTTTTGTTCCTAGGATGCCAAGCTCTCACATCTTAACTCAAGCTGGTGGCCTCCTGCATGGAAAGAAAATGTGGCCACCCTCAGTTCTGAGGCTTTTGATCAAGAACAACTATAAGCTGGCATCTGCAGTTCACTTCATATGGTTTTCTTGTACACTCAGTGTCTTTCGTGTTTACTGAAGATGCACAAGAAATAACCTTTCACTTCCTGAACACTTTGTTATTTCACTTTTCCTCAAAGTATGGCAAAACAGACACTAATAATTTTGAAATTGCCGGAGCCCATCTATTTAGAGAGTTTAAAAGTTCAAAAGGAACCAGACAGTTAAATCAGCGAGCCTGAGCTGTATGTATCGGCTTCTGTTGTCACCCTTTACAGCTGGAGCACTCTGTTCTACAGGAGTTAATCCTCTCCTCTGAAAACAAAAGATTACAAAGTCACTGTTTGCCTTTTTGTTTTTTCCTGCTATTGATTGTGTTGCATTTGTATTAAACTGTATTTTTTTTCCATATTTGAATCTTTTACCCTACTTTCTTGTTCGTAAGACTTAAGCTGAAGGAAGATAAAGGTGCATTTGACTTCATTATTGAAGTAACAGCTGCAATTCCAAAACTCAGCACTTGCTGCCTTCTACTGTTTCTAATGGAGAAGTCTATTTGAGTGGTCTGCAGGCCATAATGGACACCATGTTCTTCTGAGATGGTGTTATAACCTTGTGATTTTTCTAACTGTTTTTCTATTAGAAACATCAGTGCCTGGCTTAGGCAGAGAATGGCTTAAATGTGTTTTATTTGACTGTTATGTATTGATTTTTAGAAAGTCTCTTAACCCTGTCCCCTAAAGACAGGGAATAGTCAAGAGTTCATCCAGATTCTGGGAAGTGCTGGTATAGTCAGAGAAAAGTAGCCTGTCCAATCCCCCCCCTTTTTTTTTTTTGAAGGGTCATAACTGTTCATTGTCAAGAAAACTTCTACCTGTGTTCATGCTGCTGTATCATTGCCCTCATGAAGGGAACATAGAGGTTGTATTTACTGATGATATAGAACAAGACCCCATAGCCCGATGAATGTGTCATACGTAGATGCAAGTCGCTAGCACGAGCATTGCCAACTGGGATTCTCACTTGGGAGCCTTTGTTTTACCACCAGCATCACCTGGAAAAAAATCAGCTTGCGCTTTTTTTTAATACCAGCACTTATTTTAGCAGTAATTCATGGCCATGAACACCTTTCTTGTAAGTGTGGAATTGATTAATGCAGGAGAGCATGGGTTTGATTTCACTGTCAAAGCCACAGGTGGTAAGTGAAAGGACACATAGGGATAGCTGACTTAAAGAGCTTCATTTTTACAAAAGAACAACAGCTATCTTCTGCCAAGTTTAAAAAAAAAAAAAAAAAAGTCCTGCGGGTTTTACAGTCCTTTCGGTTTCCTGTACATGTGACTTACAACACAGCCAAGTTACGTCTCTATAAGCAGGATACATCAGCAAACAGAGGGCTCACTTTGCTTAAAAAAGGCACCTTTTAATTCCTGAATACTTAGTATGTGCCAGCACAACCTTAAACAACTAAAACCTAAGATGCCAGTCATGCTAGCTTGGCTGCGTACGGATTAACTGTTCGCCCTTTGTTGGTTTTGACTGAAAGTTTACCTTGCAATAGAAGTGTGTGTTATCTCCAGGATTAATCACGCTGTGTTCTTACAAGTTTGCTGTCGAATTAGGTGAAAAATGAGCCCACATTTTTCTTGGCTTATGGTGTGCGCGCAGAGGGAGGAGGTAAGCAGTGCTGCCGGGGTATTAGTGAGGCCATGGTTTCATGTTGCAGATCACAGCAGCACTATCTTAAGGTGCTCCTGTTGTGGCATGTTGCTCCTTCAGTTGAGCAACTAGAATGCTCTGATGGGTACCTGTTCCAGCTGAGAAAACTTCTCATCAGCTCCCTCCCCTGCCTTTCGCAGGGATGTGCAAACTTGGACACTGTGTTGTGAAAATCCTGCCTAAGAAACACCAGTGTGCACCAAATGAAAGCCGTTTAACTTCATGTAGCCCAGCATACACAAAATATTTTTCTCTAGACCTGACTTGCACCAGAGCATATACCTATTGACGTGCTTTGTGTGTCATTTAGCACACAGAGAAGCATTTATATAGAACCACCCTCTTGCTCTGTATACTTGGAGAATTAATTTTACATGACAAGGCCGGGATCTGCAAACCTATAAATCTATGGTAGGACTCTGCCTCTTTAGGGAGAGAAATCTGGACCATGCATTACCTTCACCTCTGCTATGCTGGCACAACCTCATTGCGTGCCTTGAGATTGTTTCATGCTTTCTCTGATGAACAAATTCCTTAGGACTTTTTCAATCCATTATATCTTTGTTACTTAACTGCTTGGTGAAGTTTAATCAGCAGTTAAACAGCTATGCTTGCTTGTGTACATATACACTGCTAACTCCAGTTTGTCTTTAGAGTTCCACACAGGTTCAGTTTCGCACAGACAAATCAGTGCATATCAGTGAAGTTGAGTAATTACGTAAAGAAAACTTGATTTGTCCCAAGTTTGTGGTGAGTTCAGCCTTTAAAATACAGCTGAGATGCAAACTGCTGCCTCTTTGTAATAATTTTGCTGAGGCTGGCCAAGTCTTTTGTTAGAACTGCAACATTTTTGCATGGCTCCAGCTGGAAATAATATTTACTGCACATTTCAGCTCACATTTTTAAAACAATTTAATCAGTGCTAGTTCTTCATTCAAAGCCAAGACACCTTGCACAGATGCCGGGTGCCACTTGAGATGCACCATCCCCTGGGTGTTTACTGCTCCCTTTCTGTTGGAAGGTACTGCCCCTCTCCCTGCAGCTGAACCATGTACGCTTCCTTTTTTTGCCAGCAAAGACTGGTAATCACCCGTCTTCATCAGGCTCTGTTGCCTGTACAAAGCATATACATCTGCTCACAGCCAAAGTAATTTTAGAAATGTTTTAGGGTATGTCCCTAATAACTGAATTATGCTTTAAAAGAAAAACCTCTTTGTTAGATACTGTTTAGAAGTTTTTAAAAACAGTGGAGATCAGCAGCTTTCTCAGACCATTTCAGGGTGTGTGTTTTTCAAAACCTATTGTTACTCAGTTTAAGAGACAGGGAAAGTCGGGAGTAGTTTAATTAGCTGGCAAGACTGACATAATGATCCCAATTGTGTAAACAAACACACACAGTCCTACAAAGCTATTCTACTGGTTTTAGTGGGGCATCTCATGGTGTGTACTCAGAGAGAGGGCACAGCCTGCGAACACTTAACGTATAATTTGCTGAGCCCCAACCAAAGGCTTAAGAAGCTTAATCTGTTATGTCTCTGTTAATAGAGATTAATTTTTTAGGACTTTAGAATCAAACTCTTCTTAAGGGTAGGTAACATGGCATAGTTCTGTAGAGCAGCAAGCAGTCTACTCAATGAACATCCCATTATAAAATGTGCTAAAATGGGGTAATTCCCTTCCCCCATCTGTCTCACTCATCCATAATTAGGGATGAGCTATAAAATGTCTTTTAAAGGGGTAGGAGGAGAAGGTACCTTACTGGGAATTTGATGTGAGAAGTCAAATAATGTGGAGAGGCCTAGTGTGATGGGTGTTCTTCAGTAGTAAGCATTCTGCAATAAATTGATGACTTAAAAATGCTGTTGTAGAGTTCTGTCTTGATTTTGCATACTGAGTCCTGCATCAAGTTTTCTTAGGTTACAGCTGAGGTATATCTTCCTGGTTTGATTTGCATTTGGTCTTGTTCATTTCCAGAAGCTGTGACCTTAAAAAATTAACTAGTGTATTTTTTCATGTGTGAGCATGAGTAATATAAGGGGGGGAGGGGCTCAGTCCAGTTAATTTTGCAATAATTCTGTGCTCTTTTCTTTTTCATATTATAATTTTATAGCTGTGGTCTTGTTCTAAGTTGAAGGCACTGGATTTAGGAAAAGAAAAATCATTACTTGATCCCAATTTGTTTTTTATAAGGCAAAATGTCATCTTATGCTTAAGAAAACAAATAGTACTTTTAATTTGTACACCAAACAGTTCTTTCATGATTAAACAGCTGGAGCATCTTTCATGTAACACTTTAGTACTGCGAGGGTGGTCAAACACTGGACCAGGCTGCCCAGAGGTGTTGCGGAGTCTCTATCTGCGGAGAGATTAACAACCCAACTGGGGACACCCCAGGCAGCCTGCTCACTGCCCCTGCCTGAGCAGGGCTTGGAGCAGGTGATCTCAAGAGGTCTCTTCCCACCTCAGCCATTCTGTGACATGGAAGTAGTGGTTTAATAAAACAGACATCTCGATATGTCCATTTTTAATTGAATTCTGCAGTTGGATTTATTGCCAGATTAAATTTGTGTGTTTCAGTCCTCTAAAAAAATAAGTAAATGATAATAACAAGTAAGGAATGGCTTGTTATTGGCATATCTGGTATGCTTATTCTGTTTCCCTTGCCACATCTGTTTGCTCTCTTGTTACAGTAAACAGAAAAGAATCTACAAGATTTAAAAATGGTGGTTTTGGCTTCTGTAATTCTCCATTAAGCTTTCATCATTCCTAGCTAAAATGGCAGGGCGGCTCTTTCAGAGTTTTTGTCAAAAGTATTTTTCAGGAGTCTAGGTTAAGTAGGTGATGATAACTAGCAAAAACAAAGTTTAAAGCAGCCTAAATGAAGTCCTTTGTCCTGATTTCACTGACTTCTGGTCACAATCCATTAGCTCTCAGAATTTCTTGAGGAGAAAAAAAAATAGTAGTCTAGTATTTCTGATGTTTGAAACAAGTCTTCTGTGATGATCAAAGAAAAAAAATATAGAGCAGTTTTTCTAAATCTCTCTTGAATCTCTAGGTGTACTTTGGCTTCCTTGTTACGAATGGTAAGGAATAGTGGCATGCAGATTTCTCTCTCTTTGCAGATGTTAGGAATTGAATGCTGCTCACAGTGATTATTCCGTACCATTTACATCATGCTCAGGTCCCACACTATCCAATACAACCTCATTATTCACCACCCCCCTTCCCATCCTTTGATATAATATGCAGATATCATTCCCTTAGTCTATGGACCACACCTATAAAATGTCTTTAAAGTGACCACAGATGTCCACAAAATGTCTACTGAGTTCATTTAGTCCATGACTTTGGGCTCCATCTGTTATGGTGGTCACTCAGGACAGGAGAGGTGGTGTGTTGCCTGGAGTTATTGGGCACCAAAGCCAGCTCAGGTCTGGTCACTGCTGCACTTGCACTGCTTCTTGTAAGGCTTGTCCTCCAGTGGTTCAGGTGGTTCCTGCTATAGTAACTCCCGTAACATGCAACTCAAATCATGGGTTACCACAATTTAAAGGTATTTCCATTATAATCTCCACCCCTGGTCCCTTTGGGCCAGGTTATAGGGTTTAACATTGCAATGAACTCCTCCCCTTGCTCCTAGCCTGGCTAGCAGCAAGGCGTTCTTGCTATAGTAACTCCCATAACATGCAACTCAAATCCTGGGTTACAATAATTTAAACGTGTTTCCATTACAGTCTCCACCTCTGGTCCCTTTGGACCAGACCATTGGGTTTAATGTTGCAATGAACTCCTTCCCTTGCCACTGCTCTGACTTGGACTTATCCACAAACTTCAGTCCCTTAGGGATGTACCTGCTCCAAGTGGAGCCTTATCTATGAGCCACAGTGTCTTGGGAGGTATACGTGCTGCGGCATAGACTTATCCACAGCCACTTTGAGGTGCACCTGTTCCAGTGTGGCCTTCTCCATGGACCGCAATGCCTTCAGAGATGTACCTGCTCCAGCATGGCCTTACCCACAGCCCCAGTCCCTTCAGAAGTAAACCTGCTCCAACGTGTCCTTACTTATGGCTCAGGGGTGTACCTGCTCTGTTGAGGGCTTATCCATGCTTTGAGCTGTTCCAGCATGGCCTCATGCACAGCCACTTCAGCGTGTACCTGCTGCAGCATGGACTTATCCACAGCCACAGAGGCTTCGAGGTGTACCTTCTCCAGCGTGGATTTACCCTTGGGCCACAATCCCTTCAGAGGTACACCTGCTGCAGCACAGACATAACCACAGCCACAGACCCTTTGAGATGCACCTGCTCTGGTGTGGACTTATTCACGGCCACAGACGCTTTGGGGTGTCCTGCTCCCACATGGGCTCATCCACAGGTCACAGTCCCTTTGACTTGAGTTCACACTGGAGGTCCAGCCTGTCCAGTACGGCAGCACAGAAACAGCAGCCATGCCCTGGCCATCTGCCAGCCCAGGCGCATCGCCATTGCTGCTGTTATCATAATGTTCCCAGGCACAGCAGAGTAAGATGATCAGCAGTACAGCAGCCACCAAAAGCAGCAAGCAGCCACTAATGAGCACTAGACTCTAATATACAGTCAGGCAAGCAAGCCCCATGGCAAGCACAGAAGCCTGCCAATTAATAGCTAAACAGCAATAACAGCTCTAAATTTGGTCTAGCACATTCCAATCAAATCTGTCATTGTCTCAAACCCTTCGAGCCCCACATTGGGTACAAAAAAGGAGTGTCGTGGTTTAACCCCAGCCAGCAACTAAGCACCGCACAGCCGCTAACTCACTCCTGCCCAGTGGGATAGGGGAGAGAATCGGAAAGGTAAAAGTGAAAAAACTCATGGGTTGAGATGAAGACAGTTTAATAAGTAAAGCAAAAGTCGCATGCGCAAGCAAAGCAAAATAAGGAATTCATTCACTACTCCCCATCGGCAGGAAGGCGTTCAGCCAGGAAAGGAGGGCTCCATCATGCATAACAGTTACTTGGGAAGACAAAATGCCATAACTGAATGTCCCCCCCTTCCTTCTTCTTCCCCAGCTTTATATGCTGAGCATGACGTCGTATGGTATGGAATATCCCTTTGGTCAGCTGGGGTCAGCTGTCCCAGCTGTGTCCTCTTCCAACTCCTTGTGCACCCCCAGCCTGCTCGCTGGTGTGGTGGGGTGAGAAGCAGAAAAGGCCTTGACTCTGTGTAAGCACTGCTCAGCAATAAGAAAAACATCTCTGTATTATCAACACTGTTTTCAGCACAATTCCAAACCACAGCCCCGTACTAGTCTCTATGAAGAAAATTAACTCTATCCCAGCCAAAACCAGCAAGAAGCCAATGGATGCCGAGAGTCAGCTTTCCAGTGGCTTCGTAAGAAAACACAAAATGAGAAATTTGAGGTTCTCATAACTGTAGGTGTCATGCATTTTAATAAAAATAAAATTGTGCATGAGCCCTTTTGACAAGCATTATTGAGAACCTCTTTTTTGCTCAAGAGCCTGTGGTTTGAGAGGAGTGGAGTGGCGCAGAGTGGAACGGGCACAGTGTGGACACCCTTGTTCTATGTAGGTGAAGATCCTGCCAGAACAGAAACTATTAAATATATCTCCAAAGATGATCTCCCACCCTGAGTGCTGGGATAAGATGCATTTTGGAGTGGAAAGAAGAAATTGTGGGGAGCACTGTAATCCCCTCTTCCCCCACACTTTATGCCTCAGAAGCCTGCGAGGATGGAGTTCTGCTGTCAGATTGTCGGCTGGGTTTGAGTGTGATCTGTGTAATACTTGGGACAGTCAAGAAATGGTGCCAGGAGCCTCCAGCGCAGCGTTTGGGGAGATACAAAGGTGATGTTCACTGGGTGGGTTGTTGTGTGTTGTGGTGTTAGTCATCGTGATGCACAGAAATGGAAGTGACAAGTTCTGCGCTGCTGCTTGTTGAATGTCTATAGACCAACAGCGCACTGGGGTTTTTTGAGTTTAGTTCCCCTTAAGAATGGGGGAAATATTATTTTTTTCTATTTGCATAGAAAGACTGTGTCTAGAATGGTAAAGAGAAATGCAGTAGACTGTTTTTAACAGCAAGTAACCTTGCAGATTAAAGATAGCCACTACATATGCACAGAAGTCACATAAAAAGAAATGTTGGCTGTATAATATCTGGTTAAGTACAATTTCTGTGCATTTAGTCATCTGAGAAAATGAAACGATTTTACTTCGCAATATAGAAGTAAATGTCAAGGCAGAAATGCAGCTGGGTTACGGCCGGATTGCTGGGTTGTAAGACACAGGGAAAGATTTTGGTTAGTTGTTTAAAAACAGGGTATTTCCTCTGTGTGAAGTTCATAGGATAATTCTCAGTTTGCTTAAGAAAACTGCTGGTGGGGTGATACATCCAAGTTATTACAGGAATTATAGATAATTTTTTCTAAAAAAAAAAGTTTGTAACTAATTTCTGTGAGTTTTCTCTGAAATCTCTGGTTAACCTTTCAATACAGAGGTCTGCTTAATGTAACAAATACTAGTTTAATGTTTACTAAAATACTCTTTCCCTTTAAAAGAAAACTTCCCAGATTTTAGAACAGTGTGTTAGGTTAGAAATCAATGGTTTTTTTGACTGGTCTTTAAATAAATTCTGCAAGTAGTCAAACATTATGATTCTTTATTGTGTTGATGCATTTTAAGTTTGAGTCGGTTTTTCATGGTATAACAGACTTCTGGCAATTACAGTGACTTATGGCAGTAGTTTGGAGTGAAGCTTCTTGTCTCCCTTAAATCCATGGGGCTTCTGTAAATGATGAGGAATGCCTTATGTGGCATCGCTAGTTTTTGTAGAGGCTGAACAGTTTAAGACTGGGGATATTTGTATGTTAGGATAAACCAACAACATAACAAAATTTGAAAGAGGTTTTGTTGTTAAGATTCCTGCATGTTAACTTGCAATTAAATTTCTAAGTTGCTTTTAAGGACAGAAAAAAGGAAGTACTTTTATGGTTAGGAGTATTTAGAGGTAAGACTTAAGTAGCCATCTTAGACTGCTGAGCTAACACGCTGTGTACTTAACAGTTAGTGTACACACGGTGCACCTTCTGGTTTTATTTTTCATTACTTTCTACAGAAGTGCATGTGCTTTAACAGGCAGATTTGCTCCCCAAAGCTTTTTTTTTTCTTTTTTTTAAAGTATTGTTTGTATGAAGTATTGCACATTACAGTTAAATATTTGTTGCCCGGAATAGCTGCGCTGTGGTATTTGCAGATTGTCTGGCTGCAGACCTGGAGTGAAGCATGAACGCCCAGCTAGTTTTTAGAAGTTACTTTTCTCCATAGTTTTTAGTTTTGAAATCCAGGCTTTAGAATTGTAATAGTAAAACATCCAATTTTGTCACAGTGTATAAACAGGGGAGAGGTGTGATTTAAAGTTCCTCAGACTTGCCTTTCTCCTTCTCTTCTTTCCTCAGTCTTTCCTAATTTCCTGGTGGTGGGGTTTTCATGGGAGGACCTCTCTGGTAGCCCTTCCTTTTCAGCTGTATTCACTCCTCAGTGTTTTCTCATCCATAGAAGTATGAAAAGGAGTAGTACATGGTGTGTGAAGCTTAGAACCAAGTCTTTGTGGCAAATAATTGATTTTAAATTTACCCTCCCCCCCTAAATTCAGAAGATTTTGTCTCTCATGGTCTCTTAGACACAAAATATATTGCTAGTTCTGGTATCAAGTTCAAAAGGGGAAATACGAAACCCCAATTCTGAAGCAGAGTTCCTGTTTTTCTGACTCAACAGTTTGAGCTCGGACTTTATTACTGCTAGTTTTTGTTAGCTTTGGAAGCAGGCAAATGCTGTTTCATAGTTAAGCAAATAGGTCAGTCTGGGCATAACATTTATCTTCTTCTAAGTTATGCTGAAAACATCCCCCAAACTAGTTGCTTATGCTTTTCCTGGCAAAGAAGAGCAGAAAGTGATAATTTTTAAGGCTGGCACAACATAATATAGAGAAAATGTTACTATGAATAATTCATGTGTAAGGTACCTAATAAAGTAGTGCAAATACAGCACTCAACAACTTGGGACTTCCCTAAAATATCAAATATTTTTCTTAAAGGTTTCAGGTTAGTGATTCTCCTCCTGCTTTTTTTTTTTTTTTTTCCCCTTCATGTCCAAAAAAGCCACTCAACCCCATAGGAAACATACTGTTGTTATTTTGTCAGTGAGAAGTGAAGATGTAATAAAAACTTCACATAACTTGTGATAGATATATGTATGCTGATTAACTGTATCATGTTGCTTTGCTACCACTGGCCTGCCTCTCTTCAATTTGCCATTTTCTTTATGATCTCTTTTAAGGCATGAATGTCAAAATTAAGTTATTTGGGTCAGGGGATATTATTGCAAATCTGGTAAAGACTTTCATATGTATGACTTCTAAGGACATAAATATTTCTGGAGGACTATATATGTATATAAAATATACAGGATCACATATTGCCACCTATAGTGTATATGTACTATTAAACAATTGTAACTGGTGTCTGATTAGCTTGATTAATCTTGATTAAATTGTACATTTATTATGAAGGTTTTGTAATGGCTTTTCCATTCTCCTCTGATGTTTTGATCGTAAATGTACAGTTGAAGTATAAAAGTTACGAACTTAACTATGTGGAAACTCCCTATATGTGACCACTAGTTCCTGTAAACTCCAGTAAATAAGACTGCGACTTGCCTTAGAAGGGTTTTTCTCTGATTTTTTGGGTGGTTTGAACAAAGAACGGCAGAGATACTGCATTCAGAAAGCCTGTCTACACAACTGGAGGGTTTTTAGGAGGATGATCTTGTTAGAGGGCGACTAAGTAACTCAGCATCACTGCAGCTGGGAGGGGGAGAGGGTAAGAAAGTATTTTTTGAAGCAAGATGCTTTGTAATTGCCTGTCAAACTTTTTGAGAGTGATTTAAGTGTGACAACTCCTTAATTTCTTGTCCTTTTTAATGTTGGCTTTCAGCCCTTTTGTAGTGTAATCCTATGAATCATTTACTTAGAAATGATCATTGAAGGTTGAAAGAACTTGTAGAAAATTCTGATGACACTTCAGTGGTGAGTATTGACACACACAACCCCGCTGTCCTGGAGGTCCCGAGATTAGCAGTGGTGGTGTCCTGTATGTAAAGTAAGAGATGTTACAGCTAGCGCTGGGAAAGTTGATACAGCAGGAGGTACTTGGGGTGAGTCATGCATGTTTGAGTCAGTGCTAAAAGCCATTGAACAACAGTGTCCCTGCTTAGCGCTTTTTAATATTTGCTTACTCACATTTACTGTACTAAGCTCTTCACGGGAAAGGTAGTTAAAAGCTCTAGTAAGGTCTTACAGCCACTTTTCATGGCAACAGCTTACTATATCGGTTTGGAGTGCTGTCTTCAGTCCTGCCTTTTCTGAGATTTTTGGGTCTTAGCATAGTTGTTCTGCTTGATGCTTCCAGAAGTACTGCAGTCCAGTATTCACAGCATTGTATCTAGACCTACGTGCATAAATTGGCATCGAGGCCAGACCTTACAACCAGATCAGCAGTGGCACAGCTGAAGTGGCGAGGATGGGTGGTGATGGGTAGCTTGGTAATACCTAGAGGTGCTTTTCTACAGCACCAGGTGGAAGTCTGTTTCCTAAGGGACATGATTTAATATGTTAAAGAAATACTCCTAGGTTTTAGCTACAATAAATATAGAAGTCACAGCTTTTCTGTTGTAAAACCTGCCTGCAATTTACCTAATCTGTAGAGTGCTGCCCTTCCCAGGACAGCGGCATGTTCAGCTTGTGGAGCTCTGAGGATCAGTAAGGTGCAGCCCTGAGTACCTTCTTTACAGATATGGATATTCTCTTTACAGATGTTGACAGCTGTATTTGCAGGAGGAAGATGTTTAGGAGGTTGCTTGGGGTGTGCATATGTGTCATGGAGTTCAGCAGTGGCTTCCTGTTTACTGCTGCTGAATGAGGATTTGGGCTTGGGCCAGAGAAGGTGCAAGAGTGCGGCTTGTGGATTCGCTGTTACACAGGTCTGCCCCTGCCTCTCCCCCACCCTCCCCATCACTCGGCAAGGTGTTGCAGCAATGACTGTAGCCATGGGTTGGGGTGTTCGCTGTGGAGCCGCGGTAGAACCAATATGCTGGGTGGAAGTCGCTTTCTTTTCTTGCTGCTGAAAAAATTTCCTGGTGCACAGCAAAGTTCCTTGAGCTTCGTGTTGGCACTGGAGCTGGGGGGGGGGGTTGGGTCACAGTTCTTCAGATCAGAGACTCTTCGGTTGAGTGTGGATAACCTGGGCCTGCTCGGGCTGTTGAAGACAAGATAACTTTTCTTACCAGCCTCTTGGGATGAAAGGCTGACCTGTGGCAGGAACAGCTAATATCTTGGGACGCATCAGTAGCGGGGAGCAAAGCAAGGCATGATGCTTTGTGGATGTTGAGTCACAGCAGCAGTGTAATAGGTGTCATGGTCCTGTGTCCAGAGCTGCTGTTGTGAGAGAGGCATCAGAAGAGAGGGAGGGAGAACAGCAGCTAAGCAGTGTCTGCTGCTGTGTGCTTCTAGAGAACTGAAATAAAATTATACCTGGAAGGAAAAGTGAATTAGCCATAAACTTTTATGAAACTGGTCTTGGCCAAAACTGGAAACTGAGAAACAGTGAGGTACTATAAATTCTTATATTATAAAAACAGTAGGGGGAATGCAGATAGCCTCCTGAAAATGTAAAAGTTTATATTCCTCCTGTAAGTTTTGACTTTGGACAGACCTTATGGTTGTGCTTTGAAGAATACCACTCAGTATTCTGAAATATAGAGTATATTTTACTCAGACTTTTTTTTCAGCTTTCATATATTGTATAAGACTCGTAGGAGGATGTTTTTATTGTTAAAGGGAAGACCACCAACTTACCAGGCAGCAACTGCAGAAACTGGACAAGCAAATGTTCTCTAAAAGGAGAAATCAGTGAACTGTAAATAAACATGAGATGATTCAGCCATACCAGAATTTTGCAGAAGAGTTAAATTGGATTACTAAACTGGAAGAGGCGTGAGACTTTCTAGGCAGAAAAGTACTTAGACTGACAGGTTGAAATTGTTGTACGGGGTGAGATCCTGTGCATTGCCACACCTCTGTGTCAAATGCTAAGTGTAGTAGAATCTGTCTGGGTATGGGTGAGTGTAAAGGCCAGCTTCAGTCATTCTGGGACCAAACCCTCAGTGATAGGATAATTGCGCAATCTGCAGTACGAACTGTCAAATCCATAACCCAAACAAGACCCTGTAAGAAAAGAAAAACAAAGTCCTTCTGCTCACCGTTGTACACTAAAGCCACTGACGTGTCGTACCACCTTTGAACCACTGTTGGCACAACTCTGAGAGGTAAACATGTAAAATTTACTCCTGTTTAGCTGGTTAGTTAAAAATAGTGTATGTATTTGTCCAAGTGATTGAATGAATTGAGTGTAAATATTTAGTTTGCTTGACAGGGCGATACTGGGATGTAGCTCATAGTTGACCAAAGACTCACACCAGCAATTCTCTTAATTGTAACAAGTAACCATGTCAAGCCATAGCATTCACAATTAAATTGGATAGTGAAAATTCAGTAGAGACAGCAGAGAACTTGCTGAAAATAAGTGTTAAACTTTGGTTTGTTGGAAAAAATCCATAATTGCTGATACAGTGTCTTGAAACACTGTACTGCTTTGCTCAGCTTATCAGTTCAGGTATGTGCAAGCTGGGGAAATGCTTATGTCTGTGTTAATAGATGATGGTGGAGGAGTGGACTGGATTTACGGGTTCCTTCTCAGCCCTGTGTTCCTGCAGAACAAGCTGCTTGTGGCAAAGTCTGCCTGTGCTTAAACACTAAATTGTCAGTTACTTTAGTTGTTTCGGGAGATAAAGCCGATACTAGAAGAATATCAGGGTGTTGCTCTATTTCAGGCAGAAAACAACTGTTAGATAAGACTTTAACTGCAGGAGTTGGCAGCCTGGCCTTCATAACATCACAGCTATCCCATATTCTGAAGTCCTGTAGGAGAATCGGTAGGAAACCATGGAGGATGTGTGGTGTCTTAGTATCCAGAGGACACCTGAGATGTGACTGACAGCACGTTTCCATTGAAAAGAGCATTTGATGACTCCACATGTGTGTGCACACACTTAAGTGAAAAAGCAGCAAGCATCATCTGTAGGGTTGGACACAGGAGGCCAAAACAGTTAGCTGAGGAGGAGCATCTGACCCTGTAATTGGACAGCCACCGCAGTTCAGACTCTGCTTTTCGGTTACCAAAGGGAGCTACAAGGATCCTCGTTATTTGGCAGAGCTCGAGCTGTCTACTCAGAGAGCTTTCTAAATAGCTTCATTTGGCTTTCACTGATTGGCTTCCTTTGTTTGAAGTGGCTTCTGCCAATTTACTTGTATTTGATGATTTTTAGGAAGAAAAGAGCCTGCAGCTGTGAAAAGTGATGTTGTTTTTTCCAGTTTCAGCTCTTTGTTACAGCTGGGATTAGAAAAAAGGGATTTAGGGTGAGATCTGTGGCATGTCATTTCTTTGTCACCCTTACAGGTGATATTTAGGGCTTACCTTGTCTTTTTAAAGTAAGGTAGGCAATACAAGGATTCATTAAAGCCTGAGAATATAAAAATAATTGTAAGCAAACTGAAGTAGATCCTGGGGGAGAGTCCGCTCATCCAGCTTTTGAATCTCCAGTCTAAAGAGACAAGCTTAGATGCAGATGTCTGCGATCCCTTCTCAGTTAAAGGAAGGACTTGGAAACCTCATCTGACCTACTTCAGATTTCTGTTTCAGCGTAAGATAAAACACTTCTTGGACTTAATTGTCTAGACTGACAATGAGAGGAGCATACGGTGTCTAGCTCAAAGGCAGATGTCTGCATTTAGCCAGATGTACGGGAAACAGGGCAATATGCAGCTATTGCCAGGGTCCCCTCTCATCTCTGGCTGGGAAGCCTGTTGAACACAGTTTCTTTCTTAACAAACCATTTACCTGAGAGCGAGGTGAGTAAAGGTCAGTGCAAACTCATTTTTCAGCTGTTACCCATACTGCTCATTTGTGGGAGAAGAGATGTAAACGTGCTCGTCTTTTTGAAGAGAAAAGATGAGCGCCTACCCCATTGCTTTTCAGGCAGAGACTAAAAATAAACCAGTTTCAAGTTTTGTCACTATAATCCTTTTTCTCTAAAGGTGGTTTTATACACCATTCTCTGTATTCTTCTGTTTTCCGCACACTTGCAGCCACCCTTGGCTGGCTTTTGGGATGCATGAAACGAAGCACAAGAAGTCCTTGGTGGTAAGGCTGCAGTGTGTAGCACAGCAGTCCTTGCAGCGACCTTGTGGATGAGCTGACCTGCTGCCTGCCCAGAGAAGCTCTGGGCTTGGTGCAGTGTTGAGGAGAGCAGAAAATAAGTCCATAAAATGGAGTGAATGGACTTAGAAGAGGGACTTGAGTGTAGTGTCTCATTTTGCTTCAGACAAGCTAATTAACTAGTCCCAGTTCCTTCCTCTGACTAATAGGGATAAATGTGTTTACAGCTAACTATTAATACAGGTGTACTCTTTATTAGTCAATAATAAAAAGTAATTGCTATGTATGTTTATCCCAACAGATGGGCAATAAAGAACTGTATTTCCTGCTTGTATTAAAAATTATGTCTCAACGGCAGTAAATCTTTCTCATCTCCAGTCATACACATACTTTTAAAAATACACACAGGTATGAGCATGCCAGTGGATACATACTGCACTGCTGAGAAATAGTTGCCTAAATTAAAAGTTAAAATATACAATTAGCTTGAAATGGCAATGTCAGAACTTGACATTGGTTTTCCTTTATGAGGACTGATATTCTAACCTCTGTTGTGCTGGTGGGAGCTAGTAGGAAGTGCCATTTAAATGCATTTAATGGAGTGGCGCAGTGTGAGAAAGCAGTTGTCAGGCTGCTGACGCAGTGCTGCCTTGGCTCCCGCTGCCATCTCCTGAACACCCATCCCTGGTGCAATCCCTTGAGTACGGTTCAGTGAGATTTCACTTTAGCCAAAGAAAAACCCACCAAAGAGTGGGTAACTGAGCCAAATAGGCCTTGGTAGTTTGTTTCAGCATGCACAGATAACAAAATAACAGTGTCTGGAAAATGACATTAGGATTTGTTAGCTTAAACAACAGTGAACTGTCTGCAGATACCATTCCTGTTCTGAAGCCCACCCACTCATATATATGCTGACCTCTACATCCAGCCTTTGCCTTTCAGAAGGGGTCTAAAAGTGAATGCAACATTTGAGACACTTTGTGGTCCTCACAGTTTGGTGAGTGGATCCTCTGTGAGCATGCAACTCTCTTGTCCCAGCATCAGGGTCCTGTCCCCAGGCGTCACTTGTGGAGGCAGGGGTGGGACTGTCAGAGGCCTCTCCTTGGGTTAGCTGTTTTTTTCATGTGAAGTGCTAAGCTGGTTACTGTCCTCCAGCTTTTCTAAACTTAGAGCATTTTTTCAATACACAGTGAACCAGTGTAGTCCAATAACTTTCCATGGGAACTTTTTGTGTTGGAAAACTCCATATTGTTCACTTTTATTGAATGTGTCTCTTGTGCACCTACATGGCTAAATCTAGATTTTTTTTTTTTGTCATACTGTTTATTGGAATGTTAATTAACCTGAATGCTTTCAGTTTTTAAGCAATAGTTCCTCCTTGCTACATCTACCACCACTAGAACATTTACTCTCTCTTTGTTGACTGCTTTAGCAGTAGTGAGCACAGTAATACACCTCTTACTTGCAGACATGGTGACTGCCATTCCCGATAGTGAGAAGAGTGAAGCGCAGTGTCTTGAGAAAGCAAAACCTTCTTCAAAATATAGTAGTTAATAGGTATAATAAAGACAAGTTTGAAATGTTACCTTGCCTAACTCTCCTTCATTAGTTTCCCAGCAAATAGGTTTTAGTTGGAGGTCAGCGTACTTGATTTTCAAAGCTCTGGGTGGCGTTGGCATACTTACTGTAGAGCTCATCTGTTTCTGTAAATTGGTCTCAGATGGCTGTGGCTTTCCATGGAAACACTTGCTAACTCTTTTGCAAGAGAACATCTGCGTGTAAATTATCTCACAATAACAAAAAATGATCCATTGATATGAAGGAGCAGTTTCCCCATAGACTGAGATCTTGCTAGCTTACTGTCAAGGATGCTTTGGTGGCCTGCACAGCATGTGATGGCGTGCGGTGGCACGGGGTGGCTGGTGGGGTGGGCAGGGAAAACTGGAGTTGTTCTGCTTACAGTTATGGAGAGGAATGCTGCACATGGGACAAATCTGTTTTCAGATATAGGTGGTGGTTTCCACAATGTAGCAGAAATCATAACGCCACTTGTATCTGCCAGAAGAAGAGGTAATGCTGCTTTTCGGACCAGAACTTCTAGCTTTCTAGACCTGGAAGCACAGTCAGGAGTTGAGGGTTTGTTTTTTTTTTTTTTTTTTAAAGTAGTAGGGCTACAACACTGTGGAGAGGGACCAGCTGGAGTCCCCTTGAGTCCTTCTCAGTGAATGAACGCCATGTGAGTGCTAGCAGTTAGTTGGTATTGCCATGTTCTTCCCTTATGCGGATACGGGGAGAAAGGACGGGGAAAGAAAAACTGAAGCTAACCTCTGTTTCTTCCTATTGCTGAGTTTCCCTCTGCTGGGTGGCAGGTTTTCCAGGAATCAGGTTCTCTCTGAAGGACAGAGGTGGCACCTAGAAGTTCTTCGTTGTTGATGATGCGTGTTTTTCTTCTTGGTTTCAGTAGTTGTGTTGGTTGCAGCATTAGCCACACGCTGAGCTGTGCAGTTAGGTTGGGCTAACTGAAAGAAAGGTGTGCTGCTGCTAGAGGAGCTCGGTGAGGTCAGGTGAGGACAGGAGGAGGAAGAGGTTGGTGACTTTTGTTTGGTAGCTGTATGTGAGGCTGTACCTTAAAGTTTTTTGCCAAATTGGATTAACCTGGAGCCCTGTCGGTAGGACCAGAAGTGATCTGTGCTCCGATCTGGAATCCCACTGACGTTTTTGTCGGTGCTCCATTCCTGTTCTGTTTTACTGTGTGTGACGGCCTTTACAGATGTTTTTGCACTGTGATTTACGGGACCACACGGCTATAATTAGCAACTCCTCTGCTACTGGAGCACCTGCTGCTTTACAGAGATTTCTGCTTTTCAAATCTCAGCTTTTTACTGTGTTGCATCAGAACTATATGTATAGTGCCTAACAGCTAGGGCTTTAGTTCAGACACTGTCTTTAACCCTGAGACTGTTTTTGTACCATCTGGCCATACCTTCTCCAACCACAGAATTGCATGCAGTGTTCCAGTATTGGGGCTACCAGCATTTTACAGCAGGGTGATTTTAACTCAATACAAGATGAACAGAGAACACAGAGAGGGGTAAGAGACTTTGAAGATCAAATTGTCTTGCTGTTGATAGCAAATCCCAAGTTTGTTGTGAAATCGTATGGCTTTGCAACTGTATTCTAGAAGAATGTTTGTTGGTTAGGGGATGTTTTTGTTGGTGGTGTGCTCTGAACAGAAAGGCAAAGATAACTGGTAAAGTTCTGGTTGCTTTTGTTTATGACTTGTTTTAAAGGGTGAGCCCTTAAGAGTGAGCTTTAACAATATCTTCTCACCACATTAAAAAAAAAAAAAAAAAAAAAGGGCAAACCATCAAAAAACACTTACCAAAGTGCAAAGCCACCACAGGAAGCACACGACTACCAAAAGTCTTCGTGAATAAAGCAATCTAGGGGATTTGAGTGTCTTGCTGTATGCAGAATAGATATTGACCACATCGATAAAACTCTTTAAGGCCTTTGTAAATGATTTTAGTGCTTATGGCAACAATTTAGTGACACTTATTTTTAAACCAGATGGAATGCAAAGAGATGCCAGTATTTCGGTTCTTCTGAGGGCTGCTGTGGTCTACTTGAGGTTGTTCTTCACCATCAGTAATTCCTCCTCCTTGGGAGGTGCTGGGGTGCCCACACTGCTTCTGGGCAGCTCAGCCTCATTGCAGGATGATGCTGAACAAGTTCCTCCTCTGGGGTAAAGAAATTTTGCTGTAGCAAAACCTCCTCTCTCACCTGTTCCTCCTCTGAGAACAGGTGACCTCTGTGTATGTGATGGCTGATGGTGGGGGAACGCAGAGGTGTACTAGTGCATAGAGGATGAGGATGGAGAGTGGGGCTTGATTACAGTCCCTCTTTGCTGCCACCATCGTAATGTGCAGCCTGCGCAGTTAGTGCTGCCCAGCTCCGGGGAGGAGGAAGCAGGGGGTGGAGAGAACTGGGACAAAAGTCTCCATTTTGTGATACTATTTGAAAATGAAAAAGGTTAAGAAAATCTGTAGCTGCTCTCAAGGAAGTGGCTACAGGGCTGAACATGAGGGAAATGACCGTGTGTGGTTACTGTGCTGGGAGCTTTGCTAGGGTGGTCTGTGACCAGCCAGTGAGTCTCGGAGGAGGGGAGCTTTGCAGTAGCTCTGTGGTCACCAAGGAGTCCCAGCCCATTCGCACGTTTTACATATTCTCGAACTAGAAAGCTGTAGTGTGTGTGAAGTCCGCCTACTCAGGCCGTTGGTATTTGGAGGAACTATTGCTTGTAATTCTACCTCTCGTGTTGAGGCTGCGGAGTGGGACGTGGGAGACCCAGGCTAGTTACCGATGCTGGCGCTGATTTCATGGGTAAGTGGGCAAGTCATTTGATTTCTCCGTATTTGAAGAAGAGACATGCTGATAGTGTTTCTTGTGCTGTCTCACCAGTCTTGACTTTGTTAGATATCAGCTGTTTGCTTGTTTTGTTTTGTTTCTTACTAAAGATCTAAGACGTGATTGGAAATCTGGGTGCTGTCATAATAAATGTAAGCTTTCTTTTTCCTCAAAAGCAAGTAAAATGTAGGATTCCCTTGTTGAGGAGCACCAGTGGACCATGGAGATGGTTATTGTACCTGAAGGGATGTATCATCTCGGTATTATGCCAAAGGTGAGGTAGTGGTTTTGCAACAGGGGGGTACAAATAGCACCCTCCCAGGTATGCTCTCAGTCTAAATAATTACCCAGCAGAACAGTGTTGAGTGTGGAACAGTGCGGTGCCAGGATGGCATGTCTAGGACCTGGGATTCATCTCTTTTCCACATGCGTAGACTACTGAGCAGATTAAGTCAGTTAAGTGAATAAGGTGGAGATGGGATGGATTGTGGCTTATAAAACTCTTGGCTTGCAAAGAGAACTTGGAGGAGAACCTGTAGATGCACAGCGAGTCCCCAGACATCATGTTTCTTCGTCAAACATTTTGGCATGGTGGCATCTCTGAGATTTTAAGGCTTGGGAGAGCAGGATGAAGCAACCTCTCTTGCTCCAGTCTGGTTAAAGAGGGGAGTTGTTCTGCAGTTAGAAACCTTCATCTGGAAGACGTGGACAGTGAAAATGCTTCATTTCCTTCTTGCTTAGGAAAACTGCTGGTAGTTCCTAAATATTCAGGGAGCAAAGGGAGCGTGAATTACTAGGATGTTTTGTGGAGGAGGAAGGTAGGTGTTGAAGCTTTGTAGAAGTCCTGGCACGTTATTGGACACTGAATCCCCCTTGTGCTCCTAAATCACAGTACCATCCCGGCCGGATGGCTGCTCTTGCTGCGTACATCCAGTGAGTTGTGTGACAACGTTAGCCCTCTCTAGTCTTCCAGTCGGCAGAGAATATTGCATGTGTTGTAGTGGTTTTTCTTCCCTTCTTTCTATGTTCGTTTCCACCCCTGCCTTTCTGATGGAGCTGTGCAAGGACTACAGCGTGTTTTCCTCTTTAGGAAAAGGTAGAGCCATTCTCTGGGCTTCAGCACCTCCTCATAGACCTAAGTGCTGTGCTGACTTCTGGCTTGGGCATATGACCAAAGACTCTTGAGTTGAAAGAGTTACTGTGCATTAGCGGAGCTGATGTACATGACCCCGTGTTTTAGCTTTTAACTGGGGCATGAGGAGCGCATGCATAGTCTTGCCACGTCCAGTTCTGGTGACCTGGCAAGGATCACTTGCCAGGTTAGCCCAGAAGGAACAAGCTTTGCACACCCTTAACACTTTCTTTTTCAAGAAAATGTGATTTTGGAGGTCTTTGCTGCACTGACTGATTTTCCTGAAAGTTTTTCCACACATCTGAACTGAACTTCAGGAAACCCCTTAAATCAGTGCAGTGCCACCAGGAAGAGGCCGTGTTTCCTGAAGATCTGCTTCATTGCTGGGAAGATGACATGGCTCCTTGCCAGAGAACTTCCATCGCATCTGAAAGGTGCAAACTGCTAGCTGTGTGCTAGTGCAGGCACAGAGAAGGGATGTAGGTGAGTGGCGTGGAGGAGAGCATAAAGGAAGGAAAAGGATCATTAATGCTGTGTCCCAGGCAGGAATAAAAACAGATTGTCCGTGTAAATCTCCTTAAGGCTGGAATCCCCCTTCAGTCCCGTTAGCATCAGTCTTAGTAATAAAGCTCTTTTTTTAGACAGTTGGCTTGTGGGAAAAAAAAATAAATGAACTTTCCGCAGGTTTGCGTGTAATAGGTTTTGGAGTATTGGCTACGTGGTAATTACATAAAAATCATGTCATTGTGTGGTAGGTTTCCATGATGGCTTGAAGCTTGATACGTGAGTATATTTGCCTCCAGGGTGATTGATACTGCTTTAGCTGAAAAGTGGTTAGTATTAACTATACAAGAATATAGTAACAGATCGTAAGCTTCTCAAGAATTGTGTAATTTAAAGTTGTTATTATACCAGAAATTGTGGATGAGAAAGAATTAAGTACCCGTTTATAGTTTAGAAGCAAGCTATAAAAATTGTTGGTCACTAGTCATTTCGTAGAAGCCCAATCTGTATCCAAAGGAACATTAGGCGGGGAAGATCAGGTAATACAGAAGAAAATGTGACTTTGTGTTTGTGTGCGTGCTCATGCATCTGCCACAGCCGTTACAGACGGGACGATAAAGGTGGTAAATTAACATGCAGCTTTCTGAGCGAGCTGAAAAACTTCTTCCCACATAGGTGACACGTCACGAAATTCAGAGAAGTAGCTGAAATTGCGTTGGAAAAGCACAGGAAACGAGCAACGTTAGTTCTCATAGTGCGACAGTGAATTGAGTGGGTTCGTAAAGCGTCGGGTCTGGTCCGAAGCAGTCAGTAGGTGAATGCAACAGGAGTTTGCCTCCTCTGCTTTTCAGAGTTAGATTGCTAAAAATGGAAATCTATAACATCTGTTAATACACGCGTGCGAATAATGAAGGCTGGCTGACATATCCTATCATATGCACCCTGTTTTTCAGTTCTTAAGAACTTTGCTCTGCGTTAACTATTTTTGCTGAACGTTTCCGTTATATGCGCTCTCAACCCGATTTTTAAAACAAAGTTTTACAACATAGATCAGTCATATCACAGAATGAATACTATAGAAAAACCCAAGGAGAATTAGTAATTCTGGTTTTGGGGCAGAGGTAAACAGCATGTGGTGAGATCACTCTGAATAAAAAAATAAAATAAAGTAAATACTGAATTGCACATTCAGTGAAAGAGTCCTGTGGAAAAAAATAGCATGTGGTCACATACATAAAGATGATGAAATATTGCATATGCACAGACAGGACCCAAATACAGGGCAACCTCATTCTACCCTGTAGCATTTGGGTTCTTGAATTTCCAAACCAAACATTTTAAAAGTCTTTTTTCTTTAGTGTGACTGGAAAGAAACATCCTCGGAAAAGAGCACTGATAGTAGTTATTGTAGTTAATCTTAAATTATTAGTGAACAGGAGCTTTGAGAGTTGAGTTAGCGTAGTGAACAGATCCACAGGTCAGAAGACAACATGGGCACTGTAGGCAGCAGGGAGGGAGATGCTGAACCTTTTGCTGTCCTCAGACTTACTTGGACAAGAGTTTTCGACTTGAAGGAGCTCTGTGTATGGTGATGTTCTACTTAAATGAAAAGTTTTAAAGTTTTTCTTTCCACTGAGCTTTAGTTAATCGAGGCTGATCTGACCTTTGGCTGCTGTGGTGGTGGTTGTGCCTTCCCAGGGCTGCTCCGAGAGGGTGGTTGGTCAGCAGTGTGATAGCCCCTTCTGTGATTTGGGATTTTAATGTGCTGCTGCTTCACTGTTTGCTATCGTATCAGTACCGTCATTTTCTCTTGTTAAAATTTATGAAGTAGAGTGCCTGGTTTTATTTTAAATGAGTCTTAAATAGGTTATGCTAGATTAGATGTATGTCCTGTGCTGTATGGGCTGTGACATGTTTCTTTACTAGTGTGTTGAAAAAATTGAGAATTTTGGGGCTGACATGAGCTATGAATACTACAAAAGAGGCATGCCCTGCACACTTAAGGAAAGCCTATCTGTTAACTTTCTTAGCATAAGCAATCATAAACATCCCCTGGCTCTGTCACTGTCATGAAACCAGAAACTAAGTTGGCTGAGAGGGAAAAAAAAGAGGAAGAGCTTGCAAATGATGCTTCAAACTGGGTTCTGGTTTGGTCAGATTTAGCTGGGATTTTCCTCTCCTCATATTTTAGGGACTTTTGCCCCCTAAACAGACCTTCCATCTTTGCATTTGGCTTCCATGTTCTATGTTTACGGTGGGAAGCAGGGAGGCTGCAGGGGCAGTGGTATAGCAGGGCTGGCGTGGGGGGTCAGCAGTGCTGGCTGGTGTTTCATTTTCCTGTCAGAACTCCCCAAAATGAGCAGGAAGCAAAACTTGCATTTTAAATCCACGGAGGTCTCAGAGCGCAGCTTTGCCTGAGGTTAAGCGTGGATGTGTGCTGCAGGGTTTCTTGTCAAAACCTCTGTGGGTTTCATGTTTTCCCTTTGCCCATTAAAATGTCTTATGAATGGAAAACAAAGGGTGCTGGGTGCATGGGGTCCAACCAGGACAGGCAGTGCATGCAGGCAGCAGCTCCATTGCATGCACAGTGGCTCTGCTTGCATCTCCTCTGCATCACAGTGCCTCTGGTTTGGGAATTGCGGCAGTTCTGCTGGGAGAGATTTAACTGTCCCCCACTAAGGGCAAGAAAACTGAGTTGGGATAAAAACCCAACAAATCCTTTTGTCTGCTCAGATGGGGAGCCTAAGCTATGTGGCATCTATAGCCTTGTTCGAACTCAGGTGAGAAGTTTTCTTAAAAATGCCCATAGGAGTTTGTAGCCAGTTTCTGTTGGTATCTGACATCTTGAAGTATCTTCCAGCTGACAATTTTATCCTCCGTTTCCTTATTCAAGTGAAGCTCTTTTTGTGTTTCAGGGTATTTTTGTCAAGGGGGACTTGTGGCAGGGCCAGGTGCAGATGGCCCAGCTTCACAGGAGGCTTCGGAGCCAGGTGGGCTTTCCTGAGCTCCTCCTTCCGCAACAGTGCATTAACTTCTTCCTGGTTCAAGGAGATTTGAAGATAGTTTCTAAAGTATTTAATTTATGCCTCTGTCTTTTCTTTCCTTGATTTTTGAGGCATGCAAAAGTTTAAAGGGGTTATTTAACAAATAGTGTTGTACGCTTGGGGTTTTTTCATAGAAAAGCCGGGACTATTGGGCTTGAACCACTCTGTTTTTACTAAAGAGATCTTGGCCATGGCATGTCATAGGCAGGAACCTGAGTTTTTACTAAATATTATTATCTTCCAAATATTTCATTAAGTCTTAATAGTTTAATAGCCAAAGCAGAAACAAATTAATTTTGAACAACCCACCTTTAGAATTCCCTCTCCCTATTTTTTAACTGTTCATCTTTCTGATACCAAAATTTTGTGAGGGCTTCATCTGCATATGAGAAAAAAATACTTTCTGTGGGCTCCGTATCTGTTTCTTGACCTCATCCAAAGACATTAGGCGCGAGTTTTGGCAATTGTGGGTGCATGGTTTTGCTTTTGTGCCTGTGTGCACCCAAAATCACTAATTTTGTGGTTGTAACCCGTGCGTGAAAGCTGAATCGTTGTCCCCCTCTGCTGGTGGTGCACCGGGCTGGGGATTTGCTCACCCTGCCAGCTAGCTGAGTTACTCTGCGGCTGCAATACAGACTTCTAAGAAGGTGGCAGGTATGTGTGTATACACTGGTCAGGATTTTAATTGACCAGAGAAACTCTTTGCTTTGGGGAGTGCTCAAAAGGCTATAATGCATGTGGAGTTAACAAGCAAGCAGTATCTTGAGAAGAGCTGTCCTACCTTCCCCTAAATATTTTGCAGCATGCATTACAAAAGACTGTTTCCACCCCGAGAAACAGAAATTGGGTGAAGAGAAAATGTGCTCTGAAAAAAGCAAATGCTGTCCTGTCAGTCAGGCTACTCCCAGCAGAGACTGAATACATCCCTGTGGTCCTACATCTGTCCCCTGGAGTAGTGCTGCTTGAGGAGGATGGGTTAAGCATTGAGAGATGCTGTAGGGGTGAGCAGGGGAAAGTGGAGCTTGTCCTGCAGGAAGAGATCAGCGGAGCAAGGTCCAAGTCAAGCAAAATGCAGTCTGAGAAGGGATACAGCTGGTATCTGCAAGTTCATCAGGGAACATTCACAAGGGAGGGAGATAATCTGCAGAAGATACTCAAAAAACAATGGTCCACTGAGGCTCTGAAACCTTTTAAGTGGCAAAGGATAAAAACCCCCTTCAGGTTTCTGAGATGAAGCATGAGAGTTTGTGATGGGGCTGTGTAATGTGATGCCTAAGATTGTGAGACACCCGCGTAATGGCTGTGGGGAGCTCTGAGTCACAGGCACGGGTCTGGGGTGAGGCTTGGATGGGGGACAGTTGCATGGCTGCCTGTGCGTGCTTGCAGGCAGCAGGGTCTGGAGGAGCAGAGGGCTGCCGTAACGCTGTCCTGGCTGTCACCAGGCGCCGTGACCTGTGTGTACAATATTACTGTGTAGGACTGGTGAGAGATGCTGCTGCTAAGACAGAGCAGGAATTTGTCTTGTTCAATGGAGACTTTTCGGAAGACTGTTAAGATGCATTTTTAAAAAGGTAAATTCCTGACATTGAACATGGGAATATCTGGAAAACTTGTTAGTAAACAGTAAGAGATTGGATGTTGGTTTGTTTGGGTCGTCCCTCAAAGCGTATTGTAAGTGAAGCAGCACTTCAGGGCTTGTTGTATGCTGGGAATTGCTGCCGTGATTAGAAACAAAGAGTATGAGCTATTAAGCAAAACCAAAGAACGCTGTGTTGAAAAGCAACAATTTTGATTTATGAATCTGCAAGAAGGCAATGGTTTTATATTTCCCTTCACATTTTAAAATGTCTGGACAATCTTTTTAATATTATGCCCACACAGACATTAAAATATATTGAGTTTCAGTTATAAGATACGTTGTTTAAAAGGGAGTGTTTTCAATTAGATTAAAGCTAATATCCTTAACCTTTTGCATTTAAATTTTCTGGTGCTGTGCAGAAATAATTACTGGCTTGTCTGCATGATCCAGTAGTCATGCTCTCAATTACTTCTTCCCCATATTATTGCCAAGGGAATGTGTCTGGAAACTCAAATTTAGCATTAAAGTGACACAGATGGAAGGAACATGCAATTTAGTTGTAAATGTGTGTTGTGCTGTTAAATGTTATTTTTTTCTATGACAGTATCACGTTTGCTGGGCACTTTCCAAGCACAAGGGAAGCTTGTACAGCAGTGTCAGACTTTCTCCAGACTAAGCCTAAGGCTTATAAAGCAATATTCATTGGAGTCTGCTGTATCAGATTAAGGCCTAATGCTGTTGCAGCAAAACCAATACACATTTATTTCAAGTATGTTTTGGCAGAGATAGGGGAGAAGAGGAAAAGGAGGGATGGAGAATACAAATGGAAGAGTGTTTCAGCTTCAGATGAGTGATGGGTGGCATTTACAAAATCAGCAGTACTGTCACGTTTAGTTTAGACACATTTTGTCGTATTTAGTTTGGTGTCACACTTTAATTAGTGACTACCCCAGGAGGAGCAAGTGGGATGGTTTCCCTTTGAGGGCATGGAGCTGTGGCTGATGGGCAGTGATGCGGGACCAGTGCCAGAGCACGGGAATCACTCTGGAGATGCAGAACAGAGTCCCACATCCTCCTCTTCAACAAGTTCAGACTCCTTCCCCATCTGGTTTATTCCCATGCCAGTGGGAGAGGAGCAGCCTGTCCACCTTTGGAAAGGAACATACACCCGTGCCTTCCAAGCATGCCAGCTCTTTCGCTGATGTTCCATGCTGTACCATCAGGACTGGGACTAAGGAAATTCTTACCAATGCCCCCTTTTCCCCCCTCTGCTTCTTAAGTATTCCTGTAGCCTCTTGTTGATTTTACAGCCCTGGTTATCAGACAATACTTTAAATAGAGGCACTGTCACACCTGCCATTAAAAGATGGTATTGATAGTTTGCTTCAGGTGGTAAGGATAAACTGTAACTTTGGGTGGGAGTAGTTTTGCAAACCAGCCCCAGAATACTGAGGTGGTTTGTGGTGTTAGATAAGGCATAGAAAAAAAAGAAGGTGCCCCTGCTGCTTGAAGGCACTGAAGTCATGGGCTGCACTCCTTGTGAACCAGGTTCCTCTGAGAGTAATATGATACTTGTAATGATACTCCCTTGAGTAGCTTCCTTGTCCTCTGCTGCCCACCCAAAACTCTGCACCTTTTATAGAGCAAAGGAGAATAAAACAAAGATAAAAACCTGATAATCTGGAAAGGGAAGAAACAATAGAGACTAGGGGAGAATTGAAATTAGCAATATGTAGTTAAAAATGTGAAGACTGAAGTGACTTCAAAAGCCATGAAGGAGGTAAAGCAAAGAGAAGATTGCTCCTTTGGTGTCACAGCTAAGGGTTGCAATGAGTCCGACACCAAACTCATGGTTGATGCTCTGAAAATATGAAAAACAACAGTGAATAATGAAGGCTTTCCCCCTTGTTTTTATTTGCGTCTCAACCAGTGCACCCAAAGAATCAAAAGAAATCAGTAGACTTACATAGACTCCTAGATGCTTGCTATGACTGTCTTTGGTTGAGACTAGATCTGGATCTCAATTATATTAATGGAAAGATTCCCTCAGATTACGTGGCGTTTTATCAGCCCGACCATATATTTTGTGCCTCAAACTGTACAAAGCCATTCCTGACAATACTTTTTTTTTTTTTTTCCTCAGCCAGAGTCAAGCTGCTCTTGGAGAGTGTGAAGATAATCCGTTTCAGTTGCGTAGAGGATCAGACAGTCACATAAATGCAGGTGTGTTGGCTTTTGATGTTTGGTTTTGTTTGTTTTTTGGTGGGAGGGTTAAGTTAGTAAAGTATAGCATTGGTGCTTTGGGCTTTTGTTATTAATTGAGCTAAAGCTTAGTAAAACATGGAACACAGACCCCATAATACCTGTAGTGTGTGCTCATCTACTTTCTTTCTGCTCTTTCTATTTAAGCACTGGCTATAAAATACAACCTGCATTTTCTTTCGAGTCAGAGCTGTCTTGCATGCATTCTTGGCAGTCTAAAAGAGACTGCATTAAACCTACTTAGTGCTACTCTTTCCTTTTGGAGATAGAGAGAAATAATAATAAAAAATAACTCCAATAGGGCTTACTTCACCATGACACATTAAGGAGTTTAAAAAACAAAGGTTGAGAGGTGAGAAAACTCTGAAGTATTTCACTGTTAAAGTAGGTTGTAAAAATAGAAGCTAACATGCTGGTTTCTTTTTTTCAGGAAATACAAATTGTACTGTTTATATTACCCAGCCTCAGGTATTGTTTTTCAGCCAGTTAGGTGCTTAAGGATGTGAAAGTTATTCCTGCTTTACAGTAAGAAGAGGAACCTTCTAGAATAGTTGTGAAACCACAAGAAGTTCAGCAGAGGGGACTTATTTGGAACAGAGTTACCAGAAACAGAATAATCATTGACATTTCTTTTCTCACTTTTCCCCTCATTTGTGAAAAGTACTGATTTTTGAATAATCAGGTCACCAATGTGAAGGCTTCGAGAAACACTGTGCCTAGCCCATCATAGTATGCAGTAGCCTCATTAATCAATGCATTTGTGTTCTGACAGATATTCAAGCTCTTCTTCACATTTTCCTTAACTATTTTTCCTCCACTTTCAGTATCTAAACGTAAAAGAAGATTGCAAAGCCATGGCTTTCTGTGCAAAAATGAGGGGCACAAAGAAGAGCGAAGTAAACCTGGAAGCTCAGCATCAGGGTTTAGAAATACTTTTCTACCTGCAAGATAAAAATCCCATTTGTTACACCAGTGGCGAGTTTACCTCGGAGGAGCTGTGCATTGAAGCTGCCCAGAGGTGTTGTGAGTATATAGATTTTATATAAATTCTCAGTGGCAAGGCCTGACAGTATCAGAAGTGATGCATCCTTCTCTGCGTGTAAGTCAATGTTTGTAGAAAAAAATATGCATATTGTGTAGCCTAGGATGGAAACTTTTGCCAAGGGTCTGTTTGGGCAGTTCTTAAACTGCTTGGAGTGGAAGAAATGGTGGGAGAGACTGTCTTGAGATTCATATAAAGTGATTATCTCCCACCCTGGTTTCTGGCAGATACAGGTTCTGATTTTTTAGTGTGGGTGGGATGATTAAGTTTCTTTTAAGAGAAGAGGAGACACCATATACAAATAAGTTAACGCAAAGCTGGCTTTACCTTGTATGCTAGTTGGTAAGCCTGTCGGGTTCTGTCCCGTGTTATAAAATACTTTGGAGAGGGCTAATGAAAAAAAAAAATCAACAAACAAAACCTATCCGTTACTTTTCCAGTTTTAGTTTTCTGCTACTTGACACTTCCTCACAGAGAGTTAGGATGTCTGTAGTACTAATAATTCACCAGTTAAGATAACCTGAACTGCACACAATTGCGGTAATACATAAATGTATAATGAAGATTTCTTGCTTTGTCACTGTGGTCCTTGACTCAGCAAAATATTTGAACATCTGTGTAATTCTACTGGAATCAGTAGATTTAATCTATGTTTGAGCCTTGTGAACTGGTGTACTTTTGTATGTACAATTCTAAAGTTATTTCCTGTCCTGATCCCAATTTTGTGTTCCCCAGGCTTCATGGAACACTGGTATTATTCAGCTGGTATGAGAGTGGTGAATCTGGCTGTATAAACAGGCAAAAAGGGCATAAGTTTTCCTGCAGCTTTGTCGTGGTTTAGCCCCAGCCAGCAACTAAGCACCACGCAGCCGCTCACTCTCTCCCCTTACCCCGATGGGATGGGGGAGAGAATCGGAGGAGTAAGAGTGAGAAACACTCCTGGGTTGAGATAAGAACAGTTTAATAATTGAAATAAAGTAAAACAGTAATTATAGTAATAACAATATAATGATGATAATAACAATAATAATATACAAAGCGAGTGATGCACAATGCAATTGCTCACCACCTGCCGACCGATACCCAGACAGTTCCCAAGCAGCGATCGCTGCTCCCCGGCCAACCCGCCCCCCCCCCCCCCCCCCCCCCCCCCCCCCCCCCCCCCAGTTTATATACTGAGCATGACGTCATATGGTATGGAATAGCCCTTTGGTCAGTTTGGATCAACTATTCTGGCTGTGCCCCCTCCCAGTTTCTTGTGTACCTGGCAGAGCACGGGAAGCTGAAAAGTCCTTGACTAGCATAAGCAGTACTTAGCAACAACTAAAAACATCAGTGTGTTATCAACATTCTTCTCCTAAATCCAAAACACAGCACTATGCCTGCTACTAGGAAGAAAATTAACTCTATCCCAGCCGAAACCAGGACAAGCTTTAAAATGTTTTCTTTTCCCATGTTGTCATCTTGGTTCTTGTAACATTGAGTACTCTTCAGTTCATTTGCCTAATTGCTTCTCTTCCATTGGAAAGGCAGGAGTGATGGGAATCTGAAGGACAAAACCTCATCAAATAAGTACTCCTGTTGTTTTTGAATAGTTTTAATGAAAGTGAGTGCGTAAAACCCACCCATTTTATGTCAGCATGTAAGAGCTGTGAATTGCTGCTGTTTGTATGGGTGTGAACCCACATACTGTGCAACTGCTGTCCATAATTTCTGTTGGAAGTTTAAAACCTTTGAAGAAATGACTTAAAGTGAGCTTTCCTTAAGGGAACTTCTTTCTGCCTTCTCTCACTCTTCACAAAGTCCACAGCACGTGGTAGTGAAGTACAAAAGTCTTACCCATTTCAGCAGCCTTGTGATGCTGGTCTCTGCTGTAAATCACAACTTGAATAGTTAAACCATTGATGGCATCTACGTACTGCTTGTTGACCTGCAGAAGGCAGTGGCTGCCCGACCCCACCTTCTGTGAACTTTGCAATTAGGCTGTTCAATTTTTATTTCCTTGGCTGCTCTTCCCTTCTGCTCTCTCTCCCCATTTCACAATAGAAATGGTTTCACTGAATTCTGCAGGACCCCAACTAAGCACGCTGCAGTTAGCCCAATTTCAGAAAGACACTTAAGCACATGCTACAGTGCTCTCCGCAACAGAGCTGCTTGCCTGACCAGGGCTTTTGCAAAAAGGTACTGCCTCCTATTGAGCAGGAAACTGAAGCAAGGAATTCAAACAACGGTAGATCTGTAAACATTCCATAGCCTGTTTTTCTCTGGGATGATGTAAATGCAAAGGTTAAAGCAGGTCAGCCTAGACATACAAGTCAAAGTCTGTTCTTTGTTGGAAAACGCTCTGTTGAATTAACAAAGAATGGAAAAATGACACGTTATGCTTTCTTCTTGTTTGCTAATGAGAAGGGGATTTTCATCGTTTCACTTATACCTTCTCTTTCAACTATGGGAGTAAAATTTATTAATAAAAAACCCCTGAGAATAAAGTTGTAGTATTACTGAGTGGTTTTGTTAAAACACCCATTTCTGTGATCTGGAAAAATTGAAGATTTTTAAGTAATTTCCTCTTAAGTTCAGACCAGATTTCAGAATAAGCTTAATGTTAGAAGTAGCTGAAATTATATGCTCTTTAATATACAATAAAACCGATAGAGTGAACCAATGTGCAGTTTGCAGTTCCACTTTAACCATAAGTTTCTAATGTTTGTTTTAAACTAATCCTAGTATCAGTTTCTTTTTATGGTATATTTTGCAAGATCAGATATTTGGTTTATGCATTTTTATTTTTGAGGTGTGCATATGTATTGTAGCCTTGTGATTCATACCTTTGTTTACTTTTCTCTGACAGCTATATCTCCTCTGTGCCATAATCTTTTTGCACTGTATGATGAAAACAGAGGACTCTGGTATGCACCAAACCAGGTCTTTAAGATAGATGAAAAAACATCACACCGGCTCCATTATCGAATGAGGTAGGTGCAAAACATGGGAAGAATGACCCTTAACCATGTGTAGATGCTCTAACTCTTACAACTGAACTCACTGAAGAAGCAGGAAAGCAAAACCAAAAGAAGCAGCTTGCTTTTCACAGCATAGATAAGAGATTAACAGTAAAAGCTTAAAATGTCCCTGATTTTTTTTCATCTTTGGTATATAACCTTAAAAAAAGCCCCAGAAGTTGAAAAACCACAAGAACCCCTATCCACAAAGCTGTAGGTGACTGAACTAGCTAAAAGCTAAATTGAAAAAAAGGGCTCAAAAATGTTGTTTTATTATGTCAGTATTTTGCATGTTTCAGTTTCTGTTTGAAGTGTTCAAAGTGAACTGTACTCCTACTGAAGTCAATGGGAATTTTACTATTAACTTGAAAGGAAAAAGCAACGTGCTATTGCTTTTGAAAGTCTCCTCTAGGACTGTAGGGGAATCTGTGTGACCTTGCTGTGGGTGGCATGCACTAGACTGGAGAAAGCATCAGAAAATAGAAACCACTGTTCGCAGGATCTTTATCCATCATGTACCATCAGGCTGAACTTCTGGTGGCATTCTTAAAATATAGCACATAGCCCGTTGAGATTTCTGGGCCTGAATGGGTACACCAGCCCTCATCCACTAGAAAACGAAAGCAGTAATGCTGACAACTGTTGAGCACTCTCACATACTCTAGCTGAAGGAAGGATGTCCTCCTTTTAGGATTTGATAGAAATCTAATTCTGCACATTATACTGCCTTCTTTTTTGATTTTTATTCTGACTTTTCTTCTTGCATCAATATGAGCTTTAAGTGTATGATATAGGAGAAAAATATATGGAATAAGCTTTTCTTCCAGGAATAATTAGTCTAGAAACTTTATCCATCTTCCTAAAGCAAGCCCACAGATCATTTTTGTTGATTCTTCAAGGTACAACTGTAAGAAAATAAGCTTCTATGTAATATTCCCTCTTTGCCTTAAAACGTAATACTCACATGCATGGTCAGTTTGGGCTACAGAGAAAAAAAACTTCAAGTGGTAGTATAGCTGTATGCATTTTAACATCATCTTGCTGATAATCTCTAGTTAGACAACGTGACTATCGCTTGTACATGCTAATGGGAGAACTGGCATGTATAAACCTCAGGTTGTGCATCCAAACTGTTGTCTAGGCTTGTGAGAGAATAACCACCACTTTGTTTATGCAGATACAAAGAGAAAGCTTTGAAAATGTGATCTTTGAACTGTAAGGTGTTTCGATTCTAATTACATTTGTGCCAGACTGGAATTGTTATTGTTGTTGGATGAACTGTTATGAGAAAAATACTGACAATCAACAAAAAGATCTTTGCTTTTCAAGTAACTATAATACTGATACCTGTTTTTAGAAGAGGAAGAGGATATTATAGTACTTTTTTTTTTTTTAACACAGTCTATTAGTGGTACTAACGACTTAACCTCAGCTAATCTCGGCTTTAAACAGCTGTGATTTAAGTTTGGCAGATAAACACCATACAATACAGGAATTGAGTGACTCTCTAAAAGAAGCTCTGAGGACTCTAATGGCCTCTTACAGAGCATTAAGGGCCCCTTCTTGCTTTAAGAGATCAGTCAGATTAGCCATATACTGGATAATAAAATTTCTTGGTATAATGTGAATCTGGGGCGTTTTCCCCTGATACTGAAATTCTTTGATGTGGTGTGCTTTTCTCAGTAGAAGGAGGTGGTATTTTAAAAATGCGCTTGTGGGAATTTAGTCCTCTGATGTTAACTATGATGCAGTTTTTAACTCAGTTCTTAAAAAATAGTTTCTGCTGTGTTTGGTGTTTATATGTTTCTGCTTTGGGTGGATGATGAGAGCTCTCTCCAGGTACTCTTTAATTCCTGCTGCATCTTACTTGCACAGCAGGTAACACCACCTTTTTTAAAACTGCTTGAACAGCTCCCTCATATAAATCTTCTGTGACTGCTCACAATTCTATCAAATTTTTGGTATGTGGGCAGAATTACTTTATGTTGAACTTTATTTTCTGGGAATTTTTCTGTTCAGTGATTTTATGGAATGAAAATGCTCTGCTTTCTGTATTTAAAAGTTCTGGTGGTTTATTTTTTTAGGCTTTGGAGTTGGGATTTGAAGTTTGGCAGGGGCATCTCTTTTGTCAGATGTACTTCATGCATGAAAATTGGCAAGCCTTGGGCCAATAATACATATTTAAAAGAATTTCAGGTGTATTTAAGAAGAGATTATATGCGTTTAGGTGCCAAAATCTGAAGAGTCCCATCTCCTTGGGAATACTGTAGTGTATTGGTGAAGCGATACTTTCCTTTCTTTCATTTCTGATCTATTGTGTGTCTTGGCTTGGGCATCTGGACTGAGAGCAGGGCTGAGCACTGAAAAATTATGAGCAATACAGGATTGTGAAACTGTTCTCTAATATTCTCTGAATATTGTTTATTCTGAGCTCTGCAAGAGGCATAATTCCTCTTGAAAAAGGAAAATGGTCTGGACTTATTTAATAGTGCAGTGTATTAGATTGTATATAAACATTTGCAGACTAAATCATTTTTATGTGGACAACCTTATTTCTGAAATTTCATTACATTGATAGGTTTGATTTAGTCATGTCCTATTAAAATTATATATATAAAACAAAGGTATGTCACTGACTAGTTTCAAACGCTTTTAGATGTTTGCTTTTTCTGCCACTGCTGAAAGCTTTAGGTTTGGTTTCTGACTGTGTGGACTTCCCGTCCTCCTCATCTCCCTATCAAATCTGTGCCAGCCGCTACACTTTTGGTAGTATTTTAAAAGGACTGGCTCTTCACTAGACACGTTGTAACTACTCCTATATTTCTTTCACTTGCCTCAAGTTCAAAAAAACCCAACAGTCTACAACATAAGAAACCACAGTATTTTGTAATATCCTGGACAAATTAGCACACCAGCAGATGGAGGAGGAGTTTAACTGTACCATGGCTGGATTGTGTTTAAGCCACAGGTAGCAGTGTTTCTTGGTGTGGAGAAGGGACCCAATATACATGTTTCTGGAAACTCTGGGAAGAAGGACTATCAGAGCCACTATAGGTGAAAGAGAACAGCAGGTTCCCCTCCAGCATTTCCACCACTCTTTGGACAGATTGAACGGGTGAAGTGCAGAACTGCTCCTTCCCCCGGGTGACCTGGTCGGGCTGACTCCCCAGATCCCCCCAGCTGGCTCTCACCCCTGCCACAGGTGCCTGCCCTGGGCTAAAGCGCTCTTGAGGAGGGGTAGGTCATGCTCCTGAAGCTCAGGAGCATGCAGTCTCCTTTCCAGCTCGTTTGCAGGACTTCTGAATTGGAAAGCTTGTGCTCCCATTTCTGTTTGTGAAAGTGGAATAGTAATAATCTGTCTCCCCCTTGCCACAAGTCCATTGGTCTCTTCAAGGCACAGACTCTCCTTCTTTATCGATATGGTTCCTCAAACAACAGGGCTCTAATTTTTGTTGTAACTAGTAAGTGTTGTCTTAATCAGTGCACTTTAATTGGGGAAAGGAACAAATTCTCATCTCAGTTACAAACAGTATGCAATACCTTGCCCATAATTAGTTTCAGGAAATACGAAAAGAATTGGAGTTACTAATTATCACCCATCTTATAAGGTAGTATATGGAAACAAAGTAATTTCCTGGAGGCAGAAGGATTTGCTTTCCTTTGCGTTTTATGCTTCAACCAAAGGAGTTCTGTGGTATCTTACAGTACTTGTCAGGAGTTTTTGGCATAGTTGTGTGTTGGTGTTCCTACTCATGCTATAGGTACATGTTTTTGGGGACTTAGAAAGACTTACCAAAAAGAAAGGATGGACAGAAACACAGTACAGAAAGTCTCACCTCTTAAAGAGCAATTTGATACATAATTAAAACACATGGTGCTGAACTAAAAGTACTAATTTTGGTTTGCTCTTTAAGATCCTGACTCTGCACTTAGGCTAATAAACACCATCCTCAACTACCGCAGAACTGGGGCTTAATCCATGAACTCCCATTCGGGTCAGAGACAAATCACGAAGATACAGTCACATATTTTAAAACATGCATGTTTGCATGTGGGTGGTCCTGCACCGTAATGTTTGTAAGCATTTGCCAGTTGACTTAGTGCCTGCCTGCCTGCTGTCTTCCTGTCTTCCAGGACCTGTCTCTTGCAATTTTTATTGCATTATACTTGAAATGAAACTGCTTGGGCAACATAGTGATTTGTTATTTAAACAGATTTGTTATTTGTCATTGCAAAATGTGTTTGTAGATTATAAGGTAGTTTACCTATTCAGCTTTTTCTTTCAGTACAGAAAATGTGTATTTCCAATTCAGGAGTTGGATATACCTATCACATGCCTCAGCATTTTCTGCCTACAGCCTTAGATTTTTCCACTCACTTTTTCTTTATTACTTCTTTTACGTGCAGTGTCTATTACCATTCACATTGATTTGTCTTTTTCTTGTGTAAAGCTTTTTGATGTCATTCTGGTCACAAAAAGTGTTTATGATTTTGCTGATCACATATTTAGGTAGACATTAAAAGCTTAGCTGTTGAGATGTCATGGTAATGTGAAATAAATTACGTGACACTGTGCTCACTGTACATCAGAAATGTCCGATTTCACGCCTTCCTTTGTATTAATGCAGTTGTATATATATGCACACACACACACACACAATGCAATAATTCTGCATTGTTTGCTCTTGCTAGTGCTGAATGCTCCTCTGGAGTTAAGACTGACATATTCTTCTAGAAATCCTTCCTACTTAGCAGCTGGGTAAATCTCCTCTGCTGTAACCTTTTAATTTTAAGTAGTTCATGATCATGTGCAAGGCATGAACCTTTGCAAAAGGCAATTGATTCAAACCAGATTTAACTAAACTTTACTTGATTTAAAATGTTACTAGAACCCAGATAAACACAAATTTCTGGAATAATTTAGGCAAAGATTTCTCAAAAGTTGCTAACAGAGGCTTGAACTCCAAAATTTCATTTATTTTCAGCAGATGCCAACTCCTTTAGCAGGTTTTCAATTAAATAGCCTTGTGTACAGATATGAGTAAAAAGCTTGTTTGCAATATACACAGAAGATTGACTGTTCTCCTTTTAAAACCGGATGATTTGAATTAGTGTCTTTTTCACCAGCTCCATCCAAAACCAAAGGGAAACAGAAGTTCAGGGAGCGAGGCATAGCACTGCTTCCTGGTCCAGCCATGGGGGAGGTACTCACAGCAGTTCTGCCCTGTGCATTGCTTCAGTGTCTATAGAGGAGGAGGTCTGAAGTCTTGATAGCCCTTTAGATGAGCCATTTTATCTTGGAATGCAAATGCCAACCATAGAAGCATTACACTCTCTTATACTGCTCAAGCAGTGTCAGAGGTGATGGCCAGCAGGAGCAGGGAAGCGATTGTCCCCCTGTACTCAGCACTGGTGAGGCCGCACCTCGAATACTGTGTCCAGTTTTGGGCCCCTCACTACAAGAAGGACGTTGAGGTGCTGGAGCGTGTCCAGAGAAGGGAACAAAGCTGGTGAAGGGTCTGGAGAACAAGTCTTATCAGGAGCAGCTGAGGGAACTGGGATTATTTAGTCTGGAGAAGAGGAGGCTGAGGGGAGACCTTATCACTCTCTACAAATACCTGAAAGGAGGTTGTAGTCAGGTGGGTGTTGGTCTCTTCTCCCAAGTAGTTAGCGATAGGACGAGAGGAAATGGGCTCAAGCTGCGCCAGGGGAGGTTTGGACTGGATATCGGGGGAAACGTCTTCACGGAAAGAGTGGTCAGGCATTGGAACAGGCTGCCCAGATTGGTGGTGGAGTCACCATCCCTGGAGGTGTTCAAAAAACACGTAGATGTGGCACTTTGGGACATGGTTTAGTAGACATGGTGGTGTTGGGTTGATGGTTGGACTGATGATCTTAGAGGTCCTTTCCAACCTTAATGATTCCTAGTTTTACTTTCATTAAAAAATAATCCAGCCACCAAGCCAAGAAACATGAAATTATTACTCTACCCTTAATTGTTTTAGTGGTGGACTTGGTAGTGTTAGGTTAATGGTTGGACTGGATGATCTTAAAGGTCTTTTCCAACCTAAATGATTCTATGATTCCGTGAAATGTAATTGTCATCTGAATGGAGGCTTCTTGTTCTTTGGACTGTGCAGGGGTTTGACAGGCAGCCAGGCATGGTATTGTGAGTTAAGAGTGAGATGCTCTTGGGTGGAAACGCTGAAGACCTTTGACTAATACACCGTTTTTCCCCAGTTCCTCAGGCCAGGCATGTGGTTGCAGCAGTGGACCACTTTAAGTTGCAGCCTCAGGGCGGAAGATTGATGGATATTGACTTGTAACTGGTTTTCTTTTAAAAGTTTAAATTATGTATCTAATGTAAGTGGAGGATTTCCCCCCAAAATTCTAAAGCTTATTCCTCTTTTCTTGCAAGATACTACTTTACAAACTGGCATGGGACTAGTGAAAATGAACCGTCAGTGTGGAGACATTCGCCAAGGAAGGCAAAGAACTCTTACGAGAAGAAGCTGGCACCAGAAGGAACACCTATACTTGATGCAAACTCATTAGAATACATCTTTGCACAGGTAAGAAGTTGCTTGCAAGTATCTCTGTCATTGTAGTCGCACAAAAACTATTTGATCCAGTAAAAGCTGCTTTAAAGACTTATTTTCAAACTTTTAAAGTGCATGTAACCTTACCTGTTACACCGGTATTGATAAATGTTTTCTTCATACTTCTGCATGGTGGAGAGAATTTGCTACATGAAGAACAATCTACTGATACACAAAATGTGTAAAAAACCTGTCTATCTCACGGTCCAAAAAGGGTGATATTTTTATAGCATACTTTCTTTTAATATTAAGTATTTTTGGATATAAATGCTATCACCTTTTCTTTTGTGAAAGATTTGCACATAGTGACTTTGATGTCTGTATTCCTATAGATGAACAGTAGCAGCATTAAAATTGACAATATGGTGTCCTTTTAATGAGTCTTTGTTTACTGTGTGGTGTTAAAACATTGACTGATAACACCACTGTCACACAGCCTGTTTACATGCAGTTTTAGTTCCCTTTGTTGTGCCTCCCACTTGTTGGCAGTACATGCACCATGCTGGACATGGCAAGTAGGCAGGGTCCCTATTTCAGAAAGCTTGTGCTCTTGTACGAAGAAGTTTATGAACACACAAATGATTCTGCAAACAAGAAACTGGTTTCGCCAAAGAAATGATAAGTTTGAAGTTGATGAAGGCTTGTGAAATGAGCATATTAAATGCACTGGAGGAAAACATGTTTACCGTTAATTCTGAGTATAATTGCTGCAGAATTTTCAGATTTTGAAATATGGTTGTGTCCTTCAGTAACAGAGATAGCATGAAGCTGCTCCAGTGAATACTTGTTGTTTGGTTGTGAAACCACAATAAAAGAGAATACCAAGTTAGCCACAGCTATGTGTGCATTTTAATGATACTGCTTGCATTCTAAAGTAATAAAAGCAGCAAACATTTTTTTCTGTGTAATCAAACACAGAAATGCCTTGTTTTGTATGAACATTCGTGTGTACCTGTATGCAACTGGGCAAAATCACTGTTTGAAAACATGCTGCAAAATTGGTTTTCATCCTTTTTTTTTCTTCCTTTTTTTTAGTGCCAGCAAAAAGAATGAAAACACCCTTTAAGTTGCAGAATAAGTAGGGACCATATTGAATATTGTAAGACAATATTGCATTAAGTAGAATTTTACTTTGGGGTAATAACATTTAAAAAAAAGCCAAACAAAAAAGCACTAATGCTAGTATAAGGCAACAGAAATGTCTGTGCTCTTTGGTAACCAAGTATTTTTCAGACTGTCCCAGAGCAAGGCGGCGGCCACAGAGTTTGCAATCTTGGCTTTGAGATGTGGCTTAGAGACTGAGTGTGTGGGGCTTGTAGAGACACCAGGTGATGAAGGGCAGAGATAAAGCAGAGAGACAAAGTATTTATTGTGTACCAGAAAAAAAACCCAAAAATGATGGTGCTAGAAGGCGACAGGGGTGGTGCTTTCTTTAGTTAATTACAAAAAAAGTGAATTTCTTCTAGAAGGGGACAGGGGTCTTGGCGGTGTCTGAGCAGTGCAGTTGTTCTGCCTGGGTGTCTACACACATTCTTGGTGAAAGCCACAGCGCTGTGGGATGGATGGGTTGTGATGATCCACGTGGTGATTCCGCCTGTTCCACAAACTGTCATTTTAAGAGACTTCTGTCAGGCACAAATGTTGGTGTTTCTTCTCAGATAGGGTTTGTGGGGTGACTAGTGCTTGCCTGTGTTTCTGTTTCACTGGTCTAAGAGAAGACTTGCATCTATTGCACAGCACTTCCCTTCTTCTCCTACCCCTCCCTGTCCTGGCTTTCAGTTTTGGGTGACTCTCCTTGCTCGAGGAAAGCCTGTGATCTGGCAACATATTGGTTGCCCATAGATAAACTATGACAAATACCAAATCTGGTAGCTTTCTTTTTTTGCTTCCTGTTAAGGGTCAGTATGACTTAGTGAAAGGCCTGGCACCAATCCGTGATCCTAAAAGTGATCAAGAGGTTCATGAAATTGAAAATGAATGTCTGGGGATGGCTGTCCTTGCAATCTCTCACTATGCCATCAAGAAAAATGTGAAGCTTCCGGAGCTTCCCAAAGATATTAGGTAAGTTGGGATAACTTTTTTGTCACTCTTAGGTCTTCTGCACCTCTCTTCAGAAGGGATTTTAAGCATTTTACCTTCCAGGATCTGACTGTACAGGAGTTACGAGCGCCAACACTACTATTGCTAAGTGGGTCTTCCTAATCTTGTCAATAGGGGTATGTATTAGAAAACCTGAATTTTTTCTTACCCGGAGAGTATTTGAAATCTGTGCAGCTAGTGCATCCATCATACTGATGTGTTGGGTACCAACTGACTTGCTGTAAATTCAGGATTCTGGGTTAGAGGGTTCAGAAATGGCAGTGTTGTTAAGTGGCAACCTAATGAGAAAACTGTTAGAATAAATTATGTTATTGATTTGATTGGGCTGTATCCATCTGACTAAAAAGCTTTCAGATAAGGTTATTATTTGAATTCCTGTTGGCTATTAATGCTGTAAACCACTGCTACAGTAGCAACTGCACAGTGGTTTAATGCATCTTGTTCTCTGTAACTTTCAAAGTAAGGCAGTCGCACATTTTAGAGAGTTAAAAGTTTAGGAGATAACAGTATTAACTCATAGCGTTGTTTTTCCTTCTAGTTATAAGCATTATATTCCCGAAACTTTGAACAAGACCATCAGACAGAGGAATTTCTTAACCAGGATTCGGATAAATAATGTTTTCAAGCATTTCCTTAAAGAGTTTAACAACAAAACAATTTGCGATGGTAGTGTGTCTCCACGTGATCTGAAAGTTAAATACTTGTCAACAATGGAGACCTTGACTAAACATTATGGAGCAGAAATTTTTGAGACTTCTTTTTTGCTGATTTCATCTGAGAATGAAATAAATAGATTTAATTGTGGAGACAATGAGATCCTCCCACTATATGAAGTCATCGTAACAGGAAACAACGGAATTCAGTGGAGGCTCAAGCCAAATGTAAGTATCCCTTGATAAATGGGAATTAGAGGATTGCTTTAGGGGGGCATAACAACTGTTAAAAGATGGTCATGATCTTCAGACACTGCCGATCAGCTTTTTATTGAAAGGACTTCTTTCACAGGATTATAGGATTGTGCAGGTTGGAAGGGACCTCAGGAGGTCTGTAGTCCAACTACAGACAGTCCAACCTGTTCAGGGTTAGCTTTGAGATCAAACCAGGTTTCTCAGGGCTTTATCCATTCTGGTCTTGAAAACTTCCAAGGATGGACACTGCACAACCTCTGTGGGCAACCTGTTCACCAGGAAAATTCACTGGGAAAATTGAAGACTCTACTGTATCTGCCAGACCAGACACAAGTCTTGAAAGAGTCTGTGGAGGCCCTTATGGTTTGGTGCTCTGACCTGATACCAAAATCTGTTAATGTTTTTTCTATATATGGCACCCCAGGTGCCATGTTTGCTCATACTCATAGACTTTTCATGAATAGCTTAAATTACAGTGATATTAAAGCTTAGCTTTCTCACATCAGTGATATTTTGTATGTTGTTCCTTGTTTCAGTGCTGCTAATTGAAGTCACTTTGCTTAACCTCTTCTGTACTTTGTGTACATAAATATTAAGTATGCTCTCGGTTTGAAGGGCTTATGGCATATTCTACAGTTTTTCTCCACATATAATACTTGAACAAATAGACTTCTTTTTGCTTGCCTCAGTTCCCCACAGTGATGAGAACCCTACCGATAGCTATCTTTTGTAGCACAGAAAGTACTGTGCTTCACTCCACTTAGATGTAACCCAACTATCTCTATCTCTGATGGAAAATTTCTGTTTTAAATGATGATATTAATGGGGGGTGAGGGAAGGAAGAAGATATTGGAGCAGAAGAGCTTGCAAGAAGTACAGCCTGTTTCTTGTAAGGCTCCTGTTTCTGCTGATTTATAGATTATATTTATTTAAATGCCTAAATCAAAGATTTTCATCTCAGTGAGAACCTTTCTGTGACTAGCAGGAAGCTTTGCTCAGCCCGAACATTTATCTTTTTTAAATAAGTAGTTACTAATAATTTTCAATAATTTTTGACCTGTAAGATGCTCAGCTTCATTGTGGTCTGCATGTAGAATTTCATCTGCTGTTGGCAGGTCAGGCATGCAGTGCGAGAAGAATGTGGCTCTTGCTTTTGGGCTGAGCTCAGAAAGGATATTTCAAGTACATGATTTAGGAATTCCAGTAGAACCCTTTCAGCCCTGTACTGCTACTAAAATTATACATAGCATACCAAGAGAGAAGTAAGTTGCCCAGCTAATGACTGCTTGCTTTCCTCCTCATGAAAACTGTCTCATGGACAATTCTTGATAGAAGTATATCCTTGCAATACAGATAAGCTGGACATGTAAATGAATTGATAATTCAGTGCAAAAAGCATTCAAGAATTAAATAGCTGTGGAAGATTAACTTGTCATGAATTTTTGTTTTAGAGTAACAACACTATGCTAAAAAAATATGTTCTTATTCATATGCCTTTATCCAAAATGTATTTGCAGTCTGTACAGACAGAGAAAGAGAAGAAGAAAAAATCTGATGGCAAAACCAAAAAGGATGAAGAAAAACACAAAATTCGAGACTCATGGAACAATTTTTCCTATTTTCCTGAAATCACCCACATTGTCATCAGGGAGTCTACAGTTAGCATTAACAAGCAGGATAACAAAAGAATGGTAAGAACCAAACCTTGGATAGGTTTCCCTCCCATGGGAAGCTATAGTCACACAGTGTTGTTGGGCAACAGGTGACAACCTCCTTGAGGGACATTTTCTAATGGGACTCTTAAATATGCTGTCCTCAACACTGTACAAATGCAAAAGTGCTAGGTAGAAGAGCAGCAAGTTGGTGAGCACAGTTGTTTCTCTACACTTGTTACTGCATACCACCAGTGCCTGGTGGCCTCCTTGATATGCTTCTCAGCCCGTGGCCTTCCTCTGTACTGCTTGGATAGCCAAAGGCAGCGTCAAGAAAAAGAGGAGCTCAGCAAGGATGGCAGAGGGAGAGGAGACAAATGCAGAGAGGACCTGGGAGGGAGGGAGAGGAGAGTCCGTGTATAGATACCCAGTTCTTCTTGCTGTGGGCTGCCAGCTCTTAGAATTTAGGAAGGAGCTGCCAGAGTGCCCTTGGCTTCTAATCCAACATGACTGCCTCAGTCCTGAGTTCCTGGTGTTTCACAAAGCTGGCACAAGAGTTTGCCTTACAGATCTCACGTAGGATTACAGCAGAATATAAGTCGCACTGGAGAATGGAAGTTTCTTGCCAGTAATGAGTGGGGAGGATAGAGAATGGTCAGCGTTGGCTCCCTAAATATGTATGGGTTTCTGTTATAGGTTTCTGGACAATTTTTTAGCCACGCTGTGCAAAAATTGCTGGATATTAAAACAGTCCTGAAATGTTTTAACAGAACTGTAAGAATTCTTTACTAAAATATCTTTTTGTTGTAGGAATTAAAACTGTCCTCACATGATGAGGCCCTGTCATTTGCATCATTGATAGATGGGTACTTCAGACTTACAGCAGATGCCCACCATTACCTCTGCACAGATGTGGCTCCTCCACTGATTGAGCACAACATAAAAAATGGATGCCACGGACCCATTTGGTTAGTAAAATGTTTGATTTTAATTTTTCCACTTGAATAATTAGTCCTCTAGTACTGCTGCATATGGAATCCATTGAGGAAGTCTGACATTTGGAAGGTTATTAGTTAACAAAAGGTTGTAGAACAACTTATATTTTATAATGATTGTATGGAAAAAATATCACTGTTTCTCTTCACATCAACTTATTCATGTATAAAACCAGTGTTTCCTCACTACAGGAGTATTTTGAGGCTTACATCACTAATAAAGATCATTGTCAGCTCCTGAGAGTCTTTGGATGGATGCACAAAGCCTTTGGTTTTTTTAAATAGCTAAAGCAATTATTTTCCCTTCTGCCCACCTTTTTGGCTTTTCCTTTTGTGTTTGAAGATGCAATATATAGAAAACTGTGAGCTTACATGCACACTGTTGCATGCGGAATTTCCCCATTAGGCATGCTAAGAGCTTAATAAAACTTTCTTCCCTTGCTCTTTTGCAGCTAAATGTGAGTGCATGTAATGCACACAATTAATTCATGTTTTAATAATAATATAAATATTTCTAAGTTGCTGTTAGACATTTTTGTTCCAAATACAGGATTACTTTCCTGTGTATTAACTAATAATAGATTTTGGATGAAACTGCTCATTTGTTGGTTTTCCTCAGTTGTACATTGACTCTTTCAGCACGGAATACGCTATCAACAAACTGCGACAGGAAGGGAACGAAGCAGGAATGTATGTGTTGAGATGGAGCTGCACGAACTTTAACCACATTCTCATGACAGTGACTTGTTTTGAAGGCTCAGAGGTATGTCAGGTGTGGCGTTCCCAGCGGTAATCTGATAATGAGCTAAAGACTAGCAGCTTCCAGTAATCCATGTTGATATATTTATGTTCTTTAGGGCAGACACTCTTAACCTTTGTTTGATAGCTGATGCAGCAGACGGTAGATACTTACACTTCATTTTCCCTGGGACTCCTGTGCTATCTCTACAGATATGCTATATCTACAAATATGATTCTTTACATCCAGAACATTTCCATGCCTAGCAATAAAACTGCACATGAACATGATTGAAGTTAAGCTTTCTAAACTCATATGGTGTGAAAATGACATACAGAATTTGTCACTGCAACTTACCTAATGTTTCTTGAAAATGGACTTAATTATATGAATGTATTTCTACTGACACACTGTAAAAGAATGGTGCATGAGGAAAGTTGCCTTTATGTGTAGAGCACCACAGAAGGGGACATGTACACAGCTGGTGGAACATATTTTGTGAAAGATGGTAAGTAAAAGCTCATGAGGTGGGATAGGTGAGAGAACCACTTAGAAGTAGAAAAGAAGAATGCAGCAACTGCACAGAAGTTTGAATTTTACTGACCTCAGATGGAAGTCTGCAGCTGACTTGCTAGTTTGGGGAAGGTATTTAAGGTGTTCACACAAGAATAGTAATAGCGTGAAAGTATATAAACTACTTTCCTTCTCTTAGAAAAAAATTTTAATGGAATCAATGATGAGGTCAAGAAGGGACATTTGAAACAAGAAACAACAAAATGATGAAAAAAACCCTCTTGGAAATAATAGTAATCTCTTAGCTTTGATATTTGGTTCATCTTCTGTAGACATTTGCAAAAAAACCTCTGTGATCAACACTGTCTTCTAATAGACTTGGTAACTGAGGCATTGAAACAAGAAATAACTTGTCTTGGAGGGGTGACGCAAAGCTGCAGTATGGTAGAGGTGAGGAAGCAGGAGTACAGGGTAGAACTTGGAAGGGCACGGGCTTGAGATAGGCAAGTACAAAATTTCAGTCATTCTTCCCCAATACCTCTGAATGAAACTGGAAGGTTTGAACAACAGCCTGAAATCTTGTTTCACTTGATGAACAATCTGGGTTGTGAAAGGGAGTTTTGCTATTTTTAAGTTGAGATTTTGAAACCATGGTCCAGGTTCTGCAATTCTTGACCAAATGAAGAGAAAACTCCTTCTGCAGAGTCAGGGCTTCTGCATATTCTCAGGCTCTGCAAAACACAGAAGCCATAATTGGACTTGTTAGATGATTGCATCTTTATGTTGCTCTTCTTCCACTCTGTTGTTATGAACCTTCCTGGGTTATAGGAATTTTAGGGCCTTTTTCTACTTCATTGGGGTTTGATTAGAGGACCCTAGCTTAGGAGCAAGTGATTAACTGGTCCTACGTATAATTTCAAAGGCTTTTGGGGAGCTTTTATGGCTTTACAAACATTCTTTCACTTTGATGATTGGTATTTTGCTTTCTTTTTTTCCCTTCTTCCTCCTAATAGCAGATGATAAATAATTCAATCCAGTACAAGAACTTCCAGATTGAGGTGAAGAAAGGCGGGTACTTCCTACATGGTTCAAACAAATCTTTCTCATCCTTAAAAGAGCTGATGGATCACCTGAAAGGACAAATACTTCGAACAGACAACATAAGCTTTACACTGAAGAGGTGCTGCCAACCAAAACCAAGAGGTAGTCTGTCCTTTAAGAGAAGCAATGAACTTTGTTGTTGAAAGAAAACAAACTCCAGAAATAGGAGGCATTCTTATTGTCTTTGGTTTGTTTTGTATTCTTGTGTGAAGCTCTTTTGTCACTTAAAAAATTATATATAAAGTTTCTTCCCTCTCTGTGGAGGAGGAGTCTTGTCAAAAAGCAAAAGCAAGCACTGTGAATAAGGTTTTATGGTTTCCTTTTAATGTTACAAGCTCAGCACGGGGATGCTCAGGGGCTGGTGCTTCTCATGCACCTTTTTTGTGTGAACTTTTCAAATGACAATGAGAAAAGTTCTGGTTTCCCTTTTTGCACCTAAACAGCTGGCCCTCCAGTATCGACGGCAGAGGTGGAACTCTAGATTTGTTTAAAAAGAAAATGTCACAGCTGACTCAGAGTCATGGGCTGCAATGCTGCAGTGAAGCCGGGACCATATAAGGTTCTTCCTTTGCTCCACCGAGTCACGTATGCCAGGCAGTGCCACCATGCATCACTGCAGCCTGCTGTGGTTGTGTGGCAACCTCTGGTTTGAAGATTGTTTGCTCTCATTATGAGCTGTTGTTTACTCTGTTAATCTTCATGAAGCAGCAGGGAAGGCTTGGTCTGCAACTGTTAGCAAGCAGAACAGCCTTGCAGTCAGTAGATCCATCTGCGAGGTCAGGTTTTAGAGGGCTGGGACAATTGTGCTTTTGTTAAACTGTTAATGCCAACATTTACTAAAATTGTTTGCTATATACTACAAGTGTCTTGCAGCTGAATTTTGTATGAAAGAGGAAACACAGTGGTGTGATTGTGTTGATCAGATAATGGTTTCCTGTTAGAATAAGGGGAATAACTGGGCTACATTCATTACCTGCTTGTATTGACAGTTTTAGAGCGGAGTACTCTGTAGATAGACACTGAGCTTATTAGCGCTTTGAAGAATATTGGTAATTGTCTGGAGCATGAAGAGATTAAACATTTTGACATTTTTATTACATTTTGACAGCTGTATTTGGAAGAAAATAAAATGGGTCAAGGAGTTGACTCTGCGCACTTCAGCTTTTCATTAGCATTAGTTACAGTGGGATCCAGTGCATGATTATCTGTGCTGTTCCCTGTTCTGTCTCTTCCCTGGTTTTTTTTCCCCCCTCTTCTTTTTTTCTTCTTTTTGAATCTGTCTATTTAATTGCTTATTCACAAAGAAATTTAGGGGATGCAGAAATAAAGCATTTTTTCCCGTGTATGGTTCATTACTGATTGTTTTCAGAGTGCTTGATCACAGATTAGCCCCAATGCACACGTTCAGCTCCAAGTAATGGGAAATCACATGCACACGGACATCTAGAACCGTTGTATCATAATAAATAATGCCTGCTGTCAAACACAGGAAGACAAAATTCATGTGCAAGACTTTTGAATCTAACCATGCCTCTCCCTGACCAGAAGTAGAGGGGAGGAAGCACCGGGCTTTTTGAGTCTTTTCCTTCTGTTAATTTCCCATTCCCCAGTTTAATTCTAGTTCTCTGCAAACAGACTGTTAGTGTTTCCCAGAGCGCAAGACATTTTCAAGGAGTTAAAGAGAGGAAATGAGACTCCAGCTACCCCTCACCCATCTGCACACTGGAAAGCAGATGTACCTGTTGGCAGGAGGGAGTGTATGTTATTTTACTTGATGTACAGCAGAGGTATTGCCTCTTACAGTCCCCAGGTATTTCTCTGTGCAGTAAGCACTATCAGCTTTCTTAATATCAGCCCCAATATGGCTAATATTAAGATTGTATATATAATATAAAATAGCTCTCCTTTAGTGAATTCTCTCTTGAATGACAGAGTAGAAATTACTTGAGCAAAAGTTAAGTCAAAGTTTCTTCTTTTCTCCCTCCTCCTCATTCATTTGGCGATTTACCTTGCAGTGAGTATATACAATAGTGTTACTGACTGAGGAGGGTGAATGCAGTTATCCTTGAAAAGTCTTAAAGAATATTTTCTCTCCCTGCCTTCCAGAAATCTCCAACTTGCTAGTTGCTACCAAGAAGGCACAGGAATGGCAGCCCGTTTATCACCTAGGGCAGCTGAGTTTCCATCGAATCCTCAAGGAAGAAATCATGCAGGTAGGTTGCTGCTGAACTGTGTTTCTCTCTTATAATCAAAGAAGTGTGACAGCCCACTGTACCCAGTTAAGTAATATAAAATCACCCCATTCTGGCTGGTTCTTCCACTCCCATTTCTCCTCAGCAAAACTTCATTTGAATCTTTATTTGTATTGAAGCCTGTTATTGCAGAATCTAAATGTTTATATGTCCTTGTGTGGAAAAAGAAGAGAAGCTTGGAAGTAATGCCTTTCACTAGAAATCAAATTGATATTTAAGCAATTTTCTAGTGTCTGTGGAAAGAGGTGCTTCTCAGCTCATCCTTAAAAAAATCATGAAATTCTTAAGAGCTGCTTTTCCTAGCTGGTTTGTTGCTAGATGTGGCTGTATCTTTTAAAGTCTGACATACCAGAGAAACAGGCAACTTGAGGTTTAAGATAATATCCTACAGTGAAAAAAAGGGTGAAATATTCAGAAGAGTCTTAGCATTCAAAATTTTGTATTCCAAACTAATTTAGCACCTGTGTTCCCAAATTTTCTGGCAGTTGTTTGCAGTTAGTGATGCAGGTAACCTAAATAAACATCAAAAAACACACAGTGGCTTGAATGCACAAATCACATTTAATGTTTCTAAAAGACCTGAGCTCTTAAATCATGCAGTTACCTCCTTCAGTTAAATAAAAAGTTTTGGTTTGTGTTTTTTTTTAAATTGCATCACTGACTGGGGAGGACAGATATAGATTATGTTAATTGGTTTTTGATTGGTGTATTTACAGTCAGCATGCAGACTTCCTGCAAAAATATCCCAAGGCGGAATCCTCTGTTATTTAGGAGGAAATTGCTTTCCCAAACAAAGTGTACCATTGAAATATTACTTCCTCTAACTTTTGGAAACACATTAAAGATTGCCTCAACTGCAGGTTATTGTAAATAAGAGGCCACTTATTATTTATTCATTTGGTGTTTAGTCTAATAACGTTAAATCACACTGAACCTGTTTGACGTTAATGGAGATGTAATAGCCCTTTAATACCAAATTAGTTTACAGTGGTGAGTATGCTCAGAGAGACTACTAAAGCAAAGAATAACATGCTGTCATTGGTTTCTCGCTGTAATAATTTTAAGTCTATATGTAGCTAGATCAAGTGGAGGGCTAAGTCCACACTCTACTTGGAGAAGCAGAATAGAGTGCAGATTCAAGTGTTTCTGTAAATCTACGCTTGTTTGCTTCATGTCCTGGTTTGAAAAATATACGGTGTGTTATGTCTTAGGGTGAACATCTTGGAAGAGGGACGAGAACACAGATTTACTCAGGGATTCTCAACTACAAAGATGATGAGAATGAAGGATATCAAAATGAAAAAGAGATTAAAGTTCTCCTCAAAGTCCTGGACCCCAGCCACAGAGACATTTCTTTGGCAAGTTTTTTCCTTTTTGTCTGTTGTAGTACAAACACTGGGTCTCACAATATTGGACATGGTTAACTATGAAAAACCTTTAAAAAAAGGGGTTGTGTATATAGTAGTGGAATGGGAAAATGCTGAAGGTATAACTCACCATTTTAGGCAGTCAAAGCCATCACTGACCAGCGCTTTTGAGATACTCCGTAAGCTGATTTCATTAGACAGGCAGCAGCATCGGGTCTGGCTGGAGCATGCCAGTGCTCACTTCCAGGCTGCATGCATGCAGACCGTAAGCACAAGGGAAGCAGACCCAGACCTTTCTGTGGTATGAAATGCACCGTCATACCCATACTCACAGTCTTGCAGCTGTGTCAGTTGAGAGCCATGGAGTTCAGTGAGGGTACTGCTGCCTACCATGAAATTACCTCTGCCTTGTGCGTTGGGCTGAGTCTGTCACCAGTTCTGTCATTGACATGGCCGCAGGCAAGTTGCTTGATCTGCATTTTGCTTAATCATCAAGTAAGAGAAGCTAATGCGTCACACAGGGGATGCTAAGACCTAGTATATGCAAGTCTGTGAGAGTGCAGGGAAGAGCATTGGTTGCTTACATGACCTAGTGAACGACGACACATCTCGGACAGCACTCCACTGCCCCGTTACTACAGCGGGATGGCACATCCCTACCATTATTGACCCTTTACGTTACCGGAAAACACAGTAATCTTTTGCAAATGTTTTTGTTACTTGATGCTCTGTATTTGTTAAACACTTGGATGACTGCCACAATGACCAGCAGTTTAATGGCTAACCTCTTTCACTTTCTAACAGGCCTTCTTTGAAACGGCAAGCATGATGAGGCAGGTGTCTCACAAGCACATTGTCCTTCTCCATGGAGTCTGCGTCCGTGATGTAGAAAGTGAGTTCAGTGAACATCTCTCTAGGCAGCACGCTTAAGCAGCAGGCTTGGTAGGGATAGGGCAGCCATTCAGTTCAGTGCTAGTACGGGGGAAGATGGCATTGGCAGCTGCTGCCTCTTGATTTTTCAGTGCAGACAGAAGTGGAATTGGAACAGCAAGGCAGCTGCAAAGTCCCTTCTACTAACAAGTTTCCTCTTCCAATGCTGTCTTTGAATAAGTCCCTAACAGGATGATTCCTTGAGGTTGGAATGCCAGAGTGATAATGGTAGAGTCAATACAAACCAGCCTTCTGGCAGAAGTTATTTCCCTGGGAAGGCTCTGCCCTGTGGTCTTTGAAACACTTTTTTCCAGGTTTACTCTTCATTTACTACATAAAGCCACACTTCTCAGGTTTTTAATTTGGACTCTGAGCATTGAAATAAACTTTGAGGAAGGTGATATAAAGACATATTATAACCAGCTTGCTTGGGGGGTGGGGAGGCAGAAGATGGTAACAGGCTTATTAAATTACTCCAGAAACTGGTTATTGCAATACTGACTTTATGCACCTGACTTTGTAGATATCATGGTTGAAGAGTTTGTTGAATTTGGGCCTCTGGATCTGTTCATGCGTAGGAGGAGTGAAGTTCTGACGACTCCTTGGAAATTCAAAGTTGCCAAGCAACTTGCAAGTGCACTAAGCTACTTGGTAAGAAGGCATCTTGACAAAAGCATTGCCTGTAGCTGCTGCAGTCTAACGCTGCAGAGGTTTCGTGTGCATTAGTAACTAATGAATTTCCTTTCTTAGGTAGTGGGACTGTGCAATGAGCAATTATGCTCTTTGTGAAAAAGGAATATAATGTTGGTCTTCTTTCCAAAAAGCATCATCTCTACAAATACAAATGCTTAAGTGTGAACAGTATGTTTCCCTGCTCCTGCTTTCCCTGTTTTTCTCTAGGATAATTTCTTCCAAGATGTATTTCTGGATTTCAGCTTGGCATATTTTGCAGTGATCCCCTATGCTATAGGTATGTTAGAGCACTTGCAGAGCATTGCTAGGTCACTGGACTCACTATATTCTTTTCCTCCCTTACTGTAGGAGGATAAGAATTTGGTACATGGAAACGTGTGTACTAAAAACATCCTACTGGCAAGAGAGGGAATTGACACTGAATATGGTCCTTTCATAAAGCTGAGTGACCCAGGAATACCAATAACTGTGCTGTCCAGACAAGGTAGGTACACGAATCACATTTCTCTCTTCAGTGGGGTGGGGAAGGGGAAAGGAAAAAATATCGATTATACCAGCTAGAACTGGCTCTAGAATAGAAGTAATCAGCTTTCATGAATGTGAAAACTACGTGGAAGTGCAGGAGTGTTACTGATGGTGGGTGCTTGTTGTATTCATTTCTCTTAAAAAGTTATGTTAAGTCTAGTGAGATAGTACAGAAGGAACTGCAGTTTCTGGATGGCTCAAGGCATGAGCTTGTAAAAGCCACAGAAACGTCCTTCTGAGAACAGGGATTTGAGAATTAAGATTTCCCTGAAAGTGGACAAATACTGCAGCTTCGTTAAGCAGCTGTTAGGCAAGAATAATTGAGTTAGAAGGCTGGTTTTTTTAGTCCTTTGATATTAACTCCAGTATGCTTTGGTTCTGTGTTTTATCTAAGAATGCGTTGAGCGAATCCCCTGGATTGCACCTGAATGTGTTGAAGACTCCAAAAATTTAAGTGTTGCAGCAGATAAGTGGAGTTTTGGTACAACACTGTGGGAAATCTGCTATAATGGAGAAATACCACTGAAAGACAAGACGCTAGCAGAGGTAAAACTACGTTACATAAACTTTACCTTGACATCTCAGATACATCCTCTTTGGCACTCCAGTTTCCACACCCAATTTGAGTTGCTTTCAACTGACATGAAAACCAGCTCAGCTGGACTTGATAAGGGGCTGATCCATCTAAATTGCCACAGGTTGCAGCAGGAATTCTTGTCCTTAATACAAAAATTGCTGATTATTGCTTCAACCTGACCTTGCTGGGGATTTTCCAAACTCAGCATAGTAACAATTAAACAGAACTTCTGATGTTCTCACACCTGTCCTTTTCTAACCCCTGTGTCCAGTTATAAACTGACGGAGGTTCTGCGTAAAAGCAGCTAGGTTCTTCTGTTCTTGCTTACTTCTTCTGGACATCGGTTCAGAACTAGACTCCTGTGGGACACCGTTATTGTTCATTCTGAAATCTAAAATTTAAATAAATCTTGTTCTGCCTTACTGCTGGCAGTTTTTATTCATCACTGCTGGAGTCCCTCAGCATATGTTCCAAATGTGCTTTTTCTCTCTTGAAGTTTTGCTGTGTTGGGAAGGCGATGCATCAAGGCAGCTGCTGCTCATCTGAAGGAAATGACTGAGTACTTGAGTCACTGCCCAAGTTGTTTTAACAGGAGGTAGCTGAAAGGAACTTGCTGCCCTGGCTACAGTCCGCTTCTTGCGTGTGGCAGATAGCTGGGGTAGCTCTGCAGAGCTTAGAAAATGCACAAGCCCACCCTCATCCCATCTGCCCCAAAGCTGGTACCTTCTCAGGGGTTGTGAAGAGCAGCCAGTATTGTGTTGTTTCCTTGGCAAGTCTTTCCACTTGGCTGTTGGTCCTGGTGCGTAAGTAGCATGGCAGAAAAATAACTTCTGAAAGGTGAAATCTTCAGAACATTATAGAAACTTCATGTGTTTTAAGTGGTTGCTCCAAGCTACCCCAGATTCAGCACAATAATAATTCTCCACTAGTAGGAGATGGTTTAGAGTTACTGCTGAAAAGGAGGATTTCCTTGGTAAAGTTAAGTCAAGGTTCATGTTAAAAGCAAAAATTCATGCTAGGAGTTTCCTTTTGCACCTTACAGAAGGAGAGGTTCTACGAGGGGCATTTTGTGTTGGCAACACCATCGTGCAAAGAACTAGCTGACCTGATGAAACAGTGCATGAACTACGACCCCCATCAGAGACCCTTCTTCAGAGCAATCATGAGAGACATCAACAAACTGGAGGAACAAAGTAAGGCCTGGTTTTGCTTATCAGGTGGGGGGGAGGGATAAGGAAGGCTGACTTATTTGGCTAAGTCAGGCACCTTACAGCAGCATTCTTGCATGTGTACAGTTGTATTGGCAGGAGCATGTCACATCCCTGCAACAATGGAAATAGCCCTTTCTGTAGATGAGTGCAGATAGGATGCGAGCGTTTAATTCATACGGAATGTGGGGCTTAAGTTGTGTTGGTGTTACTGACATTTCATTCGATGGCCCATATTTTATACAACAGCTTAAGTTAGTTTCAAGACAATCTTCGAGCTCCGTGAGATTTCCATAGGACTATCTTGACCGAATCAGAGCATTAACACAGGTAACTGGTTCCTGGTACATCTTACTTTGAAGTTACTGCAGAACAACTAACAGATGATCAATTAAGGGCAAAACTTGATGTCCCATACCTAGTATATATAATCATAGAAGCTGAATAACTACTACAGGTGGGAAATATGTCAAGAGAAAACTGAATCAGAATCTGGAAGAAGACCCAGTGAGCAACCCACAAAGTGAGGAAGAGTGGTAGACTGGCACTGGAAGGAATTCCCTGTCAAGAAGCAGGCAGGGTTTAAACAAGAAAAGTTCTGACAGTAGGGATAGAAACGCACTAACAGCAGCAGACTGGAAGTGAGCAAGGATGCCTTGAAGTGTCAAGACCAAGATGTCCTTGTGGGAATCTGTCTGACCTGGGACTTTTCTCCCACTCACAGATCCTGATATCGTCTCGGAGAAGAAGCCCTTTACAGAGGTCGATCCCACGCTCTTTGAAAAACGATTCTTGAAAAGAATCCGTGATTTGGGAGAGGTAAGAGAATGTCAGATATGGAACACAGATAAGTGTGTGTGTGTGTGTATACAGCTGTCTGTGTGTGCTTTCTGTGTCACAACAGGAAGATGTGAATAGTAAATGCCTAAAATAGTGCATCAGCGACACTATGGTTAGTGAGTGTTGTGTTAAATAATGCTGTCTTTTCTTTTACAATTAGGGCCACTTTGGCAAGGTTGAACTCTGCAGATACGACCCAGAAGGCGACAATACAGGGGAGCAAGTGGCAGTTAAATCTCTAAAGCCAGAGAGTGGAGGGAATCACATTGCTGATCTCAAGAAGGAAATAGAAATTTTGAGGAATCTTTATCATGAGAACATTGTCAAATATAAGGGAATTTGCACAGAAGACGGTAAATCTTAATGTAGAATATTAAGAGTATACACTAAAAGTATAAGGGTTTTCCTTTAAAGATGAAGCATTTTAAAAACCAAAAGAGTCTTGGCTCAATCTTACAGGTTTAGATCTCTTTCTTCATGGAAAAAGCAGCAATTTATCTCTGAAGTCGTCCTCCTCCCATTTTTGTGCTTGGCTAACCTGGATGTGGGCAATGTGGTTGATGTTTTCACCAAACCTATTAAAAAAATGAGCACCTGGGCATGCTGGTCGTGTCTGTGTTCCAGGACCGAGCTGACCATTGCAGCTGGGTCATAACCCCGTAAACCCAGAGGTCATTATTAGAAGCATATGTTATTAATAGAAAAGAGCTCTGTTGTCTTATACTTTTGCATTTGCAGTAGTGATTGTTTTAAGCCAGTATTAAAAATGTGAAGAACTTCAGTAACTGTTCTGCCTGGAGTAGATTCTCCTCTGGACTGGTACAGTGACTGCTAATGGGAGTTAGCCCACAGTCCGGCCATGGTCCTGCGATATCGTTACAAATGCTACCAGTGCTGTGGGCTGGTACAAAAGTTATCGGTGTTAATGACGTGAGAAGGGTCATGTGTCTGCGAATTAACCACACGCTCTGTTTTTAGGAGGAAGTGGGATTAAGCTTATCATGGAATTTCTTCCTTCTGGGAGCCTAAAGGAGTATCTCCCCCGGAACAAGAACAAAATCAATCTCAAACAACTTCTCAGATACGCGGTTCAGATCTGCAAGGTGAGCCTGGCACCAGAGCCTTCCTGCAACTCTTCTGTTCGATTAGTTTAATAATTAATTTAATAGCGTGAGGGCGGGAGGAGAGGAGAGGCTTGCTTTATGAACGAAACCATTCTCCTTGCTTTGTCCCCAAGGACCTGAATCCTAAAGCAGTCTCTCCCGTGCTTCAGATGCTACTGGCACAAAGATGAGCAAGGGAATAATTACCAGGTTCCCTTGTTAAAAGTCTACTATGAGAAGAAGTTGTTCCTGTTGCAGAATTTGAAGTATTAGGAGGGAGGACAGCATTTAGAAAGGGTGTGTTGGCAACAGGGAAGGAGCAACGTGCAAGTCTAAAGTGAGGAAGAGGTGTGAGTGCAGAGTGCAGTCAGGCCGTGTGAAGCAGTGTGCTTTCTGCAAGAGATTGTGGTTTTGTGATTATGGTGGACCATGCAGTTAGAAGAAGCGTAGAGACAGGCTGAATTTTAGCAGCACACAATGGAACAGTTGCTGTGGAGAAGGGTCTGAAGATGGTGGCTGCTCAGCTGGAAATTAAAAAGTACAAAGCAGAAACAGCAGTCTCAACAGATGAGGAACCCAAAGGCTGAGTTTAGCGGGGGGGTGGGGTGGGGTGGTCAGAAAAGGACCCTGGAAAGTGCCAACAGACGGAGAACCTGTCACCAGAAACCTGGATAGAGTATTGCCACACGAGCAAGGGAGCATTTGAAGGGCAAGCTGGAGAAAAACAGCGATTGAAGTATTGGAGGAACTAGCCTAACAAGCTTTCTTCTCTTAGGGAATGGACTATTTGGGCTCCTGTCAGTATGTGCACCGTGACTTAGCAGCAAGAAACGTCCTTGTTGAAAGTGAGAACAGAGTGAAGATTGGAGATTTTGGTCTCACCAAAGCAATTGAGACCGATAAGGAGTACTACACTGTCAAAGACGACCTCGACAGCCCTGTTTTTTGGTAGTAACTTCCTCATTTTCTTTAACCAGGCTGTGCAGCGCAATAACTTGTCTGCTCCTGTAGACTTAGGCTTTTAGGCATCCTGAAGATTCTTCCTGTTTTGATTAGAGGCCTAAATAAAGACACATCATCAGAGCAAGGAAGAGGACCTGGTAGACTACTTACCTACTCTTGTGCTCTTTATTTCTTCCTGCGCTTAATGATTCATTTTCCCACCATCTTTTGGTTTTGGTCTCTTTTAGTTTCACAGTGACTTGCTGTGTAACCATTGTACTGTATTTACTACTTCTGTGGCACCCCAAGCCCTATGGGCATATCAGTTTATGTACAAGGACTCTACAAACACAGAACGTGCCTCTTTAGTTTGCTTATTTTAAATACATATAGGTTGTGCATGTATGAGTAGATCTGTGCAGCTCTGAATAAAATTTAACGCTGTCATGTTGTGTTCATAGGTATGCTCCAGAATGCTTGCTTCAGAGTAAATTTTATATCGCCTCGGATGTCTGGTCATTTGGGGTGACACTGTATGAACTGCTTACCTACTGCGATTCCGAGTCCAGTCCCATGGCAGTAAGTGGTTGTGAAAGAAATTGCTGCTCAAGCTGCTTAAATCGGTTTTGGTTTTTTGGGTTTTTTTTTGTTTGTTTGTTTGTTTGTTTGTTTTAAGAAAAACGTTATTATTTTTGGAAACAAGAAGTAGAATGAGTCTCTTCATCTTATGAACACAACCCTCGTGGCTGTCTTTCACTAAAGACCCTGTACAGAGATAAGTTGTGGTGAATGCATGTACTGGTGAGGAAACTGTGTTTATAAATGTTAGTATCTGTTTTCTAATTTGAGTATATGGTGCATGGTATCCGTACGATAAGCATCTACTGTTCATTTTCATTTTGAGATTCAAATGTCATCTTCATGTCAAGTTGAAACAGCCTGGATTTGTGCAGGGCAAGAGGATGCGCAGCTGACTCCTGCTCTTTTCACAGGAGTTCTTGAAAATGATCGGCCCCACGCAGGGACAGATGACGGTAGCACGGCTGGTGCGTGTCCTGCAAGAAGAAAAGCGTTTGCCGCGTCCACCCAGCTGCCCAGAGGAGGTAAATGGATGCACCTACGCTTTGGTAATGGTGCCCCCTTCCTTTGACACTAAATTAGCAGCAAAAGCACCACACATTCATGGTTGGATAGGCCTGGCTCATCTTGGTTAGCGGACCCTGACGCACAGCCTGTCGTCTCCTGCCCTCAGAAGTACGGCGTTCAGAGGCGAGGCAGGCCGTGGTCATTGGCCCCTAGCCAACAGGTACTGACCACTCTTAAACCGGCAGAGTGATTACCCAGAGGTACACAGTAGCCGTTTTGATACAACAGGCACTCCTGAAACTGATGAAGCTGTTGCATTGTTTTAAGCTGTCTACCCTACTACTGCATCAGCAGACATATACCTCTACTCAAACAAAGAAACCCCACTGGTGACAGGTACTTGCTAATTCTGATCAAAATCTGAGGCATGTTTCTGTCAGCGTTCTTCATTTCATAATAGTGAGAATCTGCTCCATAATATTCGCTGGAAAAAACAACTCAAGGTTTCACGCATCCTTCAAAAATTTCTCTTTTTTTGTTGTTAGGTGGACCAGCTGATGAGGAAGTGCTGGATATTCAAGCACGATGAACGGACAACCTTTCACAATCTGATTCAAGGATTTGAAACGATTATGAGTAAAATGTAATTCGTTTTTTTATAACTGCTGTAATTTGTACTCTGACTGTGCTAATGTGTTTAAAGGATTCTTTTTCCAACAGTTTTCCTTTTTAATTTTAGTCAACAGTTGGATCAAATTCATGAAAAGGTATGGCAGAAACAATAGCTTCAACTCCTTTTGCTGCTGTTATTGCAAGGCAGTTTCATCTTTATCTGATTATGGTCTCGCCACAATTTGAACTACCCTGATGAATGCGAACTGAAAGAGCAGTGTCAAAAAATGCTGCAGTTCTCAGTGCAATCTGTAGCATTTAAAACAAGTCTGCTGTGCACGCTTATTCCTTGAATAACTAAACTAGTGGACATAAGAGGGCTTGATACAGTAATTTAATAATTTTATGGGGTTTTGAGGAGGTTTTAAAAAAAAAAGTTTGGCCATTGGAGCCACCTAAGGACAAGGAGAAAACAAGTGACACATAATCCAGAGCAAATGGTGTCAATAAATAAAATAGCCTTCATGTGCACTTATATTTTAGTAACAAAAAAACAACTCTGGCATAAAAATCCATAGAAGACAAAATAATCAGCTCGTCTTAACCAGTCTGCAGTTCTGAGCTCTTACAAACACTTAAAAAAAAAAAAAAACAAACCACTTGACTCTTGTGTTCAAAAAATCAACCAAACAAAAAGCACGGATCACCTTCTATAGTTACGCATTTCATTGAGAAACCCAGTTTCTGGATCAGCATATTTGCTTCTCCTATCTCGGCCCTCCCCTCCCACGTTACACATTTCTACCTGCTGAAGCTTCCATGTTTATGTAGCTATTAAACATGCAAACACAATGCTTTTCAGCTTGTACTGCAAGTGAACCACAGTGCGGTGAAATGTGCATAAGAAATTAATTACACCATTAAGTGTGTAATTCACACTTAATTCATTAAGAATTCATATTCATTAAGAAGATGAATCCATGTAGAGAATCTGGGGGAGCACCTCTATAAGAAAGAATAGTTATCTAAAGGAGAGGCCTGAGCAACCGGGGCAGTGTCCCTAGGAAAGAACCCCTTGAACACACGAAACAGTGGTTTTTGTTACCAGTGGCGCCATCCGAGGGGTGCATGTCACACTCTTGGTGGTTTTGGGGTTTTTTTGGTCAATGATTTCTTTGGCCAGCAGGTTAATTCATTTTAGCAGTTCTTCTGTAAAGCCGTTCATTTGGCCTAAGATGACAATTCTTTAAATAACAGCATTGGCCGTTACTTAATTTGACTTACCGACTCCAACCGTGCGCTTGTGCAGTATTCAGTTAACCAAAGGGAAAGGCAGTAGGGCCAGACTGGGACCACGTATGTATGTATTATTGTCAGGACCAGATTTAGTATTTAAACTGTAAGCAAGTAAGTCACGCGAGGGCACTCTACTCTTGTAAACCTGTCAGCTTCGATAAACAGTGGTTTAACTGGAAACCTTTTGCTGAACCATGTCCTAGAACTTGGGCGATGTTTTCCCACCACACCTGGATATTGAAAATGCTTTGAGGAGCTACTCAGTTCTGGCAATAACAGAAAGATGTCTTTAAATACAGATCTAGAGATATATATATAAAAAAATTGTAATTATGAGCTGCAATGAGGTCAGATTTATTTTTACAGTATTACCTCTTTTTGCTGTATGTCACTCACTCGAATTAAATCTGTAAGCACTTTGTTACTCTTTATACAAACAAATCTAATAAATTTTTTTTTCTCCACGTGCATATCTCTTTTAATCATAAAGTAAACAGAGAAAGATTTTAAAACATAACTTCTATAGGAATGGTGATCAGAACATGTTGTCTTCAAAACCAGTCTTCCCTCTATTAAAAGATTTCTTTAAATGTAGTCCAGAGATACGTTCCTCGCACAGAAATCCACTTTAAATGCATACCAACAATTTATTTTCATTGAAAAGCGTAACAAGTTGAGAAAGTTGGCATATACAAACAGTTCAAACAAAATATTACAAGTGAATTTATCAATACATACATGGAGAATCCTAGAAAAGCTCCTACAACCTGCATTGCTATTTGGCTGTCTTAAGCAGTTACTGCCTGTATGCATAGTGCGTGCTAGCTATACAACACAGCTGCTGAGGGAGGCGTGAGTTTGAGTGTGGTGGGGTTTTTAAGCTTTGAAAATACGTATCCTGGTCACATCACAAAGTTTGAAAGGCAGAGTTTAAGACTTTTTTTAAAAAAAAAAGAACAGTATTAAAAAAAATGGCTTCAATATTATATAGCAAAGAAGGACCTGGGTTCTGGCCTCAATGCTCAGTGAATTAAGTCCAAATGACTTTGCAACAGGATTCCAAGGCAGCAAACCCATGCTGTCCGTCACAGAGGGCTGGCTCATAATTTATCTATCCATCAATCACAAACATTGCTTTCACTAGTAATGCTTTCTAAGTCTTCAGCTACAAGGATTAACAGCAGAAAAAGCCTCTAGCCAGAGCTGCTTAATGAATAAGCTAAAACTACAAAGTCTTTTTAAAAAAAAAAAAAAAAAAAAAGGAGAGAAAAAAAACCCACAGAAATACAAAGCTGGGAAACAATGTGTCTGCTCGCAGGCCCCTGAGGAGCGGGGCTGGGCGATGCGCAGAGGCAGCCCGGTCTGCGCCGTCCCGACACTGGCAGGCTGCGCTCCCAGACACGCACGCAGGCTGCTGCAGTTCACGGTGCGCGGGTGTGAGCCCGTCCTGTACACCTGGGAGAGGTGAGTGAGTAAATAGCTTTTCCTTCTACTGAGAACTACTTCATGCAAATGGGAGTATGTAAGGAGGAATGAAAACTGGTGCCAGGATGCTCTGCTCTAGCAGGCTTTGTGGTGCAGCAGATTTCAAAAGTTAAGATGCTTGGGAAAAAGGAAAAAAAATACAGGAAAGAGCAGGAAGGCAGGATCATCCGAGGAGCATGTCAGTCAGTATCGCTGGAATCATCCGGATCCAGGAGAAGTCAGAAAAAGTAAAACAGGCAGTTGACTCCTTCTACTTTCAGTTATCTTTAACAAGGCTCCGCCACCTGAAAGTGTTGCTGGCAGCCCTGCCTTACTGACACGCATACCTCGTGGAAGGCGGACGGTGCTTTGCCACACACACCGTTTTACACAGACACATTCACAAACTGTAAATTACTTATTCCAAAGAAAAGCTGTGGATTCTTGGCCTAAAAGCAGATAAAGGTTACTTCATTGTCCAAGTATCTATCACCTATCCAAATCGAACTGAATATTGCAAGGCAGCACACAGTATAGCATCTCACTTTTAATAAACATTTATTGAAAAGATCACAGAGGCTCTGGTAATACATTTGGTATATCTCCATTCCAGGATTAAGAGAAATATTAAAAATATAAAGGCTGTAAATGCAGAACTCTTAATCCTGGAAAAAGTAAGGTTTAAAAAAAAAAAAAACAAAACCCACATTCTGAGTTTAAAAAAAAAAAAAAAAAATCACTATCAAGACTTCCTCTTTTAACTTCCTCAGTCTGAGGACTAGAGAAAGGATCAGTGTTCCCCCCTCAGTATTTTTATTGCTTTCGGCTGGTAAGCTACCAAAACTCACCAAGTTACTTTGCTTTGTCAGCTTCAGCCCACGGTTACTTTCAGTGGCAGACGACAAAGGAAACACCATCCCATCCTTTCAGAAGGCAAGTCGGACTACTGCGAAATGGCTAACCTCGTAGCAATACGTACCACTTCCTTGGCAAATTTGCCCGTTACAGAGGTTGTTCCTCTTGGGATACTTATAACCCACACATAAAGAAGAATTATTTGTCTGAAGTTAAGGCAGCAATAAATAGCAGAGGTACAAAAAAGCCTGCCTTCACACCCTAAGGCAGGAGTGATTGATTATTTAGGTCTCAATAAACGCGCTTTTTTTTTAGAGAGGATTCTGCGTAACGTACTGCGGAGCCCTGAGTCTGCTGGCCAACGTACTCCATAGGGCCAGGTTCTGGGGAGGAAATGAGGTACGAAGAGCTTCGCTTCTCGCTTCTCGTTGGAGCCACCTAAGGACAAGAAGAAAACAAGTGACACATGATCCAGAGCAAACGGCGTCAATAAATAAAGCTCCAGTCTGGGAATTACCAAGGACCAGGAGCCAGTAACCGACTCCAAAGGCCCGACTCCTTCGGCTTTAAGGTCCGGCTATACACAGCTCATGAGTCAGTGTTTGTGCCCTTTCCCTAAAAAAAGAAAAAACCCCACCCAATTGTAAATGCATTGGTGCCCCACCATACATGCGTTTTTGTGAGGGCAAAGGGCTGGCTGGGCCAGGTGGCCCCGCTCCACAGTGCACATTTAAAAAGAAGTAGTGTAACGGCCATGCTAGCAGTGCCCGAGCGGCTCCAGACATCTTCATCCTTTAAAGTAAGGCACCAGTGGGCCACCTTTCATTCCTCTTTCTTTTCTCTTGGAGAGCTGAATGGGTTAAACTGTCCTGGCACAGCTATCGGTGCAAGTCAGATGTTGAAGGACTTGGTTTCCAGCCATGCCAAAGCAGATTTGTGTTGCGGATTACGGGTAACCACCTGCCACTTGCAGGCATGAGTCACGTGGTAGGTACCACAGTGAAGGAGAGAGCAGTAACAGTTCTTTAATCAAAACTTCAATTCAACCAAAATGCCTCACTCCGATACACAGAAAGTCCTGAGGGTCCCAGAGTAGGGTTTCTGGTGAGGGCACAGGTGACCTAACCCTGCCCAGCCGCCAAGGGCTCCTTGGGGTACGCAAGGCTCACGTTCAGTTCCGCTTTGGGATCCATCAGAGCAGAACGTTGCGCTATCCATGCATCTACAGCACTAGAAGCTGTATGCACACATTGGAGCCCACCGCCCTAATCAATGACTTGATCACTTCTCTCTTTCCCCCAACATGTCATTAATTTCATTTCCAAATGGCTTTAACAGTCACCTTGTTCTAAACCACTGAAGCATCTGCCCTGTAACAACCACCTGAGCCTGATCTCGCCACATCCTGCTCAACCACACTGTGTGTCCTGGGTTAAGTGTGGCTCCTAGATCAGAAGATTTGGGGTTTTGGTTCATGGTGGAGTGAATATTTTAGAAACCTTAACATGTTTCACAAACCAGGACACTAATTCCTTAACTCAATCAAAAAAATGTTCCCGAGCCGAACACCTCCTAGCAGTTCTCAGAAACACCCCTTGCTCATTCACATTCACAATTCACGTTAGCCTCTTCTAAGTCAAATTCCATTTCAGTATGCACTTGTCATTATCATAATTAGGAACTTGCTTGAGGAAAGACTTTTAGTTTTCCCCATCCTCTCTCCTGCACTTCCAACAGCCATGGGGATGTCACATGTGTACGGTAACCCTCCACCGCATCCTGGCTCACGTGGCAGAGTGCAGCATCACTGCTACGTGCTTCATACAAATCTCCGACTGTTTCTGAACCTCTGAAATGCAGCCCACAGAAGCAGGAGAAAAAGGGGTTGCAGGGTTAAAGCGAGCGCACACACACGAGCACACACTCTTAACTGATACAGAGCCTCCTGGGGACCAGTGTGCATGCCCGCTTCACTGAGATTTATCTTTTAGTTTCTAGGAATGAGAAAAGTACCTCACTGCAGAGGCAAACCGTACTTCTGTTTAGTCTATGCCAAGGGACCGCTCTCTTTCTGCCTTTTATGGCATCTGGCATTAAGACAAACTTTCAAGCAAGCTATTCAACATCACCTCTACATACAAGCTTTCATCTTTAGACTGGAGGCAAACCGAAAGGTATCAGTTAGCTCAAACCCCAGACTATGTCCTTCTGTTACAATTTCACTCGTTTCCAGTCATATCAGAGCTGTTAGGAACCCGAAAGCTCAATTTTTTGCTGCACACAGCTAGAGGTTTCACAGCCCATGGCACCGTGTTCAAGCCCTGGCCATCTTTATCCCAAGACATGTCAAAGCCAGCTCCAGCCAGGCTTTGTCTCCCACCCAGGAGTCATGAATTGCTACAGTTGTGTCTTCCTTCCAAATCTACTCCAAAACCCAGGAATCTCACACTAAGTCAGATGCGAGTTCCTGAATGCCACAACATCATGTGCTGAATCCTGCTACTCACCTCTGCGCAGCAAAGGGATTTAGTGCTGTGATGGAGGAGAGCTGCGCAGGAGGCTGGGTGCCTGAGCTCCCCCAGGTGCAAGTGCTGACTTCACCTGTGGCTCCTCTCGGCGTGCCCGGGCACCGTGCAAAGGGCCACGAGCTGCGCTGGAGGCTGGAGAGCCAGCTCGGCATCCTTCCAGCAGCGCTCGGAGAGATTATCATCGCTCTCATGGCTGCATGGCTGGGGCTGGACTCGCAAAGGCAGCAGCTCGTTATGCTGATGGGCCTACTTCCCTGCAGCCGCTCCAAAACAGATGACAATCTGGCTTTTAAGGTCTCTCCCATCAGTAAAAACACAAGAAATGCGATTTACCTATGGCATGAGAGTATGAATTCCTCAGGACTTCTAAGGCACTTGGAAAACAAGATGACCTATGCTCAGACTAAGCAAAGCTTTTACCCCACTGCCTCAGCCTGTGTTAAACTGGCCTCCTGTTAGTCCAGACTCCAGCCTCCTTTAAGCTGGTCCGTACTGCTTCCATAGCATTTCCCTATACCTCCTGCATCTTTTATTGATGAAACTAAGCGTCTGCTGGGTCCAAGAGACAAAGGAAGCTTTGCTCAATGATTCGGGCTGAAGTAGGTTGTATCTGACATCTGTTATGTATTTCAAGTGAAAGCCATTTTAAAATGGTTGTCCTCCCAGGATCCAGTCAACAGTATTACAAAGTGGCAGCTCTAGGTAACCTGGGCGCTGCTGTGACTTGCTAACTCTGCTTCAGAGGTTTTATCCCAGTGGCACTCACTGCAAAACATCTGCAAGTCATGCAAAAAACCCCCATCTAAAACCAGCATGAACTTCCTCCTCCTCCTCCTTTGTTCACTTCCTACTTTATTTGCCTACTTCAAGGCATTTTTGCACATTCACCCTCACAGATAGATACCCTCTTTCCATGAAGTTTGTTCACAAACATCCAGCCTCTCTTTGCCTGTGGGATTTGGTGGTTTGTGGGCAGTGAGGAGCAAGCACTGATCTCCAGGGTACTGGAGGGCTCTGAGGGGGTCTGGTGCTGGCATGCTCTGCCCAACCACTGCTTTTGTTTGTCACATCCACCAGGAACTGCATGTGATCCTGAGCAACTCAGGATCCTGAGGAGCGCGGATGCAGTTGAAAAGCTCTGCCTTGGCTTGTTGTGGGTCCAAAGTCCACTCAGTGGCAGCATAAGACAAATAAGAAGCGCTTCCACCAGCAGCTCGCTTGGGCTGCATCTGCAACCACTCTGCTCAGTGTCTCCTCTCACCTTATTTAATGGGTTTTGTGGAGGAAGCTGCAAGCTGCCTGGCTGGTATGATCCCTGGGCTCCACTGTAAAATGTAGGCATGACCTGCAAGCAGGTACTGTAGAATGGGTAAGATCCACCTGTAGAGTCCTAAATGCAGAACGGGATCCATGATCAACCAGAAGTTGAAAGAAAATAGGTTTAATAATTCATTTTTACTTGATACAGTAATGAGCACTCAGCAGATGTGAAAATATCTGAGTGACACTCAATTGCTAAAAGGAGTGTACAATTCACAGCAGCTCAGGCATGCAGCAATTTCTTGAGTAAAACATAGGATTTGGGGGACAGTTTACTTTACACAACTCCTTTAAAAAAAAAGAAAGAGTACTTCTCATTGGTCTCAGAAACCTCGGGCTATATAATGGCCTAGGCGAGAAACAATCCTCAATAGACTCACTGGGAAATAATGTTATGGTGTGCTGTTTCTTGGTAGGAGCATTTTAATACACTCCTGAGCTTTACAGGTAACTTTGGATTGTGGGATTTTAGAGAGAGGAATATTTATGCCAGATGTAATCAAAAGTGTGAGTATGAATCCTGGAGAGTAACTGTGCAGGGATGCCCTGCAGAGGGTGACCATGCAGTGCCATTCATCCCACGCTCTCCAGCCCCCTATTTCTGCAGTACTGACGGCAGCAGCCACTATCAACAAACAAAGCAGGTGTCCAGAGTCCAAAAGCACCCTTACAGCTGATGGGAGAAACAGCCAAGGGAGACAGGAAGAAAAGAAAATTATTTCTCACCTCAGAGGCTTCATTTTCAAATTCATCGACTCTTGCCTGGGTAGAGTTATATGCCTGAGCATAATGCTGATACCACTGCTGAACAGCCTCCTATAAAGGAGGAAAAAACCTCTTCCCATTAGCTGTCTACTAAGATCGCTTTAAATGAAAGCAATTCTTACGGCCTCACAGGACATGAGAATGAATAAAAGGCAAAGCTCTCCAAGAAGCATCAAAACATGTTTAACACCAGTGATAAAGCTCAAACCAAACATTCAAATCTACATTAAGTGCTTAAAAGATATACAAGGCACAACTGCCTTGGCAGAGGACGCAAGTACAATGTAATTTCTGTTACCTGGAAGGAACATACAGTACAAATATAGCTGAATGATGACACATGGCATCTCTGCACCTAAGTGACATCACTTGAGTCCTTCATGTTACTAAAAATAATTCTAGTAACACTAATACTACAATATTACTGATCTTTTGGGGCAGTATTTTAAGGATTTGGGGTTAGCAACTACCTCCAGGAGACATCAAAATGTTTTTAAAGCCAATAATCAGATTCAAACAAAATATTCAAGACTATGTCAGTGCTTACATGAAACACACAGTGCAACAGCCCACAGGACATCTCTTCTCTAACCCACAACTGTCACCAGATCTGATCTGACTAGGAGATGGATCTGGCCCCTGGCAAAGCTCCCCGCTGCAGCGACCCCATCCCCTCTACCCCTCCTGACCAGGCTGAGACCCTCCTAATACAAAAAACCCCCATGCCACCCCTGCACCTGCTCTCTGTCCTCCAGACTGAACTGGCTCCCGCAGCAGCCCTGCTCTACCCCAGGAGTTTTGGAGCAACACAGATTTCCTTGCCAGCAGCCTAGGACAAGAGAAGACAGCTCATTTCTGACTCCCTGCTGTAGGAGGGGAGATCTGGCAACAGGGCAGGAGAGAGATAGACCTACAGCAGAGCCAGGATGGGTGTCTCTGCGCAGACCCAAGATTTTTATACAAATTAGCTGACAGCACTACGATCCAGTTCTTGTATTTCATTTGCATACAATTATATTTCTACACAGACTAGTGATTGCTAATGAAAATACGGAAATGTTATTTCACAGAGGGTCCTGATGTCTGTGAAACCCAGTAGGTGCTCTCAGTACTGCAACACTCTCCAGATGAGGGGCAGCCCTCCACCTTAATGGCCATGCTCTGATCACCAAATGGGGCAAATGGTGAAGAAATCCCATGCAGTGAAACCAGCTGGCAAAAATTCCCCAAGCTACACGGGAACTTCTGGTAGACACTCTTCTCTGGGATCTAGCCAAAGTTAAAGAAAACTTTAAAACTTCTTGGGAAGGGAAAGAAAAACTTCATGGTTTTGAAGACAGACAAAAGCCAAGCCAGAAGTTACAAGAAGTATTTCGTTAGCTGACTGCACTGAATTCAGGTTCTCAAGAAGCAATCTTCCAATGGTTATGATACTGCAGCAGGGAATGTATTGAGGTTTTTTTTGACTGGCATTAGGTGTACTTTGTGCTAAATCTATTCTGTACACTGAAAGAGATAAACTATCAGTGAAGAGGACCTACAAGGTTCAATCTGAAGAAGAGGATGGGCTTTGGTTGTAGGAAAGCCTAGGAACCACTGAAGAGTGGTTCATGATGTTGGGCAATGCTGTTCAACTGCATGCAAGGCTATCAGACCACATAGGTACCAAGAAATGCATTAAGAGTACACAGAGAAAAACAATGAGCAACTTGGGGAGGGATCTCTGAGCAGACCTCTGCCAAAAATCCTGCTACCGGAGCTCTGAGTGACAAACCAGGCTTCAGAAGAAAGCGCCGCAAAACAACGTACCTGTGTGTATTCCCCATGCTGTTGAGAGTAATTAAAATAATTTTCCATTGCATGTTGTGATGTAGTTCCCTGAGACACAGCAGCATCCACGATGTTGTTCGAAAGTCCGGTCTGCTGCAGTGGACTAGAGGCTTTGCTGGCAATTGCTGTTCGTAACACAAACAATACACCGTTTGTATAAACACACAGTTTGTATAATACAAACCGCACAAATTAGGTTGCACTCTTGTTTAGCAATATTCTGGGATTAAAACAAAAATTTGCTACTTCAGATTATGCCGTGCTCAAAATTAGTCAGTGATACTAATAATTGAAAGGCTTTCTAGAAGTTTGCCTGCATCAGTAAGCCCATTAACTCTGAAAATTTACCCTTCCCAAATAAAGTATTAACTATGAGGATCGACTACATGGCAATTTTAAGACAGACTACAAGATTTCCTTAAAGATAAATGTTGTGGTCACTGGAAGTACCTGCCAAACAGAATAACAATTTGCCACGCTTTGGTCAAGGAAACATGCACCTAAAACTGCTACATTTGCTTACCTGGAAGACATATACCAGGCAACACACTTGCCAAATTCAAGTAGGGGTTGGTACTAAGACGTATTTCTTTTGGTGGTTCTCCTAGCAGTGAAGTCTGTTTTTTCAAGGGAGTCTGCGAAACAATTGGACAGGTCAGTTTGCATTATATTCATAGAAGACTTGTCAGAAATAAGGTAAGTGTCCCAGCAGGATTTTGAAAAAAGCTTAGCCCTATGAAATGTAACAGGAAAACTTTTAAAATAAATATGGGGGACAACTATCTGGACACATTGCCTGTACTTTTTGCTTGCCAAATAATTTTGTCGGAATGTTTCTCTTTAGACTCTAAGTTACTAAAGGATATTAAAAACCCCACAAACAAAAGAAAACCTTTTACATTCAGGTAAAGGAATAATAACCATGATAACTCCTCCAGGTGCAGGGGGGTAGCATTAAGTACATGGCCAAGACAAAATCAACTCTTCTCACCCAGAGTCACAAGCAAATACAGGACAAAAGAACTCTGGACTGGAGAGATGACACTGTCTGCAATCTCTCATTATAACACATCTTACTGATCACTCTATTTACGAGGCCTTACTTAAAAGAGGAAAATGTTTATGAGTGGAAATGAAGTGTCAGGACCGACTCACTCCTCCAAACCACCAGAACTGTTTTCCTGTGAGGGACTAGGAAGGGTGCACTACCAGTTTATTTCCCTTTAGCTTATGTTAGAGCAAATACCAGAAATAAGGATGAAGTAGCTATAGCAAGTTACATAGCTTGTCTGAAATACATAGCTCAAAGATGTTTATACAGTATTCTACGCTACATCTATTCTGTTCATTTTTTCAAAGCCCATTAAGGAAAATTTTAATGGAGTAATATTATTTTCAATAAAATAGTATTAATCAACAACTTTTCAAAAACAGTGAGACCAGTTTTTAAACACAAAAAGCTTCAACAGTGTGCTGAAATTCTTCATCTGGATGCAAAAGCAGGCATTTAAGACAGCATGACCGTTCAGTACCAGCATACAGACTGTGGCTGTCTTGTCAAGGAAGTGATTTTTGCAAACTGGGCCTTCTGTCTACTGATGTAGAAAAGGAAACAATTAACACATCTACCAGGATTTCAAAAAAGTACTTTTCCTGATAAACAACATTCATAGAAATAAATGAATTATCCAGACTTCTAATGGTTTAATTACATTTCCTTTTAAGTAAATGAAATGCTGAAATGAAACACTGATTTTATATATGTATACACATACACCCTATGTATTTTATCCATGTGTATCTATCCACAGGTAAAATTCCACTTAGTTACAGTAAAAAATTATTTAAAAAATGAAAAGTGTACTTTCTGAAGTAGGGCCAAATCTGTCAAAGCTGTCTAACAAAGGCAGACACCAATACTGTACATAATCTAATTACTTCAGATGCTTCATACAATATGTAAGGAAAACACAGATCTGATCTGAATTAAGGACATGTTTCCCCATAAATGTCGAAGTATTTATGTATATTATAAAAAAAGTAAATTCTGTTAATGACAGGAAAAAACTTCTGAAAAAAATAGTCTGTTCTGGTTCAACTTAAATCCCATCCCATCATCCTCCCACCCCCTGCCTTCAAGGGATTAAATATTAAAACTGACACAGACTAAGAGTATGTCAGCTATGGCTAAAAGGGTACAGATTAAAAGTGGAAAATTTACATACACACATATATACACACACACCCCCCGCCCTGGAAACCCAAAGGCCATACACACCACCAGAATTGCTCCTGATTAGTCATGAAATTCAACCACAAGTTCAATTTTCAGTCTTTAAAAGGGACACTGCCCTTGAGATAATTTCATCATCAAATACTATGAGGCATACACATGGAAAAAAAACCCTCCAGCATTGTAAAAAGATTCCTTTGTTAATTCATCTGGACCACCAAAGAGCACTATTGTTTTCTCCCTATTATTCATAACTGAAATGACCTGAAAATGTCTCATGAATGATCCTGTGATCTAGCAAATTTTACAGTGAAGAACTACAATAAGCAGTTGCAGTTAACTCTTAAGCATGTTAAAATAAAAAAGAGAAAATCCACACACAAGAAAAAATAAAATATTTGTATTCAATGTTCCTTACCCCCAAACTTGTATCAGTACTTTTTAGTTGATTTTGTTGTTTGGCATGTCCAGCCCGCAAAGCTCCCGCAGAAAGATTTGTTAAGGTCTGATGATAAGGCTGTGATCCCGAGACAACCGTTTCGGTAGTCAATTGTTTATCCGGAGCATTATTTTGCCCTGGTATAGCTTGTCCAACAATGTGCTGATTCTGAAAGAATGGCAGCATGCCCATCCCTGCTGCTGCTGCTGCTGCTGCTGTTTGAATTGGAGTCAGATTAGATGCTGCAGTCAACCATAAATGGAGAAACTTTTCTGTTAGACAAGATTTATCAGTACATTTTGTTTGTGGTTTTTACTAAGTGATGAGAAAAACATTTAGAGATCTATTTTACAGCTGTCCCAGAACACTGGATTCTGATGATAGTTTTTATTCTTTTACCATCCTAGGAGCAAACAACTCTATTTAAAGCTAATATAATAGAAGAAAACTCTTGACTTTTCTAAACATTCGCTATGATAATAAGTTACTTAGTGTTTCCCGTCACTTTCAAAAAACCTGTGAGCAACCTGATAAGGTTCAAACATATTACTGCTTTCGCTAAAGTGGGAGAAAGTAAGGTGCATAATTTCAAGCTGAGCATTTCTACTGATGTGGTATGAAAGAAAACGTCATTTACACTTAAGAGCTTCTCCACGGGTTCCCATGCCTGAACTCACTGATGGCATTACCCCTATTCCCAGTACTGTCTGAAGCAGCATTGTTGGAGGTTCTCCCAGCAAACCTGGTTTCTATAAGGAAGAATAGAAAACTGTGTAAATTATTATAACAATCTGTCTGTAGGTATTTCTTATAACTTTCACATTCAGTTAATCTTTTTAGATACACTAAACTGTTAAATTATACTAGATGAAGAAAATTATTTGTTTTATCAGTGATAAGAATGTCCAAAGACAGTCAAAGTTGAAGTGATGACCTTACACTATTAGCCTGAATGTTTTCAATCTTCATCAGTTGCTGCTGTGGCAATGGCAGGTGAGCAGGGCTCTGCAGCAGTAAGTTAGATGTACTCCCCAGAATTGAGCTCTGTGCAATTAATAAAAGAAGTGTTAGTTGACAGTCATAGAAAACAGTACATTCTCAAAACATTTTCAGATGATACTGCTGAAAGAAATTTAAATTAGTGTCTGAGTTAATACAGTAAAGGAAAATAACTATTTCCTCCACAGAAGTAAATTTTTGCTTAATTCATGGAAAGTTATTTCAAGTTCTTTTAACCTCTCTTCCTCCTAACCCTTTTTTTCACCTCACAACTGTAAGTATGCTTTCTGACAGCTTTTAAAGGATCAAGAGTATACTCCAAATACAATCTACACTCCATTGCAGCCCCTGTGTCTAAGCCAGGGAAAGCTAAATATGTTTGAAGCCTCTGCAGGCAGAATAGATAGGGTAGTTACCTACAGTGCCAATAAGAAAGATGAGACACAAGGACTTCAGGGGATTATGAGGTCTATGAATAAGGACTTCACTGTTAACATTTGCATTGTGTCTTGTATTGCAATTCTAATATATAATCTCCACCAAATATCTATACACTTTACAGGACTCGGCTGTAACTGGCAGGGACTCTCATCCCTTGCCATACAGTTACCAAACAGTATCTTTACTTTCAAAGAGGAATATCCAGATATGTTTTCCCCCCTTTTTTAGTGGCAACTATTACATGAAATTCTATTCCAGAACCATTAAAAAGCTTACAAATTACAGTGCTTAAAGATTGTCAAGTCTATAAAATTTTAGTATTTTTCATTAAAAAAATTCTGGATCAGTTTGCCACCAGAATTGAGCCACTTAATCAACAACTTCGGGGCACCATGTTCAGACTCTGCTACTGGTATATCCAGCAGTACGTGCTCTGGCTAGCACAGTAGCTTCAAAGAAACCTTATGTCCACTCTGGATCACAAAACCACATTATGATTCATGCTAGCTGAACGCAGGCTTGAAATTGCCTTTCTGGCAGCAGCTCCTGAGCATGATTTGCCAGGCAAAATATAGGTTGCTCTACAAACCTTTTTGTACAGCAGTGCAAGAATAGATCTATGGGACACTGACTGTATCAAATCACGGCGAGTATAGCCTTCCTCATTTTTCTGAAATCTCCTACATAGGAAAGATCACCAAAAACAGGTAATGACATGGAACCCAAAAAGAAGGCAGCTCTCCCGATGCATAGCTTTGCAGATTTTGCAGCCTCCTGCAAAATACCTCACAAATATTTTCAAGCCTAGGTTGTATCTGTGTATGATAGGGTCAAATTCCCTAGGGAAAACCCTCTATGCCTATAATATAGTCTTCTGGACTCAAAAATATGCAATATAAAACAAAAAAGGCCAGATGTAGATTAGCTATGCATCTGCTATTTTAATTGTCTTAGTGATTTCCAGTAGAAATTATCCAGGGCTGTTTATTGTCACCAATACCAGTGGTTGTTCCTTCTAACCTTGGTTAAGTCAACAGAGAAAATGTATTAGTTCAATTGCAAAACTTTCAGAAATACAAGAGTGGAAAATCAGGTTGGTTAGAATCCTCAGAAGAAGGTCTCTGGGTTAATAAAGATTTAATAAACTGCTGGATGACTCAGGCAAACACATCACTGAGAAAGTTTAAAATGCATTATTTTGGCACATGATAATTGTAAGTAAGAGAAATTAAAAGAACGAAGTTGAAAGTCATGCTACCTCCAGAGTTGAAAGATCACTGGATGAATAACCCATTTGTTCAAATCCCCCTCTGTTGAATCTTTTTTTATCAATTATTTTATAATGTTGTGGCATAATCATCCTAAAAATATTGTTTCTTCTCATTATATTACTTTACAAAACCTTGAATATAAAATAGCAAAACCAAGATATACAGGAAGCTGAATCAGTGTGTGACTGGGGGGGTGGGGAGACAGTCAAGCCAAGATGCTGTCTATTCCTCTATCTTCTGACAATACTGAATTTCAAGACAATAAAAATAGTGACCTGGTTCTCTGGCTTTAGAGAATACTCTGAAATAAGTCACTGGATAACAGAAAAATGTGCCTGATAGAAAGAATTGGGATAATCAAATCACTGTCAATAAAATTCAGGTTATTAGACCAGGTTTGGAGCTAGTTAAATGACAGGAAGCTCCCTGGAAGACAATTTGATTTGTAAGTCTCTCTAAAAGAGAAAACACTAAGTTGTTTGGCTGCAGCACTCTTAAGCCAAAAAACACTGGATCATCATCAATCACACTGTTAACTGTGTAAAACATGCCTGTCTCCAGCTGCGATTAGAAAACATTCAGATTGCCTTCCAAGGAAGCATAGACTCTCCAAGGCTGACAAGAGAGCAGCAGTAACTAAATATACCAATTGAAAATGTCATTTAAATAAAAGAAGTACAAGCAAAGAATGATGTATTTTTTCATTGTACAGGACAAAAGCAACTCATTGATGGGGCAAAATTAAGTAGTATTTATTCAAAGTCAATATATTCACCTACCAGTTTTTAGCATAAAAAAATAGAAAAGCTAAATATACTTAACGTAAGCAGTATCTCTGCAATTTAATTCGGTCTTTTTTAAGATCGATAAGTCTGTGTTTGCCAAAAGAACAGCAGAAATAAGAACTTCTTAAGGGGATTTTATTTTTTAAATTGGAATTTCTGAAACATCAGAAGTAGTAAGTTGAAGTGATTTACTCCAGTCCCTCACAGGTTCTTATGAAAATCCCCACCATGAATATTAAAGGCAAATTTTGGCTCCTGGCAGAGCTGGAGTAATCTCTGACAGAACCTCAGCGCAAGGCGGAAGCCAGGCAGGCTGGTGGCCAGATGAACTGCTGCAGGGAGGAGTTCTGGTTGTGGGTGCTACTCTAGCATGTTCTCATCACCGATTTCTAGGGCAAGCTCACCCCAAGTATCCTTTATAGTATCTTTCAGAAATTCTGGTGTCCATACGGAAATCATATCAACTTCAAAAGTGAATTACAGATACTCTGAAAACACTTTAAACAGCTTATAACCTTGGGGTTTTCTGACTAAGAAGTAACAACTGCAAATTACTATTTTTATGGTGTATAATAGCACATTTTGGTCCTTGCAAGCTTTAAAATGAAGATAACAATACTAAGCTTCTTGGCTTGAATAAGATAAAACAATCAAGTCTCTACACAAAGTGTGTATGAGCAGCTCCAAGAGAAACGGATGTGCCATGCTCCTTGAGCTCTCATTTGAAGAGGATTTTTTTTGTCAGTAATGGCAAGTTGTCTACATTTGCAAGTGTTAGCAAATCAAAAGCTCAGTTAAGATAAAATAACTCACTTGTGGATAGTAAGCACAGTCTGCTCTTACATCCCCATAGGTATCTCATAGCAGACTGCTTTTCTTAAAGACAGCTTTAACAAGAACACTTGATTTTAGTTGTAATTTCTTAAAACTTTGAGAATATTTTTCATGCTAAGATCTCCACAAATAAGTATTTTGACAAAAGTTTTTTTGTCACATACCTGATGAACTTTATTCAACTGCAAAAAAGGTGGGCCAACTGCTGAATTTATAAGTTGAGGTAAACCTGCAGATGCTCCAAGAACTGTTTCAGAAACACAAGACAAAGTTGCAGCCCTTTATAAGTTAGGCGAGTAAAGATCTTTATAAGAGTTATTCTCTATTTATCAGATTTGGTTTCCACAAAACTTTCGAGTATACTAAAGGTCACTATAATGAAGCCTTTCAATACACCCAGCTTTGATCTGCCATTAACAGCATATTAGAGATCAAACGTACATGGAGGGAGCTCCTCTAAAACTGAGAGTTTTGCTCAAAGATGCAGACATGCCTGCAGTTGACGGCAAGACCAGAACATTACCTAAAGTGCTTTGAAACTTCAGCATTAGCTAAAATGTTTCTTCACTAAAGTGTTCACTTCACACACAATTTCTGTGTATCTTCTGTCAGTGGATTATGTCACAAACTCTTAGCTGTCCCCCACTTGACTCTTCAAGTTATCTGTTCTCATTCCTGTTTCTAATACTTTCACCATTTGAAATGTGGTAAGATTGTTTTTTATATGTTTATTCACATCCATCCTAATGAGAGGACAGAGAAATGTTTTTGGCTAACACTGTTATGAAATGCTGTGTATAACTATGGTAGCGTCCAAGTGAATAACAATTTACACTGGAATCAACAGGAGAAAGACTCAGGCTACAAAATTCAGATCTAGAATCAGATTTAAACTTGCCATTTTAATGATGTCCGCCAAAAGACATTTAATTTTAAATCCATTCCTCATATAAACATTCAGAGACCACAGAGTTAATGTCAGGACATCGTTAGGTAACACCGAATTTTTCCCAGACACAATAGTGTAGCAATCCATCTCTTGCTTTTGCTTCCTTAAGATGTGGAAGTCTCTACACAGACACACTGAAACACTGCCTGCACAGATTTTAAAATAGTATTCCTGCTTCTCTCCTTTGCTGAAAGCCTTGTATCACCAAGAACATGGTTTCTTTTTTTAACTCAATTTTAAAACAACTTACCAGGTTTAATAGCATGTCCACGCAACTGGGGCTGCAGTAGCATTTGCAACATTGCTGGGTTATTAAAACTTTTCATAATCTGCACTGGATTTGGCTCTGGAAGCAAGCCTTTCCTATTGTTCCTCATCTCCAAGTAAGAGAGATACAAAAATGTTAGAATCAGGAGAAAACAAAGAATACATTGATATCCCTCAAACTTGTGTGACGGTAACATACACATTTCATTTTACACAGAAAAAACATCTCCTTCCCTGTTTCCTGCTCCTTTCCATGCTCCTTTTCCCTCAAATGAAACGCCTAACAAACTATTCCCCCAAAACTTCAAGCATACTGTTTTTCCTGCGACGCATTTCTTTTTTTCCCTTAAACCAGGACAGAGTTATCAATAAAGGAGAATGTGAAAGGCACTGTTAGCATGAACACCGCATACTATCTTAGAATAGCACCACTCAATCTCTTTTATAAAGATGTGGGCTAAAGCTAGCCAAAGTAATGAGACTGTTCTGCTTCTACTTTTAAGACAGCCTCATGTAACACTTATCACATCCAATTTTCTAAGAAATAATTTGATAATACATGTGGGTGTAAAAAGCTTTCTTCTATATCAAGGATGAAATTAAACTATTTCTCCTACATTGAAGTTTATCTTAAAATTGACAAATTCTTGCCTCTGTTTTAAACCAAGTTTTAGCTTGTCAAATGACTCCACTTACAGTTACTTTTGTTTTGAACTGGAACAATTTCTTGTACAGGAAATTAAATTTACTAAAATCCCAGAACTATATAAGTATAACTTTGTAATATCTTATGGCTGTACTTTACCCCTCCTCCCTGTGGAAATATGGCCATGCTTTTTCTAGGAAGGAGACTGAATTGGGCTGACTAGATTAAAAAAAAAAAGGCTAATGCTTCCAAAAGCTTGGCTTGTTTTCCTAATGCAAAGCAGCTGAATCCCTCTGACCCAACACGGGCCACTCAAGGTGTATCAAACTCATTCTGAAAACAGATTTGGAAATGTCTTACCATCCTTTGCGCTGCTATAAGTGCTGCTAATGTGCTTCTGCCTGGCGCTCCCGGAGCACAGTACGACACCTGGACTCTCTTTCCTTTGATAGTCATGCCATCAGTGACTTCTTGTACTTTCTCAGCCTGCTCTGCAGTTTCATACTCAACCACTGCAAAGTCACCAATATAACTATCTTCATCCTGAGCAAACTGAAACAACATTTCACAATACACTGAACAAAATGGAGAATTTCACAAACTGCCTTGCAATATTTTCACCTATCCCTTGCAAAATACTTCGCAAACAGTTGACACGCTACGTTAATGCCTACCCAAATCAGTATGTTTCTTTCTCAAACATGCTAGATGTAAGTTGAATACCCTATCTTCATATGATATTTGGCATGCATGCTCTGTCTACTTGAACCTTCACTTCAACCTAATCTCATGGAGAACCTGAGCTATGAAATGTATTTAACACATATTTTCAGAATAAAGAAGGAATGAGAAGGAAATTGTAAATACAGCTTTTTGCAGGATAAGAATTATAAACTCATTACTGTTCAGTTTTTAAACCTACAATAATAAAAATGTCATTCATCAGCCTACATGATAGTTGTTGAAACATGTAACAATGCAAATTCCACTGATATATACTGCCTTTTAGGAGAATATGTGTGGTTGTATTTAATGCCAAGAGAAGATGCCAGACTGATCAATCAAGCAGACTGGAAACAGGCTTACGTGTCAAACAATGCGCTGTCCTTTGCAGAGTTTTTTAGCAGAATGAGCAGATTTAAATCAAACAAAAAAAGGGGGTGAGAAGGGAGGGAATAAAGCTTAGGCAAAAATCTCCAGTCCCAAAATGAACAGAAATGATATACTGATACTCTGATACTCTGATGTGGAAGAGAGGAAATCTCTAGATTTCACTGGATAAAAACAACCTATTCCCAACTATTAGGTCCCACCAACTTATGCTAACAACTGAAATATAAATCTCAAAGATTTTGAAGAAAAGGAGTGTGGTCAGATCTTTAATGCCACTGCTGAAGACTGGCCTCTGGGAAAAGGTCTGGAGAACACACATATTTTGGTATATAAATACACACACAGATATGTATATGCTATGTATATAAGTGTGTGTGTGTGCGCGCGTCTGTGTGTCTATGTGTCTGTGTGTCTGTGGAGAAGCATTATATTTTATTTTGACATCAGTTTAGCTGCACTGGTAAAGACCTGAAGTACTTGTGAAAAGAATGGTTTGCAGCTATGGAACGTATTGTAGTTTCATGCACAGTTAAGTACTCCCTTAACATGTGAAAGTGCAGCTACCACTATTCTTGCAGAAAGATCAGGAATTTTTAAACTTCCCAAGTAAACAGGTACTGAAGAAAAGCCCTCTGTCCCTATCTAGATAACAGTGGAGACCTCCTAGTGACAATTTAAAGTTGACATAAGAAAGGAATGAGGTTTTCTGGTCCATTTTGTTGAAGCAAAGGACAAAACATATTCCTCTAAGTCCTAGGAAATGCCATTTTTCTAAGACCCATGTATAAGTATCCAGCTTCAGCTCTTCCTGACAGAACATTTCTATTGTCAATAGAGGAGAAATCAAATTGATTTCAAAAAATGGTAACTTTGGAATAAAATGAAATAAACCAGAGTTCAGCTAAGAATCTTAGGTAAAAGATCGTATTTACGGGATGAAATACTACATTAGAGTTACCAGCAGAACTAAGCCATGACAGCAGCACAAGACAGCTACATTAAAGAAGCCATACCAGGAGATGGGCACAATGGTCAAAGTGACCCTATTGGAGGGACAATCTGAGTGCAGGAGTGGTGTGAAGGCTGGACTGGCCAAGACTAGGAAACGGAAGGAAGAGGGAGACTCTAGTCATGAAGACAAAATAACAAGAGTGTGAATGAACATTTTAACTGTTTTTCTAAAATATATTCGTTCTTCCAGAAGTTTTCCAGACAAAGGCACTTCTAGTTGTTCTCGATTGAAATTCCCTCCCCACCCAGGTTTCTGCTACCCTGTCCTCTCCTAGTTTTCCTCTTATGTCTCTACCCATCATGTCACACCCCCCTCCTTGCTTTTTCCACACTTTCTTGGGTCTTCCTCTTTCTCCTTTCTTTGCACTTTTAGGTCATCTCACTCATAAAATCACAATTAATTAGCACTACTGTGATAAGAATTCATCCACCATCTTCCCTTTTTCATCTATCAAATTTGAACTACTTGTTTACCTACCTCCACCCTCATGTCTTCCTCTCCGGAGGGCTGCTTTCCCCATTAGCCCATGGGGTTCACCCATCTCCATCACTCACCTATTACATCTGCAAACCAGCACCTCTGCTGCCTCTCCCCGCCACCCGAGGCAGAGCCTCCCTTACCAGTCAGTACCTGTTGGATGCCCAGTGGAAACATGAGGCATGACTGAGAATAAATCACACATTTATTCTCTGAGAATCACCGAGAATAAATCCTAAATTATCCTAAGTAAACCTATTTTTCTTCTATTATCATACTTCTATGATCTACCTATTAGTCTATCACACAGTGTGTTTATACAAGTGATAGGTAATATGAGAACATGCCAAGAATGTTTTCTTGGATATATTTTTGACTGGGTCCCTATTTCCTAGTTCAAAAGCATACTGTTTAATTCCTGTATTTCATAGAAGCATGTATTTAGTGCCATTTACCAATATAATGCATACACAAACAGACCCTCCTCACCTACACCAGGTGTGTCCCATGTATCATTATGATTTAAGAAGGAAGGTAAAAGTCAATTTTTAAGTGCACAGTACAAAACTGTTAGTGAAAACCATTTTTATCAAAAAGCCTGTTATTCTTTGAACTTCAGATTTTTAAAAGAATGTTGAAAAATTGTTGGCAGAGCTGGTAACAGCCTCCAGATTATCTGACAGCTGGAAAAATGCCCTGAAGTGAAAGATTTTAAAAGATCAATCTGTTTAGCTAATGAAACAAAGATTGAGCAAGTGACTTGATTACAGTGTTTAATACCTTCTTACAGGAAGAAAATAGTGGGGAGTAAAGGCTCCTCAATCTAGTCATCAGTGTGGTGAAGCTGAAGCCAGATATACGCAACTGAGAAAACAGACACAAGTGCAAAATAACAAGGGATGTGCAGTTTCTGGAAAGAGTTACTTCCAATTTAGGCATCTCCTGGTATATTGGGATCAAGCAAGTATAAGGATGTGCTTTAGCCAACTACAAATTACTGGGGTCAAAAAGAGCACTAGGGAAAATGTGATGGCCTACAGGTGGTCAGACTAGACAGCCTGATGGACCTTCCAGTCTTAGATACTGAGACTCTCTGGTTACTTATCCCTGAAGCTAATCCCTGAGCAGCCTTCCAAGACACTTAAGAAAAAAACCCAAAACAACTGAAATCATGCCCAACTGTGTGACTACAAAGGAAGCTTTCTTTCTACTGCCTGTTTATGTTATGCTGGTCTGCACTACTTCTATGAGCAACATTTTATTTGTGGTCTAGTATCTCACAAGCCATGATGATAAGGAAACCTTTACACTTGCAAAGGCTAGTAAGGATCTACCTCTTCTGTACCTGCAAGCTTTCCAAAAGATGTACCACTTCTATCACTGGCAAGCCCAGCCAACTGTGAGCCTACATCTTCTCCAGTTAGGGAAAAAACACATTAGATATTTGCAGAGATTTCTTGAATGTTTCCAGGGATAGGGCCTCCACCACCTCTCTGGGCAACCCCTTCCAGTGCTTCACCACCCTCATTGTAAAAAATTTCTTCCTTATGTCCAGTCTAAATCTATTCTTCTTTAGTTTAAATCCATTATTCCTTGTCCTGTCACAACAGGTCTTGCTAAAAAGATTGTCCCCATCCTTCCTATAGGCCCCCTTTAAGTACTGAAAGGCCACAATAAGGTCTCCCCACAGCCTTCTCTTCTTCAGGGTGAACAACCCCACCTCTCTCAGCCTGTCCTCGTAGGAGAGGTGCTCCAGCCCTTGGATCATTTTTGTGGCCCTCCTCTGGACCTGCTCCAACAGGTCCATGTCCTTCTTGTGCTGAGGGCTCCAGAGCTGTACGCAGTACTTCAGGTGAGGTCTCACCAGAGCAGAGCAGAGCGGCAGAAAGCAGATATATTCTTAAGCATATTAATTTTTTTTATATATATATTCTCCATCATCTAAACTGTTGCACTTGTGGTATTCATACATTCTGGCTTTCTTTACTGAGCAATAGAACCATCACCATCGTTTACTTCAAAAGCTCTCTAAAATATTTCTAAAATTATTTTCAGTAAAATAGAATCATAGAATCATAGAATCGTTTAGGTTGGAAAAGACCTTTAAGATCATCCAGTCCAACCATTAACCTAACATTACCAAGTCCACACTAAACCAGTTAAGGGTAGACTAGACTAAACCATGTCCCAAAGTGCCATGTCTACCCATTTTTTGAACACTTCCAGGGATGGTGACTCCACCACCAATCTGGGCAGCCTGTTCCAATGCTTGACTACCCTTTCCATGAAGAAATTTTTCCTAATACCCAATCTAAACCTCCCCTGGCGCAGCTTGAGCCCATTTCCTCTCGTCCGATCGCTAACTACTTGGGAGAAGAGACCAACACCCACCTCACTACAACCTCCTTTCAGGTAGTTGTAGAGAGCAATAAGGTCTCCCCTCAGCCTCCTCTTCTCCAGACTAAACAACCCCAGTTCCCTCAGCTGTTCCTCATAAGGCCTGTGCTCCAGACCCTTCACCAGCTTCGCTGCCCTTCTCTGGACATGCTCCAGCACCTCAATGTCTTTCTTGTATTGAGGGGCCCAAAACTGGACACAGTATTCCAGGTGCAGCCTCACCAGTGCCGAGTACAGGCACATGATCACCTCCCTGCTCCTGCTGGCCACACTATTCCTGATACAAGCCAGGATGCTGCTGGCCTTCTTGGCCACCTGGGCACACTGCTGGCTCATGTTCAGCTGGCTGTCGACCAGCACCCCCAGGTCCTTTTCAGCCAGGCAGCTTTCCAGCCACCCCTCCCCAAGCCTGCAGCGTTGCATGGGGTTGTTGTGACCCAAGTGCAGGACCCAGCACCTGGCCTTGTTAAACCTCATACAGTTGGCCTCAGCCCATCGGTCCAGCCTGTCCAGGTCCCTCTGCAGGCCCATCCTACCCTCAAGCAGATCAACACTCCCACCCAGTTTGGTGTCAACTGCAAACTTACTGAGGGTGCACTCAATCCCCTCATCTAGATCATTGATAAAGATATTAAACAAGGCTGGCCCCAAAACGGAGCCCTGGGGAACACCGCTCGTGACCAGCCGCCAACTGGACTTAACTCCATTCACCACTACTCTCTGGGCTCGACCACCCAACCAGTTTTTTACCCAGAGAAGAGTACATGAGGAAGGGATGTCAAACATTTTACTGGTGCTTCATGGGAGTGATCTCCTGCAGAATTCCCAGATTACATCAACCAATCACTGCAAACCCATACCAAAAAAGCATCTGTACCACATCATATATCGCAATGCAGATGCATAACTATTCACTACTTAAATGAAAAATAAAAGGATAAGACAGCAAGCAGTGAAGATGCAAATACAAAGCTACTTAAATCATGACTGTGATCTTCCAAAAGATACAAATTCGACATACCTGGCAGAAAACAGGCTTATACTTTAGTGAGAAAGCTTCGATCAGTTCTTTTGAATCAGCGTAGTCTTTTTGAAATTTATCTACACAAAGGCACTTGGAGTGAATATTTGTCGTCAGCTGGTTCACATCCATCCACTGCGCAAAGAGAGTGCTCTCGTCTAACTGTTTCCCCAGAAGTTCCAGTCTTGCCTTTGCAGCAGAGTCCTTCTTCATATATTCCACAAAGCCATAGCCCTTTGAATGGCCAGTAACTTCATTATAAACCAAAAAACACCTCTCAACATTGCCATATGCACGCACAAGTTCTTCAAACTCTTCTAACGTAAACGAAATGGGCAAATTAGTAATGCACAGCAAAGCATCTGTTGGTTGGAGTTGCACAGATATTTCTTTTCCCCGAAGAGAATACTGGTGATATTTCTGAATCGCGTTTTGAGCCTGCTCTCCATTTAACAGAGTAACAAACGCTGTAAGAGACCAAAACAAGTTACATCACCTACCACAGCTTCTCTCCAGCTACAGAGGTAATTACTGTAACTCTCCCTCCCCACGAAACCCACTAGTATAACTCACAGGAAAAATAAGAGTTTGGGATTTACCCTGAAGATGCAATAGATGAGAGATATGCTATAATACATACTTTAAAATTTGACATTATCAACTGGATGTCATGAGTAATTAATTCAAAGAGTGACTACAGGAACACAGATAAACACAACCTCACTACTTGTAACACAACAAAATTTTACATTTGGGAAACAAAAAGCAATCAAATTTTAAACTGAAGTAAACACATTACTGATTCTACTGACTTTCTTTGAAGACAGCATCCATAAATTCTCACTTTGGGGTTACTGGATCTTTTTTGGGTTTTCAGTCTGTGAAGCATTTCACACAATCACATAATTACAGACTGGATAAGGTTGGCAGGGACCTCTGGAGATCATCTTGTTAAACCCCCTGCTCAAGGAGGGCCACCAGACCTGGTTGCACAGGAACATACCCAGATAGTTTCTTAATACCTCCAACAATGGAGACTCCACAACCTTTCTGGGCAACCTGTAACAATGCTTGGTGACCCTCAAAGGGAAAAACTGCTGATGTTCAGAGGGAAGCACTTGTGGTTTAGTTGGCAGCTCTCGCCGCATATCCTGTGAATTAAAAGGGATGTAATACTCTGCAGTGAACCAAACAGCTGGAAGTTAATTCATGTGTTTTCTTGCAGTGACACACTGAAGTGCATAGGACAGGGCACTCCTGGGCAAAAACTTTGGTTCATTCCAGGGAAAGACAGATGCAAGTCTCGCACTTCACACAGAGATACCCCTGGCACTGCCAGCCACTTGTGGATGCAGGGTTGGGCACTGGGACACGTCTTCAATGCCAAAGGTGAGAAAAATCACTTTCAGAAAACTCAACAAGCATCTGTCTTCCAGAAGAGCCTTCAAACCCACATATCTCAGCAGCAAGTATCACCCAAATCTTTAAAACAGGGCAGTGAGCAGTACCTGCTGCTTCTACTTGCCTCCTAACCTTTGCTGAGCTGCTCTTCTTTACACTGATCCTAAAGCTACTTCGTTTCCTTCCCCAGCACTAACAAGTATTTTTTTCTATTTCATTTTCTTGTTCATTTAATTGCGTCTTCTCATTTGACTGCTGGAAAAGCGGTATCACATGGATGCAGCACCAACTCCAGGTAGCAGCCCTAGTGATGTAATGGCCATGTCACAGTGGGCACACTGCTGATGGTGGTCCATGTCACAAAGGGGTCAGTGACACGGTTACCCCAGACGACTATAAAAGGGGCTGCGCCAGCACACGCTGGCAGACAAGGAGGTAGGTGAGCGAGGGCTGAGAGAAGCAGGCATGGAGGGGAAAGCAAGGGAGCTGGGGCTGCCCACAGGAGTGGAGGGTGACTTATCTTTTGGAGCTTCGCCTGGGAATTACAGCAAGACTCCAGAAAAGGAATGCAACCACACCACGGCTCCTGGCGTCTCTCACCTCATCATTCAGCTGGAGAGCTGTCAATGCTCTACAGGACAGATACGACAGTCCTGCCCTCTACCCCATCCTGGATTGGCAAGGAGCTTCCAACAGCCATGAACAAAGCGAGCTCCGCAACAATCACCGTATCTGTAATCCGTCACGATGCTACAGTCATCCAAAAGGTGCCCATGCTCGTGGGCACAGGGAGAGCCGTACAACCCACCATATATGTGCCCCATCCAGGTCCCACTGGCAGCTCAAAGGGGACCGTAGCCACGGATAATGGGAACGACGCAACACCCATCACCTTTTTGCCATTTCGTGGAACCACAAGCACCTGGAAGGAACACGCAGCCATGGACAAGAGGACATCCACAACACCCACTGGATCTGTACCCTGTCGTCATCCTACAGACAGTCAAAAGGTGACCATGCTTGTCGACACAGGGAGAGCCACGCCACCCACCGTATCTCTACCCCATCCACGTTCCAGTGGCACCTCAAACGGGCCCACAGACACCGACAATGGGAATGCTGCAACACCCACCACCTCTTTGCCATTTCATGGTAACACAAGCACCTGGAAGCAACACGCAGCTGTGGACAAAGGGAACCTCCACAACACCCACTGGATCTGTACCCTCTCGTCATCCTACAGACAGTCAAAAGGTGACCATGCTCCTCGACACAGGGAGAGCCGCCCCACCCACGATATCTGTACCCCATCCAGGTCCCACAGGTAGGTTGAAGGGCCCACAGCCATGGACAAAGGGAGCTCCGCAACAATCACCGTATCTGTACCCCGTCATCATCCTACACACAGACAGAACCTGCCAAGACTCGTGGGCAATGGACAGCCGCATCAACTGATGTATCTGTACAACACCCAGGTCCAATAGCAGCTCAAAGGGGACCGCAGCCACGGACAATGGGAACGACGCAACACCCACCACCTCTTTGCCATTTCATGGTAACACAAGCACCTGGAACGAACACGCAGCCGTGGACAAGGGGACAACCACAACACCCACTGGCTCTGTACCCTGTCATCATCCTACAGACAGTCAAAAGGTGACCATGCTCGCGGGCAAAGGACAGCCACACCATCCAATGCACATGTACGCAATCCAGGTTCCACTGGCAGACAACGGTGCCCGCGCTCATGCACAAAGGGAGCTCCGCAACAATCACCGTATCTGTACACCGTCATCATCCAACACACAGACAGAACCTGCCCAGACTCGTGGGCAGAGGACAGCCGCATCAAACGATCTATCTGTACACCACCCAGGTCCCACTGGCAGCTCAAAGGCAACCGTAGCCACGGATAATGGGAACGACGCAACACCCACCACCTTTTTGCCATTTCGTGGAACCACAAGCACCTGGAAGGAACACGCAGCCATGGACAAGAAGACATCCACAACACCCACTGGATCTGTACCCTGCCGTCATCCTACAGACAGTCAAAAGGTGACCATGCTCGTCGACACAGGGAGAGCCACGCCACCCACCGTATCTCTACCCCATCCACGTTCCAGTGGCACCTCAAACGGGCCCATAGCCACCGACAATGGGAATGCTGCAACACCCACCACCTCTTTGCCATTTCATGGTAACACAAGCACCTGGAAGCAACACGCAGCCGTGGACAAGAGGACATCCACAACACGCACTGGATCTGTACCCCGTCACGATGCTACAGCCAGCCTAAAGGTGACCATGCTCGTCGACACAGGGAGAGCCACGCCACCCACCCTATCTGTACCCCATCCAGGTCCCACTCGCGGCTCAAACAGGGCTGCAACCATGGACAAAGGCAATGCTCCAACACCCACCACCTCCTGGCCATTTCATGATACCACAAGCATCCGGAAGGAACACGCAGCCGTGGGCAACAGGACCTCCACAACACCCACTGGATCTCTACCCCGTCATCATCCTACAGACAGTCAAAAGGTGACCATGCTCGCGGGCAAAGGACAGCCACACCACCCAATGCACATGTACGCAATCCAGGTTCCACTGGCAGACAAAGGTGCCCGCGCTCATGCACAAAGGGAGCTCCGCAACAATCACCGTATCTGTACACCGTCATCATCCTACACACAGGCAGAACCTGCCCAGACTCGTGGGCAAAGGACAGCCGCATTCAAACGATCTATCTATACACCACACAGGTCACAAAGGCAGCTCAAAGGGGACCTCAACCATGGACAAAAGCAAAAATGCAACACCCACCACCTTTTTCCCATTTCATGGTACCACAAGCACCTGGAAGGAAAACGCAGCCATGGACAAGGGGTAATCCACAACACCCAACGTATCTATACCCTGTCATCTTCCTGCAGGCATCCAGAAGGTCCCCAGACTCGTGGGCAAAGGACAGCCGCATCAAACGATCTATCTGTACACCACCCAGGTCCCACTGGCAGCTCAAAGGGAACCGTAGCCACGGATAATGGGAACGACGCAACACCCATCACCTTTTTGCCATTTCGTGGAACCACAAGCACCTGGAAGGAACACGCAGCCATGGACAAGAGGACATCCACAACACCCACTGGATCTGTACCCTCTCGTCATCCTACAGACAGTCAAAAGGTGACCATGCTCGTCGACACAGGGAGAGCCACGCCACCCACCGTATCTCTACCCCATCCACGTTCCAGTGGCACCTCAAACGGGCCCACAGACACCGACAATGGGAATGCTGCAACACCCACCACCTCTTTGCCATTTCATGGTAACACAAGCACCTGGAAGCAACACGCAGCTGTGGACAAAGGGAACCTCCACAACACCCACTGGATCTGTACCCTCTCGTCATCCTACAGACAGTCAAAAGGTGACCATGCTCCTCGACAAAGGGAGAGCCGCCCCACCCACCGTATCTCTACCCCATCCAGATCCCACAGGTAGCTCGAAGGGGCCCGCAGGCAAGGACAAAGGGAGCTCCGCAACACCCACCGTATCTGTACCCCGTCATCATCCTACACACAGACAGAACCCGCCCAGACTCGTGCGCACAGGGACAGCCGCATCAACTGATGTATCTGTACAACACCCAGGTCCACTGGCACCTCAAAGGGGACCACAGCCACGGACAATGGGAACGACGCAACACCCACCACCTTTTTGCCATTTCATGGTACCACAAGCACCTGGAAGGAAAACGCAGCCGTGGACAAAGGGAGCTCCACAACACCCACCGTATCTGTACCCCATCATCGCCCTACACACAGACAGAAGCTGCCCAGATACATGGGCAAAGGACAGCTGCATCAAACGATCTATCTGTGCCCCATGCCGGTCCCACTGGCAGCTCAAACAGGCCCACTGCCACGGATAATGGCAATGCCACAACAGCCACCGCCCTTTTGCCATTTCATGGTACCACAAGCACCTGGAAGCAACACGCAGCCATGGACAAGGGGACATCCACAACACCCACTGGATCTGTACCCTGTCGTCATCCTACAGACAGTCAAAAGGTGACCATGCTCGTCGACACAGGGAGAGCCACGCCACCCACCGTATCTCTACCCCATCCACGTTCCAGTGGCACCTCAAACGGGCCCACAGACACCGACAATGGGAATGCTGCCACACCCACCACCTCTTTGCCATTTCATGGTAACACAAGCACCTGGAAGGAAAACGCAGCCGTGGACAAAGGGAGCTCCGCAACACCCACCGTATCTGTACCCCATCATCGCCCTACACACAGACAGAAGCTGCCCAGATACATGGGCAAAGGTAGCTGCATCAAACGATCTATCTGTGCCCCATGCCGGTCCCACTGGCAGCTCAAACAGGCCCACTGCCACGGATAATGGCAACGCCACAACAGCCACCGCCCTTTTGCCATTTCATGGTACCACAAGCACCTGGAAGCAACACGCAGCCATGGACAAGGGGACATCCACAACACCCACTGGATCTGTACCCTCTCGTCATCCTACAGACAGTCAAAAGGTGACCATGCTCGTCGACACAGGGAGAGCCACGCCACCCACCGTATCTCTACCCCATCCACGTTCCAGTGGCACCTCAAACGGGCCCACAGACACCGACAATGGGAATGCTGCAACACCCACCACCTCTTTGCCATTTCATGGTAACACAAGCACCTGGAAGCAACACGCAGCTGTGGACAAAGGGAACCTCCACAACACCCACTGGATCTGTACCCTCTCGTCATCCTACAGACAGTCAAAAGGTGACCATGCTCCTCGACACAGGGAGAGCCGCCCCACCCACGATATCTGTACCCCATCCAGATCCCACAGGTAGGTTGAAGGGGCCCGCAGCAATGCACAAAGGGAGCTCCGCAACAATCACCGTATCTGTACCCCGTCATCATCCTACACACAGACAGAACCTGCCAAGACTCGTGGGCAATGGACAGCCGCATCAACTGATGTATCTGTACAACACCCAGGTCCAATAGCAGCTCAAAGGGGACCGCAGCCACGGACAATGGGAACGACGCAACACCCACCACCTCTTTGCCATTTCATGGTAACACAAGCACCTGGAACGAACACGCAGCCGTGGACAAGGGGACAACCACAACACCCACTGGATCTCTACCCTGTCATCATCCTACAGACAGTCAAAAGGTGACCATGCTCGCGGGCAAAGGACAGCCACACCACCCAATGCACATGTACGCAATCCAGGTTCCACTGGCAGACAACGGTGCCCGCGCTCATGCACAAAGGGAGCTCCGCAACAATCACCGTATCTGTACACCGTCATCATCCAACACACAGACAGAACCTGCCCAGACTCGTGGGCAGAGGACAGCCGCATCAAACGATCTATCTGTACACCACCCAGGTCCCACTGGCAGCTCAAAGGGGACCGTAGCCACGGATAATGGGAACAACGCAACACCCATCACCTTTTTGCCATTTCGTGGAACCACAAGCACCTGGAAGCAACACGCAGCTGTGGACAAAGGGAACCTCCACAATACCCACTGGATCTGTACCCTGTCGTCATCCTACAGACAGTCAAAAGGTGACCATGCTCCTCGACACAGGGAGAGCCACGCCACCCACCCTATCTGTACCCCATCCAGGTCCCACTCGCGGCTCAAACAGGGCTGCAACCATGGACAAAGGCAATGCTCCAACACCCACCACCTCCTGGCCATTTCATGATACCACAAGCATGCGGAAGGAACACGCAGCCGTGGGCAACAGGACCTCCACAACACCCACTGGATCTCTACCCCGTCATCATCCTACAGACAGTCAAAAGGTGACCATGCTCGCGGGCAAAGGACAGCCACACCACCCAATGCACATGTACGCAATCCAGGTTCCACTGGCAGACAAAGGTGCCCGCGCTCATGCACAAAGGGAGCTCCGCAACAATCACCGTATCTGTACACCGTCATCATCCTACACACAGGCAGAACCTGCCCAGACTCGTGGGCAAAGGACAGCCGCATTCAAACGATCTATCTATACACCACACAGGTCACAAAGGCAGCTCAAAGGGGACCTCAACCATGGACAAAAGCAAAAATGCAACACCCACCACCTTTTTCCCATTTCTTGGTACCACAAGCACCTGGAAGGAAAACGCAGCCATGGACAAGGGCAAATCCACAACACCCAACGTATCTATACCCTGTCATCTTCCTGCAGGCATCCAGAAGGTCCCCAGACTCGTGGGCAAAGGACAGCCGCATCAAACGATCTATCTGTACACCACCCAGGTCCCACTGGCAGCTCAAAGGGAACCGTAGCCACGGATAATGGGAACGACGCAACACCCATCACCTTTTTGCCATTTCGTGGAACCACAAGCACCTGGAAGGAACACGCAGCCATGGACAAGAGGACATCCACAACACCCACTGGATCTGTACCCTGTTGTCATCCTACAGACAGTCAAAAGGTGACCATGCTCGTCGACACAGGGAGAGCCACGCCACCCACCGTATCTCTACCCCATCCACGTTCCAGTGGCACCTCAAACGGGCCCACAGACACCGACAATGGGAATGCTGCAACACCCACCACCTCTTTGCCATTTCATGGTAACACAAGCACCTGGAAGCAACACGCAGCTGTGGACAAAGGGAACCTCCACAACACCCACTGGATCTGTACCCTCTCGTCATCCTACAGACAGTCAAAAGGTGACCATGCTCCTCGACACAGGGAGAGCCGCCCCACCCACGATATCTGTACCCCATCCAGATCCCACAGGTAGGTTGAAGGGGCCCGCAGCAATGCACAAAGGGAGCTCCGCAACAATCACCATATCTGTACCCCGTCATCATCCTACACACAGACAGAACCTGCCAAGACTCGTGGGCAATGGACAGCCGCATCAACTGATGTATCTGTACAACACCCAGGTCCAATAGCAGCTCAAAGGGGACCGCAGCCACGGACAATGGGAACGACGCAACACCCACCACCTCTTTGCCATTTCATGGTAACACAAGCACCTGGAACGAACACGCAGCCGTGGACAAGGGGACAACCACAACACCCACTGGATCTCTACCCTGTCATCATCCTACAGACAGTCAAAAGGTGACCATGCTCGCGGGCAAAGGACAGCCACACCATCCAATGCACATGTACGCAATCCAGGTTCCACTGGCAGACAAAGGTGCCCGCGCTCATGCACAAAGGGAGCTCCGCAACAATCACCGTATCTGTACACCGTCATCATCCAACACACAGACAGAACCTGCCCAGACTCGTGGGCAGAGGACAGCCGCATCAAACGATCTATCTGTACACCACCCAGGTCCCACTGGCAGCTCAAAGGGGACCGTAGCCACGGATAATGGGAACGACGCAACACCCATCACCTTTTTGCCATTTCGTGGAACCACAAGCACCTGGAAGGAACACGCAGCCATGGACAAGAGGACATCAACACCACCCACTGGATCTGTACCCTGCCGTCATCTTACAGACAGTCAAAAGGTGACCATGCTCGTCGACACAGGGAGAGCCACGCCACCCACCGTATCTCTACCCCATCCACGTTCCAGTGGCACCTCAAACGGGCCCACAGACACCGACAATGGGAATGCTGCAACACCCACCACCTCTTTGCCATTTCATGGTAACACAAGCACCTGGAAGCAACACGCAGCCTTGGACAAGAGGATATCCACAACACGCACTGGATCTGTACCCCGTCACGATGCTACAGCCAGCCTAAAGGTGACCATGCTCGTCGACACAGGGAGAGCCACACCACCCACCCTATCTGTACCCCATCCAGGTCCCACTCGCGGCTCAAACAGGGCTGCAATCATGGACAAAGGCAATGCTCCAACACCCACCACCTCCTGGCCATTTCATGATACCACAAGCATGCGGAAGGAACACGCAGCCGTGGGCAACAGGACCTCCACAACACCCACTGGATCTCTACCCCGTCATCATCCTACAGACAGTCAAAAGGTGACCATGCTCGCGGGCAAAGGACAGCCACACCACCCAATGCACATGTACGCAATCCAGGTTCCACTGGCAGACAAAGGTGCCCGCGCTCATGCACAAAGGGAGCTCCGCAACAATCACCGTATCTGTACACCGTCATCATCCTACACACAGGCAGAACCTGCCCAGACTCGTGGGCAAAGGACAGCCGCATTCAAACGATCTATCTATACACCACACAGGTCACAAAGGCAGCTCAAAGGGGACCTCAACCATGGACAAAAGCAAAAATGCAACACCCACCACCTTTTTCCCATTTCTTGGTACCACAAGCACCTGGAAGGAAAACGCAGCCATGGACAAGGGCAAATCCACAACACCCAACGTATCTATACCCTGTCATCTTCCTGCAGGCATCCAGAAGGTCCCCAGACTCGTGGGCAAAGGACAGCCGCATCAAACGATCTATCTGTACACCACCCAGGTCCCACTGGCAGCTCAAAGGGAACCGTAGCCACGGATAATGGGAACGACGCAACACCCATCACCTTTTTGCCATTTCGTGGAACCACAAGCACCTGGAAGCAACACGCAGCCATGGACAAGAGGATATCCACAACACCCACTGGATCTGTACCCTGTCGTCATCCTACAGACAGTCAAAAGGTGACCATGCTCGTCGACACAGGGAGAGCCACGCCACCCACCGTATCTCTACCCCATCCACGTTCCAGTGGCACCTCAAACGGGCCCACAGACACCGACAATGGGAATGCTGCAACACCCACCACCTCTTTGCCATTTCATGGTAACACAAGCACCTGGAAGCAACACGCAGCTGTGGACAAAGGGAACCTCCACAACACCCACTGGATCTGTACCCTCTCGTCATCCTACAGACAGTCAAAAGGTGACCATGCTCCTCGACACAGGGAGAGCCGCCCCACCCACGATATCTGTACCCCATCCAGATCCCACAGGTAGGTTGAAGGGGCCCGCAGCAATGCACAAAGGGAGCTCCGCAACAATCACCGTATCTGTACCCCGTCATCATCCTACACACAGACAGAACCTGCCAAGACTCGTGGGCAATGGACAGCCGCATCAACTGATGTATCTGTACAACACCCAGGTCCAATAGCAGCTCAAAGGGGACCGCAGCCACGGACAATGGGAACGACGCAACACCCACCACCTCTTTGCCATTTCATGGTAACACAAGCACCTGGAACGAACACGCAGCCGTGGACAAGGGGACAACCACAACACCCACTGGCTCTGTACCCTGTCATCATCCTACAGACAGTCAAAAGGTGACCATGCTCGCGGGCAAAGGACAGCCACACCATCCAATGCACATGTACGCAATCCAGGTTCCACTGGCAGACAAAGGTGCCCGCGCTCATGCACAAAGGGAGCTCCGCAACAATCACCGTATCTGTACACCGTCATCATCCAACACACAGACAGAACCTGCCCAGACTCGTGGGCAGAGGACAGCCGCATCAAACGATCTATCTGTACACCACCCAGGTCCCACTGGCAGCTCAAAGGGAACCGTAGCCACGGATAATGGGAACAACGCAACACCCACCACCTTTTTGCCATTTCGTGGAACCACAAGCACCTGGAAGGAACACGCAGCCATGGACAAGAGGACATCCACAACACCCACTGGATCTGTACCCTGCCGTCATCCTACAGACAGTCAAAAGGTGACCATGCTCGTCGACACAGGGAGAGCCACGCCACCCACCGTATCTCTACCCCATCCACGTTCCAGTGGCACCTCAAACGGGCCCATAGCCACCGACAATGGGAATGCTGCAACACCCACCACCTCTTTGCCATTTCATGGTAACACAAGCACCTGGAAGCAACACGCAGCCGTGGACAAGAGGACATCCACAACACGCACTGGATCTGTACCCCGTCACGATGCTACAGCCAGCCTAAAGGTGACCATGCTCGTCGACACAGGGAGAGCCACGCCACCCACCCTATCTGTACCCCATCCAGGTCCCACTCGCGGCTCAAACAGGGCTGCAACCATGGACAAAGGCAATGCTCCAACACCCACCACCTCCTGGCCATTTCATGATACCACAAGCATGCGGAAGGAACACGCAGCTGTGGGCAACAGGACCTCCACAACACCCACTGGATCTCTACCCCGTCATCATCCTACAGACAGTCAAAAGGTGACCATGCTCGCGGGCAAAGGACAGCCACACCACCCAATGCACATGTACGCAATCCAGGTTCCACTGGCAGACAAAGGTGCCCGCGCTCATGCACAAAGGGAGCTCCGCAACACCCACCGTATCTGTACCCCATCATCGCCCTACACACAGACAGAAGCTGCCCAGATACATGGGCAAAGGACAGCCGCATTCAAACGATCTATCTATACACCACACAGGTCACAAAGGCAGCTCAAAGGGGACCTCAACCATGGACAAAAGCAAAAATGCAACACCCACCACCTTCTTCCCATTTCTTGGTACCACAAGCACCTGGAAGGAAAACGCAGCCATGGACAAGGGCAAATCCACAACACCCAACGTATCTATACCCTGTCATCTTCCTGCAGGCATCCAGAAGGTCCCCAGACTCGTGGGCAAAGGACAGCCGCATCAAACGATCTATCTGTACACCACCCAGGTCCCACTGGCAGCTCAAAGGCAACCGTAGCCACGGATAATGGGAACGACGCAACACCCATCACCTTTTTGCCATTTCGTGGAACCACAAGCACCTGGAACGAACACGCAGCCATGGACAAGAGGACATCCACAACACCCACTGGATCTGTACCCTCTCGTCATCCTACAGACAGTCAAAAGGTGACCATGCTCGTCGACACAGGGAGAGCCACGCCACCCACCGTATCTCTACCCCATCCACGTTCCAGTGGCACCTCAAACGGGCCCACAGACACCGACAATGGGAATGCTGCAACACCCACCACCTCTTTGCCATTTCATGGTAACACAAGCACCTGGAAGCAACACGCAGCTGTGGACAAAGGGAACCTCCACAACACCCACTGGATCTGTACCCTCTCGTCATCCTACAGACAGTCAAAAGGTGACCATGCTCCTCGACAAAGGGAGAGCCGCCCCACCCACCGTATCTCTACCCCATCCAGATCCCACAGGTAGCTCGAAGGGGCCCGCAGGCAAGGACAAAGGGAGCTCCGCAACACCCACCGTATCTGTACCCCGTCATCATCCTACACACAGACAGAACCCGCCCAGACTCGTGCGCACAGGGACAGCCGCATCAACTGATGTATCTGTACAACACCCAGGTCCACTGGCACCTCAAAGGGGACCACAGCCACGGACAATGGGAACGACGCAACACCCACCGCCTTTTTGCCATTTCATGGTACCACAAGCACCTGGAAGGAAAACGCAGCCGTGGACAAAGGGAGCTCCGCAACACCCACCGTATCTGTACCCCATCATCGCCCTACACACAGACAGAAGCTGCCCAGATACATGGGCAAAGGACAGCTGCATCAAACGATCTATCTGTGCCCCATGCCGGTCCCACTGGCAGCTCAAACAGGCCCAATGCCACGGATAATGGCAACGCCACAACAGCCACCGCCCTTTTGCCATTTCATGGTACCACAAGCACCTGGAAGCAACACGCAGCCATGGACAAGGGGACATCCACAACACCCACTGGATCTGTACCCTGTCGTCATCCTACAGACAGTCAAAAGGTGACCATGCTCGTCGACACAGGGAGAGCCACGCCACCCACCGTATCTCTACCCCATCCACGTTCCAGTGGCACCTCAAACGGGCCCACAGACACCGACAATGGGAATGCTGCAACACCCACCACCTCTTTGCCATTTCATGGTAACACAAGCACCTGGAAGCAACACGCAGCTGTGGACAAAGGGAACCTCCACAACACCCACTGGATCTGTACCCCGTCACGATGCTACAGCCAGCCTAAAGGTGACCATGCTCGTCGACACAGGGAGAGCCACACCACCCACCCTATCTGTACCCCATCCAGGTCCCACTCGCGGCTCAAACAGGGCTGCAACCATGGACAAAGGCAATGCTCCAACACCCACCACCTCCTGGCCATTTCATGATACCACAAGCATGCGGAAGGAACACGCAGCTGTGGGCAACAGGACCTCCACAACACCCACTGGATCTCTACCCCGTCATCATCCTACAGACAGTCAAAAGGTGACCATGCTCGCGGGCAAAGGACAGCCACACCACCCAATGCACATGTACGCAATCCAGGTTCCACTGGCAGACAAAGGTGCCCGCGCTCATGCACAAAGGGAGCTCCGCAACAATCACCGTATCTGTACACCGTTATCATCCTACACACAGGCAGAACCTGCCCAGACTCGTGGGCAAAGGACAGCCGCATTCAAACGATCTATCTATACACCACACAGGTCACAAAGGCAGCTCAAAGGGGACCTCAACCATGGACAAAAGCAAAAATGCAACACCCACCACCTTCTTCCCATTTCTTGGTACCACAAGCACCTGGAAGGAAAACGCAGCCATGGACAAGGGCAAATCCACAACACCCAACGTATCTATACCCTGTCATCTTCCTGCAGGCATCCAGAAGGTCCCCAGACTCGTGGGCAAAGGACAGCCGCATCAAACTATCTATCTGTACACCACCCAGGTCCCACTGGCAGCTCAAAGGCAACCGTAGCCACGGATAATGGGAACGACGCAACACCCATCACCTTTTTGCCATTTCGTGGAACCACAAGCACCTGGAAGGAACACGCAGCCATGGACAAGGGGACATCCACAACACCCACTGGATCTGTACCCTCTCGTCATCCTACAGACAGTCAAAAGGTGACCATGCTCGTCGACACAGGGAGAGCCACGCCACCCACCGTATCTCTACCCCATCCACGTTCCAGTGGCACCTCAAACGGGCCCACAGACACCGACAATGGGAATGCTGCAACACCCACCACCTCTTTGCCATTTCATGGTAACACAAGCACCTGGAAGCAACACGCAGCTGTGGACAAAGGGAACCTCCACAACACCCACTGGATCTGTACCCTCTCGTCATCCTACAGACAGTCAAAAGGTGACCATGCTCCTCGACAAAGGGAGAGCCGCCCCACCCACCGTATCTCTACCCCATCCAGATCCCACAGGTAGCTCGAAGGGGCCCGCAGGCAAGGACAAAGGGAGCTCCGCAACACCCACCGTATCTGTACCCCGTCATCATCCTACACACAGACAGAACCCGCCCAGACTCGTGCGCACAGGGACAGCCGCATCAACTGATGTATCTGTACAACACCCAGGTCCACTGGCACCTCAAAGGGGACCACAGCCACGGACAATGGGAACGACGCAACACCCACCGCCTTTTTGCCATTTCATGGTACCACAAGCACCTGGAAGGAAAACGCAGCCGTGGACAAAGGGAGCTCCGCAACACCCACCGTATCTGTACCCCATCATCGCCCTACACACAGACAGAAGCTGCCCAGATACATGGGCAAAGGACAGCTGCATCAAACGATCTATCTGTGCCCCATGCCGGTCCCACTGGCAGCTCAAACAGGCCCAATGCCACGGATAATGGCAACGCCACAACAGCCACCGCCCTTTTGCCATTTCATGGTACCACAAGCACCTGGAAGCAACACGCAGCCATGGACAAGGGGACATCCACAACACCCACTGGATCTGTACCCTGTCGTCATCCTACAGACAGTCAAAAGGTGACCATGCTCGTCGACACAGGGAGAGCCACGCCACCCACCGTATCTCTACCCCATCCACGTTCCAGTGGCACCTCAAACGGGCCCACAGACACCGACAATGGGAATGCTGCAACACCCACCACCTCTTTGCCATTTCATGGTAACACAAGCACCTGGAAGCAACACGCAGCTGTGGACAAAGGGAACCTCCACAACACCCACTGGATCTGTACCCTCTCGTCATCCTACAGACAGTCAAAAGGTGACCATGCTCCTCGACACAGGGAGAGCCGCCCCACCCACGATATCTGTACCCCATCCAGATCCCACAGGTAGGTTGAAGGGGCCCGCAGCAATGCACAAAGGGAGCTCCGCAACAATCACCGTATCTGTACCCCGTCATCATCCTACACACAGACAGAACCTGCCAAGACTCGTGGGCAATGGACAGCCGCATCAACTGATGTATCTGTACAACACCCAGGTCCAATAGCAGCTCAAAGGGGACCGCAGCCACGGACAATGGGAACGACGCAACACCCACCACCTCTTTGCCATTTCATGGTAACACAAGCACCTGGAACGAACACGCAGCCGTGGACAAGGGGACAACCACAACACCCACTGGATCTCTACCCTGTCATCATCCTACAGACAGTCAAAAGGTGACCATGCTCGCGGGCAAAGGACAGCCACACCACCCAATGCACATGTACGCAATCCAGGTTCCACTGGCAGACAACGGTGCCCGCGCTCATGCACAAAGGGAGCTCCGCAACAATCACCGTATCTGTACACCGTCATCATCCAACACACAGACAGAACCTGCCCAGACTCGTGGGCAGAGGACAGCCGCATCAAACGATCTATCTGTACACCACCCAGGTCCCACTGGCAGCTCAAAGGGGACCGTAGCCACGGATAATGGGAACAACGCAACACCCATCACCTTTTTGCCATTTCGTGGAACCACAAGCACCTGGAAGCAACACGCAGCTGTGGACAAAGGGAACCTCCACAATACCCACTGGATCTGTACCCTGTCGTCATCCTACAGACAGTCAAAAGGTGACCATGCTCCTCGACACAGGGAGAGCCACGCCACCCACCCTATCTGTACCCCATCCAGGTCCCACTCGCGGCTCAAACAGGGCTGCAACCATGGACAAAGGCAATGCTCCAACACCCACCACCTCCTGGCCATTTCATGATACCACAAGCATGCGGAAGGAACACGCAGCCGTGGGCAACAGGACCTCCACAACACCCACTGGATCTCTACCCCGTCATCATCCTACAGACAGTCAAAAGGTGACCATGCTCGCGGGCAAAGGACAGCCACACCACCCAATGCACATGTACGCAATCCAGGTTCCACTGGCAGACAAAGGTGCCCGCGCTCATGCACAAAGGGAGCTCCGCAACAATCACCGTATCTGTACACCGTCATCATCCTACACACAGGCAGAACCTGCCCAGACTCGTGGGCAAAGGACAGCCGCATTCAAACGATCTATCTATACACCACACAGGTCACAAAGGCAGCTCAAAGGGGACCTCAACCATGGACAAAAGCAAAAATGCAACACCCACCACCTTTTTCCCATTTCTTGGTACCACAAGCACCTGGAAGGAAAACGCAGCCATAGACAAGGGCAAATCCACAACACCCAACGTATCTATACCCTGTCATCTTCCTGCAGGCATCCAGAAGGTCCCCAGACTCGTGGGCAAAGGACAGCCGCATCAAACGATCTATCTGTACACCACCCAGGTCCCACTGGCAGCTCAAAGGGAACCGTAGCCACGGATAATGGGAACGACGCAACACCCATCACCTTTTTGCCATTTCGTGGAACCACAAGCACCTGGAAGGAACACGCAGCCATGGACAAGAGGACATCCACAACACCCACTGGATCTGTACCCTGTCGTCATCCTACAGACAGTCAAAAGGTGACCATGCTCGTCGACACAGGGAGAGCCACGCCACCCACCGTATCTCTACCCCATCCACGTTCCAGTGGCACCTCAAACGGGCCCACAGACACCGACAATGGGAATGCTGCAACACCCACCACCTCTTTGCCATTTCATGGTAACACAAGCACCTGGAAGCAACACGCAGCTGTGGACAAAGGGAACCTCCACAACACCCACTGGATCTGTACCCTCTCGTCATCCTACAGACAGTCAAAAGGTGACCATGCTCCTCGACACAGGGAGAGCCGCCCCACCCACGATATCTGTACCCCATCCAGATCCCACAGGTAGGTTGAAGGGGCCCGCAGCAATGCACAAAGGGAGCTCCGCAACAATCACCATATCTGTACCCCGTCATCATCCTACACACAGACAGAACCTGCCAAGACTCGTGGGCAATGGACAGCCGCATCAACTGATGTATCTGTACAACACCCAGGTCCAATAGCAGCTCAAAGGGGACCGCAGCCACGGACAATGGGAACGACGCAACACCCACCACCTCTTTGCCATTTCATGGTAACACAAGCACCTGGAACGAACACGCAGCCGTGGACAAGGGGACAACCACAACACCCACTGGATCTCTACCCTGTCATCATCCTACAGACAGTCAAAAGGTGACCATGCTCGCGGGCAAAGGACAGCCACACCATCCAATGCACATGTACGCAATCCAGGTTCCACTGGCAGACAAAGGTGCCCGCGCTCATGCACAAAGGGAGCTCCGCAACAATCACCGTATCTGTACACCGTCATCATCCAACACACAGACAGAACCTGCCCAGACTCGTGGGCAGAGGACAGCCGCATCAAACGATCTATCTGTACACCACCCAGGTCCCACTGGCAGCTCAAAGGGGACCGTAGCCACGGATAATGGGAACGACGCAACACCCATCACCTTTTTGCCATTTCGTGGAACCACAAGCACCTGGAAGGAACACGCAGCCATGGACAAGAGGACATCAACACCACCCACTGGATCTGTACCCTGCCGTCATCTTACAGACAGTCAAAAGGTGACCATGCTCGTCGACACAGGGAGAGCCACGCCACCCACCGTATCTCTACCCCATCCACGTTCCAGTGGCACCTCAAACGGGCCCACAGACACCGACAATGGGAATGCTGCAACACCCACCACCTCTTTGCCATTTCATGGTAACACAAGCACCTGGAAGCAACACGCAGCCTTGGACAAGAGGATATCCACAACACGCACTGGATCTGTACCCCGTCACGATGCTACAGCCAGCCTAAAGGTGACCATGCTCGTCGACACAGGGAGAGCCACACCACCCACCCTATCTGTACCCCATCCAGGTCCCACTCGCGGCTCAAACAGGGCTGCAATCATGGACAAAGGCAATGCTCCAACACCCACCACCTCCTGGCCATTTCATGATACCACAAGCATGCGGAAGGAACACGCAGCCGTGGGCAACAGGACCTCCACAACACCCACTGGATCTCTACCCCGTCATCATCCTACAGACAGTCAAAAGGTGACCATGCTCGCGGGCAAAGGACAGCCACACCACCCAATGCACACGTACGCAATCCAGGTTCCACTGGCAGACAAAGGTGCCCGCGCTCATGCACAAAGGGAGCTCCGCAACAATCACCGTATCTGTACACCGTCATCATCCTACACACAGGCAGAACCTGCCCAGACTCGTGGGCAAAGGACAGCCGCATTCAAACGATCTATCTATACACCACACAGGTCACAAAGGCAGCTCAAAGGGGACCTCAACCATGGACAAAAGCAAAAATGCAACACCCACCACCTTTTTCCCATTTCTTGGTACCACAAGCACCTGGAAGGAAAACGCAGCCATGGACAAGGGCAAATCCACAACACCCAACGTATCTATACCCTGTCATCTTCCTGCAGGCATCCAGAAGGTCCCCAGACTCGTGGGCAAAGGACAGCCGCATCAAACGATCTATCTGTACACCACCCAGGTCCCACTGGCAGCTCAAAGGGAACCGTAGCCACGGATAATGGGAACGACGCAACACCCATCACCTTTTTGCCATTTCGTGGAACCACAAGCACCTGGAAGCAACACGCAGCCATGGACAAGAGGATATCCACAACACCCACTGGATCTGTACCCTGTCGTCATCCTACAGACAGTCAAAAGGTGACCATGCTCGTCGACACAGGGAGAGCCACGCCACCCACCGTATCTCTACCCCATCCACGTTCCAGTGGCACCTCAAACGGGCCCACAGACACCGACAATGGGAATGCTGCAACACCCACCACCTCTTTGCCATTTCATGGTAACACAAGCACCTGGAAGCAACACGCAGCTGTGGACAAAGGGAACCTCCACAACACCCACTGGATCTGTACCCTCTCGTCATCCTACAGACAGTCAAAAGGTGACCATGCTCCTCGACACAGGGAGAGCCGCCCCACCCACGATATCTGTACCCCATCCAGATCCCACAGGTAGGTTGAAGGGGCCCGCAGCAATGCACAAAGGGAGCTCCGCAACAATCACCGTATCTGTACCCCGTCATCATCCTACACACAGACAGAACCTGCCAAGACTCGTGGGCAATGGACAGCCGCATCAACTGATGTATCTGTACAACACCCAGGTCCAATAGCAGCTCAAAGGGGACCGCAGCCACGGACAATGGGAACGACGCAACACCCACCACCTCTTTGCCATTTCATGGTAACACAAGCACCTGGAACGAACACGCAGCCGTGGACAAGGGGACAACCACAACACCCACTGGCTCTGTACCCTGTCATCATCCTACAGACAGTCAAAAGGTGACCATGCTCGCGGGCAAAGGACAGCCACACCATCCAATGCACATGTACGCAATCCAGGTTCCACTGGCAGACAAAGGTGCCCGCGCTCATGCACAAAGGGAGCTCCGCAACAATCACCGTATCTGTACACCGTCATCATCCAACACACAGACAGAACCTGCCCAGACTCGTGGGCAGAGGACAGCCGCATCAAACGATCTATCTGTACACCACCCAGGTCCCACTGGCAGCTCAAAGGGAACCGTAGCCACGGATAATGGGAACAACGCAACACCCACCACCTTTTTGCCATTTCGTGGAACCACAAGCACCTGGAAGGAACACGCAGCCATGGACAAGAGGACATCCACAACACCCACTGGATCTGTACCCTGCCGTCATCCTACAGACAGTCAAAAGGTGACCATGCTCGTCGACACAGGGAGAGCCACGCCACCCACCGTATCTCTACCCCATCCACGTTCCAGTGGCACCTCAAACGGGCCCATAGCCACCGACAATGGGAATGCTGCAACACCCACCACCTCTTTGCCATTTCATGGTAACACAAGCACCTGGAAGCAACACGCAGCCGTGGACAAGAGGACATCCACAACACGCACTGGATCTGTACCCCGTCACGATGCTACAGCCAGCCTAAAGGTGACCATGCTCGTCGACACAGGGAGAGCCACGCCACCCACCCTATCTGTACCCCATCCAGGTCCCACTCGCGGCTCAAACAGGGCTGCAACCATGGACAAAGGCAATGCTCCAACACCCACCACCTCCTGGCCATTTCATGATACCACAAGCATGCGGAAGGAACACGCAGCTGTGGGCAACAGGACCTCCACAACACCCACTGGATCTCTACCCCGTCATCATCCTACAGACAGTCAAAAGGTGACCATGCTCGCGGGCAAAGGACAGCCACACCACCCAATGCACATGTACGCAATCCAGGTTCCACTGGCAGACAAAGGTGCCCGCGCTCATGCACAAAGGGAGCTCCGCAACAATCACCGTATCTGTACACCGTCATCATCCTACACACAGGCAGAACCTGCCCAGACTCGTGGGCAAAGGACAGCCGCATTCAAACGATCTATCTATACACCACACAGGTCACAAAGGCAGCTCAAAGGGGACCTCAACCATGGACAAAAGCAAAAATGCAACACCCACCACCTTCTTCCCATTTCTTGGTACCACAAGCACCTGGAAGGAAAACGCAGCCATGGACAAGGGCAAATCCACAACACCCAACGTATCTATACCCTGTCATCTTCCTGCAGGCATCCAGAAGGTCCCCAGACTCGTGGGCAAAGGACAGCCGCATCAAACGATCTATCTGTACACCACCCAGGTCCCACTGGCAGCTCAAAGGCAACCGTAGCCACGGATAATGGGAACGACGCAACACCCATCACCTTTTTGCCATTTCGTGGAACCACAAGCACCTGGAACGAACACGCAGCCATGGACAAGAGGACATCCACAACACCCACTGGATCTGTACCCTCTCGTCATCCTACAGACAGTCAAAAGGTGACCATGCTCGTCGACACAGGGAGAGCCACGCCACCCACCGTATCTCTACCCCATCCACGTTCCAGTGGCACCTCAAACGGGCCCACAGACACCGACAATGGGAATGCTGCAACACCCACCACCTCTTTGCCATTTCATGGTAACACAAGCACCTGGAAGCAACACGCAGCTGTGGACAAAGGGAACCTCCACAACACCCACTGGATCTGTACCCTCTCGTCATCCTACAGACAGTCAAAAGGTGACCATGCTCCTCGACAAAGGGAGAGCCGCCCCACCCACCGTATCTCTACCCCATCCAGATCCCACAGGTAGCTCGAAGGGGCCCGCAGGCAAGGACAAAGGGAGCTCCGCAACACCCACCGTATCTGTACCCCGTCATCATCCTACACACAGACAGAACCCGCCCAGACTCGTGCGCACAGGGACAGCCGCATCAACTGATGTATCTGTACAACACCCAGGTCCACTGGCACCTCAAAGGGGACCACAGCCACGGACAATGGGAACGACGCAACACCCACCGCCTTTTTGCCATTTCATGGTACCACAAGCACCTGGAAGGAAAACGCAGCCGTGGACAAAGGGAGCTCCGCAACACCCACCGTATCTGTACCCCATCATCGCCCTACACACAGACAGAAGCTGCCCAGATACATGGGCAAAGGACAGCTGCATCAAACGATCTATCTGTGCCCCATGCCGGTCCCACTGGCAGCTCAAACAGGCCCAATGCCACGGATAATGGCAACACCACAACAGCCACCGCCCTTTTGCCATTTCATGGTACCACAAGCACCTGGAAGCAACACGCAGCCATGGACAAGGGGACATCCACAACACCCACTGGATCTGTACCCTGTCGTCATCCTACAGACAGTCAAAAGGTGACCATGCTCGTCGACACAGGGAGAGCCACGCCACCCACCGTATCTCTACCCCATCCACGTTCCAGTGGCACCTCAAACGGGCCCACAGACACCGACAATGGGAATGCTGCAACACCCACCACCTCTTTGCCATTTCATGGTAACACAAGCACCTGGAAGCAACACGCAGCTGTGGACAAAGGGAACCTCCACAACACCCACTGGATCTGTACCCCGTCACGATGCTACAGCCAGCCTAAAGGTGACCATGCTCGTCGACACAGGGAGAGCCACGCCACCCACCCTATCTGTACCCCATCCAGGTCCCACTCGCGGCTCAAACAGGGCTGCAACCATGGACAAAGGCAATGCTCCAACACCCACCACCTCCTGGCCATTTCATGATACCACAAGCATGCGGAAGGAACACGCAGCCGTGGGCAACAGGACCTCCACAACACCCACTGGATCTCTACCCCGTCATCATCCTACAGACAGTCAAAAGGTGACCATGCTCGCGGGCAAAGGACAGCCACACCACCCAATGCACATGTACGCAATCCAGGTTCCACTGGCAGACAAAGGTGCCCGCGCTCATGCACAAAGGGAGCTCCGCAACAATCACCGTATCTGTACACCGTTATCATCCTACACACAGGCAGAACCTGCCCAGACTCGTGGGCAAAGGACAGCCGCATTCAAACGATCTATCTATACACCACACAGGTCACAAAGGCAGCTCAAAGGGGACCTCAACCATGGACAAAAGCAAAAATGCAACACCCACCACCTTCTTCCCATTTCTTGGTACCACAAGCACCTGGAAGGAAAACGCAGCCATGGACAAGGGCAAATCCACAACACCCAACGTATCTATACCCTGTCATCTTCCTGCAGGCATCCAGAAGGTCCCCAGACTCGTGGGCAAAGGACAGCCGCATCAAACGATCTATCTGTACACCACCCAGGTCCCACTGGCAGCTCAAAGGCAACCGTAGCCACGGATAATGGGAACGACGCAACACCCATCACCTTTTTGCCATTTCGTGGAACCACAAGCACCTGGAAGGAACACGCAGCCATGGACAAGGGGACATCCACAACACCCACTGGATCTGTACCCTCTCGTCATCCTACAGACAGTCAAAAGGTGACCATGCTCGTCGACACAGGGAGAGCCACGCCACCCACCGTATCTCTACCCCATCCACGTTCCAGTGGCACCTCAAACGGGCCCACAGACACCGACAATGGGAATGCTGCAACACCCACCACCTCTTTGCCATTTCATGGTAACACAAGCACCTGGAAGCAACACGCAGCTGTGGACAAAGGGAACCTCCACAACACCCACTGGATCTGTACCCTCTCGTCATCCTACAGACAGTCAAAAGGTGACCATGCTCCTCGACAAAGGGAGAGCCGCCCCACCCACCGTATCTCTACCCCATCCAGATCCCACAGGTAGCTCGAAGGGGCCCGCAGGCAAGGACAAAGGGAGCTCCGCAACACCCACCGTATCTGTACCCCGTCATCATCCTACACACAGACAGAACCCGCCCAGACTCGTGCGCACAGGGACAGCCGCATCAACTGATGTATCTGTACAACACCCAGGTCCACTGGCACCTCAAAGGGGACCACAGCCACGGACAATGGGAACGACGCAACACCCACCGCCTTTTTGCCATTTCATGGTACCACAAGCACCTGGAAGGAAAACGCAGCCGTGGACAAAGGGAGCTCCGCAACACCCACCGTATCTGTACCCCATCATCGCCCTACACACAGACAGAAGCTGCCCAGATACATGGGCAAAGGACAGCTGCATCAAACGATCTATCTGTGCCCCATGCCGGTCCCACTGGCAGCTCAAACAGGCCCAATGCCACGGATAATGGCAACGCCACAACAGCCACCGCCCTTTTGCCATTTCATGGTACCACAAGCACCTGGAAGCAACACGCAGCCATGGACAAGGGGACATCCACAACACCCACTGGATCTGTACCCTGTCGTCATCCTACAGACAGTCAAAAGGTGACCATGCTCGTCGACACAGGGAGAGCCACGCCACCCACCGTATCTCTACCCCATCCACGTTCCAGTGGCACCTCAAACGGGCCCACAGACACCGACAATGGGAATGCTGCAACACCCACCACCTCTTTGCCATTTCATGGTAACACAAGCACCTGGAAGCAACACGCAGCTGTGGACAAAGGGAACCTCCACAACACCCACTGGATCTGTACCCTCTCGTCATCCTACAGACAGTCAAAAGGTGACCATGCTCCTCGACACAGGGAGAGCCGCCCCACCCACGATATCTGTACCCCATCCAGATCCCACAGGTAGGTTGAAGGGGCCCGCAGCAATGCACAAAGGGAGCTCCGCAACAATCACCGTATCTGTACCCCGTCATCATCCTACACACAGACAGAACCTGCCAAGACTCGTGGGCAATGGACAGCCGCATCAACTGATGTATCTGTACAACACCCAGGTCCAATAGCAGCTCAAAGGGGACCGCAGCCACGGACAATGGGAACGACGCAACACCCACCACCTCTTTGCCATTTCATGGTAACACAAGCACCTGGAACGAACACGCAGCCGTGGACAAGGGGACAACCACAACACCCACTGGATCTCTACCCTGTCATCATCCTACAGACAGTCAAAAGGTGACCATGCTCGCGGGCAAAGGACAGCCACACCACCCAATGCACATGTACGCAATCCAGGTTCCACTGGCAGACAACGGTGCCCGCGCTCATGCACAAAGGGAGCTCCGCAACAATCACCGTATCTGTACACCGTCATCATCCAACACACAGACAGAACCTGCCCAGACTCGTGGGCAGAGGACAGCCGCATCAAACGATCTATCTGTACACCACCCAGGTCCCACTGGCAGCTCAAAGGGGACCGTAGCCACGGATAATGGGAACAACGCAACACCCATCACCTTTTTGCCATTTCGTGGAACCACAAGCACCTGGAAGCAACACGCAGCTGTGGACAAAGGGAACCTCCACAATACCCACTGGATCTGTACCCTGTCGTCATCCTACAGACAGTCAAAAGGTGACCATGCTCCTCGACACAGGGAGAGCCACGCCACCCACCCTATCTGTACCCCATCCAGGTCCCACTCGCGGCTCAAACAGGGCTGCAACCATGGACAAAGGCAATGCTCCAACACCCACCACCTCCTGGCCATTTCATGATACCACAAGCATGCGGAAGGAACACGCAGCCGTGGGCAACAGGACCTCCACAACACCCACTGGATCTCTACCCCGTCATCATCCTACAGACAGTCAAAAGGTGACCATGCTCGCGGGCAAAGGACAGCCACACCACCCAATGCACATGTACGCAATCCAGGTTCCACTGGCAGACAAAGGTGCCCGCGCTCATGCACAAAGGGAGCTCCGCAACAATCACCGTATCTGTACACCGTCATCATCCTACACACAGGCAGAACCTGCCCAGACTCGTGGGCAAAGGACAGCCGCATTCAAACGATCTATCTATACACCACACAGGTCACAAAGGCAGCTCAAAGGGGACCTCAACCATGGACAAAAGCAAAAATGCAACACCCACCACCTTTTTCCCATTTCTTGGTACCACAAGCACCTGGAAGGAAAACGCAGCCATAGACAAGGGCAAATCCACAACACCCAACGTATCTATACCCTGTCATCTTCCTGCAGGCATCCAGAAGGTCCCCAGACTCGTGGGCAAAGGACAGCCGCATCAAACGATCTATCTGTACACCACCCAGGTCCCACTGGCAGCTCAAAGGGAACCGTAGCCACGGATAATGGGAACGACGCAACACCCATCACCTTTTTGCCATTTCGTGGAACCACAAGCACCTGGAAGGAACACGCAGCCATGGACAAGAGGACATCCACAACACCCACTGGATCTGTACCCTGTCGTCATCCTACAGACAGTCAAAAGGTGACCATGCTCGTCGACACAGGGAGAGCCACGCCACCCACCGTATCTCTACCCCATCCACGTTCCAGTGGCACCTCAAACGGGCCCACAGACACCGACAATGGGAATGCTGCAACACCCACCACCTCTTTGCCATTTCATGGTAACACAAGCACCTGGAAGCAACACGCAGCTGTGGACAAAGGGAACCTCCACAACACCCACTGGATCTGTACCCTCTCGTCATCCTACAGACAGTCAAAAGGTGACCATGCTCCTCGACACAGGGAGAGCCGCCCCACCCACGATATCTGTACCCCATCCAGATCCCACAGGTAGGTTGAAGGGGCCCGCAGCAATGCACAAAGGGAGCTCCGCAACAATCACCATATCTGTACCCCGTCATCATCCTACACACAGACAGAACCTGCCAAGACTCGTGGGCAATGGACAGCCGCATCAACTGATGTATCTGTACAACACCCAGGTCCAATAGCAGCTCAAAGGGGACCGCAGCCACGGACAATGGGAACGACGCAACACCCACCACCTCTTTGCCATTTCATGGTAACACAAGCACCTGGAACGAACACGCAGCCGTGGACAAGGGGACAACCACAACACCCACTGGATCTCTACCCTGTCATCATCCTACAGACAGTCAAAAGGTGACCATGCTCGCGGGCAAAGGACAGCCACACCATCCAATGCACATGTACGCAATCCAGGTTCCACTGGCAGACAAAGGTGCCCGCGCTCATGCACAAAGGGAGCTCCGCAACAATCACCGTATCTGTACACCGTCATCATCCAACACACAGACAGAACCTGCCCAGACTCGTGGGCAGAGGACAGCCGCATCAAACGATCTATCTGTACACCACCCAGGTCCCACTGGCAGCTCAAAGGGGACCGTAGCCACGGATAATGGGAACGACGCAACACCCATCACCTTTTTGCCATTTCGTGGAACCACAAGCACCTGGAAGGAACACGCAGCCATGGACAAGAGGACATCAACACCACCCACTGGATCTGTACCCTGCCGTCATCTTACAGACAGTCAAAAGGTGACCATGCTCGTCGACACAGGGAGAGCCACGCCACCCACCGTATCTCTACCCCATCCACGTTCCAGTGGCACCTCAAACGGGCCCACAGACACCGACAATGGGAATGCTGCAACACCCACCACCTCTTTGCCATTTCATGGTAACACAAGCACCTGGAAGCAACACGCAGCCTTGGACAAGAGGATATCCACAACACGCACTGGATCTGTACCCCGTCACGATGCTACAGCCAGCCTAAAGGTGACCATGCTCGTCGACACAGGGAGAGCCACACCACCCACCCTATCTGTACCCCATCCAGGTCCCACTCGCGGCTCAAACAGGGCTGCAATCATGGACAAAGGCAATGCTCCAACACCCACCACCTCCTGGCCATTTCATGATACCACAAGCATGCGGAAGGAACACGCAGCCGTGGGCAACAGGACCTCCACAACACCCACTGGATCTCTACCCCGTCATCATCCTACAGACAGTCAAAAGGTGACCATGCTCGCGGGCAAAGGACAGCCACACCACCCAATGCACACGTACGCAATCCAGGTTCCACTGGCAGACAAAGGTGCCCGCGCTCATGCACAAAGGGAGCTCCGCAACAATCACCGTATCTGTACACCGTCATCATCCTACACACAGGCAGAACCTGCCCAGACTCGTGGGCAAAGGACAGCCGCATTCAAACGATCTATCTATACACCACACAGGTCACAAAGGCAGCTCAAAGGGGACCTCAACCATGGACAAAAGCAAAAATGCAACACCCACCACCTTTTTCCCATTTCTTGGTACCACAAGCACCTGGAAGGAAAACGCAGCCATGGACAAGGGCAAATCCACAACACCCAACGTATCTATACCCTGTCATCTTCCTGCAGGCATCCAGAAGGTCCCCAGACTCGTGGGCAAAGGACAGCCGCATCAAACGATCTATCTGTACACCACCCAGGTCCCACTGGCAGCTCAAAGGGAACCGTAGCCACGGATAATGGGAACGACGCAACACCCATCACCTTTTTGCCATTTCGTGGAACCACAAGCACCTGGAAGCAACACGCAGCCATGGACAAGAGGATATCCACAACACCCACTGGATCTGTACCCTGTCGTCATCCTACAGACAGTCAAAAGGTGACCATGCTCGTCGACACAGGGAGAGCCACGCCACCCACCGTATCTCTACCCCATCCACGTTCCAGTGGCACCTCAAACGGGCCCACAGACACCGACAATGGGAATGCTGCAACACCCACCACCTCTTTGCCATTTCATGGTAACACAAGCACCTGGAAGCAACACGCAGCTGTGGACAAAGGGAACCTCCACAACACCCACTGGATCTGTACCCTCTCGTCATCCTACAGACAGTCAAAAGGTGACCATGCTCCTCGACACAGGGAGAGCCGCCCCACCCACGATATCTGTACCCCATCCAGATCCCACAGGTAGGTTGAAGGGGCCCGCAGCAATGCACAAAGGGAGCTCCGCAACAATCACCGTATCTGTACCCCGTCATCATCCTACACACAGACAGAACCTGCCAAGACTCGTGGGCAATGGACAGCCGCATCAACTGATGTATCTGTACAACACCCAGGTCCAATAGCAGCTCAAAGGGGACCGCAGCCACGGACAATGGGAACGACGCAACACCCACCACCTCTTTGCCATTTCATGGTAACACAAGCACCTGGAACGAACACGCAGCCGTGGACAAGGGGACAACCACAACACCCACTGGCTCTGTACCCTGTCATCATCCTACAGACAGTCAAAAGGTGACCATGCTCGCGGGCAAAGGACAGCCACACCATCCAATGCACATGTACGCAATCCAGGTTCCACTGGCAGACAAAGGTGCCCGCGCTCATGCACAAAGGGAGCTCCGCAACAATCACCGTATCTGTACACCGTCATCATCCAACACACAGACAGAACCTGCCCAGACTCGTGGGCAGAGGACAGCCGCATCAAACGATCTATCTGTACACCACCCAGGTCCCACTGGCAGCTCAAAGGGAACCGTAGCCACGGATAATGGGAACAACGCAACACCCACCACCTTTTTGCCATTTCGTGGAACCACAAGCACCTGGAAGGAACACGCAGCCATGGACAAGAGGACATCCACAACACCCACTGGATCTGTACCCTGCCGTCATCCTACAGACAGTCAAAAGGTGACCATGCTCGTCGACACAGGGAGAGCCACGCCACCCACCGTATCTCTACCCCATCCACGTTCCAGTGGCACCTCAAACGGGCCCATAGCCACCGACAATGGGAATGCTGCAACACCCACCACCTCTTTGCCATTTCATGGTAACACAAGCACCTGGAAGCAACACGCAGCCGTGGACAAGAGGACATCCACAACACGCACTGGATCTGTACCCCGTCACGATGCTACAGCCAGCCTAAAGGTGACCATGCTCGTCGACACAGGGAGAGCCACGCCACCCACCCTATCTGTACCCCATCCAGGTCCCACTCGCGGCTCAAACAGGGCTGCAACCATGGACAAAGGCAATGCTCCAACACCCACCACCTCCTGGCCATTTCATGATACCACAAGCATGCGGAAGGAACACGCAGCTGTGGGCAACAGGACCTCCACAACACCCACTGGATCTCTACCCCGTCATCATCCTACAGACAGTCAAAAGGTGACCATGCTCGCGGGCAAAGGACAGCCACACCACCCAATGCACATGTACGCAATCCAGGTTCCACTGGCAGACAAAGGTGCCCGCGCTCATGCACAAAGGGAGCTCCGCAACAATCACCGTATCTGTACACCGTCATCATCCTACACACAGGCAGAACCTGCCCAGACTCGTGGGCAAAGGACAGCCGCATTCAAACGATCTATCTATACACCACACAGGTCACAAAGGCAGCTCAAAGGGGACCTCAACCATGGACAAAAGCAAAAATGCAACACCCACCACCTTCTTCCCATTTCTTGGTACCACAAGCACCTGGAAGGAAAACGCAGCCATGGACAAGGGCAAATCCACAACACCCAACGTATCTATACCCTGTCATCTTCCTGCAGGCATCCAGAAGGTCCCCAGACTCGTGGGCAAAGGACAGCCGCATCAAACGATCTATCTGTACACCACCCAGGTCCCACTGGCAGCTCAAAGGCAACCGTAGCCACGGATAATGGGAACGACGCAACACCCATCACCTTTTTGCCATTTCGTGGAACCACAAGCACCTGGAACGAACACGCAGCCATGGACAAGAGGACATCCACAACACCCACTGGATCTGTACCCTCTCGTCATCCTACAGACAGTCAAAAGGTGACCATGCTCGTCGACACAGGGAGAGCCACGCCACCCACCGTATCTCTACCCCATCCACGTTCCAGTGGCACCTCAAACGGGCCCACAGACACCGACAATGGGAATGCTGCAACACCCACCACCTCTTTGCCATTTCATGGTAACACAAGCACCTGGAAGCAACACGCAGCTGTGGACAAAGGGAACCTCCACAACACCCACTGGATCTGTACCCTCTCGTCATCCTACAGACAGTCAAAAGGTGACCATGCTCCTCGACAAAGGGAGAGCCGCCCCACCCACCGTATCTCTACCCCATCCAGATCCCACAGGTAGCTCGAAGGGGCCCGCAGGCAAGGACAAAGGGAGCTCCGCAACACCCACCGTATCTGTACCCCGTCATCATCCTACACACAGACAGAACCCGCCCAGACTCGTGCGCACAGGGACAGCCGCATCAACTGATGTATCTGTACAACACCCAGGTCCACTGGCACCTCAAAGGGGACCACAGCCACGGACAATGGGAACGACGCAACACCCACCGCCTTTTTGCCATTTCATGGTACCACAAGCACCTGGAAGGAAAACGCAGCCGTGGACAAAGGGAGCTCCGCAACACCCACCGTATCTGTACCCCATCATCGCCCTACACACAGACAGAAGCTGCCCAGATACATGGGCAAAGGACAGCTGCATCAAACGATCTATCTGTGCCCCATGCCGGTCCCACTGGCAGCTCAAACAGGCCCAATGCCACGGATAATGGCAACACCACAACAGCCACCGCCCTTTTGCCATTTCATGGTACCACAAGCACCTGGAAGCAACACGCAGCCATGGACAAGGGGACATCCACAACACCCACTGGATCTGTACCCTGTCGTCATCCTACAGACAGTCAAAAGGTGACCATGCTCGTCGACACAGGGAGAGCCACGCCACCCACCGTATCTCTACCCCATCCACGTTCCAGTGGCACCTCAAACGGGCCCACAGACACCGACAATGGGAATGCTGCAACACCCACCACCTCTTTGCCATTTCATGGTAACACAAGCACCTGGAAGCAACACGCAGCTGTGGACAAAGGGAACCTCCACAACACCCACTGGATCTGTACCCCGTCACGATGCTACAGCCAGCCTAAAGGTGACCATGCTCGTCGACACAGGGAGAGCCACGCCACCCACCCTATCTGTACCCCATCCAGGTCCCACTCGCGGCTCAAACAGGGCTGCAACCATGGACAAAGGCAATGCTCCAACACCCACCACCTCCTGGCCATTTCATGATACCACAAGCATGCGGAAGGAACACGCAGCCGTGGGCAACAGGACCTCCACAACACCCACTGGATCTCTACCCCGTCATCATCCTACAGACAGTCAAAAGGTGACCATGCTCGCGGGCAAAGGACAGCCACACCACCCAATGCACATGTACGCAATCCAGGTTCCACTGGCAGACAAAGGTGCCCGCGCTCATGCACAAAGGGAGCTCCGCAACAATCACCGTATCTGTACACCGTTATCATCCTACACACAGGCAGAACCTGCCCAGACTCGTGGGCAAAGGACAGCCGCATTCAAACGATCTATCTATACACCACACAGGTCACAAAGGCAGCTCAAAGGGGACCTCAACCATGGACAAAAGCAAAAATGCAACACCCACCACCTTCTTCCCATTTCTTGGTACCACAAGCACCTGGAAGGAAAACGCAGCCATGGACAAGGGCAAATCCACAACACCCAACGTATCTATACCCTGTCATCTTCCTGCAGGCATCCAGAAGGTCCCCAGACTCGTGGGCAAAGGACAGCCGCATCAAACGATCTATCTGTACACCACCCAGGTCCCACTGGCAGCTCAAAGGCAACCGTAGCCACGGATAATGGGAACGACGCAACACCCATCACCTTTTTGCCATTTCGTGGAACCACAAGCACCTGGAAGGAACACGCAGCCATGGACAAGGGGACATCCACAACACCCACTGGATCTGTACCCTCTCGTCATCCTACAGACAGTCAAAAGGTGACCATGCTCGTCGACACAGGGAGAGCCACGCCACCCACCGTATCTCTACCCCATCCACGTTCCAGTGGCACCTCAAACGGGCCCACAGACACCGACAATGGGAATGCTGCAACACCCACCACCTCTTTGCCATTTCATGGTAACACAAGCACCTGGAAGCAACACGCAGCTGTGGACAAAGGGAACCTCCACAACACCCACTGGATCTGTACCCTCTCGTCATCCTACAGACAGTCAAAAGGTGACCATGCTCCTCGACAAAGGGAGAGCCGCCCCACCCACCGTATCTCTACCCCATCCAGATCCCACAGGTAGCTCGAAGGGGCCCGCAGGCAAGGACAAAGGGAGCTCCGCAACACCCACCGTATCTGTACCCCGTCATCATCCTACACACAGACAGAACCCGCCCAGACTCGTGCGCACAGGGACAGCCGCATCAACTGATGTATCTGTACAACACCCAGGTCCACTGGCACCTCAAAGGGGACCACAGCCACGGACAATGGGAACGACGCAACACCCACCGCCTTTTTGCCATTTCATGGTACCACAAGCACCTGGAAGGAAAACGCAGCCGTGGACAAAGGGAGCTCCGCAACACCCACCGTATCTGTACCCCATCATCGCCCTACACACAGACAGAAGCTGCCCAGATACATGGGCAAAGGACAGCTGCATCAAACGATCTATCTGTGCCCCATGCCGGTCCCACTGGCAGCTCAAACAGGCCCAATGCCACGGATAATGGCAACGCCACAACAGCCACCGCCCTTTTGCCATTTCATGGTACCACAAGCACCTGGAAGCAACACGCAGCCATGGACAAGGGGACATCCACAACACCCACTGGATCTGTACCCTGTCGTCATCCTACAGACAGTCAAAAGGTGACCATGCTCGTCGACACAGGGAGAGCCACGCCACCCACCGTATCTCTACCCCATCCACGTTCCAGTGGCACCTCAAACGGGCCCACAGACACCGACAATGGGAATGCTGCAACACCCACCACCTCTTTGCCATTTCATGGTAACACAAGCACCTGGAAGCAACACGCAGCTGTGGACAAAGGGAACCTCCACAACACCCACTGGATCTGTACCCTCTCGTCATCCTACAGACAGTCAAAAGGTGACCATGCTCCTCGACACAGGGAGAGCCGCCCCACCCACGATATCTGTACCCCATCCAGATCCCACAGGTAGGTTGAAGGGGCCCGCAGCAATGCACAAAGGGAGCTCCGCAACAATCACCGTATCTGTACCCCGTCATCATCCTACACACAGACAGAACCTGCCAAGACTCGTGGGCAATGGACAGCCGCATCAACTGATGTATCTGTACAACACCCAGGTCCAATAGCAGCTCAAAGGGGACCGCAGCCACGGACAATGGGAACGACGCAACACCCACCACCTCTTTGCCATTTCATGGTAACACAAGCACCTGGAACGAACACGCAGCCGTGGACAAGGGGACAACCACAACACCCACTGGATCTCTACCCTGTCATCATCCTACAGACAGTCAAAAGGTGACCATGCTCGCGGGCAAAGGACAGCCACACCACCCAATGCACATGTACGCAATCCAGGTTCCACTGGCAGACAACGGTGCCCGCGCTCATGCACAAAGGGAGCTCCGCAACAATCACCGTATCTGTACACCGTCATCATCCAACACACAGACAGAACCTGCCCAGACTCGTGGGCAGAGGACAGCCGCATCAAACGATCTATCTGTACACCACCCAGGTCCCACTGGCAGCTCAAAGGGGACCGTAGCCACGGATAATGGGAACAACGCAACACCCATCACCTTTTTGCCATTTCGTGGAACCACAAGCACCTGGAAGCAACACGCAGCTGTGGACAAAGGGAACCTCCACAATACCCACTGGATCTGTACCCTGTCGTCATCCTACAGACAGTCAAAAGGTGACCATGCTCCTCGACACAGGGAGAGCCACGCCACCCACCCTATCTGTACCCCATCCAGGTCCCACTCGCGGCTCAAACAGGGCTGCAACCATGGACAAAGGCAATGCTCCAACACCCACCACCTCCTGGCCATTTCATGATACCACAAGCATGCGGAAGGAACACGCAGCCGTGGGCAACAGGACCTCCACAACACCCACTGGATCTCTACCCCGTCATCATCCTACAGACAGTCAAAAGGTGACCATGCTCGCGGGCAAAGGACAGCCACACCACCCAATGCACATGTACGCAATCCAGGTTCCACTGGCAGACAAAGGTGCCCGCGCTCATGCACAAAGGGAGCTCCGCAACAATCACTGTATCTGTACACCGTCATCATCCTACACACAGGCAGAACCTGCCCAGACTCGTGGGCAAAGGACAGCCGCATTCAAACGATCTATCTATACACCACACAGGTCACAAAGGCAGCTCAAAGGGGACCTCAACCATGGACAAAAGCAAAAATGCAACACCCACCACCTTTTTCCCATTTCTTGGTACCACAAGCACCTGGAAGGAAAACGCAGCCATGGACAAGGGCAAATCCACAACACCCAACGTATCTATACCCTGTCATCTTCCTGCAGGCATCCAGAAGGTCCCCAGACTCGTGGGCAAAGGACAGCCGCATCAAACGATCTATCTGTACACCACCCAGGTCCCACTGGCAGCTCAAAGGGAACCGTAGCCACGGATAATGGGAACGACGCAACACCCATCACCTTTTTGCCATTTCGTGGAACCACAAGCACCTGGAAGGAACACGCAGCCATGGACAAGAGGACATCCACAACACCCACTGGATCTGTACCCTGTCGTCATCCTACAGACAGTCAAAAGGTGACCATGCTCGTCGACACAGGGAGAGCCACGCCACCCACCGTATCTCTACCCCATCCACGTTCCAGTGGCACCTCAAACGGGCCCACAGACACCGACAATGGGAATGCTGCAACACCCACCACCTCTTTGCCATTTCATGGTAACACAAGCACCTGGAAGCAACACGCAGCTGTGGACAAAGGGAACCTCCACAACACCCACTGGATCTGTACCCTCTCGTCATCCTACAGACAGTCAAAAGGTGACCATGCTCCTCGACACAGGGAGAGCCGCCCCACCCACGATATCTGTACCCCATCCAGATCCCACAGGTAGGTTGAAGGGGCCCGCAGCAATGCACAAAGGGAGCTCCGCAACAATCACCGTATCTGTACCCCGTCATCATCCTACACACAGACAGAACCTGCCAAGACTCGTGGGCAATGGACAGCCGCATCAACTGATGTATCTGTACAACACCCAGGTCCAATAGCAGCTCAAAGGGGACCGCAGCCACGGACAATGGGAACGACGCAACACCCACCACCTCTTTGCCATTTCATGGTAACACAAGCACCTGGAACGAACACGCAGCCGTGGACAAGGGGACAACCACAACACCCACTGGATCTCTACCCTGTCATCATCCTACAGACAGTCAAAAGGTGACCATGCTCGCGGGCAAAGGACAGCCACACCACCCAATGCACATGTACGCAATCCAGGTTCCACTGGCAGACAACGGTGCCCGCGCTCATGCACAAAGGGAGCTCCGCAACAATCACCGTATCTGTACACCGTCATCATCCAACACACAGACAGAACCTGCCCAGACTCGTGGGCAGAGGACAGCCGCATCAAACGATCTATCTGTACACCACCCAGGTCCCACTGGCAGCTCAAAGGGGACCGTAGCCACGGATAATGGGAACAACGCAACACCCATCACCTTTTTGCCATTTCGTGGAACCACAAGCACCTGGAAGCAACACGCAGCTGTGGACAAAGGGAACCTCCACAATACCCACTGGATCTGTACCCTGTCGTCATCCTACAGACAGTCAAAAGGTGACCATGCTCCTCGACACAGGGAGAGCCACGCCACCCACCCTATCTGTACCCCATCCAGGTCCCACTCGCGGCTCAAACAGGGCTGCAACCATGGACAAAGGCAATGCTCCAACACCCACCACCTCCTGGCCATTTCATGATACCACAAGCATGCGGAAGGAACACGCAGCCGTGGGCAACAGGACCTCCACAACACCCACTGGATCTCTACCCCGTCATCATCCTACAGACAGTCAAAAGGTGACCATGCTCGCGGGCAAAGGACAGCCACACCACCCAATGCACATGTACGCAATCCAGGTTCCACTGGCAGACAAAGGTGCCCGCGCTCATGCACAAAGGGAGCTCCGCAACAATCACTGTATCTGTACACCGTCATCATCCTACACACAGGCAGAACCTGCCCAGACTCGTGGGCAAAGGACAGCCGCATTCAAACGATCTATCTATACACCACACAGGTCACAAAGGCAGCTCAAAGGGGACCTCAACCATGGACAAAAGCAAAAATGCAACACCCACCACCTTTTTCCCATTTCTTGGTACCACAAGCACCTGGAAGGAAAACGCAGCCATGGACAAGGGCAAATCCACAACACCCAACGTATCTATACCCTGTCATCTTCCTGCAGGCATCCAGAAGGTCCCCAGACTCGTGGGCAAAGGACAGCCGCATCAAACGATCTATCTGTACACCACCCAGGTCCCACTGGCAGCTCAAAGGGAACCGTAGCCACGGATAATGGGAACGACGCAACACCCATCACCTTTTTGCCATTTCGTGGAACCACAAGCACCTGGAAGGAACACGCAGCCATGGACAAGAGGACATCCACAACACCCACTGGATCTGTACCCTGTCGTCATCCTACAGACAGTCAAAAGGTGACCATGCTCGTCGACACAGGGAGAGCCACGCCACCCACCGTATCTCTACCCCATCCACGTTCCAGTGGCACCTCAAACGGGCCCACAGACACCGACAATGGGAATGCTGCAACACCCACCACCTCTTTGCCATTTCATGGTAACACAAGCACCTGGAAGCAACACGCAGCTGTGGACAAAGGGAACCTCCACAACACCCACTGGATCTGTACCCTCTCGTCATCCTACAGACAGTCAAAAGGTGACCATGCTCCTCGACACAGGGAGAGCCGCCCCACCCACGATATCTGTACCCCATCCAGATCCCACAGGTAGGTTGAAGGGGCCCGCAGCAATGCACAAAGGGAGCTCCGCAACAATCACCATATCTGTACCCCGTCATCATCCTACACACAGACAGAACCTGCCAAGACTCGTGGGCAATGGACAGCCGCATCAACTGATGTATCTGTACAACACCCAGGTCCAATAGCAGCTCAAAGGGGACCGCAGCCACGGACAATGGGAACGACGCAACACCCACCACCTCTTTGCCATTTCATGGTAACACAAGCACCTGGAACGAACACGCAGCCGTGGACAAGGGGACAACCACAACACCCACTGGATCTCTACCCTGTCATCATCCTACAGACAGTCAAAAGGTGACCATGCTCGCGGGCAAAGGACAGCCACACCATCCAATGCACATGTACGCAATCCAGGTTCCACTGGCAGACAAAGGTGCCCGCGCTCATGCACAAAGGGAGCTCCGCAACAATCACCGTATCTGTACACCGTCATCATCCAACACACAGACAGAACCTGCCCAGACTCGTGGGCAGAGGACAGCCGCATCAAACGATCTATCTGTACACCACCCAGGTCCCACTGGCAGCTCAAAGGGGACCGTAGCCACGGATAATGGGAACGACGCAACACCCATCACCTTTTTGCCATTTCGTGGAACCACAAGCACCTGGAAGGAACACGCAGCCATGGACAAGAGGACATCAACACCACCCACTGGATCTGTACCCTGCCGTCATCTTACAGACAGTCAAAAGGTGACCATGCTCGTCGACACAGGGAGAGCCACGCCACCCACCGTATCTCTACCCCATCCACGTTCCAGTGGCACCTCAAACGGGCCCACAGACACCGACAATGGGAATGCTGCAACACCCACCACCTCTTTGCCATTTCATGGTAACACAAGCACCTGGAAGCAACACGCAGCCTTGGACAAGAGGATATCCACAACACGCACTGGATCTGTACCCCGTCACGATGCTACAGCCAGCCTAAAGGTGACCATGCTCGTCGACACAGGGAGAGCCACACCACCCACCCTATCTGTACCCCATCCAGGTCCCACTCGCGGCTCAAACAGGGCTGCAATCATGGACAAAGGCAATGCTCCAACACCCACCACCTCCTGGCCATTTCATGATACCACAAGCATGCGGAAGGAACACGCAGCCGTGGGCAACAGGACCTCCACAACACCCACTGGATCTCTACCCCGTCATCATCCTACAGACAGTCAAAAGGTGACCATGCTCGCGGGCAAAGGACAGCCACACCACCCAATGCACATGTACGCAATCCAGGTTCCACTGGCAGACAAAGGTGCCCGCGCTCATGCACAAAGGGAGCTCCGCAACAATCACCGTATCTGTACACCGTCATCATCCTACACACAGGCAGAACCTGCCCAGACTCGTGGGCAAAGGACAGCCGCATTCAAACGATCTATCTATACACCACACAGGTCACAAAGGCAGCTCAAAGGGGACCTCAACCATGGACAAAAGCAAAAATGCAACACCCACCACCTTTTTCCCATTTCTTGGTACCACAAGCACCTGGAAGGAAAACGCAGCCATGGACAAGGGCAAATCCACAACACCCAACGTATCTATACCCTGTCATCTTCCTGCAGGCATCCAGAAGGTCCCCAGACTCGTGGGCAAAGGACAGCCGCATCAAACGATCTATCTGTACACCACCCAGGTCCCACTGGCAGCTCAAAGGGAACCGTAGCCACGGATAATGGGAACGACGCAACACCCATCACCTTTTTGCCATTTCGTGGAACCACAAGCACCTGGAAGCAACACGCAGCCATGGACAAGAGGATATCCACAACACCCACTGGATCTGTACCCTGTCGTCATCCTACAGACAGTCAAAAGGTGACCATGCTCGTCGACACAGGGAGAGCCACGCCACCCACCGTATCTCTACCCCATCCACGTTCCAGTGGCACCTCAAACGGGCCCACAGACACCGACAATGGGAATGCTGCAACACCCACCACCTCTTTGCCATTTCATGGTAACACAAGCACCTGGAAGCAACACGCAGCTGTGGACAAAGGGAACCTCCACAACACCCACTGGATCTGTACCCTCTCGTCATCCTACAGACAGTCAAAAGGTGACCATGCTCCTCGACACAGGGAGAGCCGCCCCACCCACGATATCTGTACCCCATCCAGATCCCACAGGTAGGTTGAAGGGGCCCGCAGCAATGCACAAAGGGAGCTCCGCAACAATCACCGTATCTGTACCCCGTCATCATCCTACACACAGACAGAACCTGCCAAGACTCGTGGGCAATGGACAGCCGCATCAACTGATGTATCTGTACAACACCCAGGTCCAATAGCAGCTCAAAGGGGACCGCAGCCACGGACAATGGGAACGACGCAACACCCACCACCTCTTTGCCATTTCATGGTAACACAAGCACCTGGAACGAACACGCAGCCGTGGACAAGGGGACAACCACAACACCCACTGGCTCTGTACCCTGTCATCATCCTACAGACAGTCAAAAGGTGACCATGCTCGCGGGCAAAGGACAGCCACACCATCCAATGCACATGTACGCAATCCAGGTTCCACTGGCAGACAAAGGTGCCCGCGCTCATGCACAAAGGGAGCTCCGCAACAATCACCGTATCTGTACACCGTCATCATCCAACACACAGACAGAACCTGCCCAGACTCGTGGGCAGAGGACAGCCGCATCAAACGATCTATCTGTACACCACCCAGGTCCCACTGGCAGCTCAAAGGGAACCGTAGCCACGGATAATGGGAACAACGCAACACCCACCACCTTTTTGCCATTTCGTGGAACCACAAGCACCTGGAAGGAACACGCAGCCATGGACAAGAGGACATCCACAACACCCACTGGATCTGTACCCTGCCGTCATCCTACAGACAGTCAAAAGGTGACCATGCTCGTCGACACAGGGAGAGCCACGCCACCCACCGTATCTCTACCCCATCCACGTTCCAGTGGCACCTCAAACGGGCCCATAGCCACCGACAATGGGAATGCTGCAACACCCACCACCTCTTTGCCATTTCATGGTAACACAAGCACCTGGAAGCAACACGCAGCCGTGGACAAGAGGACATCCACAACACGCACTGGATCTGTACCCCGTCACGATGCTACAGCCAGCCTAAAGGTGACCATGCTCGTCGACACAGGGAGAGCCACGCCACCCACCCTATCTGTACCCCATCCAGGTCCCACTCGCGGCTCAAACAGGGCTGCAACCATGGACAAAGGCAATGCTCCAACACCCACCACCTCCTGGCCATTTCATGATACCACAAGCATGCGGAAGGAACACGCAGCTGTGGGCAACAGGACCTCCACAACACCCACTGGATCTCTACCCCGTCATCATCCTACAGACAGTCAAAAGGTGACCATGCTCGCGGGCAAAGGACAGCCACACCACCCAATGCACATGTACGCAATCCAGGTTCCACTGGCAGACAAAGGTGCCCGCGCTCATGCACAAAGGGAGCTCCGCAACAATCACCGTATCTGTACACCGTCATCATCCTACACACAGGCAGAACCTGCCCAGACTCGTGGGCAAAGGACAGCCGCATTCAAACGATCTATCTATACACCACACAGGTCACAAAGGCAGCTCAAAGGGGACCTCAACCATGGACAAAAGCAAAAATGCAACACCCACCACCTTCTTCCCATTTCTTGGTACCACAAGCACCTGGAAGGAAAACGCAGCCATGGACAAGGGCAAATCCACAACACCCAACGTATCTATACCCTGTCATCTTCCTGCAGGCATCCAGAAGGTCCCCAGACTCGTGGGCAAAGGACAGCCGCATCAAACGATCTATCTGTACACCACCCAGGTCCCACTGGCAGCTCAAAGGCAACCGTAGCCACGGATAATGGGAACGACGCAACACCCATCACCTTTTTGCCATTTCGTGGAACCACAAGCACCTGGAACGAACACGCAGCCATGGACAAGAGGACATCCACAACACCCACTGGATCTGTACCCTCTCGTCATCCTACAGACAGTCAAAAGGTGACCATGCTCGTCGACACAGGGAGAGCCACGCCACCCACCGTATCTCTACCCCATCCACAGTGGCACCTCAAACGGGCCCACAGACACCGACAATGGGAATGCTGCAACACCCACCACCTCTTTGCCATTTCATGGTAACACAAGCACCTGGAAGCAACACGCAGCTGTGGACAAAGGGAACCTCCACAACACCCACTGGATCTGTACCCTCTCGTCATCCTACAGACAGTCAAAAGGTGACCATGCTCCTCGACAAAGGGAGAGCCGCCCCACCCACCGTATCTCTACCCCATCCAGATCCCACAGGTAGCTCGAAGGGGCCCGCAGGCAAGGACAAAGGGAGCTCCGCAACACCCACCGTATCTGTACCCCGTCATCATCCTACACACAGACAGAACCCGCCCAGACTCGTGCGCACAGGGACAGCCGCATCAACTGATGTATCTGTACAACACCCAGGTCCACTGGCACCTCAAAGGGGACCACAGCCACGGACAATGGGAACGACGCAACACCCACCGCCTTTTTGCCATTTCATGGTACCACAAGCACCTGGAAGGAAAACGCAGCCGTGGACAAAGGGAGCTCCGCAACACCCACCGTATCTGTACCCCATCATCGCCCTACACACAGACAGAAGCTGCCCAGATACATGGGCAAAGGACAGCTGCATCAAACGATCTATCTGTGCCCCATGCCGGTCCCACTGGCAGCTCAAACAGGCCCAATGCCACGGATAATGGCAACGCCACAACAGCCACCGCCCTTTTGCCATTTCATGGTACCACAAGCACCTGGAAGCAACACGCAGCCATGGACAAGGGGACATCCACAACACCCACTGGATCTGTACCCTGTCGTCATCCTACAGACAGTCAAAAGGTGACCATGCTCGTCGACACAGGGAGAGCCACGCCACCCACCGTATCTCTACCCCATCCACGTTCCAGTGGCACCTCAAACGGGCCCACAGACACCGACAATGGGAATGCTGCAACACCCACCACCTCTTTGCCATTTCATGGTAACACAAGCACCTGGAAGCAACACGCAGCTGTGGACAAAGGGAACCTCCACAACACGCACTGGATCTGTACCCCGTCACGATGCTACAGCCAGCCTAAAGGTGACCATGCTCGTCGACACAGGGAGAGCCACGCCACCCACCCTATCTGTACCCCATCCAGGTCCCACTCGCGGCTCAAACAGGGCTGCAACCATGGACAAAGGCAATGCTCCAACACCCACCACCTCCTGGCCATTTCATGATACCACAAGCATGCGGAAGGAACACGCAGCTGTGGGCAACAGGACCTCCACAACACCCACTGGATCTCTACCCCGTCATCATCCTACAGACAGTCAAAAGGTGACCATGCTCGCGGGCAAAGGACAGCCACACCACCCAATGCACATGTACGCAATCCAGGTTCCACTGGCAGACAAAGGTGCCCGCGCTCATGCACAAAGGGAGCTCCGCAACAATCACCGTATCTGTACACCGTTATCATCCTACACACAGGCAGAACCTGCCCAGACTCGTGGGCAAAGGACAGCCGCATTCAAACGATCTATCTATACACCACACAGGTCACAAAGGCAGCTCAAAGGGGACCTCAACCATGGACAAAAGCAAAAATGCAACACCCACCACCTTCTTCCCATTTCTTGGTACCACAAGCACCTGGAAGGAAAACGCAGCCATGGACAAGGGCAAATCCACAACACCCAACGTATCTATACCCTGTCATCTTCCTGCAGGCATCCAGAAGGTCCCCAGACTCGTGGGCAAAGGACAGCCGCATCAAACGATCTATCTGTACACCACCCAGGTCCCACTGGCAGCTCAAAGGCAACCGTAGCCACGGATAATGGGAACGACGCAACACCCATCACCTTTTTGCCATTTCGTGGAACCACAAGCACCTGGAAGGAACACGCAGCCATGGACAAGGGGACATCCACAACACCCACTGGATCTGTACCCTCTCGTCATCCTACAGACAGTCAAAAGGTGACCATGCTCGTCGACACAGGGAGAGCCACGCCACCCACCGTATCTCTACCCCATCCACGTTCCAGTGGCACCTCAAACGGGCCCACAGACACCGACAATGGGAATGCTGCAACACCCACCACCTCTTTGCCATTTCATGGTAACACAAGCACCTGGAAGCAACACGCAGCTGTGGACAAAGGGAACCTCCACAACACCCACTGGATCTGTACCCTCTCGTCATCCTACAGACAGTCAAAAGGTGACCATGCTCCTCGACAAAGGGAGAGCCGCCCCACCCACCGTATCTCTACCCCATCCAGATCCCACAGGTAGCTCGAAGGGGCCCGCAGGCAAGGACAAAGGGAGCTCCGCAACACCCACCGTATCTGTACCCCGTCATCATCCTACACACAGACAGAACCCGCCCAGACTCGTGCGCACAGGGACAGCCGCATCAACTGATGTATCTGTACAACACCCAGGTCCACTGGCACCTCAAAGGGGACCACAGCCACGGACAATGGGAACGACGCAACACCCACCGCCTTTTTGCCATTTCATGGTACCACAAGCACCTGGAAGGAAAACGCAGCCGTGGACAAAGGGAGCTCCGCAACACCCACCGTATCTGTACCCCATCATCGCCCTACACACAGACAGAAGCTGCCCAGATACATGGGCAAAGGACAGCTGCATCAAACGATCTATCTGTGCCCCATGCCGGTCCCACTGGCAGCTCAAACAGGCCCAATGCCACGGATAATGGCAACGCCACAACAGCCACCGCCCTTTTGCCATTTCATGGTACCACAAGCACCTGGAAGCAACACGCAGCCATGGACAAGGGGACATCCACAACACCCACTGGATCTGTACCCTGTCGTCATCCTACAGACAGTCAAAAGGTGACCATGCTCGTCGACACAGGGAGAGCCACGCCACCCACCGTATCTCTACCCCATCCACGTTCCAGTGGCACCTCAAACGGGCCCACAGACACCGACAATGGGAATGCTGCAACACCCACCACCTCTTTGCCATTTCATGGTAACACAAGCACCTGGAAGCAACACGCAGCTGTGGACAAAGGGAACCTCCACAACACCCACTGGATCTGTACCCCGTCACGATGCTACAGCCAGCCTAAAGGTGACCATGCTCGTCGACACAGGGAGAGCCACACCACCCACCCTATCTGTACCCCATCCAGGTCCCACTCGCGGCTCAAACAGGGCTGCAACCATGGACAAAGGCAATGCTCCAACACCCACCACCTCCTGGCCATTTCATGATACCACAAGCATGCGGAAGGAACACGCAGCCGTGGGCAACAGGACCTCCACAACACCCACTGGATCTCTACCCCGTCATCATCCTACAGACAGTCAAAAGGTGACCATGCTCGCGGGCAAAGGACAGCCACACCACCCAATGCACATGTACGCAATCCAGGTTCCACTGGCAGACAAAGGTGCCCGCGCTCATGCACAAAGGGAGCTCCGCAACAATCACCGTATCTGTACACCGTCATCATCCTACACACAGGCAGAACCTGCCCAGACTCGTGGGCAAAGGACAGCCGCATTCAAACGATCTATCTATACACCACACAGGTCACAAAGGCAGCTCAAAGGGGACCTCAACCATGGACAAAAGCAAAAATGCAACACCCACCACCTTTTTCCCATTTCTTGGTACCACAAGCACCTGGAAGGAAAACGCAGCCATGGACAAGGGGTAATCCACAACACCCAACGTATCTATACCCTGTCATCTTCCTGCAGGCATCCAGAAGGTCCCCAGACTCGTGGGCAAAGGACAGCCGCATCAAACGATCTATCTGTACACCACCCAGGTCCCACTGGCAGCTCAAAGGGAACCGTAGCCACGGATAATGGGAACGACGCAACACCCATCACCTTTTTGCCATTTCGTGGAACCACAAGCACCTGGAAGGAACACGCAGCCATGGACAAGAGGACATCCACAACACCCACTGGATCTGTACCCTGTCGTCATCCTACAGACAGTCAAAAGGTGACCATGCTCGTCGACACAGGGAGAGCCACGCCACCCACCGTATCTCTACCCCATCCACGTTCCAGTGGCACCTCAAACGGGCCCACAGACACCGACAATGGGAATGCTGCAACACCCACCACCTCTTTGCCATTTCATGGTAACACAAGCACCTGGAAGCAACACGCAGCTGTGGACAAAGGGAACCTCCACAACACCCACTGGATCTGTACCCTCTCGTCATCCTACAGACAGTCAAAAGGTGACCATGCTCCTCGACACAGGGAGAGCCGCCCCACCCACGATATCTGTACCCCATCCAGGTCCCACAGGTAGGTTGAAGGGCCCACAGCCATGGACAAAGGGAGCTCTGCAGCAATCACCGTATCTGTACCCCGTCATCATCCGACACACAGACAGAACCTGCCAAGATTCGTGGGCAATGGACAGCCGCATCAACTGATGTATCTGTACAACACCCAGGTCCACTGGCACCTCAAAGGGGACCACAGCCACGGACAATGGGAACGACACAACACCCACCGCCTTTTTGCCATTTCATGGTACCACAAGCACCTGGAAGGAAAACGCAGCCGTGGACAAAGGGAGCTCCACAACACCCACCGTATCTGTACCCCATCATCGCCCTACACACAGACAGAAGCTGCCCAGATACATGGGCAAAGGACAGCCGCATCAAACGATCTATCTGTGCCCCATGCCGGTCCCACTGGCAGCTCAAACAGGCCCACTGCCACGGATAATGGCAACGCCACAACAGCCACCACCCTTTTGCCATTTCATGGTACCACAAGCACCTGGAAGGAACACGCAGCCATGGACAAGAGGATATCCACAACACCCACTGGATCTGTACCCTGTCGTCATCCTACAGACAGTCAAAAGGTGACCATGCTCGTCGACACAGGGAGAGCCACGCCACCCACCGTATCTCTACCCCATCCACGTTCCAGTGGCACCTCAAACGGGCCCACAGACACCGACAATGGGAATGCTGCAACACCCACCACCTCTTTGCCATTTCATGGTAACACAAGCACCTGGAAGCAACACGCAGCCGTGGACAAGAGGACATCCACAACACGCACTGGATCTGTACCCCGTCACGATGCTACAGCCAGCCTAAAGGTGACCATGCTCGTCGACACAGGGAGAGCCACACCACCCACCCTATCTGTACCCCATCCAGGTCCCACTCGCGGCTCAAACAGGGCTGCAACCATGGACAAAGGCAATGCTCCAACACCCACCACCTCCTGGCCATTTCATGATACCACAAGCATGCGGAAGGAACATGCAGCCGTGGGCAACAGGACCTCCACAACACCCACTGGATCTCTACCCCATCATCATCCTACAGACAGTCAAAAGGTGACCATGCTTGCGGGCAAAGGACAGCCACACCATCCAATGCACATGTACGCAATCCAGGTTCCACTGGCAGACAAAGGTGCCCGCGCTCATGCACAAAGGGAGCTCCGCAACAATCACCGTATCTGTACACCGTCATCATCCTACACACAGGCAGAACCTGCCCAGACTCGTGGGCAAAGGACAGCCGCATTCAAACGATCTATCTATACACCACACAGGTCACAAAGGCAGCTCAAAGGGGACCTCAACCATGGACAAAAGCAAAAATGCAACACCCACCACCTTCTTCCCATTTCTTGGTACCACAAGCACCTGGAAGGAAAACGCAGCCATGGACAAGGGCAAATCCACAACACCCAACGTATCTATACCCTGTCATCTTCCTGCAGGCATCCAGAAGGTCCCCAGACTCGTGGGCAAAGGACAGCCGCATCAAACGATCTATCTGTACACCACCCAGGTCCCACTGGCAGCTCAAAGGCAACCGTAGCCACGGATAATGGGAACGACGCAACACCCATCACCTTTTTGCCATTTCGTGGAACCACAAGCACCTGGAAGCAACACGCAGCCATGGACAAGAGGACATCCACAACACCCACTGGATCTGTACCCTGTCGTCATCCTACAGACAGTCAAAAGGTGACCATGCTCGTCGACACAGGGAGAGCCACGCCACCCACCGTATCTCTACCCCATCCACGTTCCAGTGGCACCTCAAACGGGCCCACAGACACCGACAATGGGAATGCTGCAACACCCACCACCTCTTTGCCATTTCATGGTAACACAAGCACCTGGAAGCAACACGCAGCTGTGGACAAAGGGAACCTCCACAACACCCACTGGATCTGTACCCTCTCGTCATCCTACAGACAGTCAAAAGGTGACCATGCTCCTCGACACAGGGAGAGCCGCCCCACCCACGATATCTGTACCCCATCCAGATCCCACAGGTAGCTCGAAGGGGCCCGCAGGCAAGGACAAAGGGAGCTCCGCAACACCCACCGTATCTGTACCCCGTCATCATCCTACACACAGACAGAACCCGCCCAGACTCGTGCGCACAGGGACAGCCGCATCAACTGATGTATCTGTACAACACCCAGGTCCACTGGCACCTCAAAGGGGACCACAGCCACGGACAATGGGAACGACGCAACACCCACCACCTTTTTGCCATTTCATGGTACCACAAGCACCTGGAAGGAAAACGCAGCCGTGGACAAAGGGAGCTCCACAACACCCACCGTATCTGTACCCCATCATCGCCCTACACACAGACAGAAGCTGCCCAGATACATGGGCAAAGGACAGCTGCATCAAACGATCTATCTGTGCACCACCCAGGTCCCACTGGCAGCTCAAACAGGCCCACTGCCACGGATAATGGCAACGCCACAACAGCCACCGCCCTTTTGCCATTTCATGGTACCACAAGCACCTGGAAGCAACACGCAGCCATGGACAAGGGGACATCCACAACACCCACTGGATCTGTACCCTGTCGTCATCCTACAGACAGTCAAAAGGTGACCATGCTCGTCGACACAGGGAGAGCCACGCCACCCACCGTATCTCTACCCCATCCACGTTCCAGTGGCACCTCAAACGGGCCCACAGACACCGACAATGGGAATGCTGCAACACCCACCACCTCTTTGCCATTTCATGGTAACACAAGCACCTGGAAGCAACACGCAGCTGTGGACAAAGGGAACCTCCACAACACCCACTGGATCTGTACCCTCTCGTCATCCTACAGACAGTCAAAAGGTGACCATGCTCCTCGACACAGGGAGAGCCGCCCCACCCACGATATCTGTACCCCATCCAGATCCCACAGGTAGGTTGAAGGGGCCCGCAGCAATGCACAAAGGGAGCTCCGCAACAATCACCGTATCTGTACCCCGTCATCATCCTACACACAGACAGAACCTGCCAAGACTCGTGGGCAATGGACAGCCGCATCAACTGATGTATCTGTACAACACCCAGGTCCAATAGCAGCTCAAAGGGGACCGCAGCCACGGACAATGGGAACGACGCAACACCCACCACCTCTTTGCCATTTCATGGTAACACAAGCACCTGGAACGAACACGCAGCCGTGGACAAGGGGACAACCACAACACCCACTGGATCTCTACCCTGTCATCATCCTACAGACAGTCAAAAGGTGACCATGCTCGCGGGCAAAGGACAGCCACACCATCCAATGCACATGTACGCAATCCAGGTTCCACTGGCAGACAAAGGTGCCCGCGCTCATGCACAAAGGGAGCTCCGCAACAATCACCGTATCTGTACACCGTCATCATCCAACACACAGACAGAACCTGCCCAGACTCGTGGGCAGAGGACAGCCGCATCAAACGATCTATCTGTACACCACCCAGGTCCCACTGGCAGCTCAAAGGGGACCGTAGCCACGGATAATGGGAACAACGCAACACCCATCACCTTTTTGCCATTTCATGGTACCACAAGCACCTGGAAGCAACACGCAGCCATGGACAAGAGGACATCAACACCACCCACTGGATCTGTACCCTGCCGTCATCTTACAGACAGTCAAAAGGTGACCATGCTCGTCGACACAGGGAGAGCCACGCCACCCACCGTATCTCTACCCCATCCACGTTCCAGTGGCACCTCAAACGGGCCCACAGACACCGACAATGGGAATGCTGCAACACCCACCACCTCTTTGCCATTTCATGGTAACACAAGCACCTGGAAGCAACACGCAGCCGTGGACAAGAGGACATCCACAACACGCACTGGATCTGTACCCCGTCACGATGCTACAGCCAGCCTAAAGGTGACCATGCTCGTCGACACAGGGAGAGCCACACCACCCACCCTATCTGTACCCCATCCAGGTCCCACTCGCGGCTCAAACAGGGCTGCAACCATGGACAAAGGCAATGCTCCAACACCCACCACCTCCTGGCCATTTCATGATACCACAAGCATGCGGAAGGAACACGCAGCTGTGGGCAACAGGACCTCCACAACACCCACTGGATCTCTACCCCGTCATCATCCTACAGACAGTCAAAAGGTGACCATGCTCGCGGGCAAAGGACAGCCACACCACCCAATGCACATGTACGCAATCCAGGTTCCACTGGCAGACAAAGGTGCCCGCGCTCATGCACAAAGGGAGCTCCGCAACAATCACCGTATCTGTACACCGTCATCATCCTACACACAGGCAGAACCTGCCCAGACTCGTGGGCAAAGGACAGCCGCATTCAAACGATCTATCTATACACCACACAGGTCACAAAGGCAGCTCAAAGGGGACCTCAACCATGGACAAAAGCAAAAATGCAACACCCACCACCTTCTTCCCATTTCTTGGTACCACAAGCACCTGGAAGGAAAACGCAGCCATGGACAAGGGCAAATCCACAACACCCAACGTATCTATACCCTGTCATCTTCCTGCAGGCATCCAGAAGGTCCCCAGACTCGTGGGCAAAGGACAGCCGCATCAAACGATCTATCTGTACACCACCCAGGTCCCACTGGCAGCTCAAAGGCAACCGTAGCCACGGATAATGGGAACGACGCAACACCCATCACCTTTTTGCCATTTCGTGGAACCACAAGCACCTGGAAGGAACACGCAGCCATGGACAAGAGGACATCCACAACACCCACTGGATCTGTACCCTCTCGTCATCCTACAGACAGTCAAAAGGTGACCATGCTCGTCGACACAGGGAGAGCCACGCCACCCACCGTATCTCTACCCCATCCACGTTCCAGTGGCACCTCAAACGGGCCCACAGACACCGACAATGGGAATGCTGCAACACCCACCACCTCTTTGCCATTTCATGGTAACACAAGCACCTGGAAGCAACACGCAGCTGTGGACAAAGGGAACCTCCACAACACCCACTGGATCTGTACCCTCTCGTCATCCTACAGACAGTCAAAAGGTGACCATGCTCCTCGACACAGGGAGAGCCGCCCCACCCACGATATCTGTACCCCATCCAGATCCCACAGGTAGGTTGAAGGGGCCCGCAGCAATGCACAAAGGGAGCTCCGCAACAATCACCGTATCTGTACCCCGTCATCATCCTACACACAGACAGAACCTGCCAAGACTCGTGGGCAATGGACAGCCGCATCAACTGATGTATCTGTACAACACCCAGGTCCAATAGCAGCTCAAAGGGGACCGCAGCCACGGACAATGGGAACGACGCAACACCCACCACCTCTTTGCCATTTCATGGTAACACAAGCACCTGGAACGAACACGCAGCCGTGGACAAGGGGACAACCACAACACCCACTGGCTCTGTACCCTGTCATCATCCTACAGACAGTCAAAAGGTGACCATGCTCGCGGGCAAAGGACAGCCACACCATCCAATGCACATGTACGCAATCCAGGTTCCACTGGCAGACAAAGGTGCCCGCGCTCATGCACAAAGGGAGCTCCGCAACAATCACCGTATCTGTACACCGTCATCATCCAACACACAGACAGAACCTGCGCAGACTCGTGGGCAGAGGACAGCCGCATCAAACGATCTATCTGTACACCACCCAGGTCCCACTGGCAGCTCAAAGGGAACCGTAGCCACGGATAATGGGAACAACGCAACACCCACCACCTTTTTGCCATTTCGTGGAACCACAAGCACCTGGAAGGAACACGCAGCCATGGACAAGAGGACATCCACAACACCCACTGGATCTGTACCCTGCCGTCATCCTACAGACAGTCAAAAGGTGACCATGCTCGTCGACACAGGGAGAGCCACGCCACCCACCGTATCTCTACCCCATCCACGTTCCAGTGGCACCTCAAACGGGCCCATAGCCACCGACAATGGGAATGCTGCAACACCCACCACCTCTTTGCCATTTCATGGTAACACAAGCACCTGGAAGCAACACGCAGCCGTGGACAAGAGGACATCCACAACACGCACTGGATCTGTACCCCGTCACGATGCTACAGCCAGCCTAAAGGTGACCATGCTCGTCGACACAGGGAGAGCCACGCCACCCACCCTATCTGTACCCCATCCAGGTCCCACTCGCGGCTCAAACAGGGCTGCAACCATGGACAAAGGCAATGCTCCAACACCCACCACCTCCTGGCCATTTCATGATACCACAAGCATGCGGAAGGAACACGCAGCTGTGGGCAACAGGACCTCCACAACACCCACTGGATCTCTACCCCGTCATCATCCTACAGACAGTCAAAAGGTGACCATGCTCGCGGGCAAAGGACAGCCACACCACCCAATGCACATGTACGCAATCCAGGTTCCACTGGCAGACAAAGGTGCCCGCGCTCATGCACAAAGGGAGCTCCGCAACAATCACCGTATCTGTACACCGTCATCATCCTACACACAGGCAGAACCTGCCCAGACTCGTGGGCAAAGGACAGCCGCATTCAAACGATCTATCTATACACCACACAGGTCACAAAGGCAGCTCAAAGGGGACCTCAACCATGGACAAAAGCAAAAATGCAACACCCACCACCTTCTTCCCATTTCTTGGTACCACAAGCACCTGGAAGGAAAACGCAGCCATGGACAAGGGCAAATCCACAACACCCAACGTATCTATACCCTGTCATCTTCCTGCAGGCATCCAGAAGGTCCCCAGACTCGTGGGCAAAGGACAGCCGCATCAAACGATCTATCTGTACACCACCCAGGTCCCACTGGCAGCTCAAAGGCAACCGTAGCCACGGATAATGGGAACGACGCAACACCCATCACCTTTTTGCCATTTCGTGGAACCACAAGCACCTGGAACGAACACGCAGCCATGGACAAGAGGACATCCACAACACCCACTGGATCTGTACCCTCTCGTCATCCTACAGACAGTCAAAAGGTGACCATGCTCGTCGACACAGGGAGAGCCACGCCACCCACCGTATCTCTACCCCATCCACGTTCCAGTGGCACCTCAAACGGGCCCACAGACACCGACAATGGGAATGCTGCAACACCCACCACCTCTTTGCCATTTCATGGTAACACAAGCACCTGGAAGCAACACGCAGCTGTGGACAAAGGGAACCTCCACAACACCCACTGGATCTGTACCCTCTCGTCATCCTACAGACAGTCAAAAGGTGACCATGCTCCTCGACAAAGGGAGAGCCGCCCCACCCACCGTATCTCTACCCCATCCAGATCCCACAGGTAGCTCGAAGGGGCCCGCAGGCAAGGACAAAGGGAGCTCCGCAACACCCACCGTATCTGTACCCCGTCATCATCCTACACACAGACAGAACCCGCCCAGACTCGTGCGCACAGGGACAGCCGCATCAACTGATGTATCTGTACAACACCCAGGTCCACTGGCACCTCAAAGGGGACCACAGCCACGGACAATGGGAACGACGCAACACCCACCGCCTTTTTGCCATTTCATGGTACCACAAGCACCTGGAAGGAAAACGCAGCCGTGGACAAAGGGAGCTCCGCAACACCCACCGTATCTGTACCCCATCATCGCCCTACACACAGACAGAAGCTGCCCAGATACATGGGCAAAGGACAGCTGCATCAAACGATCTATCTGTGCCCCATGCCGGTCCCACTGGCAGCTCAAACAGGCCCAATGCCACGGATAATGGCAACGCCACAACAGCCACCGCCCTTTTGCCATTTCATGGTACCACAAGCACCTGGAAGCAACACGCAGCCATGGACAAGGGGACATCCACAACACCCACTGGATCTGTACCCTGTCGTCATCCTACAGACAGTCAAAAGGTGACCATGCTCGTCGACACAGGGAGAGCCACGCCACCCACCGTATCTCTACCCCATCCACGTTCCAGTGGCACCTCAAACGGGCCCACAGACACCGACAATGGGAATGCTGCAACACCCACCACCTCTTTGCCATTTCATGGTAACACAAGCACCTGGAAGCAACACGCAGCTGTGGACAAAGGGAACCTCCACAACACGCACTGGATCTGTACCCCGTCACGATGCTACAGCCAGCCTAAAGGTGACCATGCTCGTCGACACAGGGAGAGCCACGCCACCCACCCTATCTGTACCCCATCCAGGTCCCACTCGCGGCTCAAACAGGGCTGCAACCATGGACAAAGGCAATGCTCCAACACCCACCACCTCCTGGCCATTTCATGATACCACAAGCATGCGGAAGGAACACGCAGCTGTGGGCAACAGGACCTCCACAACACCCACTGGATCTCTACCCCGTCATCATCCTACAGACAGTCAAAAGGTGACCATGCTCGCGGGCAAAGGACAGCCACACCACCCAATGCACATGTACGCAATCCAGGTTCCACTGGCAGACAAAGGTGCCCGCGCTCATGCACAAAGGGAGCTCCGCAACAATCACCGTATCTGTACACCGTTATCATCCTACACACAGGCAGAACCTGCCCAGACTCGTGGGCAAAGGACAGCCGCATTCAAACGATCTATCTATACACCACACAGGTCACAAAGGCAGCTCAAAGGGGACCTCAACCATGGACAAAAGCAAAAATGCAACACCCACCACCTTCTTCCCATTTCTTGGTACCACAAGCACCTGGAAGGAAAACGCAGCCATGGACAAGGGCAAATCCACAACACCCAACGTATCTATACCCTGTCATCTTCCTGCAGGCATCCAGAAGGTCCCCAGACTCGTGGGCAAAGGACAGCCGCATCAAACGATCTATCTGTACACCACCCAGGTCCCACTGGCAGCTCAAAGGCAACCGTAGCCACGGATAATGGGAACGACGCAACACCCATCACCTTTTTGCCATTTCGTGGAACCACAAGCACCTGGAAGGAACACGCAGCCATGGACAAGGGGACATCCACAACACCCACTGGATCTGTACCCTCTCGTCATCCTACAGACAGTCAAAAGGTGACCATGCTCGTCGACACAGGGAGAGCCACGCCACCCACCGTATCTCTACCCCATCCACGTTCCAGTGGCACCTCAAACGGGCCCACAGACACCGACAATGGGAATGCTGCAACACCCACCACCTCTTTGCCATTTCATGGTAACACAAGCACCTGGAAGCAACACGCAGCTGTGGACAAAGGGAACCTCCACAACACCCACTGGATCTGTACCCTCTCGTCATCCTACAGACAGTCAAAAGGTGACCATGCTCCTCGACAAAGGGAGAGCCGCCCCACCCACCGTATCTCTACCCCATCCAGATCCCACAGGTAGCTCGAAGGGGCCCGCAGGCAAGGACAAAGGGAGCTCCGCAACACCCACCGTATCTGTACCCCGTCATCATCCTACACACAGACAGAACCCGCCCAGACTCGTGCGCACAGGGACAGCCGCATCAACTGATGTATCTGTACAACACCCAGGTCCACTGGCACCTCAAAGGGGACCACAGCCACGGACAATGGGAACGACGCAACACCCACCGCCTTTTTGCCATTTCATGGTACCACAAGCACCTGGAAGGAAAACGCAGCCGTGGACAAAGGGAGCTCCGCAACACCCACCGTATCTGTACCCCATCATCGCCCTACACACAGACAGAAGCTGCCCAGATACATGGGCAAAGGACAGCTGCATCAAACGATCTATCTGTGCCCCATGCCGGTCCCACTGGCAGCTCAAACAGGCCCAATGCCACGGATAATGGCAACGCCACAACAGCCACCGCCCTTTTGCCATTTCATGGTACCACAAGCACCTGGAAGCAACACGCAGCCATGGACAAGGGGACATCCACAACACCCACTGGATCTGTACCCTGTCGTCATCCTACAGACAGTCAAAAGGTGACCATGCTCGTCGACACAGGGAGAGCCACGCCACCCACCGTATCTCTACCCCATCCACGTTCCAGTGGCACCTCAAACGGGCCCACAGACACCGACAATGGGAATGCTGCAACACCCACCACCTCTTTGCCATTTCATGGTAACACAAGCACCTGGAAGCAACACGCAGCTGTGGACAAAGGGAACCTCCAAAACACCCACTGGATCTGTACCCCGTCACGATGCTACAGCCAGCCTAAAGGTGACCATGCTCGTCGACACAGGGAGAGCCACACCACCCACCCTATCTGTACCCCATCCAGGTCCCACTCGCGGCTCAAACAGGGCTGCAACCATGGACAAAGGCAATGCTCCAACACCCACCACCTCCTGGCCATTTCATGATACCACAAGCATGCGGAAGGAACACGCAGCCGTGGGCAACAGGACCTCCACAACACCCACTGGATCTCTACCCCGTCATCATCCTACAGACAGTCAAAAGGTGACCATGCTCGCGGGCAAAGGACAGCCACACCACCCAATGCACATGTACGCAATCCAGGTTCCACTGGCAGACAAAGGTGCCCGCGCTCATGCACAAAGGGAGCTCCGCAACAATCACCGTATCTGTACACCGTCATCATCCTACACACAGGCAGAACCTGCCCAGACTCGTGGGCAAAGGACAGCCGCATTCAAACGATCTATCTATACACCACACAGGTCACAAAGGCAGCTCAAAGGGGACCTCAACCATGGACAAAAGCAAAAATGCAACACCCACCACCTTTTTCCCATTTCTTGGTACCACAAGCACCTGGAAGGAAAACGCAGCCATGGACAAGGGGTAATCCACAACACCCAACGTATCTATACCCTGTCATCTTCCTGCAGGCATCCAGAAGGTCCCCAGACTCGTGGGCAAAGGACAGCCGCATCAAACGATCTATCTGTACACCACCCAGGTCCCACTGGCAGCTCAAAGGGAACCGTAGCCACGGATAATGGGAACGACGCAACACCCATCACCTTTTTGCCATTTCATGGTACCACAAGCACCTGGAAGGAACACGCAGCCATGGACAAGAGGACATCCACAACACCCACTGGATCTGTACCCTGTCGTCATCCTACAGACAGTCAAAAGGTGACCATGCTCGTCGACACAGGGAGAGCCACGCCACCCACCGTATCTCTACCCCATCCACGTTCCAGTGGCACCTCAAACGGGCCCACAGACACCGACAATGGGAATGCTGCAACACCCACCACCTCTTTGCCATTTCATGGTAACACAAGCACCTGGAAGCAACACGCAGCCGTGGACAAGAGGACATCCACAACACGCACTGGATCTGTACCCCGTCACGATGCTACAGCCAGCCTAAAGGTGACCATGCTCGTCGACACAGGGAGAGCCACACCACCCACCCTATCTGTACCCCATCCAGGTCCCACTCGCGGCTCAAACAGGGCTGCAACCATGGACAAAGGCAATGCTCCAACACCCACCACCTCCTGGCCATTTCATGATACCACAAGCATGCGGAAGGAACACGCAGCTGTGGGCAACAGGACCTCCACAACACCCACTGGATCTCTACCCCGTCATCATCCTACAGACAGTCAAAAGGTGACCATGCTCGCGGGCAAAGGACAGCCACACCACCCAATGCACATGTACGCAATCCAGGTTCCACTGGCAGACAAAGGTGCCCGCGCTCATGCACAAAGGGAGCTCCGCAACAATCACCGTATCTGTACACCGTCATCATCCTACACACAGGCAGAACCTGCCCAGACTCGTGGGCAAAGGACAGCCGCATTCAAACGATCTATCTATACACCACACAGGTCACAAAGGCAGCTCAAAGGGGACCTCAACCATGGACAAAAGCAAAAATGCAACACCCACCACCTTCTTCCCATTTCTTCGTACCACAAGCACCTGGAAGGAAAACGCAGCCATGGACAAGGGCAAATCCACAACACCCAACGTATCTATACCCTGTCATCTTCCTGCAGGCATCCAGAAGGTCCCCAGACTCGTGGGCAAAGGACAGCCGCATCAAACGATCTATCTGTACACCACCCAGGTCCCACTGGCAGCTCAAAGGCAACCGTAGCCACGGATAATGGGAACGACGCAACACCCATCACCTTTTTGCCATTTCGTGGAACCACAAGCACCTGGAAGGAACACGCAGCCATGGACAAGAGGACATCCACAACACCCACTGGATCTGTACCCTCTCGTCATCCTACAGACAGTCAAAAGGTGACCATGCTCGTCGACACAGGGAGAGCCACGCCACCCACCGTATCTCTACCCCATCCACGTTCCAGTGGCACCTCAAACGGGCCCACAGACACCGACAATGGGAATGCTGCAACACCCACCACCTCTTTGCCATTTCATGGTAACACAAGCACCTGGAAGCAACACGCAGCTGTGGACAAAGGGAACCTCCACAACACCCACTGGATCTGTACCCTCTCGTCATCCTACAGACAGTCAAAAGGTGACCATGCTCCTCGACAAAGGGAGAGCCGCCCCACCCACCGTATCTCTACCCCATCCAGATCCCACAGGTAGCTCGAAGGGGCCCGCAGGCAAGGACAAAGGGAGCTCCGCAACACCCACCGTATCTGTACCCCGTCATCATCCGACACACAGACAGAACCCGCCCAGACTCGTGCGCACAGGGACAGCCGCATCAACTGATGTATCTGTACAACACCCAGGTCCACTGGCACCTCAAAGGGGACCACAGCCACGGACAATGGGAACGACGCAACATCCACCACCTTTTTGCCATTTCATGGTACCACAAGCACCTGGAAGGAAAACGCAGCCGTGGACAAAGGGAGCTCCGCAACACCCACCGTATCTGTACCCCATCATCGCCCTACACACAGACAGAAGCTGCCCAGATACATGGGCAAAGGACAGCTGCATCAAACGATCTATCTGTGCCCCATGCCGGTCCCACTGGCAGCTCAAACAGGCCCACTGCCACGGATAATGGCAACGCCACAACAGCCACCGCCCTTTTGCCATTTCATGGTACCACAAGCACCTGGAAGCAACACGCAGCCATGGACAAGGGGACTTCCACAACACCCACTGGATCTGTACCCTCTCGTCATCCTACAGACAGTCAAAAGGTGACCATGCTCGTCGACACAGGGAGAGCCACGCCACCCACCGTATCTCTACCCCATCCACGTTCCAGTGGCACCTCAAACGGGCCCACAGACACCGACAATGGGAATGCTGCAACACCCACCACCTCTTTGCCATTTCATGGTAACACAAGCACCTGGAAGCAACACGCAGCTGTGGACAAAGGGAACCTCCACAACACCCACTGGATCTGTACCCTCTCGTCATCCTACAGACAGTCAAAAGGTGACCATGCTCCTCGACACAGGGAGAGCCGCCCCACCCACGATATCTGTACCCCATCCAGATCCCACAGGTAGGTTGAAGGGGCCCGCAGCAATGCACAAAGGGAGCTCCGCAACAATCACCGTATCTGTACCCCGTCATCATCCTACACACAGACAGAACCTGCCAAGACTCGTGGGCAATGGACAGCCGCATCAACTGATGTATCTGTACAACACCCAGGTCCAATAGCAGCTCAAAGGGGACCGCAGCCACGGACAATGGGAACGACGCAACACCCACCACCTCTTTGCCATTTCATGGTAACACAAGCACCTGGAACGAACACGCAGCCGTGGACAAGGGGACAACCACAACACCCACTGGCTCTGTACCCTGTCATCATCCTACAGACAGTCAAAAGGTGACCATGCTCGCGGGCAAAGGACAGCCACACCACCCAATGCACATGTACGCAATCCAGGTTCCACTGGCAGACAAAGGTGCCCGCGCTCATGCACAAAGGGAGCTCCGCAACAATCACCGTATCTGTACACCGTCATCATCCAACACACAGACAGAACCTGCCCAGACTCGTGGGCAGAGGACAGCCGCATCAAACGATCTATCTGTACACCACCCAGGTCCCACTGGCAGCTCAATGGGGACCGTAGCCACGGATAATGGGAACAACGCAACACCCATCACCTTTTTGCCATTTCGTGGAACCACAAGCACCTGGAAGCAACACGCAGCTGTGGACAAAGGGAACCTCCACAATACCCACTGGATCTGTACCCTGTCGTCATCCTACAGACAGTCAAAAGGTGACCATGCTCCTCGACACAGGGAGAGCCGCCCCACCCACGATATCTGTACCCCATCCAGGTCCCACAGGTAGGTTGAAGGGCCCACAGCCATGGACAAAGGGAGCTCTGCAGCAATCACCGTATCTGTACCCCGTCATCATCCGACACACAGACAGAACCTGCCAAGATTCGTGGGCAATGGACAGCCGCATCAACTGATGTATCTGTACAACACCCAGGTCCACTGGCACCTCAAAGGGGACCACAGCCACGGACAATGGGAACGACACAACACCCACCGCCTTTTTGCCATTTCATGGTACCACAAGCACCTGGAAGGAAAACGCAGCCGTGGACAAAGGGAGCTCCACAACACCCACCGTATCTGTACCCCATCATCGCCCTACACACAGACAGAAGCTGCCCAGATACATGGGCAAAGGACAGCCGCATCAAACGATTATCTGTGCCCCATGCCGGTCCCACTGGCAGCTCAAACAGGCCCACTGCCATGGATAATGGCAACGCCACAACAGCCACCACCCTTTTGCCATTTCATGGTACCACAAGCACCTGGAAGCAACACGCAGCCATGGACAAGAGGACATCCACAACACCCACTGGATCTGTACCCTGTCGTCATCCTACAGACAGTCAAAAGGTGACCATGCTCGTCGACACAGGGAGAGCCACGCCACCCACCGTATCTCTACCCCATCCACGTTCCAGTGGCACCTCAAACGGGCCCACAGACACCGACAATGGGAATGCTGCAACACCCACCACCTCTTTGCCATTTCATGGTAACACAAGCACCTGGAAGCAACACGCAGCCGTGGACAAAGGGAACCTCCACAACACGCACTGGATCTGTACCCCGTCACGATGCTACAGCCAGCCTAAAGGTGACCATGCTCGTCGACACAGGGAGAGCCACACCACCCACCCTATCTGTACCCCATCCAGGTCCCACTCGCGGCTCAAACAGGGCTGCAACCATGGACAAAGGCAATGCTCCAACACCCACCACCTCCTGGCCATTTCATGATACCACAAGCATGCGGAAGGAACACGCAGCCGTGGGCAACAGGACCTCCACAACACCCACTGGATCTCTACCCCGTCATCATCCTACAGACAGTCAAAAGGTGACCATGCTCGCGGGCAAAGGACAGCCACACCACCCAATGCACATGTACGCAATCCAGGTTCCACTGGCAGACAAAGGTGCCCGCGCTCATGCACAAAGGGAGCTCCGCAACAATCACCGTATCTGTACACCGTCATCATCCTACACACAGGCAGAACCTGCCCAGACTCGTGGGCAAAGGACAGCCGCATTCAAACGATCTATCTATACACCACACAGGTCACAAAGGCAGCTCAAAGGGGACCTCAACCATGGACAAAAGCAAAAATGCAACACCCACCACCTTCTTCCCATTTCTTGGTACCACAAGCACCTGGAAGGAAAACGCAGCCACGGACAAGGGCAAATCCACAACACCCAATGTATCTATACCCTGTCATCTTCCTGCAGGCATCCAGAAGGTCCCCAGACTCGTGGGCAAAGGACAGCCGCATCAAACGATCTATCTGTACACCACCCAGGTCCCACTGGCAGCTCAAAGGGAACCGTAGCCACGGATAATGGGAACGACGCAACACCCATCACCTTTTTGCCATTTCGTGGAACCACAAGCACCTGGAAGGAACACGCAGCCATGGACAAGAGGACATCCACAACACCCACTGGATCTGTACCCTGTCGTCATCCTACAGACAGTCAAAAGGTGACCATGCTCGTCGACACAGGGAGAGCCACGCCACCCACCGTATCTCTACCCCATCCACGTTCCAGTGGCACCTCAAACGGGCCCACAGACACCGACAATGGGAATGCTGCAACACCCACCACCTCTTTGCCATTTCATGGTAACACAAGCACCTGGAAGCAACACGCAGCTGTGGACAAAGGGAACCTCCACAACACCCACTGGATCTGTACCCTCTCGTCATCCTACAGACAGTCAAAAGGTGACCATGCTCCTCGACAAAGGGAGAGCCGCCCCACCCACCGTATCTCTACCCCATCCAGATCCCACAGGTAGCTCGAAGGGGCCCGCAGGCAAGGACAAAGGGAGCTCCGCAACACCCACCGTATCTGTACCCCGTCATCATCCTACACACAGACAGAACCCGCCCAGACTCGTGCGCACAGGGACAGCCGCATCAACTGATGTATCTGTACAACACCCAGGTCCACTGGCACCTCAAAGGGGACCACAGCCACGGACAATGGGAACGACGCAACATCCACCACCTTTTTGCCATTTCATGGTACCACAAGCACCTGGAAGGAAAACGCAGCCGTGGACAAAGGGAGCTCCGCAACACCCACCGTATCTGTACCCCATCATCGCCCTACACACAGACAGAAGCTGCCCAGATACATGGGCAAAGGACAGCTGCATCAAACGATCTATCTGTGCCCCATGCCGGTCCCACTGGCAGCTCAAACAGGCCCACTGCCACGGATAATGGCAACGCCACAACAGCCACCGCCCTTTTGCCATTTCATGGTACCACAAGCACCTGGAAGCAACACGCAGCCATGGACAAGGGGACTTCCACAACACCCACTGGATCTGTACCCTCTCGTCATCCTACAGACAGTCAAAAGGTGACCATGCTCGTCGACACAGGGAGAGCCACGCCACCCACCGTATCTCTACCCCATCCACGTTCCAGTGGCACCTCAAACGGGCCCACAGACACCGACAATGGGAATGCTGCAACACCCACCACCTCTTTGCCATTTCATGGTAACACAAGCACCTGGAAGCAACACGCAGCTGTGGACAAAGGGAACCTCCACAACACCCACTGGATCTGTACCCTCTCGTCATCCTACAGACAGTCAAAAGGTGACCATGCTCCTCGACACAGGGAGAGCCGCCCCACCCACGATATCTGTACCCCATCCAGATCCCACAGGTAGGTTGAAGGGGCCCGCAGCAATGCACAAAGGGAGCTCCGCAACAATCACCGTATCTGTACCCCGTCATCATCCTACACACAGACAGAACCTGCCAAGACTCGTGGGCAATGGACAGCCGCATCAACTGATGTATCTGTACAACACCCAGGTCCAATAGCAGCTCAAAGGGGACCGCAGCCACGGACAATGGGAACGACGCAACACCCACCACCTCTTTGCCATTTCATGGTAACACAAGCACCTGGAACGAACACGCAGCCGTGGACAAGGGGACAACCACAACACCCACTGGATCTCTACCCTGTCATCATCCTACAGACAGTCAAAAGGTGACCATGCTCGCGGGCAAAGGACAGCCACACCATCCAATGCACATGTACGCAATCCAGGTTCCACTGGCAGACAAAGGTGCCCGCGCTCATGCACAAAGGGAGCTCCGCAACAATCACCGTATCTGTACACCGTCATCATCCAACACACAGACAGAACCTGCCCAGACTCGTGGGCAGAGGACAGCCGCATCAAACGATCTATCTGTACACCACCCAGGTCCCACTGGCAGCTCAAAGGCAACCGTAGCCACGGATAATGGGAACAACGCAACACCCATCACCTTTTTGCCATTTCATGGTACCACAAGCACCTGGAAGCAACACGCAGCCATGGACAAGAGGACATCAACACCACCCACTGGATCTGTACCCTGCCGTCATCTTACAGACAGTCAAAAGGTGACCATGCTCGTCGACACAGGGAGAGCCACGCCACCCACCGTATCTCTACCCCATCCACGTTCCAGTGGCACCTCAAACGGGCCCACAGACACCGACAATGGGAATGCTGCAACACCCACCACCTCTTTGCCATTTCATGGTAACACAAGCACCTGGAAGCAACACGCAGCCGTGGACAAGAGGACATCCACAACACGCACTGGATCTGTACCCCGTCACGATGCTACAGCCAGCCTAAAGGTGACCATGCTCGTCGACACAGGGAGAGCCACACCACCCACCCTATCTGTACCCCATCCAGGTCCCACTCGCGGCTCAAACAGGGCTGCAACCATGGACAAAGGCAATGCTCCAACACCCACCACCTCCTGGCCATTTCATGATACCACAAGCATGCGGAAGGAACACGCAGCTGTGGGCAACAGGACCTCCACAACACCCACTGGATCTCTACCCCGTCATCATCCTACAGACAGTCAAAAGGTGACCATGCTCGCGGGCAAAGGACAGCCACACCACCCAATGCACATGTACGCAATCCAGGTTCCACTGGCAGACAAAGGTGCCCGCGCTCATGCACAAAGGGAGCTCCGCAACAATCACCGTATCTGTACACCGTCATCATCCTACACACAGGCAGAACCTGCCCAGACTCGTGGGCAAAGGACAGCCGCATTCAAACGATCTATCTATACACCACACAGGTCACAAAGGCAGCTCAAAGGGGACCTCAACCATGGACAAAAGCAAAAATGCAACACCCACCACCTTCTTCCCATTTCTTGGTACCACAAGCACCTGGAAGGAAAACGCAGCCATGGACAAGGGCAAATCCACAACACCCAACGTATCTATACCCTGTCATCTTCCTGCAGGCATCCAGAAGGTCCCCAGACTCGTGGGCAAAGGACAGCCGCATCAAACGATCTATCTGTACACCACCCAGGTCCCACTGGCAGCTCAAAGGCAACCGTAGCCACGGATAATGGGAACGACGCAACACCCATCACCTTTTTGCCATTTCGTGGAACCACAAGCACCTGGAAGGAACACGCAGCCATGGACAAGAGGACATCCACAACACCCACTGGATCTGTACCCTCTCGTCATCCTACAGACAGTCAAAAGGTGACCATGCTCGTCGACACAGGGAGAGCCACGCCACCCACCGTATCTCTACCCCATCCACGTTCCAGTGGCACCTCAAACGGGCCCACAGACACCGACAATGGGAATGCTGCAACACCCACCACCTCTTTGCCATTTCATGGTAACACAAGCACCTGGAACGAACACGCAGCCGTGGACAAGGGGACAACCACAACACCCACTGGCTCTGTACCCTGTCATCATCCTACAGACAGTCAAAAGGTGACCATGCTCGCGGGCAAAGGACAGCCACACCATCCAATGCACATGTACGCAATCCAGGTTCCACTGGCAGACAAAGGTGCCCGCGCTCATGCACAAAGGGAGCTCCGCAACAATCACCGTATCTGTACACCGTCATCATCCAACACACAGACAGAACCTGCCCAGACTCGTGGGCAGAGGACAGCCGCATCAAACGATCTATCTGTACAACACCCAGGTCCCACTGGCAGCTCAAAGGGGACCGTAGCCACGGATAATGGGAACAACGCAACACCCATCACCTTTTTGCCATTTCGTGGAACCACAAGCACCTGGAAGCAACACGCAGCTGTGGACAAAGGGAACCTCCACAATACCCACTGGATCTGTACCCTGTCGTCATCCTACAGACAGTCAAAAGGTGACCATGCTCGTCGACACAGGGAGAGCCGCCCCACCCACGATATCTGTACCCCATCCAGGTCCCACAGGTAGGTTGAAGGGCCCACAGCCATGGACAAAGGGAGCTCTGCAGCAATCACCGTATCTGTACCCCGTCATCATCCGACACACAGAACCTGCCAAGATTCGTGGGCAATGGACAGCCGCATCAACTGATGTATCTGTACAACACCCAGGTCCACTGGCACCTCAAAGGGGACCACAGCCACGGACAATGGGAACGACACAACACCCACCGCCTTTTTGCCATTTCATGGTACCACAAGCACCTGGAAGGAAAACGCAGCCGTGGACAAAGGGAGCTCCACAACACCCACCGTATCTGTACCCCATCATCGCCCTACACACAGACAGAAGCTGCCCAGATACATGGGCAAAGGACAGCCGCATCAAACGATCTATCTGTGCCCCATGCCGGTCCCACTGGCAGCTCAAACAGGCCCACTGCCACGGATAATGGCAACGCCACAACAGCCACCACCCTTTTGCCATTTCATGATACCACAAGCACCTGGAAGCAACACGCAGCCATGGACAAGAGGACATCCACAACACCCACTGGATCTGTACCCTGTCGTCATCCTACAGACAGTCAAAAGGTGACCATGCTCCTCGACACAGGGAGAGCCGCCCCACCCACGATATCTGTACCCCATCCAGGTCCCACAGGTAGGTTGAAGGGCCCACAGCCATGGACAAAGGGAGCTCTGCAGCAATCACCGTATCTGTACCCCGTCATCATCCGACACACAGACAGAACCTGCCAAGATTCGTGGGCAATGGACAGCCGCATCAACTGATGTATCTGTACAACACCCAGGTCCACTGGCACCTCAAAGGGGACCACAGCCACGGACAATGGGAACGACACAACACCCACCACCTCTTTGCCATTTCTTGGTACCACAAGCACCTGGAAGGAAAACGCAGCCGTGGACAAAGGGAGCTCCACAACACCCACCGTATCTGTACCCCATCATCGCCCTACACACAGACAGAAGCTGCCCAGATACATGGGCAAAGGACAGCCGCATCAAACGATCTATCTGTGCCCCATGCCGGTCCCACTGGCAGCTCAAACAGGCCCACTGCCACGGATAATGGCAACGCCACAACAGCCACCACCCTTTTGCCATTTCATGGTACCACAAGCACCTGGAAGCAACACGCAGCCATGGACAAGAGGACATCCACAACACCCACTGGATCTGTACCCTGTCGTCATCCTACAGACAGTCAAAAGGTGACCATGCTCGTCGACACAGGGAGAGCCACGCCACCCACCGTATCTCTACCCCATCCACGTTCCAGTGGCATCTCAAACGGGCCCACAGACACCGACAATGGGAATGCTGCAACACCCACCACCTCTTTGCCATTTCATGGTAACACAAGCACCTGGAAGCAACACGCAGCCTTGGACAAGAGGACATCCACAACACGCACTGGATCTGTACCCCGTCACGATGCTACAGCCAGCCTAAAGGTGACCATGCTCGTCGACACAGGGAGAGCCACGCCACCCACCCTATCTGTACCCCATCCAGGTCCCACTCGCGGCTCAAACAGGGCTGCAACCATGGACAAAGGCAATGCTCCAACACCCACCACCTCCTGGCCATTTCATGATACCACAAGCATGCGGAAGGAACACGCAGCCGTGGGCAACAGGACCTCCACAACACCCACTGGATCTCTACCCCGTCATCATCCTACAGACAGTCAAAAGGTGACCATGCTCGCGGGCAAAGGACAGCCACACCACCCAATGCACATGTACGCAATCCAGGTTCCACTGGCAGACAAAGGTGCCCGCGCTCATGCACAAAGGGAGCTCCGCAACAATCACCGTATCTGTACACCGTCATCATCCTACACACAGGCAGAACCTGCCCAGACTCGTGGGCAAAGGACAGCCGCATTCAAACGATCTATCTATACACCACACAGGTCACAAAGGCAGCTCAAAGGGGACCTCAACCATGGACAAAAGCAAAAATGCAACACCCACCACCTTCTTCCCATTTCTTGGTACCACAAGCACCTGGAAGGAAAACGCAGCCACGGACAAGGGCAAATCCACAACACCCAACGTATCTATACCCTGTCATCTTCCTGCAGGCATCCAGAAGGTCCCCAGACTCGTGGGCAAAGGACAGCCGCATCAAACGATCTATCTGTACACCACCCAGGTCCCACTGGCAGCTCAAAGGCAACCGTAGCCACGGATAATGGGAACGACGCAACACCCATCACCTTTTTGCCATTTCGTGGAACCACAAGCACCTGGAAGCAACACGCAGCCATGGACAAGAGGACATCCACAACACCCACTGGATCTGTACCCTGTCGTCATCCTACAGACAGTCAAAAGGTGACCATGCTCGTCGACACAGGGAGAGCCACGCCACCCACCGTATCTCTACCCCATCCACGTTCCAGTGGCACCTCAAACGGGCCCACAGACACCGACAATGGGAATGCTGCAACACCCACCACCTCTTTGCCATTTCATGGTAACACAAGCACCTGGAAGCAACACGCAGCCGTGGACAAGAGGACATCCACAACACGCACTGGATCTGTACCCCGTCACGATGCTACAGCCAGCCTAAAGGTGACCATGCTCGTCGACACAGGGAGAGCCACGCCACCCACCCTATCTGTACCCCATCCAGGTCCCACTCGCGGCTCAAACAGGGCCGCAACCATGGACAAAGGCAATGCTCCAACACCCACCACCTCCTGGCCATTTCATGATACCACAAGCATGCGGAAGGAACACGCAGCCGTGGGCAACAGGACCTCCACAACACCCACTGGATCTCTACCCCGTCATCATCCTACAGACAGTCAAAAGGTGACCATGCTCGCGGGCAAAGGACAGCCACACCACCCAATGCACATGTACGCAATCCAGGTTCCACTGGCAGACAAATGTGCCCGCGCTCATGCACAAAGGGAGCTCCGCAACAATCACCGTATCTGTACACCGTCATCATCCTACACACAGGCAGAACCTGCCCAGACTCGTGGGCAAAGGACAGCCGCATTCAAACGATCTATCTATACACCACACAGGTCACAAAGGCAGCTCAAAGGGGACCTCAACCATGGACAAAAGCAAAAATGCAACACCCACCACCTTCTTCCCATTTCTTGGTACCACAAGCACCTGGAAGGAAAACGCAGCCACGGACAAGGGGTAATCCACAACACCCAACGTATCTATACCCTGTCATCATCCTGCAGGCATCCAGAAGGTCCCCAGACTCGTGGGCAAAGGACAGCCGCATGAAACGATCTATCTGTACACCACCCAGGTCCCACTGGCAGCTCAAAGGGGACCGTAGCCACGGATAATGGGAACGACGCAACACCCATCACCTTTTTGCCATTTTGTGGAACCACAAGCACCTGGAAGGAACACGCAGCCATGGACAAGAGGACATCCACAACACCCACTGGATCTGTACCCTGTCGTCATCCTACAGACAGTCAAAAGGTGACCATGCTCGTCGACACAGGGAGAGCCACGCCACCCACCGTATCTCTACCCCATCCACGTTCCAGTGGCACCTCAAACGGGCCCACAGACACCGACAATGGGAATGCTGCAACACCCACCACCTCTTTGCCATTTCATGGTAACACAAGCACCTGGAAGCAACACGCAGCCTTGGACAAGAGGACATCCACAACACGCACTGGATCTGTACCCCGTCACGATGCTACAGCCAGCCTAAAGGTGACCATGCTCGTCGACACAGGGAGAGCCACACCACCCACCCTATCTGTACCCCATCCAGGTCCCACTCGCGGCTCAAACAGGGCTGCAACCATGGACAAAGGCAATGCTCCAACACCCACCACCTCCTGGCCATTTCATGATACCACAAGCATCCGGAAGGAACACGCAGCCGTGGGCAACAGGACCTCCACAACACCCACTGGATCTCTACCCCATCATCATCCTACAGACAGTCAAAAGGTGACCATGCTCGCGGGCAAAGGACAGCCACACCACCCAATGAACAGGTATGCAATCCAGGTTCCACTGGCAGACAAAGGTGCCCGCGCTCATGCACAAAGGGAGCTCCGCAACAATCACCGTATCTGTACACCGTCATCATCCTACACACAGGCAGAACCTGCCCAGACTCGTGGGCAAAGGACAGCCGCATTCAAATGATCTATCTATACCCCACACAGGTCACAAAGGCAGCTCAAAGGGGACCTCAACCATGGACAAAAGGAACAATGCAACACCCACCACCTTTTTCCCATTTCATGGTACCACAAGCACCTGGAAGGAAAACGCAGCCATGGACAAGGGCAAATCCACAACACCCAACGTATCTATACCCAGTCATCATCCTGCAGGCATCCAGAAGGTCCCCAGACTCGTGGGCAAAGGACAGCCGCATCAAACGATCTATCTGTACACCACCCAGGTCCCACTGGCAGCTCAAAGGGGACCGTAGCCACGGATAATGGGAACAACGCAACACCCATCACCTTTTTGCCATTTCGTGGAACCACAAGCACCTGGAAGGAACACGCAGCCATGGACAAGAGGACATCCACAACACCCACTGGATCTGTACCCTGTCGTCATCCTACAGACAGTCAAAAGGTGACCATGCTCGTCGACACAGGGAGAGCCACGCCACCCACCGTATCTCTACCCCATCCACGTTCCAGTGGCACCTCAAACGGGCCCACAGACACCGACAATGGGAATGCTGCAACACCCACCACCTGTTTGCCATTTCATGGTAACACAAGCACCTGGAAGCAACACGCAGCTGTGAACAAAGGGAACCTCCACAACACCCACTGGATCTGTACCCTCTCGTCATCCTACAGACAGTCAAAAGGTGACCATGCTCGCGGGCAAAGGACAGCCACACCACCCAATGCACATGTACGCAATCCAGGTTCCACTGGCAAACAAAGGTGCCCGCGCTCATGCACAAAGGGAGCTCCGCAACAATCACCGTATCTGTACACCGTCATCATCCTACACACAGGCAGAACCTGCCCAGACTCGTGGGCAAAGGACAGCCGCATTCAAACGATCTATCTATACACCACACAGGTCACAAAGGCAGCTCAAAGGGGACCTCAACCATGGACAAAAGCAAAAATGCAACACCCACCACCTTTTTCCCATTTCATGGTACCACAAGCACCTGGAAGGAAAACGCAGCCATTGAGAAGTGCAAATCCACAACACCCAACGTATCTATACCCTGTCATCATCCTGCAGGCATCCAGAAGGTCCCCAGACTCGTGGGCAAAGGACAGCCGCATCAAACGATCTATCTGTACACCACCCAGGTCCCACTGGCAGCTCAAAGGGGACCGTAGCCACGGATAATGGGAACGACGCAACACCCATCACCTTTTTGCCATTTCGTGGAACCACAAGCACCTGGAAGGAACACGCAGCCATGGACAAGAGGACATCCACAACACCCACTGGATCTGTACCCTGTCGTCATCCTACAGACAGTCAAAAGGTGACCATGCTTGTCGACACAGGGAGAGCCACGCCACCCACCGTATCTCTACCCCATCCACGTTCCAGTGGCACCTCAAACGGGCCCACAGACACCGACAATGGGAATGCTGCAACACCCACCACCTCTTTGCCATTTCATGGTAACACAAGCACCTGGAAGCAACACGCAGCTGTGGACAAAGGGAACCTCCACAACACCCACTGGATCTGTACCCTCTCGTCATCCTACAGACAGTCAAAAGGTGACCATGCTCCTCGACACAGGGAGAGCCGCCCCACCCACGATATCTGTACCCCATCCAGGTCCCACAGGTAGGTTGAAGGGCCCACAGCCATGGACAAAGGGAGCTCTGCAACAATCACCGTATCTGTACCCCGTCATCATCCGACACACAGACAGAACCTGCCAAGATTCGTGGGCAATGGACAGCCGCATCAACTGATGTATCTGTACAACACCCAGGTCCACTGGCACCTCAAAGGGGACCACAGCCACGGACAATGGGAACGACGCAACACCCACCGCCTTTTTGCCATTTCATGGTACCACAAGCACCTGGAAGGAAAACGCAGCTGTGGACAAAGGGAGCTCCACAACACCCACCGTATCTGTACCCCATCATCGCCCTACACACAGACAGAAGCTGCCCAGATACATGGGCAAAGGACAGCCGCATCAAACGATCTATCTGTGCCCCATGCCGGTCCCACTGGCAGCTCAAACAGGCCCACTGCCACGGATAATGGCAACGCTACAACAGCCACCACCCTTTTGCCATTTCATGGTACCACAAGCACCTGGAAGCAACACGCAGCCATGGACAAGAGGACATCCACAACACCCACTGGATCTGTACCCTGTCGTCATCCTACAGACAGTCAAAAGGTGACCATGCTCCTCGACACAGGGAGAGCCACGCCACCCACCGTATCTCTACCCCATCCACGTTCCAGTGGCACCTCAAACGGGCCCACAGACACCGACAATGGGAATGCTGCAACACCCACCACCTCTTTGCCATTTCATGGTAACACAAGCACCTGGAAGCAACACGCAGCCGTGGACAAGAGGACATCCACAACACGCACTGGATCTGTACCCCGTCACGATGCTACAGCCAGCCTAAAGGTGACCATGCTCGTCGACACAGGGAGAGCCACGCCACCCACCCTATCTGTACCCCATCCAGGTCCCACTCGCGGCTCAAACAGGGCTGCAACCATGGACAAAGGCAATGCTCCAACACCCACCACCTCCTGGCCATTTCATGATACCACAAGCATGCGGAAGGAACACGCAGCCGTGGGCAACAGGACCTCCACAACACCCACTGGATCTCTACCCCGTCATCAAACTACAGACAGTCAAAAGGTGACCATGCTCGCGGGCAAAGGACAGCCACACCACCCAATGCACAGGTATGCAATCCAGGTTCCACTGGCAGACAAAGGTGCCCGCGCTCATGCACAAAGGGAGCTCCGCAACAATCACCGTATCTGTACACCGTCATCATCCTACACACAGGCAGAACCTGCCCAGACTCGTGGGCAAAGGACAGCCGCATTCAAACGATCTATCTATACACCACACAGGTCACAAAGGCAGCTCAAAGGGGACCTCAACCATGGACAAAAGCAAAAATGCAACACCCACCACCTTTTTCCCATTTCTTGGTACCACAAGCACCTGGAAGGAAAACGCAGCCACGGACAAGGGGTAATCCACAACACCCAACGTATCTATACCCTGTCATCTTCCTGCAGGCATCCAGAAGGTCCCCAGACTCGTGGGCAAAGGACAGCCGCATCAAACGATCTATCTGTACACCACCCAGGTCCCACTGGCAGCTCAAAGGGGACCGTAGCCACAGATAATGGGAACGACGCAACACCCATCACCTTTTTGCCATTTCGTGGAACCACAAGCACCTGGAAGGAACACGCAGCCATGGACAAGAGGACATCCACAACACCCACTGGATCTGTACCCTGTCGTCATCCTACAGACAGTCAAAAGGTGACCATGCTCGTCGACACAGGGAGAGCCACGCCACCCACCGTATCTCTACCCCATCCACGTTCCAGTGGCACCTCAAACGGGCCCACAGACACCGACAATGGGAATGCTGCAACACCCACCACCTCTTTGCCATTTCATGGTAACACAAGCACCTGGCAGCAACACGCAGCTGTGAACAAAGGGAACCTCCACAACACCCACTGGATCTGTACCCTGTCGTAATCCTACAGACAGTCAAAAGGTGACCATGCTCGCGGGCAAAGGACAGCCACACCACCCAATGCACATGTACGCAATCCAGGTTCCACTGGCAAACAAAGGTGCCCGCGCTCATGCACAAAGGGAGCTCCGCAACAATCACCGTATCTGTACACCGTCATCATCCTACACACAGGCAGAACCTGCCCAGACTCGTGGGCAAAGGACAGCCGCATTCAAACGATCTATCTATACACCACACAGGTCACAAAGGCAGCTCAAAGGGGACCTCAACCATGGACAAAAGCAAAAATGCAACACCCACCACCTTTTTCCCATTTCATGGTACCACAAACACCTGGAAGGAACATGCAGCCGTGGGCAACAGGACCTTCACAACACCCACTGGCTCTGTACCCTGTCATAATCCTACAGACAGTCAAAAGGTGACCATGCTGTCGGGCGAAGGACAGCCACACCACCCAATGCACATATACGCAATCCAGGTTCCACTGGCAGACAAAGGTGCCCGCGCTCATGCACAAAGGGAGCTCCGCAACAATCACCGTATCTGTACACCGTCATCATCCAACACACAGACAGAACCTGCCCAGACTCGTGGGCAGAGGACAGCCACATCAAACGATCTATCTGTACACCACCCAGGTCCCACTGGCAGCTCAAAGGGGACCGTAGCCACGGATAATGGGAACGACGCAACACCCACCACCTTTTTGCCATTTCGTGGAACCACAAGCACCTGGAAGGAACACGCAGCCATGGACAAGAGGACATCCACAACACCCACTGGATCTGTACCCTCTCGTCATCCTACAGACAGTCAAAAGGTGACCATGCTCCTCGACACAGGGAGAGCCGCCCCACCCACGATATCTGTACCCCATCCAGATCCCACAGGTAGGTTGAAGGGGCCCGCAGCAATGCACAAAGGGAGCTCCGCAACAATCACCGTATCTGTACCCCGTCATCATCCTACACACAGAGAGAACCTGCCAAGACTCGTGGGCAATGGACAGCCGCATCAACTGATGTATCTGTACAACACCCAGGTCCAATAGCAGCTCAAAGGGGACCGCAGCCACGGACAATGGGAACGACGCAACACCCACCACCTCTTTGCCATTTCATGGTAACACAAGCACCTGGAAGCAACACGCAGCCGTGGACAAGGGGACAACCACAACACCCACTGGCTCTGTACCCTGTCGTCATCCTACAGACAGTCAAAAGGTGACCATGCTCGCGGGCAAAGGACAGCCACACCATCCAATGCACATGTACGCAATCCAGGTTCCACTGGCAGACAAAGGTGCCCGCGCTCATGCACAAAGGGAGCTCCGCAACAATCACCGTATCTGTACACCGTCATCATCCAACACACAGACAGAACCTGCCCAGACTCGTGGGCAGAGGACAGCCGCATCAAACGATCTATCTGTACACCACCCAGGTCCCACTGGCAGCTCAAAGGGGACCGTAGCCACGGATAATGGGAACAACGCAACACCCATCACCTTTTTGCCATTTCATGGTACCACAAGCACCTGGAAGCAACACGCAGCCATGGACAAGAGGACATCCACAACACCCACTGGATCTGTACCCTGCCGTCATCTTACAGACAGTCAAAAGGTGACCATGCTCGTCGACACAGGGAGAGCCACGCCACCCACCGTATCTCTACCCCATCCACGTTCCAGTGGAACCTCAAACGGGCCCATAGACACCGACAATGGGAATGCTGCAACACCCACCACCTCTTTGCCATTTCATGGTAACACAAGCACCTGGAAGCAACACGCAGCCGTGGACAAGAGGACATCCACAACACGCACTGGATCTGTACCCCGTCACGATGCTACAGCCAGCCTAAAGGTGACCATGCTCGTCGACACAGGGAGAGCCACACCACCCACCCTATCTGTACCCCATCCAGGTCCCACTCGCGGCTCAAACAGGGCTGCAACCATGGACAAAGGCAATACTCCAACAACCACCACCTCCTGGCCATTTCATGATACCACAAGCATCCGGAAGGAACACGCAGCCGTGGGCAACAGGACCTCCACAACACCCACTGGATCTCTACCCCGTCATCAAACTACAGACAGTCAAAAGGTGACCATGCTCGCGGGCAAAGGACAGCCACACCACCCAATGCACATGTACGCAATCCAGGTTCCACTGGCAGACAAAGGTGCCCGCGCTCATGCACAAAGGGAGCTCCGCAACAATCACCGTATCTGTACACCGTCATCATCCTACACACAGGCAGAACCTGCCCAGACTCGTGGGCAAAGGACAGCCGCATTCAAACGATCTATCTATACACCACACAGGTCACAAAGGCAGCTCAAAGGGGACCTCAACCATGGACAAAAGCAAAAATGCAACACCCACCACCTTCTTCCCATTTCTTGGTACCACAAGCACCTGGAAGGAAAACGCAGCCACGGACAAGGGGTAATCCACAACACCCAACGTATCTATACCCTGTCATCATCCTGCAGGCATCCAGAAGGTCCCCAGACTCGTGGGCAAAGGACAGCCGCATCAAACGATCTATCTGTACACCACCCAGGTCCCACTGGCAGCTCAAAGGGGACCGTAGCCACGGATAATGGGAACGACGCAACACCCATCACCTTTTTGCCATTTCGTGGAACCACAAGCACCTGGAACGAACACGCAGCCATGGACAAGAGGACATCCACAACACCCACTGGATCTGTACCCTGTCGTCATCCTACAGACAGTCAAAAGGTGACCATGCTCGTCGACACAGGGAGAGCCACGCCACCCACCGTATCTCTACCCCATCCACGTTCCAGTGGCACCTCAAACGGGCCCACAGACACCGACAATGGGAATGCTGCAACACCCACCACCTCTTTGCCATTTCATGGTAACACAAGCACCTGGAAGCAACACGCAGCTGTGAACAAAGGGAACCTCCACAACACCCACTGGATCTGTACCCTCTCGTCATCCTACAGACAGTCAAAAGGTGACCATGCTCACGGGCAAAGGACAGCCACACCACCCAATGCACATGTACGCAATCCAGGTTCCACTGGCAAACAAAGGTGCCCGCGCTCATGCACAAAGGGAGCTCCGCAACAATCACCGTATCTGTACACCGTCATCATCCTACACACAGGCAGAACCTGCCCAGACTCGTGGGCAAAGGACAGCCGCATTCAAACGATCTATCTATACACCACACAGGTCACAAAGGCAGCTCAAAGGGGACCTCAACCATGGACAAAAGCAAAAATGCAACACCCACCACCTTTTTCCCATTTCATGGTACCACAAGCACCTGGAAGGAAAACGCAGCCATTGAGAAGTGCAAATCCACAACACCCAACGTATCTATACCCTGTCATCATCCTGCAGGCATCCAGAAGGTCCCCAGACTCGTGGGCAAAGGACAGCCGCATCAAACGATCTATCTGTACACCACCCAGGTCCCACTGGCAGCTCAAAGGGGACCGTAGCCACGGATAATGGGAACGACGCAACACCCATCACCTTTTTGCCATTTCGTGGAACCACAAGCACCTGGAAGGAACACGCAGCCATGGACAAGAGGACATCCACAACACCCACTGGATCTGTACCCTGTCGTCATCCTACAGACAGTCAAAAGGTGACCATGCTTGTCGACACAGGGAGAGCCACGCCACCCACCGTATCTCTACCCCATCCACGTTCCAGTGGCACCTCAAACGGGCCCACAGACACCGACAATGGGAATGCTGCAACACCCACCACCTCTTTGCCATTTCATGGTAACACAAGCACCTGGAAGCAACACGCAGCTGTGGACAAAGGGAACCTCCACAACACCCACTGGATCTGTACCCTCTCGTCATCCTACAGACAGTCAAAAGGTGACCATGCTCCTCGACACAGGGAGAGCCGCCCCACCCACGATATCTGTACCCCATCCAGGTCCCACAGGTAGGTTGAAGGGCCCACAGCCATGGACAAAGGGAGCTCTGCAACAATCACCGTATCTGTACCCCGTCATCATCCGACACACAGACAGAACCTGCCAAGATTCGTGGGCAATGGACAGCTGCATCAACTGATGTATCTGTACAACACCCAGGTCCACTGGCACCTCAAAGGGGACCACAGCCACGGACAATGGGAACGACGCAACACCCACCGCCTTTTTGCCATTTCATGGTACCACAAGCACCTGGAAGGAAAACGCAGCTGTGGACAAAGGGAGCTCCACAACACCCACCGTATCTGTACCCCATCATCGCCCTACACACAGACAGAAGCTGCCCAGATACATGGGCAAAGGACAGCCGCATCAAACGATCTATCTGTGCCCCATGCCGGTCCCACTGGCAGCTCAAACAGGCCCACTGCCACGGATAATGGCAACGCTACAACAGCCACCACCCTTTTGCCATTTCATGGTACCACAAGCACCTGGAAGCAACACGCAGCCATGGACAAGAGGACATCCACAACACCCACTGGATCTGTACCCTGTCGTCATCCTACAGACAGTCAAAAGGTGACCATGCTCCTCGACACAGGGAGAGCCACGCCACCCACCGTATCTCTACCCCATCCACGTTCCAGTGGCACCTCAAACGGGCCCACAGACACCGACAATGGGAATGCTGCAACAACCACCACCTCTTTGCCATTTCATGGTAACACAAGCACCTGGAAGCAACACGCAGCCGTGGACAAGAGGACATCCACAACACGCACTGGATCTGTACCCCGTCACGATGCTACAGCCAGCCTAAAGGTGACCATGCTCGTCGACACAGGGAGAGCCACGCCACCCACCCTATCTGTACCCCATCCAGGTCCCACTCGCGGCTCAAACAGGGCTGCAACCATGGACAAAGGCAATGCTCCAACACCCACCACCTCCTGGCCATTTCATGATACCACAAGCATGCGGAAGGAACACGCAGCCGTGGGCAACAGGACCTCCACAACACCCACTGGATCTCTACCCCGTCATCATCCTACAGACAGTCAAAAGGTGACCATGCTCGCGGGCAAAGGACAGCCACACCACCCAATGCACAGGTATGCAATCCAGGTTCCACTGGCAGACAAAGGTGCCCGCGCTCATGCACAAAGGGAGCTCCGCAACAATCACCGTATCTGTACACCGTCATCATCCTACACACAGGCAGAACCTGCCCAGACTCGTGGGCAAAGGACAGCCGCATTCAAACGATCTATCTATACACCACACAGGTCACAAAGGCAGCTCAAAGGGGACCTCAACCATGGACAAAAGCAAAAATGCAACACCCACCACCTTTTTCCCATTTCTTGGTACCACAAGCACCTGGAAGGAAAACGCAGCCACGGACAAGGGGTAATCCACAACACCCAACGTATCTATACCCTGTCATCATCCTGCAGGCATCCAGAAGGTCCCCAGACTCGTGGGCAAAGGACAGCCGCATCAAACGATCTATCTGTACACCACCCAGGTCCCACTGGCAGCTCAAAGGGGACCGTAGCCACAGATAATGGGAACGACGCAACACCCATCACCTTTTTGCCATTTCGTGGAACCACAAGCACCTGGAAGGAACACGCAGCCATGGACAAGAGGACATCCACAACACCCACTGGATCTGTACCCTGTCGTCATCCTACAGACAGTCAAAAGGTGACCATGCTCGTCGACACAGGGAGAGCCACGCCACCCACCGTATCTCTACCCCATCCACGTTCCAGTGGCACCTCAAACGGGCCCACAGACACCGACAATGGGAATGCTGCAACACCCACCACCTCTTTGCCATTTCATGGTAACACAAGCACCTGGAAGCAACACGCAGCTGTGGACAAAGGGAACCTCCACAACACCCACTGGATCTGTACCCTCTCGTCATCCTACAGACAGTCAAAAGGTGACCATGCTCGCGGGCAAAGGACAGCCACACCACCCAATGCACATGTACGCAATCCAGGTTCCACTGGCAAACAAAGGTGCCCGCGCTCATGCACAAAGGGAGCTCCGCAACAATCACCGTATCTGTACACCGTCATCATCCTACACACAGGCAGAACCTGCCCAGACTCGTGGGCAAAGGACAGCCGCATTCAAACGATCTATCTATACACCACACAGGTCACAAAGGCAGCTCAAAGGGGACCTCAACCATGGACAAAAGCAAAAATGCAACACCCACCACCTTTTTCCCATTTCATGGTACCATAAACACCTGGAAGGAACATGCAGCCGTGGGCAACAGGACCTTCACAACACCCACTGGCTCTGTACCCTGTCATAATCCTACAGACAGTCAAAAGGTGACCATGCTGTCGGGCGAAGGACAGCCACACCACCCAATGCACATATACGCAATCCAGGTTCCACTGGCAGACAAAGGTGCCCGCGCTCATGCACAAAGGGAGCTCCGCAACAATCACCGTATCTGTACACCGTCATCATCCAACACACAGACAGAACCTACCCAGACTCGTGGGCAGAGGACAGCCACATCAAACGATCTATCTGTACACCACCCAGGTCCCACTGGCAGCTCAAAGGGGACCGTAGCCACGGATAATGGGAACGACGCAACACCCACCACCTTTTTGCCATTTCGTGGAACCACAAGCACCTGGAAGGAACACGCAGCCATGGACAAGAGGACATCCACAACACCCACTGGATCTGTACCCTCTCGTCATCCTACAGACAGTCAAAAGGTGACCATGCTCCTCGACACAGGGAGAGCCGCCCCACCCACGATATCTGTACCCCATCCAGATCCCACAGGTAGGTTGAAGGGGCCCGCAGCAATGCACAAAGGGAGCTCCGCAACAATCACCGTATCTGTACCCCGTCATCATCCTACACACAGACAGAACCTGCCAAGACTCGTGGGCAATGGACAGCCGCATCAACTGATGTATCTGTACAACACCCAGGTCCAATAGCAGCTCAAAGGGGACCGCAGCCACGGACAATGGGAACGACGCAACACCCACCACCTCTTTGCCATTTCATGGTAACACAAGCACCTGGAAGCAACACGCAGCCGTGGACAAGGGGACAACCACAACACCCACTGGCTCTGTACCCTGTCATCATCCTACAGACAGTCAAAAGGTGACCATGCTCGCGGGCAAAGGACAGCCACACCATCCAATGCACATGTACGCAATCCAGGTTCCACTGGCAGACAAAGGTGCCCGCGCTCATGCACAAAGGGAGCTCCGCAACAATCACCGTATCTGTACACCGTCATCATCCAACACACAGACAGAACCTGCCCAGACTCGTGGGCAGAGGACAGCCGCATCAAACGATCTATCTGTACACCACCCAGGTCCCACTGGCAGCTCAAAGGGGACCGTAGCCACGGATAATGGGAACAACGCAACACCCATCACCTTTTTGCCATTTCATGGTACCACAAGCACCTGGAAGCAACACGCAGCCATGGACAAGAGGACATCCACAACACCCACTGGATCTGTACCCTGCCGTCATCTTACAGACAGTCAAAAGGTGACCATGCTCGTCGACACAGGGAGAGCCACGCCACCCACCGTATCTCTACCCCATCCACGTTCCAGTGGAACCTCAAACGGGCCCATAGACACCGACAATGGGAATGGTGCAACACCCACCACCTCTTTGCCATTTCATGGTAACACAAGCACCTGGAAGCAACACGCAGCCGTGGACAAGAGGACATCCACAACACGCACTGGATCTGTACCCCGTCACGATGCTACAGCCAGCCTAAAGGTGACCATGCTCGTCGACACAGGGAGAGCCACACCACCCACCCTATCTGTACCCCATCCAGGTCCCACTCGCGGCTCAAACAGGGCTGCAACCATGGACAAAGGCAATACTCCAACAACCACCACCTCCTGGCCATTTCATGATACCACAAGCATCCGGAAGGAACACGCAGCCGTGGGCAACAGGACCTCCACAACACCCACTGGATCTCTACCCCGTCATCAAACTACAGACAGTCAAAAGGTGACCATGCTCGCGGGCAAAGGACAGCCACACCACCCAATGCACATGTACGCAATCCAGGTTCCACTGGCAGACAAAGGTGCCCGCGCTCATGCACAAAGGGAGCTCCGCAACAATCACCGTATCTGTACACCGTCATCATCCTACACACAGGCAGAACCTGCCCAGACTCGTGGGCAAAGGACAGCCGCATTCAAACGATCTATCTATACACCACACAGGTCACAAAGGCAGCTCAAAGGGGACCTCAACCATGGACAAAAGCAAAAATGCAACACCCACCACCTTCTTCCCATTTCTTGGTACCACAAGCACCTGGAAGGAAAACGCAGCCACGGACAAGGGGTAATCCACAACACCCAACGTATCTATACCCTGTCATCATCCTGCAGGCATCCAGAAGGTCCCCAGACTCGTGGGCAAAGGACAGCCGCATCAAACGATCTATCTGTACACCACCCAGGTCCCACTGGCAGCTCAAAGGGGACCGTAGCCACGGATAATGGGAACGACGCAACACCCATCACCTTTTTGCCATTTCGTGGAACCACAAGCACCTGGAACGAACACGCAGCCATGGACAAGAGGACATCCACAACACCCACTGGATCTGTACCCTGTCGTCATCCTACAGACAGTCAAAAGGTGACCATGCTTGTCGACACAGGGAGAGCCACGCCACCCACCGTATCTCTACCCCATCCACGTTCCAGTGGCACCTCAAACGGGCCCACAGACACCGACAATGGGAATGCTGCAACACCCACCACCTCTTTGCCATTTCATGGTAACACAAGCACCTGGAAGCAACACGCAGCTGTGGACAAAGGGAACCTCCACAACACCCACTGGATCTGTACCCTCTCGTCATCCTACAGACAGTCAAAAGGTGACCATGCTCCTCGACACAGGGAGAGCCGCCCCACCCACGATATCTGTACCCCATCCAGGTCCCACAGGTAGGTTGAAGGGCCCACAGCCATGGACAAAGGGAGCTCTGCAACAATCACCGTATCTGTACCCCGTCATCATCCGACACACAGACAGAACCTGCCAAGATTCGTGGGCAATGGACAGCTGCATCAACTGATGTATCTGTACAACACCCAGGTCCACTGGCACCTCAAAGGGGACCACAGCCACGGACAATGGGAACGACGCAACACCCACCGCCTTTTTGCCATTTCATGGTACCACAAGCACCTGGAAGGAAAACGCAGCTGTGGACAAAGGGAGCTCCACAACACCCACCGTATCTGTACCCCATCATCGCCCTACACACAGACAGAAGCTGCCCAGATACATGGGCAAAGGACAGCCGCATCAAACGATCTATCTGTGCCCCATGCCGGTCCCACTGGCAGCTCAAACAGGCCCACTGCCACGGATAATGGCAACGCTACAACAGCCACCACCCTTTTGCCATTTCATGGTACCACAAGCACCTGGAAGCAACACGCAGCCATGGACAAGAGGACATCCACAACACCCACTGGATCTGTACCCTGTCGTCATCCTACAGACAGTCAAAAGGTGACCATGCTCGTCGACACAGGGAGAGCCACGCCACCCACCGTATCTCTACCCCATCCACGTTCCAGTGGCACCTCAAACGGGCCCACAGACACCGACAATGGGAATGCTGCAACAACCACCACCTCTTTGCCATTTCATGGTAACACAAGCACCTGGAAGCAACACGCAGCCGTGGACAAGAGGACATCCACAACACGCACTGGATCTGTACCCCGTCACGATGCTACAGCCAGCCTAAAGGTGACCATGCTCGTCGACACAGGGAGAGCCACGCCACCCACCCTATCTGTACCCCATCCAGGTCCCACTCGCGGCTCAAACAGGGCTGCAACCATGGACAAAGGCAATGCTCCAACACCCACCACCTCCTGGCCATTTCATGATACCACAAGCATGCGGAAGGAACACGCAGCCGTGGGCAACAGGACCTCCACAACACCCACTGGATCTCTACCCCGTCATCATCCTACAGACAGTCAAAAGGTGACCATGCTCGCGGGCAAAGGACAGCCACACCACCCAATGCACAGGTATGCAATCCAGGTTCCACTGGCAGACAAAGGTGCCCGCGCTCATGCACAAAGGGAGCTCCGCAACAATCACCGTATCTGTACACCGTCATCATCCTACACACAGGCAGAACCTGCCCAGACTCGTGGGCAAAGGACAGCCGCATTCAAACGATCTATCTATACACCACACAGGTCACAAAGGCAGCTCAAAGGGGACCTCAACCATGGACAAAAGCAAAAATGCAACACCCACCACCTTCTTCCCATTTCTTGGTACCACAAGCACCTGGAAGGAAAACGCAGCCACGGACAAGGGGTAATCCACAACACCCAACGTATCTATACCCTGTCATCATCCTGCAGGCATCCAGAAGGTCCCCAGACTCGTGGGCAAAGGACAGCCGCATCAAACGATCTATCTGTACACCACCCAGGTCCCACTGGCAGCTCAAAGGGGACCGTAGCCACGGATAATGGGAACGACGCAACACCCATCACCTTTTTGCCATTTCGTGGAACCACAAGCACCTGGAACGAACACGCAGCCATGGACAAGAGGACATCCACAACACCCACTGGATCTGTACCCTCTCGTCATCCTACAGACAGTCAAAAGGTGACCATGCTCGTCGACACAGGGAGAGCCACGCCACCCACCGTATCTCTACCCCATCCACGTTCCAGTGGCACCTCAAACGGGCCCACAGACACCGACAATGGGAATGCTGCAACACCCACCACCTCTTTGCCATTTCATGGTAACACAAGCACCTGGAAGCAACACGCAGCTGTGGACAAAGGGAACCTCCACAACACCCACTGGATCTGTACCCTCTCGTCATCCTACAGACAGTCAAAAGGTGACCATGCTCGCGGGCAAAGGACAGCCACACCACCCAATGCACATGTACGCAATCCAGGTTCCACTGGCAAACAAAGGTGCCCGCGCTCATGCACAAAGGGAGCTCCGCAACAATCACCGTATCTGTACACCGTCATCATCCTACACACAGGCAGAACCTGCCCAGACTCGTGGGCAAAGGACAGCCGCATTCAAACGATCTATCTATACACCACACAGGTCACAAAGGCAGCTCAAAGGGGACCTCAACCATGGACAAAAGCAAAAATGCAACACCTACCACCTTTTTCCCATTTCATGGTACCACAAACACCTGGAAGGAACATGCAGCCGTGGGCAACAGGACCTTCACAACACCCACTGGCTCTGTACCCTGTCATAATCCTACAGACAGTCAAAAGGTGACCATGCTGTCGGGCGAAGGACAGCCACACCACCCAATGCACATATACGCAATCCAGGTTCCACTGGCAGACAAAGGTGCCCGCGCTCATGCACAAAGGGAGCTCCGCAACAATCACCGTATCTGTACACCGTCATCATCCGACACACAGACAGAACCTGCCCAGACTCGTGGGCAGAGGACAGCCACATCAAACGATCTATCTGTACACCACCCAGGTCCCACTGGCAGCTCAAAGGGGACCGTAGCCACGGATAATGGGAACGACGCAACACCCATCACCTTTTTGCCATTTCGTGGAACCACAAGCACCTGGAACGAACACGCAGCCATGGACAAGAGGACATCCACAACACCCACTGGATCTGTACCCTGTCGTCATCTTACAGACAGTCAAAAGGTGACCATGCTTGTCGACACAGGGAGAGCCACGCCACCCACCGTATCTCTACCCCATCCACGTTCCAGTGGCACCTCAAACGGGCCCACAGACACCGACAATGGGAATGCTGCAACACCCACCACCTCTTTGCCATTTCATGGTAACACAAGCACCTGGAAGCAACACGCAGCTGCGGACAAAGGGAACCTCCACAACACCCACTGGATCTGTACCCTCTCGTCATCCTACAGACAGTCAAAAGGTGACCATGCTCCTCGACACAGGGAGAGCCGCCCCACCCACGATATCTGTACCCCATCCAGATCCCACAGGTAGGTTGAAGGGGCCCGCAGCAATGCACAAAGGGAGCTCCGCAACAATCACCGTATCTGTACCCCGTCATCATCCTACACACAGACAGAACCTGCCAAGACTCGTGGGCAATGGACAGCCGCATCAACTGATGTATCTGTACAACACCCAGGTCCAATAGCAGCTCAAAGGGGACCGCAGCCACGGACAATGGGAACGACGCAACACCCACCACCTCTTTGCCATTTCATGGTACCACAAGCACCTGGAACGAACACGCAGCCGTGGACAAGGGGACAACCACAACACCCACTGGATCTCTACCCTGTCATCATCCTACAGACAGTCAAAAGGTGACCATGCTCACGGGCAAAGGACAGCCACACCACCCAATGCACATGTACGCAATCCAGGTTCCACTGGCAGACAAAGGTGCCCGCGCTCATGCACAAAGGGAGCTCCGCAACAATCACCGTATCTGTACACCGCCATCATCCTACACACAGGCAGAACCTGCCCAGACTCGTGGGCAGAGGACAGCCGCATCAAACGATCTATCTATACACCACCCAGTTCCCACTGGCAGCTCAAAGGGGACCGTAGCCACGGATAATGGGAACGACGCAACACCCACCACCTTTTTCCCATTTCATGGTACCACAAACACCTGGAAGGAACATGCAGCCGTGGGCAACAGGACCTTCACAACACCCACTGGCTCTGTACCCTGTCATAATCCTACAGACAGTCAAAAGGTGACCATGCTCGCGGGCAAAAGACAGCCACACCACCCAGTGCACGTGTATGCAATCCAGGTTCCACTGGCAGACAAAGGTTCCCGCGCTCATGCACAAAGAGAGCTCCGCAACAATCACCATATCTGTACACCGTCATCATCCTACACACAGGCAGAACCTGCCCAGACTCGTGGGCAAAGGACAGCCGCATTCAAACGATCTATCTATACACCACACAGGTCACAAAGGCAGCTCAAAGGGGACCTCAACCATGGACAAAAGCAAAAATGCAACACCCACCACCTTTTTCCCATTTCTTGGTACCACAAGCACCTGGAAGGAAAACGCAGCCATGGACAAGGGCAAATCCACAACACCCAACGTATCTATACCCTCTCATCATCCTGCAGGCATCCAGAAGGTCCCCAGACTCGTGGGCAAAGGATAGCCGCATCAACTGATGTATCTGTACACCACCCAGGTCCAATAGCAGCTCAAAGGGGACCGCAGCCACGGACAATGGGAACGACGCAACACCCACCACCTCTTTGCCATTTCATGGTACCACAAGCACCTGGAACGAACACGCAGCCGTGGACAAGGGGACAACCACAACACCCACTGGCTCTGTACCCTGTCATCATCCTACAGCCAGCCTAAAGGTGCCCATGCTCGTGGACACAGGGAGAGCCACACCACGCAATGTATCTGTATGCAATAAAGTTTCCACAGGCAGCCAAAGGTGCCCACGCTCATGGAGAAAGGGAGCTCTGCAACACCCACCGTATCTGTACTCCATCATCATCCTACATACAGACAGAACCTGCCCAGATTCATGGGCAAAGGACAGCCGCATCAAAAGATCTATCTGTACCCCATCCAGGTCCCACTGGCAGCTCAAACAGGGTCTCAACCATGGACAATGGCAATACCGCAACACCCACCACCTCTTTTTCATGTCATAGACCCACAAGCACCTGGAAGGAACATGCAGCCGTGGGCAACAGGACCTTCACAACACCCACTGGATCTGTACCCCGTCGTAATCCTACAGCCAGCCTAAAGGTGCCCATGGTTGTGGGCAAAGGACAGCCATACCACCCACCGTATCTGTACGATTCCATCCAGGTCCCTCTGGTAGCTCAAACTGGCCCACAGCCATGGACAATGGGAACACCACAACACCCACCACCTCTTTTCCATTTCATAGTCCAACAAGCAGCTGGAATGGAAACGCAGCCGTGGACAAGGCAACCTCCACAATACCCACCGTATCTGTACCCTGTCATCACCCTACAGCCAGCCAAAAGATGCCCACGCTTGTGGGCAAAGGACAGCCACACCACCCAATATATCTGTATATCCAGGGCCTACAGGAAGCTCAAAGGGGTTCGCAGCCATGGACAACAGTAATTCCGCAATGCCCAACAGCTCGTTGCCATTTCATCGTCCCACAAGCAGCTTGAAAGAACATGCATCCGTGGGCAAGGGGTCCTCCACAACACCCATCATATTTGTCCCCTGTCATCATCCTACAGACAGCGAAAAAGTGCCCATGCTCATGGGTACAGGGAAAGCCGCCCCACCCACCATATATGTACCCCTTCCAGGTCCCATAGGTAGCTTGAAGGGGCCTGCAACCATGGACAAAGAGAGTTCTGCAACACCCACCGTACTTGTACCCTTTCACTATCATACAGACACCAAAAAGCTGCCCACAGTTGTGGTCAACAGGCAGCTGCATCACCCACCCTCTGTGTACCCTATCCAGGTCCCACAGGATGCTCCAAGGGGCCCGCAGCATTGGAGAAATGGAGCTCCATAATACCCACTGTACCTGTACCCCAACCAGCCAAGAGGTTCCCATGCTCGTTGCCACATGTCAAGCCGCGCCACCCACCGTATCTGTGCCCCATCCAGGTCCCACAGGAAGCTCAATGGTGCCCGTAGCCATGGACAACAGAAGTGCCGCAACACCCACCTTACCTGTACCCTGTCATCATTTTCTATACAGCCAGAAGGTGCTCACAGCCATGAGCAAAGATAGAGACACCCCACCCAGCACCTCTATAACATGTCATCATCCCCCAAGCAGCTGGAAGGAACACGCAGCCGTGGACAAAGGGAGCTCCACAACACCCACCACCTCTGTACCCCATTTTCTTCCACAAATAACCAGAAGGTGCCCATAGCCATGGGCAAAGTGAGAACTGCACCACCCAATGTAACTGTACCCCATCCAGGTCCCACAGGCAGCTCAAAAGTGCATGCAGCCGTGGACATAGTGGGGTTTACAACACCCACCATGTCTGTACCCTGTCATGATCATACAGACAGTCAGAACCTGCCCACAGCTGTGGGCAAAAGGCCACCCACCCTATCTGTACCCCATCCAGGTCCTACAAGCATCTCAAAGGTCTCCATAGCCATGGACAAAAAGAGTGCCGCAGTACCCAGTGTATCTCTATCCCAACACGATCATACAACCGGCCACAGAGCAAAACTACTAACACCAAAATAATATGCTACATAAAGAAGATGAGTAGGAAGAGCTGAGAGGCTTGAGAACTTTGTTGATTGTATAGTAACAGGTTAAGATTCTGTGCTATTAGGGCCTCCGAACACAGTGTTAAAGCCTTCATGAATCTGGAGATAAAGTAATTTAATATATTGAAATGAGAAGCCAAGAAAAAATAAACCACCTACAGTGTCTTCCGGTCATGAAAATTTGCAGTGGCATGCAGTAAAACATACAAAAATTCACATGAACACGCAAAGTACCATATATATCTACATATACAGAAAGACACACATATGTATACACTTTAAAAACAACACAAATTCATACACAGTAAAAAACTATTTCTATACAAGAGCGTCTTGATTAAATGAAAAAATTCATCCTTCTCTTACTCTTTCCAAGTGTTTTCAAATATTTCCCTTCACACTGAACACAGATGTTCAGTCTGTTGTTAGATAGCAGACTACAGTACCTCACACACAAACTGGCCTTATTCCATATTCAGCAGTCAAAAATTTGCAAGACAATGGGACATTAAAGCACAAATTTTTGCTCCTTAGAGGCAGGTGTCAAGAAACACCATTATCCTCATGAAATCCAGACAGAAATCTATCACAGCTACCACAGTAAGATTTTGTCCTGGAAACCAAGGTTGCCCAGGCTGCGGGATGTATGGCAATTCGGAAGGTCAGGAGCATGTACAGAAATATTTGTCCATTTCTGTACCTCACAAGCACTAACAATCTCTGAATTCCCTCTTTAGAGAATTCATCTGTAAATGGAGGATCAGACTTAAATAATTCAGGATTTAATTCAAGACAACATTTCCTTCAAAGACTTAAGCATTCCTTCAATAAATTGCTAGTGGCTTATATTACCTGACACAAATGCATCTGGAGCCAGGTACATTTTTCTCTGATCATGTCACAGGCACATGCGGTTTGTCCTAAGAGAGGCCTCAGGATTAGTTTTTCAAAGGGAATCAGACAGTTAAGGTTAGTTCCAAAGAGACACTCACTAAGGGAATATGCCTAAGAGATACCGTGGTGAACCAATCTACTTCTGGTTAACGTCAGTGAAGTTTCCAACTCTCCATTAACTTCAGTAGGTACAAACTATGCAGCCAAAAGAGGCACTGAGGGACAATCGAGCTATGTGACGGCAGAGAAGTGACGACTTCATACACGGCAGATGATGTTCCTCACTAGTGTCATCACAGAATTGAAACATATGACACTGGAAGATTTTAAGTTCTTACCTGTTCTTTTATTTCTGTCCACATAACAATACTTGATTTCATAATCTTTAAATAAGTCATGGATTTCCTGAAAGAGAAAAGTACAAGTAATATCAGATAAATAATTCACCAGACCAAATAAGTGTATCAATTCATCTTAATTTAAAAAAAACCAAAACAAACCCAAAAACTTTCCCAATAAACACAAAATTTCACCATAGAAACACTATCAAATATTTGTTTTTAAAAGAGCTGGTTACACTACTGCAGCAATGTTTTTATCTCATATAAAAAATTGCCTTACTGAATTTGATTAATTTACTTTTCATTATATAGTCACATAAGCACAACAGGGTGTCTTGCTGACTGTCTTTTGATAAAGACGAATAACATCACAGTTCATTAAATAGCAAAACCCCCACAATTTCTCCGAAGTACAGCTGGCATAGTTAAAATACCACACAGACAAGAAATACTGGCAACATCACATTATGCAGTTTACTGAGGGCAGGCAACGCCATATATATAAAAGATATATATATATATATAAAAAATGCAACAGTTGCTTCAGTTTCGTATAACTGCTCAAGTTCACTTTAACATATTTTCACTCTTTTAATAATGAATATTCTTTCAACCAGCAGATAATTGTGCCCAGAATACCCCCTGGAAAGTATCCTCTATCAATTACTGCACAGATGCTCAACAAAGAATCAATCCCAGGAGCATTATTTGCTCCCACTGATTAATGGAGAGAGAGCAGCAGTGTGGGAGGGGTGGGGCAGGAGCAAGTATGAGAGGTGTGTACCAGTTTGCTATTGCTATTCCCCAACAAGAGCAAGGTGTATGCATATGCCCCACAAAACCCATGAATGATTACCAGTTCAGTGGCAAGAATGCAGATATGAACATTAATCATCCCCAAGAAGAAACCATGAGTAGTAACCTGGATATATGTATTCTTTTAGTTGGATAAATCCCATACGTAATAGCAAAAGACCATTTCAGTAAGCAAAATAACCAAACAGCTTTGTCTGGAAGTTATAATTGCAGACAATTTCCAGTAGTCCAGTCTACTTGCCAGTTTGCTAATTCAATATATATAGCCTAAAGGTTAATTGGGTTCTCCGTGACTGGTATCAGGTGCATACCTTTTAGTCAAGTGAGCACCAATCTCTAGTTTCACTAGTTAACAGCTGTCAAATACTACATTAATAAAATATGGCAGCATTTCTCAAGCTACCAGCCATCCTCTAGTCAGATGTGATAAGGATGTGGTTTCTGAAAAGCAAAATACACCAGGCACAATTCAAAGATTCAAGTCAGGGAGGTAATCTGACTGTGGACACCTCTCTAATGAGAATTAGATGGTAGTTCATTCTCAGTCATGAGAGACTGAGAATACACTTTCTGTACAGTTTTGTACAGCTCAGCTGTATTGTGGCACTGAAGACTCCGACGACTTTATTTCTGTCCCACTTAGAAAAACGGGGACATATTTACCTCTTTTATTTCATACATTATTTTACAAGGGTAACAAGTTTTATATGATGATTAAGTAGCAGGAAATACTGTTTCAGACATCTCTGAACACTCTTGAAGGTCATCTGTGAATCAGATGATTCCACATGATTTCCCAGTAACTGAAACTTTAATTGGGAGGGAAAATAGCCTGTAGTGAACATATCTTTATGGGATAATCATGAGGTCTCATGCAAAAAATGATGAGAACATAAGATTTAACATGAAAACCTAATTTAAGCAAAGTAATTTTTGTAATGATTTTAACACCGATTTCCCCAGGTTGTTGCAAACACTGCCTGGCTTGTGTAACAGGCTCTTCCAGGAAGGTGCTTGTTCTTGTGCTCTCATGGCCCCCATGGCAGGGCTGAGACTTTACCTGTGGAACTGAGTTTGTGTAGCATTTCAGTGAAAGCATTTTTCACACAAAGACCATTTGTGAATTTACAAAAATAAAACACACCATGCCGACTCTTAAGCAAATGTATACTCCTTCAAATTAAAGAGATATGTAAATATCTGTGTACATTAGACTAAGATTCTTCATAATATATTCAGAAGTACTAAGCTGGCTTTTGAACTCGGGCACTTCTCTAAACTTTACCTTCAACATCTTTCAACACCTAGGTCTGTTAGAAAAGAACGAACACTACTACCATTTTAATGTTGTTAGTTTCTATTCCCAACAGCTCAGAGCAGAACTGTCAAGGAAAGCAACAAGAACACTTTACCCGCTGTTCCGAACCAGGTTCAGCTGTGCACCATCAAACACCATGCATCAACAGCACTGAACATAGTTGGTCCCTTTGGTGTAAGCAGTTACCCAGTATTTGGGTCAGGAAGGAGTGTTTACTCTGGGAGGAGAGAAGGGTCATCCAAATCAGGTATATTCTCTGGTGCGACCCTATTAACTTGCAAGGAATGTAAGCAGAGGGCTGTTTCCCTGAGCACAGCAGAAACAAACAGCTGCAGTTCGTTCCCCATTCCCAACCACCCAGCGGCCTGCCAGCTCACGCACCCAGGGAGCTGGCCTCTGCAGCCCCAGCCCAGCTGTGCCAGCCCTCTCCCCCTGTCAGGACCTACCACCACCACTGCACGCACTGACGGAGAAGCCCCCATCATTCTGCAGCACGAAAACCTTTCACCCTCCCTGGGTGAGCCTTACCATGGCATTGCCTTCTGCTGGGCAGCCACACAAGAAAGGCAATGCAAGTGCTCACCATTTATCACACAAGGTTTAGCAAAGCAGTAGTAATAAACCCAGTGGTGGTACCATACACAAGCATTTGCTTCCACCCCCAGCTGCCACCACTTTGCCCACGCTCACAATATCCACATACAAACCATCTGTTGACCAAGTCTGGCCGCTATTAGTATTTTTTCCTCATAACGTTTGCAAAACTGCTTCTCCTAAAGGATTTTTTCCTTTTAAAAAAAAGTAACCGACAATTACCACAATAATCATCATTTAACTGCATCATATTAAGTCTAAACAAAATGGCAACATCCACTAACATGCAGAAGGTCTAGCTGCCATGAGTGCCATGCACTGAACATTGGGCTAGATTACAATATTTTGACAACAAAATCTGTAAGCAGTTATAAAACTATCTGGCAGACATCCAGCAGTCATGGATCCCGTGAAGTTTCCAACACAAACACTGTTTCTAGCGGTGTGTATCTTGGTCCTTAATTATTGCACTCCTAGGATCAACTCATAGTTGGCTCCTGAACCAGATGTAGAACTCAGCACCAACTCTTGGGCACCAAGGTGTGTTTGTACCTGAGCAAAGTCCCCACCAGGCAGCTCCCAGGGGACGTGTCCCTGGTCAAAGCAAGGATGATACACACTGCAGAAATGGAGAGGAGGGGAGAAAACAGAGGAGAGAGCTTGCTCAGAGTAACAGCAGTTGCATAAACACATAGGCCATGCCCGCAGCTCTAACTAAACATCTTGGAACAGAAATGTACTACTACACAGCCCCTTAAACCTTCAAAGTTCTCAAAGGCAGACTTTGAAAGCTAGTTAATCTTATCATCAGTAAAAATTAAAATCCTAACTAGAAAATAATCTGTTCATACTTTAAAATTAGCTGAAAATGCAAACCCAAACGTATTAAAGGGAGTTTAAGAGAAAACACTAGTAAATATAGGCTGAACATACTTTAAAAATGTATTATTTACTACTATAAGAAATGTGGTCTTGAAATACTTCAATTCTTGGCCTGTCCTGTCTTGTTGGATACAAAAACTGTCAACATGAGTTTTTACCACATACTATCAATTTTAAATTTGCATCTCTCAAACAGAAAGAATGCCTTCCTTAGAGAGGATCTGTCTTTATGCTTTATTGCCTACATTTTTTTTAAACGTAAAAAAGAAAGGGAGTCATTAACAGGCACATTTGCCCTGTTTATCAAATTAGTAAAGCTCAATGTATTATTTCTAATAAAATCAGCTTTTCATACCCAGGATCTCACAGTGCAAGAAAATAAATATGCAAGAAATACTCAGTCATCACCTGGAACAATATACCATGTATGTAAAGTTTACAGCACCCTAAACCCAAGTATTTTTCTCTCTCTAGATGTAATACCAAATTTTGTTATTCTAGCAACAAAATATTTAACAATTATAATGGTGCCTGGCCAGATTTCTACAGTAAGCTTTAGTGGTGTTTCCAATATAAATACTGTACAAGCCTGGTCTATAACTCGGGTCTCAGTAAGCAGCTGAAAGCCTAAACTTCACATGCATATTCTTGAAATGGGAATCAATTATGTTTTAAGTAGTTGAACCAAACAACATGTTTGGCTAACCAAGAAGTTTTAAATCATTTCATAACTAAAAAAGACTCTGCGGAAATTTGTGCAGGCAGGGCAGGAAAGAGGAGGACTTCTCAGGAAAAAGCTTTACATTTACAAATGATATAATGGGGTGTTCATTTAATTTAAATTTTAGACCACTAAATCTTTGAGTCTGTGACATGACACATGGATTTCACTGCAGATATTAAAATAAATAAATAAATTTTAAAAGGTAGTAAGCAAGAGAACATCAACACAGTTTAGAATAATAACCTGTTACTGAGGGAAAATGCCAGAGACTCTGTTGGAGATTAAGAAGTGGGGTCCATAGCACAAACAAGACAGTTAAACAATAAAGCACAAGGACTGATGCAAAGTCCAGTTTTAAATGTCTCCTGTCCACTAATGCCCACAGAGGTAAGAGGTCCTCAAATTTTCACCAACTGGGCATCGACTGCCAGATTAATCCTCCTTTGCTCCTAACAAGCAAAATTTCAGACAAAGATTGGGCTCACTGTACCATATAGTATGTTCTCTTTGAGAAATTTTCAAGTTTTTTTCAATGTTGCGTTAAACAAAGTTCTTAGGTGAGCAATGGCTGTGGGATCAAGTCTAAGATGTGTAGCAGATGTCCACCTGCCTAGGCATCCAGGAACAGTGAGGACTGACGTGGATCCTAAAGCTTTTGCTCAGCACACTCCCTCTTCACTTCCACAAACAGCCACAAACTATAAAACCTGAAATAAAATCAAGCCTGTAATTCTAGGCCATAAACTGCCTTTGGGGTGAATCTTTTTGTTTGAGAATTGACTCTCATTTTTATAAGACCATACCCTCCGAAGATCTTTAGTAAAGTAACATAAGAAAGCATTAAGATAGAAGAACAAGTTTCTCAATAAACTTATGATGGACATGGAATGAAAAACATATTTCTCTGATCTTCCAGAGACATTTTAGCATGTTGATAAGAGGAACATTATGGGATTGGAAATTAATTTCATCATCCTGGGTATACTGGGTGGTATGCAAGCTAAATTAAAGATGAAAAAAACATAGAAGAGGTAATATGAGAGAACAAGAGCACAAAGCAAAAGAAAAGCAATAAAGACAATCAAAAAGCACGTACATCCTAAGGCACGAGAACTACTCACTATCCAGCAAGCATGCCTTTCACGTTCAGTCAGTGTGACGGAGGACTAATTAAAACACAAAGGCCCCTTCTACTTAAACGTCTGGCATACAACACATTGGGAGAGAGTACTTCCTCAAATCATCACAGTTCATTAAAGGCTTTCGATCAAAAAGGAAAAAGGAAAAATTGTGGCTAATCCAGAGAGAAAGAAATAAAAAAAACCCCAACCCTACCAGAAATAGCATAGTGCTAAGTGGTGATTTGTCTTTTGATCAGGAACAGACACCGGTAAAAAAAACTGGATGGGTACATCAGGTCCCAAAACACAAAATAAATCCCTATCCCAGGTGGACTGCACCAGTTTCTTATCAACACCTAAATGTTTCATCTTTCTTTAGATTCTGTCATGCCAAAGCAGAACTACAGGGTATTAAAATAATTAATCAGCCCTACTTTACTTCATGTCCTACATTGAAGTAGAACATCCACTCTGTAAGATTTATTTTCTAGCCTCAGATGTTAAAGGAGAAAAGCACAAATGTGAATGTAATATGGTGGCATTTAAAGATAGTCAAGCACCAAAAAAAGCTGGTTGAAAGCAAGTGCATCTTCCACAGCACTGGCTCCTTAGCTGCAAAGAGGGGAATCAAAAAGTGAACAGCTCTCGCTGGTCAGCTAATCTTAGCAGTGAAGACTGGAGATTGTGCTACAAATCTCAGTAATGATTAGCAAGAAAGATAGCCCAAGGTCTGTTCTTTCTAACAGCAACTCCATGGGATCCAAACTGGTATGCCAGCATACCAGACTGCTGATTACGTCACAGTTATGAGCTACTGCTCCTATGGAAGTTAATCAGACATAAATAAGGAACCACTAACAGTGAAAAAACAATGACTTGGGGGAAATCAAAAACAATTCTTCTTATCCATTGGGGCAATTACAAAAACCAAAACAAACAGAAGTTGACTTGCCATACAATACTCCAGCAAAATAAAACTTCCTGTTCAGTAAGGTACAATTTCACTTACACTCTGGTCATTCTGAAGTTCTTGGCATCTCTTTATCAGTAAGGGAGAGAAGAAGTTATCATTTCCTTCCCTCCCTCTGCCCAGAGCAGTCCTCCTGCCTCCCAAAGCATTTGGAGCAGTTTTATGATAGTTCCAAGGACCTTCAGTTTGCAACGCATGCCTTTGAACACTGCACTTTCAATATTGTATACCATTGTGTTCCTTGCTATTGAAATGGATTAGCTGATTCATCAGAGATAACAGTTCAGGGAGATGCATGCACAACAAGGCAATTGCAAGAGACTCAAACCAAGAGATTCATTGCCAAGCACTAACCAGAATAAAATGAACGACTACAACCAAGCTTACCTTTAAGCCTCTTTGCAAAGATTCTTGATACAAATACAGTCTTACCACAACATTGCATCAGAGGATATTAATGCTAACAAGAACAGACCCACCATCTGACATTTTTCAAAAAGAAGACCAACACCAATGGGGCAATCTTGCCTGTCTTACTGTAAAACATCACACATTACTGTCCTGCTAGGATTCCTTGGATCCTGCTTATGGCCCTTCACCCTGATGAAGCCATAAAATGATGACTCTGGTAAGACCAGATGACACTTTCTCACTCTTGCAAGAAGATTTGCCAGTTAGAGGAGTATGCTCTGCAAAGGCTGCAGGAGGAGAGAGGATCGTTGCTCTGGAGAGCGCATCCTGCATGTGAAGGCTGGTATGCAGTGCAACATTCTTGATGCAAGCGGGAAGCTCCACGGAAAAAGAGGAAGGCCAGTTGTGACCCTCCATGCAGCCTGGTCCCCACTTGGTACTGTGTTCTCTTTTTGTATTCACTGGTACAGCATTACCTCCAAATCTGAAGTACATTGAGAGTAACACCTAGGGGTCCCATATTCTTAGTGAATGGTGTGTTACCAGACTGCACCTCTCCCAGAGCTTCGGAGCAAGATCAGATTGAGAGGAGAAGGAATGCCCCCTAAGGAGAACAAAATACTGAGCAGATTCTCAATACAGTTCGCATATACCTACACTGATACAAAAACATTGGATTGAGGGAGGAAGGGAAAACACGACATTCCTTAAAGCAGGAGTTGATCTGGTAAGCTGTTTTACTCACAACACTGACCCAGCTAAGACGAAACACAGCAGTAACAAGTGCATTTCTATCTAACTTTACAGGTTCAGCAATCTAAAACATAACAAAAATATAGCTGCACAGATATCAATGGTGCTTCATCTCAAGGATTTAGAGAAGTCACAGCAACAGCATATGTCCATTTTTAGGTCATCACACCACGTTTGACAGCATACACAATTCAGGTACTGTGCTGGAGGAATCAGACAAGGATGAATACAGGGAACTAACTGGCAAACCTGGTAGACTCCACTGTGACAGGTACAAAATTGATTGAGTTGCCAACTAAACAGTAAATGGAGACTTTGCCTTCAAGAATAGCGAAGGTGCTAATAAAAATGTTTACTGCAGATCTGTCACAAACATACCTTTCTCCACGGCTGTAGTGAGAGAATTGCTTGAAGAAATACTAATCCTCCAAGTACCTATTTGCAGATTGAGCTATAAAGCCCAATGCAGAAGAAATCTTCTTGACATAATTTTGACTTAATTTGTTCCCCCTTTGTATTTGTTTCATACTGACACTCAATGAAAAAAGCTTATAAGGGAACGCTGACGGACGGTGTGACAGACTGCAAAGTCCTTTCTTCAGGCTGTCCTTCCTCCTGAAAACAGGCTCTGGATTTCCTTAGGAACACAGACGTTGCCAAATGCATTTAGAGAGAAATTCCACTTGCCAAGATTCAAATGTGGGCAACCTTTGCCCCTTAATGATAGCCACCCAGCACCTAAAGTTCTGAACGCTTCTGACACTTAAAGATCTCTGTTTGTTTGGTTTCTAAGACTACAAACCTGTGGTACTCTGTTGCTGGTTCAGAAACTTCATGGCTAAGGTACATTTCTTCTGTGGCCTTAAGAGTAATTTTTTTTTTTAATTCAGTTTAACACAGGTGGAACTCCAAAGGTAATAGAAGATTACAACTACAATAATAAATTAAATAAGTTAATATGTAGCTACAACTAGCAGAGGAAAATGTTCATTACCTCATTTCACCTGTAAAAAATGGGAGTTTTGTTCTCATTTTGAAAATTATGAACCTTATGAAAAAACATCTCCACCAATCTATATCAGCAGAAGAGCTGTTTCTCACTTGAGAACTATTTCAGTAAACCTTGGCCTCACTCTTCACATAATAACAACAAATGATAGCACCCCCAACATGCCAATGATTAATAATTAATAATTACACTTTTAATAATTACAATAATTAATAATTACACTTATTAAAACCTATTCTGGAAAACTGCTGCATTTTAACAATGTTCATCTCTTTCTTGATGGTGAATAAATTGGCCAGGTTAGCAATAGTTTATCTAATTTTATTTGGCTAACCAATCATTTCAAGAAGAAAACAGCAGACAAAACACCTCTGCACAGTGTTTACCAAGGGTGTTAATTTGAAATAAGAAATGTTAAGTTTCATGGTAATTTTTGGAAATGCATGACAGCCAAATACACAGGTATACTTAACATGCCTGACCACAAACATACTTCTCCTTTCCAAAACTGCTCCAGGACAGAAACTTCCTCTCTACAGCAAGATTATTCTGCCCTTACTTGCCAACACCAATAGCTCAACAATGTTAAAAATTAAAATGGCATGTTTTGAAACTGTATTTCAGGATCTGTACATGATGGCACTGTTCTAGCCTAGTCAGAGGTGAACATTAGAACTTTATATATGGAGACAAAGGCATCTAAGTGCTACTTTTAAGTCATCAAAACAAAATGGCAAACTTCCAAAATACTGCGTGGCTGCCAAATTGGAACTTCACCCTAATACTTCCCTGTAGCGTTCTATGTCTGTCCCAGCAATGCCAAACTTGATGGCTCACATATAGGTGAGATGTGCTTTTAACCAGTCCACATGCGAATTCATGAAGTGGACCTTCATGTTTGCACGTTTGCAACAGCAGCAAGTAATAAAACTGTTCAAGTGTTGGACAAAGCGATCCTGTTCTGGCTATTCGCAGAAAGCATCTTCTGACATCCCAGTAAGCCCTCGCTGTCAACATAGTCACATGTGATGGCTTCTTGAAGAGACAATGAAGATTAGCAGCATTTTCCAAGTTGTGAGTTTGCTATTGATTAGGTCATTGGGTTGCTATAAATAGAGGCTCAGCTCAGTGTGTAAATCATCATGCAGGATCACAGCAAAACTGTCACTTCTGAAACTCTTAACTACCTACCATCACGCTACAGCACAGCCAAACAGACCGAAAGGCACCATGTAAGTGAGAACAAAACATCAAGAAGTGCAGTGGCAAGCAAGCTCTGTACTCTGGGTCAAATTACACTGATCGCTGAAAGACTGTCTCTAAAATGAATGGTCCCTTTCTACTGGAGTTCTGGAGAAAATAATAGTCTTCACGTGCTGCACTTATCCACAGGTAGTAAAATTGCCTGTGCTTTAGAAAAAGAGAAGAGACACAAGGAGCAGTTTAGAACAAAAGCCGTAATTACATTTTTTCATACTTGTGCATCAAGTTGAATATTGGGAGCTGGTAAAGATCCGGTACGTGACCGTGCAACTAAATCACCTCAAAATCTGACTCACACGCATTAGGTTGAAGAGTTCGCCAATTTTCTCCTACGACTTGCAGTAATTTGAGCGGAATCTTCCTAAACCACCAACAGACCGCAGAAAACCACTTTCACTTAATCTACGCGCTGCTCACCTCAGAAAGAAAACCAGGCGTGAAGCCTTTTAGCTTCGCTCTTACACAGCAACTGGCTGTGCCGCAGGACGGCGGAGCGGCCCTACCTGCCCGGCCGCAGCGAGCCCACAGGTGCCGCGTCCCGCGCGCCGCTAACGGGCCGCGCAGCGGCCGGTGCTCGCCTTCAGGAGCGGCCACGCCGCGCGACCAGCGCGCTCGCCAGCCTCGCCGATTTGCGCACCTCGCCGATTTGCGCACCGCGCCGCCGGCGCGCGGGAAAACGCGCTGCCCCCCGCAGCCCCGCGACGGGGGTTGCCCCCCCCCCACGCCCTGCGTGGGGCCCGACCCCGGCCGGCTCCCACAGGCGGGCAGGTAACCGCGGGCACCAGCAAGAAGCTGGGGCGGAGCCGTGCCCTGCCAGCCCGGCGTCGCCCCCCGCCGATGAGGGCGACGCTTCCCGCCGGGGGAGGACAAGCTGGAGCCGCTCTCCGCAGGCACCGCGGCAACAAAGCCGTCTGCCAAAGGAGGCGTCGGGAGGAGAAGCCCGAGCGGACCCGCGGGGGGAGGAAGGGAAGCTGCAGCCCCCGAGCTCCCCCGGGGACGAGGGCAAACGCGGGCCGCCGGGCAGCCCCGCACCTCCCTCACGCCGGCCCAGGGGAGCGGCTCCCCCGCCCCGGGACGGGCCCCCCGGGCACGGCCCGCCTGAGGCGCCGGCGGGAGCGCGCCACGCCGCCGGCCGGCTGAGGGGAGGCGGCGGCAGTACCTGGCTGCTGCTGTCGGCCGGCAGGTTCCTCAGCAGGATCTTGCGCCTGTTGCTCAGCTCCCGGCGGGTGCTCGCCAGGCGCCTCGCCACCTCCTCGGGGCCCAGCGGTGGCGGCCGAGCCCCCCGCGGCGGCTCCGCGGGCAGCTCCGCGCCGCGCTCGGCTGCTGCCGCCATCTTGCAGAGCGCCCGGGCGAGCGGGGCGGCGCGGGGGGAGCCGCGGCGGTGGGTGGGCGGGCGGGCGGCGGGGGAGCCGCGGGGCACGGCCCGGCCCGGCCCGCCGGCGGGACGCGGGGAGCCACGCCAGGCCCCGCCGCGCTCCCCGCCCCCGGCCCGGCCCGCCCCGCCCCGCTGCCTGTCCCCCGCGGGGGAGGCTGAAGTCTGCGGAGCCCTCGCCGAGGAGCCCCGTGAGGGAGCAGCGGGCTCGGCCTCCCCACCAGCCCCAGAGGGGCTCCCCGACCCCGGCCCGGTACTGCACAAGGGCGGTGAAAGGGTCGCAAATCCCCTGTGAGAAGAGAGGGGCAACGGGGGCGGGGGGGGAGTGGACAAAACTCGAGTGGAGCTCGGTAGGCTCGTAACAGCCTCAGGCTGCAAACCTCTCCGGGAGGTGTGCTGATAAAGGGGGATCAGAGGGCGAATTTCATCTCCACAGTAAGGTATCTCGAGTCAGATTTATGGAAAGACTTGAGCACTCTCGAGGAGAGTTTGGGGCTCCGTTATGGGGGAAATCACCCCAAGAGCCATTGTGATGGAGGTGCCTCAAGAAGGCCAAGGCCCGGGCGCTGGCCCTCTCTCTCACTGAGGCACGATGTGGCTCATCGCACCCAGAAGGTATCGTTTCCCCAAAGTCCCACTGTCGATACCTTCCTTAGATACAAGTTCAGCTGAGGAGACTGAAACAACAACCCCATGCAACGCTACAGGCATGGGGAAGAGTGGCTGGAAAGCTGCCTGGCTGAAAAGGACCTGGGGATGCTGGTTGACAGCCAGCTGAACATGAGCCAGCAGTGTGCCCAGGTGGCCAAGAAGGCCAGCAGCATCCTGGCTTGTATTAGGAATAGTGTGGCCAGCAGGAGCAGGGAGGTGATTGTTCCCCTGTACTCGGCACTGGTGAGGCCACACCTGGAATACTGTGTTCAGTTTTGGGCCCCTCAATACAAGAAGGACGTTGAGTTCATAGAATCATAGAATTGTTTAGGTTGGAAAAGACCTTTAAGATCATCCAGTCCAACCATTAACCTAACATTACCAAGTCCACACTAAACCAATTAAGGGTAGACCAGACTAAACCATGTCCCAAAGTGCCACGTGTACCTGGTTTTTGAATGCTTCCACAGATGGTAACTCCACCACCTCTCTGGGCAGCCTGTTCCAATGCTTGACTACCCTTTCCGTGAAGAAATTTTTCCTAATATCCAATCTAAACCTCCCCTGGCGCAGCTTGAGCCCATTTCCTCTCATCCTATCGCTAACTACTTGGGAGAAGAGACCAACACCCACCTCACTACAACCTCCTTTCAGGTGGTTGCTGGAGTGTGTCCAGAGAAGGGCAACAAAGTTGGTGAAGGGTCTGGAGAACAAGTCTTATCAGGAGCAGCTGAGGGAACTGGGATTATTTAGTCTGGAGAAGAGGAGGCTGAGGGGAGACCTTATCACTCTCTACAGCTACCTGAAAGGAAGTTGTAGTGAGGTGGGTGTTGGTCTCTTCTCCCAAGTAACTAGTGATAGGACAGGAAGAAACGGCCTCGAGTTGTGTCAGGGGAGATTTGGACTGGATATCGGGGGAAACCTCTTCACGGAAAGAGTGGTCAGGCATTGGATCAGGCTGCCCAGAGAGGTGGTGGACTCACCATCCCTGGAGGTGTTCAAAAAAGGTGTAGACGTGGCGCTGTGGACATGGTCTAGTAGGCATGGTGGTGTTGGGTTGATGGTTGGACTGATGATCTTAGAGGTCCTTTCCAACTTTAATGATTCCTGGTTTTACTTTCATTGAAAAATAATCCAGCCACCAAGCCAGGAAACATGAAATTAGTTATTACTCTACCCTTAATTGTTTTAGTGGTGGACTTGGTAGTGTTAGGTTAATGGTTGGACTGGAAGATCTTAAAGGTCTTTTCCAACCTAAATGATTCTATGATTCTATGATTCTATCCATTTCTAGGTACAAGACTGCCCACAATGAACAGGCAAAAGAGAATCAACACCTGAAAAACAGTAGTCTTAAAAAGGAAATGGGAAACACACTTTGAGTTAAATTGGGTATATGTGACTAAGTTCTTTAATTCTGGATGATAATTCTTGACTAGGTTTAAAGTGCCATTTAAGAGACAGGATTACCAGTTACAGAAAAAAAAAAACCCTACCAAATAACAGTAGTGTTTTTAGAAATTGCCTTAGTCCAAACCAAAGCTAGCAAGTTAACACTACAAAGAATCTTGGACCTTCATTACTTCTAAAATTAATTTTAAACCTACTGAACAAACAGTAATCAAAGTACTTTTTGTTCTTTTTGTTTTATTATTAAAAATTTGTCAGGGCTGACAAGCTTCTGTTCAAGGGCTTCCTTTTCTCTAATTTTTTTAAACAGGTAACGTTCCTCCTCCTTCAATATTTGCATTATGTTTAATGAATTTTCGGAAATCAGAGGTGTGAAGGACATTTGTAAATAGTTCATGTATTTGTCATGGGAGAATCTGCGAACTGCCAAATTCAGCCTTCCTGAATAATATTAGCTTAGCCTTCATACTTAAGCCAAGAAACAGGAAAAACTATTATAACAAATTATTAGTGTGAGATCTGATCTAAAGAAAATTTCATATTCTTAGGAAAACAAGATTTTCGTAGGTCACCATTCTTTGAGAAATGTAATTGACAAATAAGTATATAGCTGCTGTTTTTTTCAAATTTCAGATGAAGATTTGCATTTTAAAACTATGAAATATCTTTTCCAGCACAAGCTGTGAGCTTCTTAAGTCCTAAGGATTTACAAAGTATTAATCATGCCACCTATAAAATTATCCTTGGAAAAGATAAAAAATTTATGAGTGAAAAGTCCACTAGTGACTATTTACAAGCTGATTTTCAGGTCAAGCTATAAAACTGAAGTAGGGATAATAAATACCATCTCCTCAAAACCTAACCAAAGCATATCATAGATTATGTGATGTAAATTATTCTGGGACCATGAAAAAGATTGCTTTGCTAGGAATACCGAAACATGTAACTATCTCCTCAGAAATAATTACCAGATTAAGCTATTACAGTAGAAATTATGGATCTGCTCAAACATCATACAGTTTAGTGAAGCTAATGAAATAGTGAAAGCAGAGTAATTAATTATATCATTAATTTTTCCAGTTTGAAGGTGGACACTCTGGTTCACCTGTATGCTACTGATAATTAATCCTACCTATATGATTACCTTCTCAAAAGCTGCCTGCCTTTTTTTTTTTTTTTTTTGATAGGCTGCAGGTGTATCTGAATGCAAGTCATTAAAACTTCAACTGCATTGCTAAAAGAAATAGTTCAGAAATTAATAGTTTGATATTAATGGCAAAAATAAAACTACTGCAGTATTAGTTGTAAATAGTTCCAGAGAAATCTAAGTGTTTTTCTTGCTTAGAGATACATATTTAAAAGATTGTATTTTGTAGGTAAAAGTATTAATCTTTCTTTTGCCCTGCAATGTTCACATTTCATTCTGCATACAGGTAGTTGACATTACACAGGTAGATTAAGGAATTGCCTGCACTAAAAGGCAACTACAAAGTGCTGCAGGAAGAGAGCAGGAAAGATCAAAGATACTGCCATTGTCCGTGGAGGTGGTCCATGAAAATCAGCAAGGAGGTAGGCCACACATCACCTCATATGACAACCAAAATCAGCCAAACAGGCATCAGCACCAATAACCAATCTGACCTGAGGATATATTCCCTCTGAACCCAAATATCATCCCTGTTATGAACTACAGCGCACCCTCAAGCAGGTACCTGGAGAGTTAAAATATAATTTGAAATAAAAGAACAATCAAAATTAGGCACCAATAAAGTAAAACGCCAGAGTCCTTTGGACCCCCCCGCAGAGCCTCAGTGCGCACATGAATGCAGTATAGAGGTTGTGCAAGCCAACAATCTAGCCTCCTTTGAACCTCCACAAACCTATCCAATGCATAAGATAGGCAGTTGTCTCATTTGACGAGTTAATCTTCTGCCTTCAGGAATTCTCCCATTTTACCATACAGTTTCTGCCAGAAGTACCAAAACACCGGGCTGGTAGCACAGGTTACTGTCCTCTGTGCTGGTTTTGGTCAGCACTCCTTCAGGTCAGCCATTACTGCTCTCAGCTGTGTTCTTTGTAACTAACTGCTAACTACTTTGTAACAGTGAAAATAAATCGTGCAAGCTCAGACAGTCCTTGCTAACCCATGCCGTGAGAACTGACACTGGTTAGGGAACCCTCTCACAAGACTCCGTGCTGCTGCATCTGCAGGAGCAGGAAACATCTTCAGGAAGATGCTGAGATGGTGGAACTCAGGATGAAATGCAAGTGGTAACAGTCCCCACCCAGCTGTACCCAGGAGAGGAAAAGGACAGTGAGCCAACGCCATGTATGTATTTTTCTTCAAAAATTTCATCTTGTTGATTACCAGACCGTCCTTCTCTATGCAGACATTGTATGCATATGTTTGTACGTGTATACTGTTACTCACTTTATGTTGCTTTCAAAACAAAGCCCTACATATTTATGCTTTGCACTCTAAACAGTCTTCAGTTTTCTAATGCACTTTCATTATGTTTCAAAATTGCTGCAAAAGCAAAAAGCACTATTTAAAAAATAGCAGAAAAGTATAATGATCTGCAAGCGTAACTTTGGGTGCACTGCTGACTTGATGCTATTATACAGATAAGACACTTCACAGTAATTTAATTTAGTTCACTAAATTCCTTGTTAATTAAGAGTAATGTACCCATCCACAGCAGTTGCTTTTGTAGCTCTTCTAAGCTGAAGATTAATTTACCCATGCTTCTGCAGCTTTGAAGTAATACAAGACATATATATTTTTTCATTTTTATGGGATGAGAGTGTTAAAACAGAATGGTGTCACAAATGTTCTTTCTGAATTAAAGATGCACTCAGGCATAATTGTCCATGTTCAAAAGTACAAACAAGTTCAGATCTGTGCAGATAAAATAAAAGCCAAGATTTAGAACATCTGCTGGATCTCAAAGACCCATCTGATGTTCCCAGGTATACAAGATACTAGGAATGTATCTGTGAGCTCTTTAGGTAAGTGATTTCTTATATGGAAGAGAAATCTAAACAATTTTCTAAAACCTGAAACCAGGTGATTGGTATGCTTCCTGCAGTGAGGGTGTGGAATCCATCAGTTGCTGCAAAATCGAAGCTTCCATAAAAATCCCTGGTTGCTAGCACCACTTCATGTGAACAAAGTGTAAACAATACCATTCTCTTTAGTCTATATTATGCCTACTGTTTCAAGCTCTAGCTGCTCCTTTTGTTTTGTTTGGAAACTGAAATTTTGAAACCAGAAGGTGTAGATTCAGTTGCCAGCACCAGAAACTAGTTCAGTGATGACCATCTAAATGCTCAGTTATTTATCTCACAAATGCATATTGCCTCCAAAATATAGCAGAGGTGCCCAAAGAAGTTCCTTTCACTGTTTTTCTAACAAATTTAAATATGTTTGGCATTCTCAGTGTAACATTCTGTAGTGCAGTAACCGTAGGGATCATTAAGAAACAAAGGGAATTTCATATCAAATTACTAACCTAAAACAGCACAATAAGCAACTGATACCTTTAGTATTCTGATGAAGCAAAAACTTCGTAACCCCCCTCTGCAGCTACCGCAGTCTCAGGCTTCGCTTGTTCTGCAGGGTTACAATTCACTAATTAACCATTAGAATAACTCAGCATGTCTAGACTGCAATTTTGTCGAGACAGGTATTGTGACACGGTAAGTCCTCCCAACTAACTGCTAAGCTCGTTTTAATACCAGGGATATTTTGATTAATGTTTCATTCCTCAAGCACTTAGGAATTGCAGTAATACAGGATCAGACTTCAGGTCCATCAAATCACATCCCAGCAGTACCCATCTTGTCAAAGAGATGCCAGATGGGCAACAGATTGCTTCAGAGACCACAACAGCCACATGCTTCATTCAGAGTTGCATTGCCAATAAACAGTTATTTTCACTTTGCTCATACTCCTTTGCGGGAGCCTTTTATGTACTGTACATAGCTCACAGTCACTGGAATCTGTCAGGTACTGCTGTGTATAACCAAAAATGGGATGTTTCTTTACTCCTGAAACATTCTTCCATACAGACGCAAAAACACTTCAAGTGACTGTGCCCACAGCTGAACATTTTCTTTTTAAGTGGAACCTGATAGCTATTAAACTTAATCTTGCTGTTACACTGCTCCTAAGTGTGTTAGGAATGATGGATTATCTCAGTAACAGACTGGTTAGCAACCTCTCAGTTTCCATTCTGTAACACAGTGGTTTGCAAATAAACAGTAAAAAGATAAAAGAGGTAAGAGATGTAACTCATAAAGTGAGTAACTATTCTGAGGAAATCATTACGCTGAATCATAACGTAATGGTCTATTTTGGGAATCGTGGTCTTTGCAGTAGAATTTATAACCTTTGTTGCCTAATGCATATCATTAGCAAATCTGTGTGAAGGTTATATTTAAAGACAGTAAAAAAAGAGTAAATCTCAAACCACCACAAAACAAATCCAGCTTCTTGAATAATAACTAAGAACAAGAGCAAGTAAGATCAAACAACTATTATAAGTACAGTCCTCTTCAATAAATGGTCCTAAAGGCCAATATATTCACAGGGGAACCTCAGCAATACCTTCTCCTAAAACAATGCCCTCCCCACTTTAAATCACCATTCTACCCTGCATAGGTTTTATTTTTCCTCATTCAGAGTCAACTTCAAATTTAGCAATGACTTCTTATGCAGAATGACTGCAGACGACACCAAGCTGAGTGGTGCGGTTGACACACCAGGAGGACGAGATGTCATCCAAGGGACCTGGACAAGCTGGAGAGGTGGGCCTGTGTGAACCTCATGAGGTTCAACAAGGCCAAGTGCAAGGTCCTGCACCTGGGACAGGGCAACCCCCGATATCAATACAGGCTGGGGGATGAAGGGATTGAGAGCAGCCCTGCGGAGAAGGACTTGGGGGTACTGGTAGATGAAAAGCTGGACATGAGCCAAGAATGTGCACTTGCAGCCCAGAAAGCCAACCGAATCCTGGGCTGCATCAAAAGAAGCGTGGCCAGCAGGTCGAGGGAGGTGATTCTGCCCCTCTACTCTGCTCTGGTGACATCTCACCTGGAGTACTGCGTCCAGCTCTGGAGCCCTCAGCACAAGAAGGACTTGGACCTGTTGGAGCAGGTCCAGAGGAGGGCCACAAAAATGATCCGAGGGCTGGAGCACCTCTCCTACGAGGACAGGCTGAGAGAGTTGGGGTTGTTCAGCCTGGAGAAGAGAAGGCTGTGGGGAGACCTTATTGCGGCCTTTCAGTACTTAAAGGGGGCCTATAGGAAGGATAGGGAGAATCTTTTTAGCAAGGCCTGTTGTGACAGAACAAGGAATAATGGATTTAAACTAAAGAAGAATAGATTTAGACTAGACATAAGAAAGAAACTTTTTACAATGAGGGTGGTGAAGCACTGGAAGGGGTTGCCCAGAGAGGTGGCGGAGGCCCCATCCCTGGAAACATTGAAGGTCACATTGGATGGGGCTCTGAGCAACCTGATCTAGTTAAAGCTGTCCCTGCTCACTGCAGGCGGGTTGGGCTAGATGATCTCTAAAGGTCCCTTTCAACCCAAAGCATTCTATGATTCTTGGCAGAAAGTACATTTTGGCAATTTTAGTATTAAAAAACCGAAAAGGTTCCTCGGGTTTCTCACAAAAGCAGATACAACCCTGCATTCCTACCCAGAGTAGTTTTATTGGCTAACCTGCTAACATGCTGCAAATTGTAGTTTCAAATAATTCTTTCTCAGATTCTCTATAAGGTCCTATTTTCTAGGAACTGGAAAGTGATATTGATAGTTCACAGGAAATTGTGAAATCATTTCAAATCAAAAAATAGTGAAATAATACTGAATTAAAGCATTCAGTAGAGTAAATCGGTACATCTCCATTGCTATCTCATTTACAGTGCCTACAAATCTGGCTAATTATAAACTTGAAGAAAATCTTTGACGTGATTAACTGAATAGCTAGTATGTACTGGGCGTGAACAGGCATCTTACCAGCAATTTGTTTGGATATGATAAACCAGTCAGTGATTTATCCCTGCCAGCAGAAGTTGGAAGTTGAAACACCCCCACAATATTTTGTCCTTAAAAATGCTGTAACTTGTTAAATATGGAAAACTGGCATAAAGGATGTAATGCAAGCTAAACTTTCCCAATGCATTCTTAAAAAATTTATGAGACTTTAAAATGTTCTGCCATTGAGTTATAAAAAGGTTTCCATAGAAACTGTCATGCAACATGACATTTTGCTATAAACACACTTAAAGTGTCTGACTTCTACATGTTCATTCTGTTTCCATGGGGAGCAAAAAAACCTATCCCCTTCCTGTTATCCAGGTTCTCTGGCTGAGGTTACAGCAGTAACACATTTTGACTTGTTTATAGAGATTTCCTCGGTTAAGCTGCAATGGAAACAAACACAGTTAAAGAGGTTATTATTATTTTGCAGGAATTAGATCATGTAGTTTAATTACTCAACCTTTAATCTCTCCCAATTGCATGTGATTTGCATACATTATGCCAAGAGAATTGATATTGGGAGCAAATTAATTGTTGAAGCATCAGGAAGTTGGAAAACTGAAAACAAGTATACTAAAACTATTTGACCAAGTTCCCAGTTTCCTGCAGTTCTCAGTGCCAACCTATCTTGGTGTCTGTCTGATTTAGTTACCTCTAGGTGCAGTGGAAGACTTTTAAAATTAGAAAAATCCACCAATGTTGACCAAACTGGAAATATTTGGCAATCTAATCCAAGGCTGGCCCATTGTTCAACTGGTGTGATAGTGCCTAGGTTTAAAGAGGAGAGACTGCCAGTTTTATAAGAATTTTGGCATGGCACAGCACCACCTCTTTCTGTGCATTTTTTCATGTGGACATGCTGTTTGTAGGAAGTGCTGACTTGGATGGTCTCGGAGGCTGAGGTTGTTCCCTTTATCCATGGAGCAGCTGTTGTACTTGCACCCTCATCTTTTGCTGCCAGGTGGAGGGTGGGGTAGAAAGGTTCCTGCACTATGCTTTTTGGCCAATAGTTTCCCTTCCTTGCTATCACTATTTTTGTTCCATTAGTGGCAATAACAGCGGAGAGCACTTGTTCAGGCAGTGCTCCAAGAAGCTGGTGTTTTTGCCAGCGTCAGCTATAAAGATGTAGAATAAAATAGAACAAAACATAATTGTTACTGCTGGCTCCCAGCTTCCAAGAGCAGTACCGTTTACTGCTACCACTAATGAAACCAGCCCAGGGATAACAACAGTAAATTTTTTTCCACAGAATTTAGACGAGGCCACTATGATTCATCTGTGAGCTCAAAGCGAAACTTTCAGATCTAATAAATGTGCTGCCTCTGCCATCAAATTCATGCTTCTCTTCTGCTCAGGCCATTGCTATTGCGAACTGCCATCAACTGCCACTTTCTGATGGGCATAGAATTGCGTTGCATTACAACAAAAGTCTTGGTTAAACTGAGTAGATCTAATTATTTGAAGGAAACCCTTTTGTACTTCAAACATTTAGTTTCCTTCAACCTATTAGTAGATCAACTGTTTACTGAAAATCTCACGAAGTTTGCAGAAGAGAGAGAGACATGACTAAGCCTTTGCCTGGAATGGTGCAGGCAAGCAGTTAAGTGCATGTTCTAGTGCAGGCTGCCACGCAAAGTCAGTAACTCACTTTGCAAACACCTGTTCACGTGCAGTGTTAGATATGCTCTGTATTTCTGCCAGTTCAGGCTCCTCTGGGTTCCCAGGCAGAGGATCTGCATCCCCCAACCTCGAAAAGCACAATCCAAAGCAGGCGATATAAATGACACAGAGGCAGGGAAGCATCAGGCTTTTCTACGGAGATAAAACTGGCAGCATTTCTGTGCATGCACTGGCAAACATACCAGTTATGTTTGGCACTTCACTAACAAGGCAGGGGTTGGAGGACTTCACTCTTGGACTTGAGTGTCTAAATTCCACTGTAGCCTTGGCTTCAGAAATGCAAGCCCTTCTGGGCCAAGGTCCTTCCGTGACTCAGTTCAGAGCACATAAAGTAGAGAAAATAATTACCTCTCATCACACAGAAGTGCTGCAAATAAGTAATATGAAATACTCTATGGCACTTATATTACTTTTTCATAGTTAGGGTCCATGGCAAAGGGGGGGACTGTACAGCAAAACAACCCAAGTTACCAAATTAACTGCTGTAGGAATTAATATTCCAAACATCACGGAAAGCCTGGTGCAGGCTCCTTTGAAAATCCTAGCCATAGCTGGGATTCTCTTCTAAAAACAAGTTAAATGGGTAGCTAAGAGCTGTGAACGCTGCAAATTAATCTTTGCATTTGCATACAGCCTTGTAGGTTACCTGCACTCTTAGCTCATCCAGGACTTCTGCATCCTATTTTTTCCCCCCTTTTCCATATTTGCTGCCAGCTTACTACCGTAATTTGTAGTCTGACAAATACACTTTCTATCCTCATCGCTGTTTCTGGGTCACTTTACAGAATAAAGCCTTTGAAAGCTAGAGATCCCATTTTGACCAGTTATAGTCACAACTACTGCTGCACATGTGAACATCTCATGAATTCTCATCTGCCCTCTCTCTCATTGCCAAGGGCAAGGGTAAAGATAATATTTCATGGCTTAAGTGGCCTTATAAAATGTTGATGGGCAAATTGTAACATACTCTTCTTTCCAAGTCACATTTTTTATCAAGGCAATAGCGTAAACAAATTTTTAAAAATAATCTCAATTACTTTCCAAGCAATATATTCGGAACACATGAACAGCTTCTCTCTCTCTGGGCAGGCCAGATAGGTTACTTGGATGGAGGACCTGCTTGTTACATGTAGGAGAAATCAATACACTTCACAGTGCTCAAATACTGAAAGCATTGAGTTAATTTAACATTAATGAACACAAACCAAAGGCAACACTCATTTTCATTTCAAAAGAACTTTTTTTGGAAGAATGAAAGAAAACCTACAGGAAATTAATGCAACTAAGTTTCAAAAATTAAACAAGTGGAAAATTAATGGCCATAAAGTCTACCAGTTATAGGTAAGGAGGATACAGGATACGAGTCCAAGTCAGACAGCTAACTGTTCATTTTATGATCTTGCTCCCCAGTCAACACAGTAAAATCCTAATGGGGAGGGAAGGCCATGGAAGCAACACAGGCAATAAAAATCGAAGAGCTGTCGTGCAGCTTCTTAGAAACCTCGATTACATCCACTATCAGGTTTTGTTTTAAATGAACAATAGTACCTTTACCAGCATTACATTTATTCCTGCTGGGAGAAGGTTAGCTGTCAGCATTTGAAGTTGTGATTTGGCACACCTCTAGATCTGGATTTTTCCTGCAATTATTCCTTAATAGCAAAAGCTTTGGCTTTTCTCATTACTTCAAGTATAACCAAGGTTGTCTGGACCCCACAAATCAAGAACAGCCTGTATGTCCTAGAACAAAAGTGATGAAGCAGCAGTGAGGTGCAGCTCTACAAAAGCTTTTAAAGGTAAAAGCGAGGGGGGTTGACTGCTGTGACTTTTGATAGCTGTTTGAAGAGAGGAGTTCTGCAACACTTAGTGGTATTTCTGGCAGGCCTGCAACAGAGAACTCTGCAAGCAGTTTCTGCCCGGATGGTAATGTGAAGAACAACAAAGAAATCTCTCCACTGAAACAGTACTGTAGTTACGAAAATAATTAATATTATTGTGTTTCACAATGTATGTGCTTATTCATATTACTTTCTGATACATTTTAAACAAAAATGATTTCTCCCACTACAGAAAAGTAGTACAAGAATATGCCAGTGTGGGTTAATAAATGTATACAAACAACCTGTGTTTAACACTGCAGTTAAACTGGAGCTGGACTTAATAATGTGCTTCTCACTACAAATGTGTTCCTTAGCCTTATCTGGTTTAAGTTAACATCAGCACCAGAGCAGGCAGGCAGTGCAGATCAAGCCAAAGGTGTGCTTTCCTTTATTTCTATTATTTTATATGCAAGGAAACTATTCTAATGTTGCTTGAAATAAAAAAGAAACACCCACGACTGGGAAGCAAATACTCAAGTTCAAGAACTGCCACCGCATAGCAAGATTCCTTCCTATGTATGTAGATGGGCAACATAGAATTTAAATTCCGGTTTACAAGTCAGTGACTTCCAAAGACGCTGTTGTCATGTGGTAACGGTTTGGGCTGAATTCCAGCTTTTTTGTTACATGCACAGATTTGAACAGATGAAGTCTTAGGTAGAACTTCAACCTGATTTACCTCTGAGTTTTACTGAGAACACATTTATGAGTTCTATAAGACTAGGAAACCAACAAAGCATCTTGTTTGATGTTTCACACAAACTGCTGTTAAAACTTACATATAGTTGAACAGTTTCCACACTGAAAGCTATTTTCCCTTCATGCTTAAAAATTCTGCTTCTTGGCTGGGTACATTGTTCTTTGGTCTAGCAGTAATATTAAGATAATGCATCTTCTTCTAAAGGCAAACCTGACAAAACAGCCTGTTTGTCCATTACCCAACAACCAGCATTATTCTGGATTCAAGATTAGAAATTCTAGCAAGCTGGGTCTACAGATTGACACACAAACTGTTACAGAGCATCAGATTCAGCCCTTTGAGAACATGAAGCAGTGCTTAATAGATTCCTACAGCTGAAAACCCACAAACCAATCCTACACAAACACAGCAGAATGGCAAATCCAGTGCAACCGAGTTTTCAGTAGCACATAAGAAAAAAGCTAAATGATTGGCTTTGGTGAGTCTATGCAGTGGCTGACCACTTCCAGAAATGTTCATTTCCCAAATAATGACCAATGGGCTGAAAAAAAAAAAAGCTTTAAAACAATACTGTCATTTTTATGTAAAGTTTAGATCTTTCAAGTTTGTTTCTAAAAATAAGAGGAATGTGCCCAGATGTTTCACTCCTGTTACAACACTCAGACAGAAAATTAAAGGAAATGGAGACAAAATAATTTCAATCTAGCCAGTTATCCACAGAGCTATACTTTATATACAGTTTATTTCACTAGAGATTTTAATTTTATACATAGTATAAAGGGGTATCCTGGTATCACACATATAGTTATTTTACCGTACTGTTTAAGAACCAATTTTTTACATAATACAGTATTAAGTACCATATTAATTAAAACAAGTGATTTTTTTTAAAAAAACTACGTATAAATGGATGTTTATCATATGCACAGTGCAAGAATGTTTTTATATCATTGTAATCACAAAATGTGAATCTAAAATACAACACTGTGATTTAAAACTGATTTATAATTATGTTGCTCTGTGTTGTAGACAGATTGACTAATCTTTGTTTGAATTACCAAGCAATGTTAAATTTCAGACAAAGAGCAGCAGCTTAAAATTATGATTTCAGAAAGATACCTTCCACAGTAACCCAAGTTTTACAAAACACTGGTTTATCCCTACTTCTGATCTTGACAGTGTCCTAAGGAAACAAAAGAATGGCACAGATTTCATTTGGAATTTTCTGGTAACTAATGCTAAATAAACTCTTTATTACTTCCACACAGGAAACCTTTAAGGATGATCGAAGAGGTAAAGATGGAGAGGTTTATGGGCAGAATTCTCAGAATTTTAGTAACACAGTACAGGACTTGTCCTCTGCAAATAGGAAGAAAATACTGTAATATAAATCAGGTTGTAATATTTACAGAAAACAATTGTGGAAGAGAAAGCATTCATAATGTAAACACATCAGAAACAACTTCTTCATTTTCCCTTTTGCAGAGTGGGGCAGTGGATGAATATCAGCTAATAAGAAACAGATGTCTTCCTCAGAAGAACCACTTCACCATCACAGAATATATGTGGTAGTTGTTGAGAATTGCTAACATGTTTTCTCCCCTCCCTCCCCCCAGAGTTTCAAGTTCAATAAATAGTAGAAAAATAATCCTTTACTTAAAAATCTTGAGATGCATTGTCCCAGGTTCCATACAGCAATTGTCGGAGCAGTGAACTTTCTACGTGCGAAACAAACTGCAGAGAAACCAACAGCCTTCCCCCCCCGCCGCCTCTATCTGGCACTTTTTTAGTCTTCAGCTGCACACATTTCTGCTCTTCCAGTTAAGGAAACCGAATCATCTCTGGCTCTCTTAAGCTCTCTCTCTCCTCTTGGCTCAGCATAACAGGGTTTCCAAAGCTTCAGCTGCTGTATAAACTTGCGTCCCCG